>NW_028262391.1:0-600000 GCF_047370975.1 Nipponia nippon
AAAGGGGAGCTCCGCCAGAGAAATAAAATGGGGGCAGCCCCCCCAAAACGGTTGCAGCCCCCCCAGCCCCTGTCCCGCAAGCCGGCGGCTGCCCCACGCCGCGGGGAGCCTGCCAGGGGACGGTGACGCACCTCTCGCTCAGGCTCTGCTCTGCCGTGCTCCCCCTCCGTTCCCGCGCTGGGACGGGCTCCCCGGGGCAGCGAACCTCCCCGCTCCCTCTTGGCCCGGCACTCTCCCCACCAGACAGCCCTCGCTGACGCACCCGCGGGGCACCCGCCGGAGACAGAGCCAGGAGCCTCCAGGCACGGGGCCGGCCCCTTACCCTCGGGACGCTTCACGACCGGCAGGCCAACCTGGGCCGGGGGGGACCTAGCGAGCATCACGAGACGCCTGCAACGAGACACCTGAAAAACAAAAATCCCAAGCGATATTTCCGCATGTGAAAAAAATAGCACAGCAGCGAGTAGAGGAATTCAGTCAGAGCAAGGGAGGGGAGAGCAGTTGAGCTCAAGGAGGATTCGAGGTAAGCAGGTCAGCTCAAAACACAAGACGTCCTTTAAAAGCTAGAGCGACCTGAACGCTTCCAATCAGCATGAAGACTAACCGGTACGATTCCAAACACGTTCTGCGCGTAAAAGTACGCGCTCTTGCCGGCGTTGGAAAACGTCTCACCCCTTCCTTACGGCACGGCTGCAGGGAGACAACCCTGCGAGGCTGCAGGACAAGGGCGTACCGCAATCAGAATCTACGCTTACAGATCCGCCGCAACAGCTACGGCCCTCGCGCTCCTGCGCATCTTGCTGGCTCGGTCGATAAAGCTGGAAGCGAAGCGTAACGCTTTCGAGGGTAAAGGAAAACCAGAGGACAAATCGCAGCAATTCGCTTCCTACTAAAAAAGCTGTGCGTGTGCTTACAGACATCCAATAAAAATACTTCTACTGGAGAAGGGCTGGATTTTCCTTTTGCATTAATTTAACTTGCACAGCTGTGAATCGATACCAGCAGATTATCTGTCTCCAAGATACGCAGTTATCATTTGACCAGGGGTTTTTTGCGCCTTACGTCATTAGGAGCGACATCTGGCCAGCCGCGCTGCCCGAGAGAGATGCTACTGAACTGCCAGGGAAACGCACCCTTGAAAGCCAGACAGAAAGAAAAGTACTTCAGAGCACTCCGTCAAACGAGCCGGGGGGGGGGAGGGGGGGAAAAACCCGTAACGTTCAGTTGCCTCTCCTGGTCAACGTTTAGAACAAATACCTAACGGCTCAAATACACCTAAGCAATTGTACGCCACAGCTAGTTGGCAGTTAAAGTTGAAACAACGCCACAGCTAGTTGGCAGTTGCAGTTGAAACAATGCAAGGCAGTTTGTATAGACAATTTTAACTTTTTTTTTCTTCCTAAAGTTACATCTAGGGTAGAAAAATCAGTGAGAGAAGAGATCCCCCATACGGTTTTACTTTGCGGGCGGAATCCAATCCCCGGGGCTGCAATGCCTAAGGCTACCAAAAAGGACCGGCAGATTTGCTAACGCTTTTGGCTGCACCGAAGCACGCAGAGGAACGCGTGTTGATGACATCTCGGCTGTTGCACCTGAGAACCAGCGATGCCATCAACTTCCGGAAGACGTGCTGTGCTCGGCTCTTTGGAAGCAAACGGACTTTTCTTTCTCTTTTTTTTTTTTTTCTTTTTTTTTTTTTAAGAGAGCGGAAAGTCTCGCTGCTGCTGACTTCTACTGCCAAGCGCATCATCTCTGAAGATCCCCACTCTGATGGGGAGTTCATAAAACACAACTTCTTTGAATGAGAAAGACTTCCATTCTGGAAAATCTCTTTCCAACTGAAGTAAGAAACCACACGCTGTAGGTTAAGGAAAAAGGACGCTGCCGAAGCAGTAACTCACCGAAACCACGTCAGGACTCGCTGTCGCTACTTACAAGGCTGGCAATGCTTCTCGGGAAAGCGACGCCGATTCCTCCTCTTTTGTCCACGTCTCTCCTTGGACCTGGATCGCTTTTAGTACGGACGCTAGTATCTCAGTAAGCTTTTCAAGTACTACTCTAAGATATTTTCAAAACTTACTGACTGAAAAAGCACACAACAGACGATCCCTCAGAAACATCTGTAAGGCGACGCTTCCCGGACACGTCCGTGCTTTAAGCTACGATGGCAAGATAAGCAGGGCTCAAGAAACGCCATGCCGATGAGGCGACGCGTTCGAGACCCTCGGGAGGCTTACCGAGGGGCCCCATGATCACCAAGAGCTACGGAAACATCAAGACCCGAGAAAGCCAGGGTACGAGACACAGAAGACAGACTACGCAAAAGCAGAACACACAGACACAGGATGGAACCGCCCTGCCCAGCCAACGTCAGCAGCGTGCTAAGAACAGTAACCCGGTCCTTTTCCCTTCCCAAAGGAGACTGCTCCTGGACAGGCCTCTCCCCGACACCAACTTTATAACCCCTCCCTGCAATTCCTATCCTTGATACCTCCTCAGCCCTGACCCCGCAACTGAGCTTTCAGAGGGCCAGGGATCTGAATCCACCCTCAAAAAAGAAAAAAGAAAACCACCACACACCTAACTAGAACATTCCTGCACTCGCTCAGTTCCTCTTCATCATCTCAAAAAAAACCAAAAAACAAAAAACAAAAAAACCCAAAACCTCCCAACCCAAAAACCCACAACACACTAACAAACTAAAACACAGTGCTGGTATTCAGCATCGGTCTGGTTACTGCCAACCGCTTTTCTGCGACACCCTCCTCCTCAAAAGCACCGCACCGCTCTGCTCCCCTGCTCCACGCCTGTTCTCAAGAAAGATGCTGCGGCTGTCGCTCGGTGCGCCTAGGATGCCAGGAGACACAAAGTTCCCGTGGCGCTCGGGTGAAATAGCCAGCCCCGCGTGCCTCCCCTCTACCACCCAGCTCACCTCAACTTCTCAGCCGATTCTCAAGGCAGCCAGCACAGCTCCCACAAAACCAAACGGGAAATGATTAACCAACATGCCATTTCATACTTTACTATTAAATGACGACCCGGCTGACAACCACCTCGCCTCCTCCAGCCGCTCCTCAGCGGGAAGCTACGCCCCCTCCGAGGCTGTTAAAAGGGAGGACCCTAAGGAAAGAGAACAACTCCTTGAAAACTAAAGACAGGGAACGGGATAAAAGCAAAAAAAAGTCAATAATGACGGGAATTAGGGCAACAAAGAGAAAAAAATGAAAACCGGGGACAGTGAACTAAAAGAGAGACGTAGGAAGACAATTGAAAAAGCAAAGGTACTAATAGAAACAAGGAAGAATTAAAAAAAGGGAAACGGCAAACGGAATACAAGTAGACAGAAGCTTTTGTCGTGGTTTAACCCCAGCCAGCAGCTAAGCACCACACAGCCGCTACGGGGGAGAAAATTGGAAGGGTGGAAGTCAGAACACTCGTGGGTTAAAGGAAGAACAGTTTAACAATTGAAGGAAAAGACAACAGAATAGTAGTAATAGTACTAGTAGTAATAATAATAAACCGATAACAGTATACAAAGCAAGCGATTCACTCTACAGGTGCTCACCACTCGCCGACCGATGCCAAGCACGTCCCCGAGCAGCGATCGCTGACTCCTGGCCAACGACCCCCCGTTTCCCTACCGAGCGTGACGTCACACGGGAGGGAATAGCGCTTCGGCCGGCGCGGGTCAGCTGAGCTGGCTGTGGCGCCTCCCAGCTTCTGGCGCACCGGGCAGAGCACGGGAAGCTGAAAGGTCCTTGAGCGGTCTAAGCGCTACTTAGCGACAAACAAAACGTCAGTGCGTTACCAACATTGTTCTCGTCCTCAATCCAAACCGCAGCACTGTGCCAGCTACTTGGCCCAGCCCCGTCTTCGCTTCATGGGTCCCACCTGGGCTGCCCTAGCTGGAACCCATCAGGAACTGAGGCCATCACCCCAGCCCCACAGCACATCACTGCGTCCCCTGGACCCAACCGCAGCCGCTCACCCGGAGGCCAGGGGCTGGAAACACATCTGGGGTCACAAAGGAGGCAGCAAATGTTTGTTCCTTCACGCCCATCAGAAATCCCAGCAATGAGCTGGTTACGAGGCTCGGTGCCCAAAGGCAGCGGGACAGAGGGAAAAGAGGGACGAGGAAAGCAGAAGGAAGGATGGAGGGAGGTAGAGAAGAGGGGTAGGACAGGGAGCCAGAAAACGGGATACTGGGAACAAGAGAGGGACGGGGAACCGCACAAGGGTGTTGAGAGAGAGAGAAATGGAGTGCAGCGAGGAGGAGGATGGGGAGATCCCACAGGAACAGGGAGCAACAGGGGGCAGGGGAGAGAGACAGAAGGGACCGAGCGGGACAACAGGAACAGCAGAGAGGCACAGAGAGAATAAGAGACACGCAGGCAGCGGCGGGGCGGGGCGGATCGAGGGAAGTACAAAAGGGGGAAAAAGCAAAAAGAATTAAAAAAAAGTGACAGGAAGTTGGATAGAGGCAGTCATAGAAATAGAAATTAAAAAGCAACAAACATAGGCAAGAATTAAAAATTAGAGAATGTAAGACAGAGCGAGAAATAGAAAGGGAACAGGACAGAGAGGCAGGAAATGTAAAAAATTGTTAAAGGGAGCTATGTAGAGGGAGATTTGAAAGGGAAAATAAAAACCAATGGACTACAGGAAACACAGGAAAGAAAAATGGGACAGGGAACTAGATAAATGGAGAGATAGAAATAAGACGTTAAAAGCAACATGGTACGTGACAGGAAAGCATTAAGAATAAGGGAAAGGGAACTAGATAAATGGAGACATAAAAAGAAAATTTTAAAAGCGACAGGGTAAGGAAAACCAGAAAAAATTAAAAACAGGGAGAGCAAACTGCGTAAAAGATGAGAGAGAGAAAAATTCAAAAAGGATGGGACAGGAAAGAATTAAAAAACAGGGATAGGGACCTTGATAAAAGTAGACCTAGAAGGAAACTTGAAAATGCCAAGAGGTACAGCACAGTCAGCAAAGAACTAAAAACAGGGACAGCAAACCAGATTACATATGGAAACAAAATTTTAAAAGCCGAGGGATAAAGAGAGGGGAAAATGAAAAAAATAGAGATGGCAATCTAAAGAGAGACATACGAAGAAAAGAGATGAAGTGAAGCACAGGCTGGAGGACAGACAGGAAAGCATTAACAAATAAGCGCATTGGATGGGATAAAATTAGACATCGGAAAAATAAAAGCCACGTCTCTTAGGAAAGACAAGAAAAAACTACCAAATAAAGAAAGGGGGACAAAGAGAGAGACGCATACAAAGTAAATTTTAAAAGCAACGGGGTACGCAACAGACCGAAAACTATTAAAAAGTAAGGATAGGGAGCTTGATCAAAGTAGATGTAGAAAGAAAATTTCAAAAGCAACTGGGTAGAGGACAAACAGAAAGAAAATTAAACACAGAGGCAGCAAACTAGATAAAAGTAGACATAGAAACAAAAATTTTAAAGCCGAGGTACTAAGACAGGAAAGAATTAAAGAAATAGCAACAGCGAATCAAACAAATGCAGAGAGACAGAAATTGTAAAAAGCGACCGCGCTAAGGAAAGATGAGAAATAATTAAAAAATAATGACAGTGAACGGAATAAAGGTAGAAAATTTTTAAAGCAACAGAGTTTAGGGAAATAGAGGAAAAAATTTAAAAGTAGGGGCACTGAACTGAAACGGGGACATAGGAAGAAAATTGAAAATCAAAGGCACTAAGGAAATAATTAAAAATAAAGACATCGAAGGGAAAAACGTAGACAGGGAAAGAACGTTTTAAAAGTGATGGGTATGAGGGAAATAAAGGGAAAAATTAAAAGATAGGGACAGCGAACTAAAACAGATGTGGAAAGAAAATTTAAAAAGCAACGGCACGAATGAAAGAAAAAGAAATAATTTTTTAAACAACAGCAAAGGGAATAAAAGTGGGCATAGAAAGAACATTTAATAAGCAGAGGGGAACTAGGGGAATAAAGGGGAAAAATTGAAAAATAGGGACAGCAAACTCAGAGATGGAGAGAGAACATGGAAAAAGCAAGGGCACTAAGGACAGACAAGAAATTATGAAAAGAAAAGACAGCAAAATAAAGACTGCAAAGGGAATAAACGTAGACAATTTTAAAAGCGACAGGGATTAGGGAAATAAAGGGAAAATTATGAGATAAGGAGAGCAAACTAAAACAGAGATGTAAAAATAAAATTTTTAAAGTGACGGCACTAAGACAAGAAATTATTAAAAAAATTCAAAGGTAATAAAAGTAGGCATAGAAAGAAGATTTAATAAGCAGAGGGGAATTAGGGAAACAAAGGGAAAAATTAGGAAATAGGGACAGTGAACTAAAATAAATGCAGAAAGAAACTCTAAAAAGCAAGGGCACTAACAAAAGACAAGAAATTATTAAAAGACAAGACAGCAACATAAAGACAGTGAACGAGGTAAAAGTAGAAAAATCTGAAAAGCAAGGGGGATTAGGGAAATAAAATGGAAAAATTTAAAAATAGGGACTGAACTAAAACAGAGATGTAGAAAGAAAAGAAATAATTAAAAAATAAAGGCATCAAAAGTAAGAAAAGTAAGCATAGAAAGAACATTTTAAAAGGGGGCGATAAGGGAAAAATTAAAACATAGAGACAGCAGGCTAGAACAGATTAAAATAGAACATCTAAAAAGCAAAGGGATTAAAGAAAGGCAAGAAGTAATTAAAAGAACAGCATAATAAAGACTGGGAACGGGATAAAAGAAAATTTTAAAAAGTAACAGGGATTAGAGAAATAAATGGAAAAATTAAAAAATAGTGGCAGTGAACTTAAAGAGATGGAGAAGGAAAATTTAAAGAGTGAGGGCACTATGGAAAGACAAGAAATAATTAAAACATAAATACCCCCCCCGCGCCCCCCCGCGGCAAAGCTCCGCCTTGCACGTCAAAGCTCCGCCCCCACGGCAAAACTCCGCCCCAAGACAGCGCGCATGCGCCGGTTAAGCTCCGCCCTCACACGGCAAGCTCCGCCCACCCGCGGCAAAGCCCCGCCCTTCAGTGCAAAGCGCCGCCCCCCCTCGGCAAGGCTCCGCCCCCGAGACAGCACGCATGCGCCAGTGAAGCTCCGCCCTCGCACGGCAAAGCTCCGCCTTACCACCGCTAGGCTCCGCCCCCCCCCCGCGGCTAAGCTCCACCCCAACACAGTGCGCAGGCGTGGTCTCCAGGGGCGGGGCCTGTCGCTAGGGGTGGTGCCCTTCCCCTGCCCGGGGGCATCCAGGGGCGGGGCCCGGCGCTAGGGGCGGGGCCGCTCCACACCAGGACCGGGGCATTCGGCGGGGCGGGGCTGCAGCGGAGGCGGACGCCGCGGGGCGGGGCTGCAGCGGAGGCGGACGCGGCAGTGCTAGCAGCGGCAAGCGCCTCCCGTGCGGCGAGAGCGGCGCTTCCTTACCGGGAGGCAGCAACGGCTGCGGCGGCAGCACCCCGCGGCCACCGCGCTGTCGCATGCCCGTTACCGGCCACCGGCACCGGCGACCACGGGGACGCCACCGCCCCTGCGCGGCTCCCGCCCTGCAGTACCCGCTTTTGGCCGCCAGGCGGCAGCACCACACCAAGCCCGGCGCTCCGACCGCGCCCCGCGGGGAGAAAGGACTCGCCCCCCGGCCCGCCTGGGGCCGCCCGCAGCCGCCGCCGCCGCCGCCGCCGCCTTATGGGGGGGCGGGGGGTGTCACAAGCCTCGCCCTTCTCTGCCCCTGCTCCCGCTCACAGCCCACGCAGCCACAGCCATCGCCTCGCCACCAAAAAGCACCCAAGCGGCTCGAGCATTTCAGTCCTCTGCACTTGACAGCTTGCAGCGGCTGCTGGCCCTTTCTCTCCGCGCCCCCCACCCCAGCACCCAGCCGGGGGACGCAGCACAGGGAACCTGGTCAATACCTTTGCCTCGCCTCGGCTTTTTTGCCCCCAGAAAAAGCCCCCGGGAGTGCTGGATTCATCTGCATGTGGCATCAGGGGTGGGAGAGTGACACCAGCGAGTCAACAGACCCTGGAGAGATTTTAGTAAAAAAAAAAAAAAAAAAAAAAAAAAAAAGAAAATAAAAGCGACACCGATGGCATCCTCAAGGCACTGAAAGCTGCTTTGCGTCAGAGGGGCAGCTACGATTATCAGGAAGCGGTGCATGCGAGCAGACCACGGGCAAGCGCGCGATCTGCGAGCGAGCGATACGCTGGCGCCCCTCGGGCTCTGCTGCGGTGCCCTCTGCTCATCCTGCACACGCACCGGGCTTCCCGCGCAGGGCTTGCCGCTTAAACAAGACGCTGCGCCATGTTACTTATCGCCCTGCCCTGCGGCGTGCAAAGGAATGAGACGTGAAACAGGGAAAGCAAAGGGGCACGGCGGCCCCTCAGCTGGCCGCACCAGACGGCCGTAGAGCCCTGCCAGTTCCCTCGCTGCTCTGGACGGCAGCGCAGCCTCCGCGCTCCCTGCCGCTCCCGCCAGCACGCGCGGCGCCCGCGCTTGGCCGCCTGCAGCGCGCGAGACTCGGGAGGCTGGAGGGGCCGCTCGCCTCCTTCGGCTGCTTCATTTGCCGCCTTAAAACAATCGTTTCCACGCTCCGTTTCTTCATTTCAGACCCCTCTCCACATCTCCTGGCCTGCAAGCCATTTGCAGCAAGCAACACGGCTGAAATCCTGTGCTGCTAGACACCTAGCTGTCATCTTGCTCCCACGCCCAAAGGCTTTGGGAACCTGAACCCCCTGCTTGGTTGGGCATCGAGACTGCGAGGCGAGAAACACGCCTGGACTCCACCAAGCCAGGCGCCTGCCACATCGCTCAGCACGGTGCTACGCGGCTGCCTGACCGACACCTTCTGCCGCTAAAACCAGAGCGCGGTTCCCTTCTGAAGAGTCACCGGCAGCGCGGAGAGTCCCTCGCCTTTCCCTGCGCCAGGTCCCCCGGGAACAGCGTCTCAGTCGGACTGGAGCGTGCAGCAGCCTCCGGTCGTCCCAGCCCCTCGCCCGTCCAGAAAGCGCCTGCCTGTAGCAGCGGCAGAACCGCTGCTGCCCAGAGGGGAAAGGAATGGCTCGGGGCAAAGCTCCCCAGGCTGCCCGTGTCCCGTGCGGAGCTGGGGGTCCAGAAGCAAAGGAGCTATGGGAGGGGGGAGCAGGGGAGCGGGGGCACGAGACCGGAGGGCAGGGGACGCGGGGGGCACGTCACGGGGCAAAAAAAAACCCGCACGGGGGGAAAAAACCTTGTGTGGGGGGACGTTTGGGTGGAGAGCACTTGGGAGGGCGCAGAGACAGGCAGAGGAGGACGGGGGGCAGGAGACGGACACGGACGGACAGCGGCTGTGTGTGGGTAGAAAGGTGCACGGGGGGACACGGGTGGGGATGACCTACACCAGGGGGTCCGCCCGGCATAATCCACAGCAGATAACTCACCTGGGATAAGCCGCAACGGATAGTCCGCTCCGGAGAAGGAATCCACGCCAGATAATCCCCAGCAATGCCCCTCAAACTGCCAGCGGTTCACCCCAAATTTGGCCCAAATTGGTGCGGGTTTTGCGTTTGGGTTTTTTGGTTTGTTGGCTTGTTTTTTTGTTGTTGTTCTTTTTTGTTTTTTCTTTTACATCATACAAAACTTGGGGGTTTCTGCTTTTCAAAACTATTCAGTTCTGGGGTTTTCCGGCGCTTTTCCACATCATAACAATGGGTCATTTTTGGTTTTCTGCGTTAAAATGTGGGGGGGGGGGGGTGGGGTGGGTGTGTGCGCGTGCGCTTGCTTTCCAGCTGCACAAATCCAGGCGGATTCGGCTTTCCTGGGAGCCCCAAACCGTGTTGCTCTTGGATATTTTGCTCTTGGACTTGGATATTTTGACACTTTGGTATCTTAGACTTCGGTATCTACTTACAATTCTGTCTATTTAGACTTAGTTATCTGTTTACACTTCCATAGAACCTTTACTTCCATTACACAGACGACCTACTTTGGCTTACTCGGTGACACACGGTAAGCGTAGATACCTCTACCTATCCAGACTTTCTTCTGTTTTAAATTCCTTCATCTACATCATCTCTTTTTGCGTTTTAAACTCCTTTATTTCTTCACATATAGAAGAAACTCCTTTATTTCTTCACATTTTTTATTTTAAAACCCTATCTATCTCCATTTAGATTTTTTAATAATTTCTAGAACGTAGCAGGTACAGGTTTGTATTTTGAAATCCTTTTCTCTCTCTCTCTCTCTAGAAATGAATATTATTTTTCAATATATATATATATATAAAGGCGAGAGATTTTCCTCTACTGCAATGCCTCGCACCCGTATTTCCAGTTTTTAACATTTTTAATCACACACACACACACACACACACACACACACACGAGTTTTCAGGCATTTTGGGGCTGTGACCCCCCCTCCTCTGGGGGGGAACCTCCCCGTGACACCTTCATCCCCCACTCACCTGCTCCTCTGTTTCATCATCACACCCCCCGCCCCCAGGGACGTTGGGGTGCCCCAAATGACATCATCACCCCCCAGGCCCCTCCAACACTTTTTCATCACCCCCCCAAAAAAGGCACAAAACAAGGAAAACAGCCCCGACCGGCAGCTCGCTACTTTAATAATGCCGTTTACATATGTAGGCGCCCCCCGAAAAGGGGAGCTCCGCCAGAGAAATAAAATGCGGGCAGCCCCCCCAGCCCCTGTCCCGCAAGCCGGCGGCTGCCCCACGCCGCGGGGGGAGCCTGCCAGGGGACGGTGACGCACCTCTCGCTCAGGCTCTGCTCTGCCGTGCTCCCCCTCCGTTCCCGCGCTGGGACGGGCTCCCCGGGGCAGCGAACCTCCCCGCTCCCTCTTGGCCCGGCACTCTCCCCACCAGACAGCCCTCGCTGACGCACCCGCGGGGCACCCGCCGGAGACAGAGCCAGGAGCCTCCAGGCACGGGGCCGGCCCCTTACCCTCGGGACGCTTCACGACCGGCAGGCCAACCTGGGCCGGGGGGGACCTAGCGAGCATCACGAGACGCTTGCAACGAGACACCTGAAAAACAAAAATCCCAAGCGATATTTCCGCATGTGAAAAAAATAGCACAGCGGCGAGTAGAGGAATTCAGTCAGAGCAAGGGAGGGGAGAGCAGTTGAGCTCAAGGAGGATTCGAGGTAAGCAGGTCAGCTCAAAACACAAGACGTCCTTTAAAAGCTAGAGCGACCTGAACGCTTCCAATCAGCATGAAGACTAACCGGTACGATTCCAAACACGTTCTGCGCGTAAAAGTACGCGCTCTTGCCGGCGTTGGAAAACGTCTCACCCCTTCCTTACGGCACGGCTGCAGGGAGACAACCCTGCGAGGCTGCAGGACAAGGGCGTACCGCAATCAGAATCTACGCTTACAGATCCGCCGCAACAGCTACGGCCCTCGCGCTCCTGCGCATCTTGCTGGCTCGGTCGATAAAGCTGGAAGCGAAGCGTAATGCTTTCGAGGGTAAAAGGAAAACCAGAGGACAAATCGCAGCAATTCGCTTCCTACTAAAAAAGCTGTGCGTGTGCTTACAGACATCCAATAAAAATACTTCTACTGGAGAAGGGCTGGATTTTCCTTTTGCATTAATTTAACTTGCACAGCTGTGAATCGATACCAGCAGATTATCTGTCTCCAAGATACGCAGTTATCATTTGACCAGGGGTTTTTTGCGCCTTACGTCATTAGGAGCGACATCTGGCCAGCCGCGCTGCCCGAGAGAGATGCTACTGAACTGCCAGGGAAACGCACCCTTGAAAGCCAGACAGAAAGAAAAGTACTTCAGAGCACTCCGTCAAACGAGCGGGGGGGGGGAAACCCGTAACGTTCAGTTGCCTCTCCTGGTCAACGTTTAGAACAAATACCTAACGGCTCAAATACACCTAAGCAATTGTACGCCACAGCTAGTTGGCAGTTAAAGTTGAAACAACGCCACAGCTAGTTGGCAGTTGCAGTTGAAACAATGCAAGGCAGTTTGTATAGACAATTTTAACTTTTTTTTTTTCCTAAAGTTACATCTAGGGTAGAAAAATCAGTGAGAGAAGAGATCCCCCATACGGTTTTACTTTGCGGGCGGAATCCAATCCCCGGGGCTGCAATGCCTAAGGCTACCAAAAAGGACCGGCAGATTTGCTAACGCTTTTGGCTGCACCGAAGCACGCAGAGGAACGCGTGTTGATGACATCTCGGCTGTTGCAACTGAGAACCAGCGATGCCATCGACTTCCGGAAGACGTGCTGTGCTCGGCTCTTTGGAAGCAAACGGACTTTTCTTTCTCTTTTTTTTTTTTTTCTTTTTTTTTTTTTTCTTTTTTTTTTTTAAGAGAGCGGAAAGTCTCGCTGCTGCTGACTTCTACTGCCAAGCGCATCATCTCTGAAGATCCCCACTCTGATGGGGAGTTCATAAAACACAACTTCTTTGAATGAGAAAGACTTCCATTCTGGAAAATCTCTTTCCAACTGAAGTAAGAAACCACACGCTGTAGGTTAAGGAAAAAGGACGCTGCCGAAGCAGTAACTCACCGAAACCACGTCAGGACTTGCTGTCGCTACTTACAAGGCTGGCAATGCTTCTCGGGAAAGCGACGCCGATTCCTCCTCTTTTGTCCACGTCTCTCCTTGGACCTGGATCGCTTTTAGTACGGACGCTAGTATCTCAGTAAGCTTTTCAAGTACTACTCTAAGATATTTTCAAAACTTACTGACTGAAAAAGCACACAACAGACGATCCCTCAGAAACATCTGTAAGGCGACGCTTCCCGGACACGTCCGTGCTTTAAGCTACGATGGCAAGATAAGCAGGGCTCAAGAAACGCCATGCCGATGAGGCGACGCGTTCGAGACCCTCGGGAGGCTTACCGAGGGGCCCCATGATCACCAAGAGCTACGGAAACATCAAGACCCGAGAAAGCCAGGGTACGAGACACAGAAGACAGACTACGCAAAAGCAGAACACACAGACACAGGATGGAACCGCCCTGCCCAGCCAACGTCAGCAGCGTGCTAAGAACAGTAACCCGGTCCTTTTCCCTTCCCAAACGACAATTGCAGCCACGAAAGAGGACTTCAAGAGAGGAAAAGGAGAGGCCAGGCAGCAAAAGAGCTCTGCAGGCTGCCACCAGTCAACATTCCACTCTTTTTTTTTTTTTCTTTTAAATACATCCCCCCCGCCCCCAAATACAAACAAAAAAACCCCATGACCTTGTATTTTTTTCCCTTTGGGAGCTCACCCCTGTCTCAGCACAGTGTCCTCCACAGAGCAGGAAGCGCAGACGATCTGTATCCCGATTTGCACGCGACGAACCCATGTTCAGAAGAAATAGGCCAGATCTGTAAGACCGGTGTTATTTTGGGGGTTTTAACAATCACAACGCAATTGCATCGACCGACGCGTTTGTGAGAAAACTCCTTAACTTCTAAACGTAGCACCTCCTTGGGTAAAAAAACGTGTGCGAGACTGAAAAAAAGGGATGATTCAGAGCTCCCGCTCACGATGGAGCCGTGGCGAAAGGAATGAAAGTGAAGACAAACAGCAGCAACACGAAGTGAAATTCGGCTTTAATTCTAGGCACGTGCTTAAGAGACTCTCCAAGCCCACACCTCAATCCTAGGAGTGACTAGCCCTTTTCTGGAAGGAAAGGACTTTGTTACTTCAAAGTCCTAGACCGAAGGCTCCACGGAACAGAACGTGCACCGAGCCACAGGCCACCGTGCCATCAACGCTCTGATGGCAAAGAAAAACCAAGGAAAACTAAAGTTTAAAGATCGGTTTCCATCGTGTTTCATTCCTTACGTTTCCACTGGCACCTAGGTGCTCCAAAATGAACTCTACTGACACCGCATGTTACTAACAATTTAGTTCTGCGTATCAAAACAACAGGCTATTTCCAGCTCGCCCATCAAAGTAGCACGACCGACCAGAAGAGAAACACCGGACCCTAAAGAAGGGAACAGGCAGCTCTTCATTTCTCCTAGAGGAAAGTCTGTTCTTTTGCCCGGAAGGCAAACAGCCGAAACTGCCAAGGGAGCACTGCAGGAACGCGGCGCGCTCTCTCAGCTGCAATTTGTCATCGGCTTTTCTGCACGGGCAGCGGCTTTGCCTTTCCTCTGGCTTTGATGTGGCGCCCCTGGAGCGTCCTTGACCCGGCAAGGGTTTCTCCCCGCTCCCGCAGCCCCAGACACGCGATTACCTGAGCGCCGAGCGGAATCACCCACGCGGGATTTTCTTCCCGGGACGCAGAAGGTGACGCTGGGAAAGGAGGAGGCAAAAAACGAAGCGGTTTGTCCGGCAGCCACGGCCCTAGAAACTACACCTCCCGGCATGCCCCGGGCAACCAACGTGGCCGACCAAAAGCCCCGGATGCCGCGAGACGCAACCCTCCGGGCTTTGGGACCCTGCGGGGACACCGTTCCCCCCGCCGCCGCCGCACGTGGAAGCCCCGCCGAGCCCCCAGCGCGGCTCCGGACAGCCCCCGCCAACACCTCCGGCTGCCCGCCCCCGCCCGGCGCCGACGCGGCGCGGCGCCCCCCCCCCGCCCGGCCCCGTACCGGCGCGGCTCGGCGCGGCGCCCCTCCGCCGCCCGGCCCCGGAGCGGCGCGGCTCGGCGCGGCGCTCCCCCGCCGCCCGGCCCCGGCGGGGCTCGGTGCGGCGCCTCTCCGCCGCCCGGCCCGCACCGGCGCGGTGCCCGCCCAGCATCGAACCAGTGCGGCTCAGATCGGCGCGGCGGCCCCCCGGCGCCCGGCCCCAGAGCGGCGCGGCTCGGCGCGGCGCCTGCCCGGCCCCGGACCGGCGCGGCTCGGCTCGGCGCTGCCCCGCCGCCCGGCCCCGGCGCGGCTCGGCGCTACCCCGCCGCCCGGCCCCGGCGCGGCTCGGCGCTGCCCCGCCGCCCGGCCCCGGCGCGGCTCGGCACTCCCCCGCCGCCCGGCCCCGGCGCGGCTCGGCGCCCGCCCAGCATCGAACCAGCGCGGCTCAGCTCGGCGCGGCGCCCCCCCCGCCGCCCGGCCCCGGAGCGGCGCGGCGCCCCCCCGCCGCCCGGCCCCGGGAAGCCCCACCCGCCCGGCTCCCACACGGCACCGCACCCTCCCCGCTCCGTGCCTCCCGCCGGCCCGGCCGCTCCCCCCCCAGGCACCGCCGCCCTTCTCGGGACTTTCCCCGCTCACCTCCTCCCTGCCTGCAGCCGCAGCCGGGCTCCCGCTGGCCCCTCCGCGGGGGGAAGCTCCACCCACGGCGCGATGCCCGCCCCCGATGCACCTCGCAGGCGCTGGCGAAGCTCCGCCCTCCCAGCGGAAAACCCCGCCCTCTGCAGCCAAGCTCTGCCCTGCACACAGCACGCATGCGCCGGTGAAGCTCCGCCCCCCTCGGCAAAGCTCCACCCTCCCATGGCAAAGCTCCGCCCCCCCGCAGCAAAGCTCCGCCCCTGAGACAGCCCGCATGCGCAGACAAAGCTCCGCCCTTCACAACAAACCTCCGCCCTCCCACGGCAAAGCTCCGCCCCCCCGCAGCAAAGCTCCGTCCCCAACTCATCGCGCATGTGCCGATGAAGCTCCGCCCTCACCCGGCGAAGCTCCGCCCCCCCGCAGCAAGGCTCCGCCCCCGACGCATCGCGCATGCCCTGGTCAAGCTCCGCCCTCACCCGGCAAAGCTCCGCCCCCCCGCGGCAAGGCTCCGCCCCTGAGACAGCGCGCATGCGCCGGTTTTGCTCCGCCCTCACACTGTAAGCTCCGCCCCCCCGCGGCAAAGCTCCGCCTTGCACGTCAAAGCTCCGCCCCCACGGCAAAACTCCGCCCCAAGACAGCGCGCATGCGCCGGTTAAGCTCCGCCCTCACACGGCAAGCTCCGCCCACCCGCGGCAAAGCCCCGCCCTTCAGTGCAAAGCGCCGCCCCCCCTCGGCAAGGCTCCGCCCCCGAGACAGCACGCATGCGCCAGTGAAGCTCCGCCCTCGCACGGCAAAGCTCCGCCTTACCACCGCTAGGCTCCGCCCCCCCCCGCGGCTAAGCTCCACCCCAACACAGTGCGCAGGCGTGGTCTCCAGGGGCGGGGCCTGTCGCTAGGGGTGGTGCCCTTCCCCTGCCCGGGGGCATCCAGGGGCGGGGCCCGGCGCTAGGGGCGGGGCCGCTCCACACCAGGACCGGGGCATTCGGCGGGGCGGGGCTGCAGCGGAGGCGGACGCCGCGGGGCGGGGCTGCAGCGGAGGCGGACGCGGCAGTGCTAGCAGCGGCAAGCGCCTCCCGTGCGGCGAGAGCGGCGCTTCCTTACCGGGAGGCAGCAACGGCTGCGGCGGCAGCACCCCGCGGCCACCGCGCTGTCGCATGCCCGTTACCGGCCACCGGCACCGGCGACCACGGGGACGCCACCGCCCCTGCGCGGCTCCCGCCCTGCAGTACCCGCTTTTGGCCGCCAGGCGGCAGCACCACACCAAGCCCGGCGCTCCGACCGCGCCCCGCGGGGAGAAAGGACTCGACCCGGGCCCGCCTGGGGCCGCCCGCAGCCGCCGCCGCCGCCGCCGCCGCCTTATGGGGGGGCGGGGGGTGTCACAAGCCTCGCCCTTCTCTGCCCCTGCTCCCGCTCACAGCCCACGCAGCCACAGCCATCGCCTCGCCACCAAAAAGCACCCAAGCGGCTCGAGCATTTCAGTCCTCTGCACTTGACAGCTTGCAGCGGCTGCTGGCCCTTTCTCTCCGCGCCCCCCACCCCAGCACCCAGCCGGGGGACGCAGCACAGGGAACCTGGTCAATACCTTTGCCTCGCCTCGGCTTTTTTGCCCCCAGAAAAAGCCCCCGGGAGTGCTGGATTCATCTGCATGTGGCATCAGGGGTGGGAGAGTGACACCAGCGAGTCAACAGACCCTGGAGAGATTTTAGTAAAAAAAAAAAAAAGAAAAAAAAAAGAAAATGAAAGCGACACCGATGGCATCCTCAAGGCACTGAAAGCTGCTTTGCGTCAGAGGGGCAGCTACGATTATCAGGAAGCGGTGCATGCGAGCAGACCACGGGCAAGCGCGCGATCTGCGAGCGAGCGATACGCTGGCGCCCCTCGGGCTCTGCTGCGGTGCCCTCTGCTCATCCTGCACACGCACCGGGCTTCCCGCGCAGGGCTTGCCGCTTAAACAAGACGCTGCGCCATGTTACTTATCGCCCTGCCCTGCGGCGTGCAAAGGAATGAGACGTGAAACAGGGAAAGCAAAGGGGCACGGCGGCCCCTCAGCTGGCCGCACCAGACGGCCGTAGAGCCCTGCCAGTTCCCTCGCTGCTCTGGACGGCAGCGCAGCCTCCGCGCTCCCTGCCGCTCCCGCCAGCACGCGCGGCGCCCGCGCTTGGCCGCCTGCAGCGCGCGAGACTCGGGAGGCTGGAGGGGCCGCTCGCCTCCTTCGGCTGCTTCATTTGCCGCCTTAAAACAATCGTTTCCACGCTCCGTTTCTTCATTTCAGACCCCTCTCCACATCTCCTGGCCTGCAAGCCATTTGCAGCAAGCAACACGGCTGAAATCCTGTGCTGCTAGACACCTAGCTGTCATCTTGCTCCCACGCCCAAAGGCTTTGGGAACCTGAACCCCCTGCTTGGTTGGGCATCGAGACTGCGAGGCGAGAAACACGCCTGGACTCCACCAAGCCAGGCGCCTGCCACATCGCTCAGCACGGTGCTACGCGGCTGCCTGACCGACACCTTCTGCCGCTAAAACCAGAGCGCGGTTCCCTTCTGAAGAGTCACCGGCAGCGCGGAGAGTCCCTCGCCTTTCCCTGCGCCAGGTCCCCCGGGAACAGCGTCTCAGTTGGACTGGAGCGTGCAGCAGCCTCCGGTCGTCCCAGCCCCTCGCCCGTCCAGAAAGCGCCTGCCTGTAGCAGCGGCAGAACCGCTGCTGCCCAGAGGGGAAAGGAATGGCTCGGGGCAAAGCTCCCCAGGCTGCCCGTGTCCCGTGCGGAGCTGGGGGTCCAGAAGCAAAGGAGCTATGGGAGGGGGGAGCAGGGGAGCGGGGGCACGAGACCGGAGGGCAGGGGACGCGGGGGGCACGTCACGGGGCAAAAAAAAACCCGCACGGGGGGAAAAAACCTTGTGTGGGGGGACGTTTGGGTGGAGAGCACTTGGGAGGGCGCAGAGACAGGCAGAGGAGGACGGGGGCGGAGACGGACACGGACGGACAGCGGCTGTGTGTGGGTAGAAAGGTGCACGGGGGGACACGGGTGGGGATGACCTACACCAGGGGGTCCGCCCGGCATAATCCACAGCAGATAACTCACCTGGGATAAGCCGCAACGGATAGTCCGCTCCGGAGAAGGAATCCACGCCAGATAATCCCCAGCAATGCCCCTCAAACTGCCAGCGGTTCACCCCAAATTTGGCCCAAATTGGTGCGGGTTTTGCGTTTGGGTTTTTTGGTTTGTTGGCTTGTTTTTTTGTTGTTGTTGTTTTTTGTTTTTTCTTTTACATCATACAAAACTTGGGGGTTTCTGCTTTTCAAAACTATTCAGTTCTGGGGTTTTCCGGCGCTTTTCCACATCATAACAATGGGTCATTTTTGGTTTTCTGCGTTAAAATGTAGGGGGGGGGGTGGGGTGGGTGTGTGCGCGTGCGCTTGCTTTCCAGCTGCACAAATCCAGGCGGATTCGGCTTTCCTGGGAGCCCCAAACCGTGTTGCTCTTGGATATTTTGCTCTTGGACTTGGATATTTTGACACTTTGGTATCTTAGACTTCGGTATCTACTTACAATTCTGTCTATTTAGACTTAGTTATCTGTTTACACTTCCATAGAACCTTTACTTCCATTACACAGACGACCTACTTTGGCTTACTCGGTGACACACGGTAAGCGTAGATACCTCTACCTATCCAGACTTTCTTCTGTTTTAAATTCCTTCATCTACATCATCTCTTTTTGCGTTTTAAACTCCTTTATTTCTTCACATATAGAAGAAACTCCTTTATTTCTTCACATTTTTTATTTTAAAACCCTATCTATCTCCATTTAGATTTTTTAATAATTTCTAGAACGTAGCAGGTACAGGTTTGTATTTTGAAATCCTTTTCTCTCTCTCTCTCTCTAGAAATGAATATTATTTTTCAATATATATATATATAAAGGCGAGAGATTTTCCTCTACTGCAATGCCTCGCACCCGTATTTCCAGTTTTTAACATTTTTAATCACACACACACACACACACACACACGAGTTTTCAGGCATTTTGGGGCTGTGACCCCCCCTCCTCTGGGGGGGAACCTCCCCGTGACACCTTCATCCCCCACTCACCTGCTCCTCTGTTTCATCATCACACCCCCCGCCCCCAGGGACGTTGGGGTGCCCCAAATGACATCATCACCCCCCAGGCCCCTCCAACACTTTTTCATCACCCCCCCCAAAAAAGGCACAAAACAAGGAAAACAGCCCCGACCGGCAGCTCGCTACTTTAATAATGCCGTTTACATATGTAGGCGCCCCCCCGAAAAGGGGAGCTCCGCCAGAGAAATAAAATGCGGGCAGCCCCCCCAGCCCCTGTCCCGCAAGCCGGCGGCTGCCCCACGCCGCGGGGGAGCCTGCCAGGGGACGGTGACGCACCTCTCGCTCAGGCTCTGCTCTGCCGTGCTCCCCCTCCGTTCCCGCGCTGGGACGGGCTCCCCGGGGCAGCGAACCTCCCCGCTCCCTCTTGGCCCGGCACTCTCCCCACCAGACAGCCCTCGCTGACGCACCCGCGGGGCACCCGCCGGAGACAGAGCCAGGAGCCTCCAGGCACGGGGCCGGCCCCTTACCCTCGGGACGCTTCACGACCGGCAGGCCAACCTGGGCCGGGGGGACCTAGCGAGCATCACGAGACGCTTGCAACGAGACACCTGAAAAACAAAAATCCCAAGCGATATTTCCGCATGTGAAAAAAATAGCACAGCGGCGAGTAGAGGAATTCAGTCAGAGCAAGGGAGGGGAGAGCAGTTGAGCTCAAGGAGGATTCGAGGTAAGCAGGTCAGCTCAAAACACAAGACGTCCTTTAAAAGCTAGAGCGACCTGAACGCTTCCAATCAGCATGAAGACTAACCGGTACGATTCCAAACACGTTCTGCGCGTAAAAGTACGCGCTCTTGCCGGCGTTGGAAAACGTCTCACCCCTTCCTTACGGCACGGCTGCAGGGAGACAACCCTGCGAGGCTGCAGGACAAGGGCGTACCGCAATCAGAATCTACGCTTACAGATCCGCCGCAACAGCTACGGCCCTCGCGCTCCTGCGCATCTTGCTGGCTCGGTCGATAAAGCTGGAAGCGAAGCGTAATGCTTTCGAGGGTAAAAGGAAAACCAGAGGACAAATCGCAGCAATTCGCTTCCTACTAAAAAAGCTGTGCGTGTGCTTACAGACATCCAATAAAAATACTTCTACTGGAGAAGGGCTGGATTTTCCTTTTGCATTAATTTAACTTGCACAGCTGTGAATCGATACCAGCAGATTATCTGTCTCCAAGATACGCAGTTATCATTTGACCAGGGGTTTTTTGCGCCTTACGTCATTAGGAGCGACATCTGGCCAGCCGCGCTGCCCGAGAGAGATGCTACTGAACTGCCAGGGAAACGCACCCTTGAAAGCCAGACAGAAAGAAAAGTACTTCAGAGCACTCCGTCAAACGAGCGGGGGCGGGGAAACCCGTAACGTTCAGTTGCCTCTCCTGGTCAACGTTTAGAACAAATACCTAACGGCTCAAATACACCTAAGCAATTGTACGCCACAGCTAGTTGGCAGTTAAAGTTGAAACAACGCCACAGCTAGTTGGCAGTTGCAGTTGAAACAATGCAAGGCAGTTTGTATAGACAATTTTAACTTTTTTTTTCTTCCTAAAGTTACATCTAGGGTAGAAAAATCAGTGAGAGAAGAGATCCCCCATACGGTTTTACTTTGCGGGCGGAATCCAATCCCCGGGGCTGCAATGCCTAAGGCTACCAAAAAGGACCGGCAGATTTGCTAACGCTTTTGGCTGCACCGAAGCACGCAGAGGAACGCGTGTTGATGACATCTCGGCTGTTGCACCTGAGAACCAGCGATGCCATCAACTTCCGGAAGACGTGCTGTGCTCGGCTCTTTGGAAGCAAACGGACTTGTCTGTCTTTTTTTTTTTTCTTTTTTTTTTTTTTAAGAGAGCGGAAAGTCTCGCTGCTGCTGACTTCTACTGCCAAGCGCATCATCTCTGAAGATCCCCACTCTGATGGGGAGTTCATAAAACACAACTTCTTTGAATGAGAAAGACTTCCATTCTGGAAAATCTCTTTCCAACTGAAGTAAGAAACCACACGCTGTAGGTTAAGGAAAAAGGACGCTGCCGAAGCAGTAACTCACCGAAACCACGTCAGGACTCGCTGTCGCTACTTACAAGGCTGGCAATGCTTCTCGGGAAAGCGACGCCGATTCCTCCTCTTTTGTCCACGTCTCTCCTTGGACCTGGATCGCTTTTAGTACGGACGCTAGTATCTCAGTAAGCTTTTCAAGTACTACTCTAAGATATTTTCAAAACTTACTGACTGAAAAAGCACACAACAGACGATCCCTCAGAAACATCTGTAAGGCGACGCTTCCCGGACACGTCCGTGCTTTAAGCTACGATGGCAAGATAAGCAGGGCTCAAGAAACGCCATGCCGATGAGGCGACGCGTTCGAGACCCTCGGGAGGCTTACCGAGGGGCCCCATGATCACCAAGAGCTACGGAAACATCAAGACCCGAGAAAGCCAGGGTACGAGACACAGAAGACAGACTACGCAAAAGCAGAACACACAGACACAGGATGGAACCGCCCTGCCCAGCCAACGTCAGCAGCGTGCTAAGAACAGTAACCCGGTCCTTTTCCCTTCCCAAAGGAGACTGCTCCTGGACAGGCCTCTCCCCGACACCAACTTTATAACCCCTCCCTGCAATTCCTATCCTTGATACCTCCTCAGCCCTGACCCCGCAACTGAGCTTTCAGAGGGCCAGGGATCTGAATCCACCCTCAAAAAAGAAAAAAGAAAACCACCACACACCTAACTAGAACATTCCTGCACTCGCTCAGTTCCTCTTCATCATCTCAAAAAAAACCAAAAAACAAAAAACAAAAAAACCCAAAACCTCCCAACCCAAAAACCCACAACACACTAACAAACTAAAACACAGTGCTGGTATTCAGCATCGGTCTGGTTACTGCCAACCGCTTTTCTGCGACACCCTCCTCCTCAAAAGCACCGCACCGCTCTGCTCCCCTGCTCCACGCCTGTTCTCAAGAAAGATGCTGCGGCTGTCGCTCGGTGCGCCTAGGATGCCAGGAGACACAAAGTTCCCGTGGCGCTCGGGTGAAATAGCCAGCCCCGCGTGCCTCCCCTCTACCACCCAGCTCACCTCAACTTCTCAGCCGATTCTCAAGGCAGCCAGCACAGCTCCCACAAAACCAAACGGGAAATGATTAACCAACATGCCATTTCATACTTTACTATTAAATGACGACCCGGCTGACAACCACCTCGCCTCCTCCAGCCGCTCCTCAGCGGGAAGCTACGCCCCCTCCGAGGCTGTTAAAAGGGAGGACCCTAAGGAAAGAGAACAACTCCTTGAAAACTAAAGACAGGGAACGGGATAAAAGCAAAAAAAAAGTCAATAATGACGGGAATTAGGGCAACAAAGAGAAAAAAATGAAAACCGGGGACAGTGAACTAAAAGAGAGACGTAGGAAGACAATTGAAAAAGCAAAGGTACTAATAGAAACAAGGAAGAATTAAAAAAGGGAAACGGCAAACGGAATACAAGTAGACAGAAGCTTTTGTCGTGGTTTAACCCCAGCCAGCAGCTAAGCACCACACAGCCGCTACGGGGGAGAAAATTGGAAGGGTGGAAGTCAGAACACTCGTGGGTTAAAGGAAGAACAGTTTAACAATTGAAGGAAAAGACAACAGAATAGTAGTAATAGTACTAGTAGTAATAATAATAAACCGATAACAGTATACAAAGCAAGCGATTCACTCTACAGGTGCTCACCACTCGCCGACCGATGCCAAGCACGTCCCCGAGCAGCGATCGCTGACTCCTGGCCAACGACCCCCCGTTTCCCTACCGAGCGTGACGTCACACGGGAGGGAATAGCGCTTCGGCCGGCGCGGGTCAGCTGAGCTGGCTGTGGCGCCTCCCAGCTTCTGGCGCACCGGGCAGAGCACGGGAAGCTGAAAGGTCCTTGAGCGGTCTAAGCGCTACTTAGCGACAAACAAAACGTCAGTGCGTTACCAACATTGTTCTCGTCCTCAATCCAAACCGCAGCACTGTGCCAGCTACTTGGCCCAGCCCCATCTTCGCTTCATGGGTCCCACCTGGGCTGCCCTAGCTGGAACCCATCAGGAACTGAGGCCATCACCCCAGCCCCACAGCACATCACTGCGTCCCCTGGACCCAACCGCAGCCGCTCACCCGGAGGCCAGGGGCTGGAAACACATCTGGGGTCACAAAGGAGGCAGCAAATGTTTGTTCCTTCACGCCCATCAGAAATCCCAGCAACGAGCTGGTTACGAGGCTCGGTGCCCAAAGGCAGCGGGACAGAGGGAAAAGAGGGACGAGGAAAGCAGAAGGAAGGATGGAGGGAGGTAGAGAAGAGGGGTAGGACAGGGAGCCAGAAAACGGGATACTGGGAACAAGAGAGGGACGGGGAACCGCACAAGGGTGTTGAGAGAGAGAGAAATGGAGTGCAGCGAGGAGGAGGATGGGGAGATCCCACAGGAACAGGGAGCAACAGGGGGCAGGGGAGAGAGACAGAAGGGACCGAGCGGGACAACAGGAACAGCAGAGAGGCACAGAGAGAATAAGAGACACGCAGGCAGCGGCGGGGCGGGGCGGATCGAGGGAAGTACAAAAGGGGGAAAAAGCAAAAAGAATTAAAAAAAAGTGACAGGAAGTTGGATAGAGGCAGTCATAGAAATAGAAATTAAAAAGCAACAAACATAGGCAAGAATTAAAAATTAGAGAATGTAAGACAGAGCGAGAAATAGAAAGGGAACAGGACAGAGAGGCAGGAAATGTAAAAAATTGTTAAAGGGAGCTATGTAGAGGGAGATTTGAAAGGGAAAATAAAAACCAATGGACTACAGGAAACACAGGAAAGAAAAATGGGACAGGGAACTAGATAAATGGAGAGATAGAAATAAGACGTTAAAAGCAACATGGTACGTGACAGGAAAGCATTAAGAATAAGGGAAAGGGAACTAGATAAATGGAGACATAAAAAGAAAATTTTAAAAGCGACAGGGTAAGGAAAACCAGAAAAAATTAAAAACAGGGAGAGCAAACTGCGTAAAAGATGAGAGAGAGAAAAATTCAAAAAGGATGGGACAGGAAAGAATTAAAAAACAGGGATAGGGACCTTGATAAAAGTAGACCTAGAAGGAAACTTGAAAATGCCAAGAGGTACAGCACAGTCAGCAAAGAACTAAAAACAGGGACAGCAAACCAGATTACATATGGAAACAAAATTTTAAAAGCCGAGGGATAAAGAGAGGGGAAAATGAAAAAAATAGAGATGGCAATCTAAAGAGAGACATACGAAGAAAAGAGATGAAGTGAAGCACAGGCTGGAGGACAGACAGGAAAGCATTAACAAATAAGCGCATTGGATGGGATAAAATTAGACATCGGAAAAATAAAAGCCACGTCTCTTAGGAAAGACAAGAAAAAACTACCAAATAAAGAAAGGGGGACAAAGAGAGAGACGCATACAAAGTAAATTTTAAAAGCAACGGGGTACGCAACAGACCGAAAACTATTAAAAAGTAAGGATAGGGAGCTTGATCAAAGTAGATGTAGAAAGAAAATTTCAAAAGCAACTGGGTAGAGGACAAACAGAAAGAAAATTAAACACAGAGGCAGCAAACTAGATAAAAGTAGACATAGAAACAAAAATTTTAAAGCCGAGGTACTAAGACAGGAAAGAATTAAAGAAATAGCAACAGCGAATCAAACAAATGCAGAGAGACAGAAATTGTAAAAAGCGACCGCGCTAAGGAAAGATGAGAAATAATTAAAAAATAATGACAGTGAACGGAATAAAGGTAGAAAATTTTTAAAGCAACAGAGTTTAGGGAAATAGAGGAAAAAATTTAAAAGTAGGGGCACTGAACTGAAACGGGGACATAGGAAGAAAATTGAAAATCAAAGGCACTAAGGAAATAATTAAAAATAAAGACATCGAAGGGAAAAACGTAGACAGGGAAAGAACGTTTTAAAAGTGATGGGTATGAGGGAAATAAAGGGAAAAATTAAAAGATAGGGACAGCGAACTAAAACAGATGTGGAAAGAAAATTTAAAAAGCAACGGCACGAATGAAAGAAAAAGAAATAATTTTTTAAACAACAGCAAAGGGAATAAAAGTGGGCATAGAAAGAACATTTAATAAGCAGAGGGGAACTAGGGGAATAAAGGGGAAAAATTGAAAAATAGGGACAGCAAACTCAGAGATGGAGAGAGAACATGGAAAAAGCAAGGGCACTAAGGACAGACAAGAAATTATGAAAAGAAAAGACAGCAAAATAAAGACTGCAAAGGGAATAAACGTAGACAATTTTAAAAGCGACAGGGATTAGGGAAATAAAGGGAAAATTATGAGATAAGGAGAGCAAACTAAAACAGAGATGTAAAAATAAAATTTTTAAAGTGACGGCACTAAGACAAGAAATTATTAAAAAAATTCAAAGGTAATAAAAGTAGGCATAGAAAGAAGATTTAATAAGCAGAGGGGAATTAGGGAAACAAAGGGAAAAATTAGGAAATAGGGACAGTGAACTAAAATAAATGCAGAAAGAAACTCTAAAAAGCAAGGGCACTAACAAAAGACAAGAAATTATTAAAAGACAAGACAGCAACATAAAGACAGTGAACGAGGTAAAAGTAGAAAAATCTGAAAAGCAAGGGGGATTAGGGAAATAAAATGGAAAAATTTAAAAATAGGGACTGAACTAAAACAGAGATGTAGAAAGAAAAGAAATAATTAAAAAATAAAGGCATCAAAAGTAAGAAAAGTAAGCATAGAAAGAACATTTTAAAAGGGGGCGATAAGGGAAAAATTAAAACATAGAGACAGCAGGCTAGAACAGATTAAAATAGAACATCTAAAAAGCAAAGGGATTAAAGAAAGGCAAGAAGTAATTAAAAGAACAGCATAATAAAGACTGGGAACGGGATAAAAGAAAATTTTAAAAAGTAACAGGGATTAGAGAAATAAATGGAAAAATTAAAAAATAGTGGCAGTGAACTTAAAGAGATGGAGAAGGAAAATTTAAAGAGTGAGGGCACTATGGAAAGACAAGAAATAATTAAAACATAAATACCCCCCCCGCGCCCCCCCGCGGCAAAGCTCCGCCTTGCACGTCAAAGCTCCGCCCCCACGGCAAAACTCCGCCCCAAGACAGCGCGCATGCGCCGGTTAAGCTCCGCCCTCACACGGCAAGCTCCGCCCACCCGCGGCAAAGCCCCGCCCTTCAGAGCAAAGCGCCGCCCCCCCTCGGCAAGGCTCCGCCCCCGAGACAGCACGCATGCGCCAGTGAAGCTCCGCCCTCGCACGGCAAAGCTCCGCCTTACCACCGCTAGGCTCCGCCCCCCCCGCGGCTAAGCTCCACCCCAACACAGTGCGCAGGCGTGGTCTCCAGGGGCGGGGCCTGTCGCTAGGGGTGGTGCCCTTCCCCTGCCCGGGGGCATCCAGGGGCGGGGCCCGGCGCTAGGGGCGGGGCCGCTCCACACCAGGACCGGGGCATTCGGCGGGGCGGGGCTGCAGCGGAGGCGGACGCCGCGGGGCGGGGCTGCAGCGGAGGCGGACGCGGCAGTGCTAGCAGCGGCAAGCGCCTCCCGTGCGGCGAGAGCGGCGCTTCCTTACCGGGAGGCAGCAACGGCTGCGGCGGCAGCACCCCGCGGCCACCGCGCTGTCGCATGCCCGTTACCGGCCACCGGCACCGGCGACCACGGGGACGCCACCGCCCCTGCGCGGCTCCCGCCCTGCAGTACCCGCTTTTGGCCGCCAGGCGGCAGCACCACACCAAGCCCGGCGCTCCGACCGCGCCCCGCGGGGAGAAAGGACTCGCCCCCGGCCCCGCCTGGGGCCGCCCGCAGCCGCCGCCGCCGCCGCCGCCGCCTTATGGGGGCGGGGGGTGTCACAAGCCTCGCCCTTCTCTGCCCCTGCTCCCGCTCACAGCCCACGCAGCCACAGCCATCGCCTCGCCACCAAAAAGCACCCAAGCGGCTCGAGCATTTCAGTCCTCTGCACTTGACAGCTTGCAGCGGCTGCTGGCCCTTTCTCTCCGCGCCCCCCACCCCAGCACCCAGCCGGGGGACGCAGCACAGGGAACCTGGTCAATACCTTTGCCTCGCCTCGGCTTTTTTGCCCCCAGAAAAAGCCCCCGGGAGTGCTGGATTCATCTGCATGTGGCATCAGGGGTGGGAGAGTGACACCAGCGAGTCAACAGACCCTGGAGAGATTTTAGTAAAAAAAAAAAAAAGAAAAAAAAAAGAAAATGAAAGCGACACCGATGGCATCCTCAAGGCACTGAAAGCTGCTTTGCGTCAGAGGGGCAGCTACGATTATCAGGAAGCGGTGCATGCGAGCAGACCACGGGCAAGCGCGCGATCTGCGAGCGAGCGATACGCTGGCGCCCCTCGGGCTCTGCTGCGGTGCCCTCTGCTCATCCTGCACACGCACCGGGCTTCCCGCGCAGGGCTTGCCGCTTAAACAAGACGCTGCGCCATGTTACTTACCGCCCTGCCCTGCGGCGTGCAAAGGAATGAGACGTGAAACAGGGAAAGCAAAGGGGCACGGCGGCCCCTCAGCTGGCCGCACCAGACGGCCGTAGAGCCCTGCCAGTTCCCTCGCTGCTCTGGACGGCAGCGCAGCTCCGCGCTCCCTGCCGCTCCCACCAGCACGCGCGGCGCCCGCGCTTGGCCGCCTGCAGCGCGCGAGACTCGGGAGGCTGGAGGGGCCGCTCGCCTCCTTCGGCTGCTTCATTTGCCGCCTTAAAACAATCGCTTCCACGCTCCGTTTCTTCATTTCAGACCCCTCTCCACATCTCCTGGCCTGCAAGCCATTTGCAGCAAGCAACACGGCTGAAATCCTGTGCTGCTAGACACCTAGCTGTCATCTTGCTCCCACGCCCAAAGGCTTTGGGAACCTGAACCCCCTGCTTGGTTGGGCATCGAGACTGCGAGGCGAGAAACACGCCTGGACTCCACCAAGCCAGGCGCCTGCCACATCGCTCAGCACGGTGCTACGCGGCTGCCTGACCGACACCTTCTGCCGCTAAAACCAGAGCGCGGTTCCCTTCTGAAGAGTCACCGGCAGCGCGGAGAGTCCCTCGCCTTTCCCTGCGCCAGGTCCCCCGGGAACAGCGTCTCAGTCGGACTGGAGCGTGCAGCAGCCTCCGGTCGTCCCAGCCCCTCGCCCGTCCAGAAAGCGCCTGCCTGTAGCAGCGGCAGAACCGCTGCTGCCCAGAGGGGAAAGGAATGGCTCGGGGCAAAGCTCCCCAGGCTGCCCGTGTCCCGTGCGGAGCTGGGGGTCCAGAAGCAAAGGAGCTATGGGAGGGGGGAGCAGGGGAGCGGGGGCACGAGACCGGAGGGCAGGGGACGCGGGGGGCACGTCACGGGGCAAAAAACCCGCACGGGGGGAAAAACCTTGTGTGGGGGGACGTTTGGGTGGAGAGCACTTGGGAGGGCGCAGAGACAGGCAGAGGAGGACGGGGGGCAGGAGACGGACACGGACGGACAGCGGCTGTGTGTGGGTAGAAAGGTGCACGGGGGGACACGGGTGGGGATGACCTACACCAGGGGGTCCGCCCGGCATAATCCACAGCAGATAACTCACCTGGGATAAGCCGCAACGGATAGTCCGCTCCGGAGAAGGAATCCACGCCAGATAATCCCCAGCAATGCCCCTCAAACTGCCAGCGGTTCACCCCAAATTTGGCCCAAATTGGTGCGGGTTTTGCGTTTGGGTTTTTTGGTTTGTTGGCTTGTTTTTTTGTTGTTGTTCTTTTTTGTTTTTTCTTTTACATCATACAAAACTTGGGGGTTTCTGCTTTTCAAAACTATTCAGTTCTGGGGTTTTCCGGCGCTTTTCCACATCATAACAATGGGTCATTTTTGGTTTTCTGCGTTAAAATGTAGGGGGGGGGGGGGGGGTGGGTGTGTGCGCGTGCGCTTGCTTTCCAGCTGCACAAATCCAGGCGGATTCGGCTTTCCTGGGAGCCCCAAACCGTGTTGCTCTTGGATATTTTGCTCTTGGACTTGGATATTTTGACACTTTGGTATCTTAGACTTCGGTATCTACTTACAATTCTGTCTATTTAGACTTAGTTATCTGTTTACACTTCCATAGAACCTTTACTTCCATTACACAGACGACCTACTTTGGCTTACTCGGTGACACACGGTAAGCGTAGATACCTCTACCTATCCAGACTTTCTTCTGTTTTAAATTCCTTCATCTACATCATCTCTTTTTGCGTTTTAAACTCCTTTATTTCTTCACATATAGAAGAAACTCCTTTATTTCTTCACATTTTTTATTTTAAAACCCTATCTATCTCCATTTAGATTTTTTAATAATTTCTAGAACGTAGCAGGTACAGGTTTGTATTTTGAAATCCTTTTCTCTCTCTCTCTATATAGAAATGAATATTATTTTTCAATATATATATATATAAAGGCGAGAGATTTTCCTCTACTGCAATGCCTCGCACCCGTATTTCCAGTTTTTAACATTTTTAATCACACACACACACGAGTTTTCAGGCATTTTGGGGCTGTGACCCCCCCTCCTCTGGGGGGGAACCTCCCCGTGACACCTTCATCCCCCACTCACCTGCTCCTCTGTTTCATCATCACACCCCCCGCCCCCAGGGACGTTGGGGTGCCCCAAATGACATCATCACCCCCCAGGCCCCTCCACACTTTTTCATCACCCCCCCAAAAAAGGCACAAAACAAGGAAAACAGCCCCGACCGGCAGCTCGCTACTTTAATAATGCCGTTTACATATGTAGGCGCCCCCCGAAAAGGGGAGCTCCGCCAGAGAAATAAAATGGGGGCAGCCCCCCCCAGCCCCTGTCCCGCAAGCCGGCGGCTGCCCCACGCCGCGGGGGGAGCCTGCCAGGGGACGGTGACGCACCTCTCGCTCAGGCTCGGCTCTGCCGTGCTCCCCCTCCGTTCCCGCGCTGGGACGGGCTCCCCGGGGCAGCGAACCTCCCCGCTCCCTCTTGGCCCGGGGCTCTCCCCACCAGACAGCCCTCGCTGACGCACCCGCGGGGCACCCGCCGGAGACAGAGCCAGGAGCCTCCAGGCACGGGGCCGGCCCCTTACCCTCGGGACGCTTCACGACCGGCAGGCCAACCTGGGCCGGGGGCGACCTAGCGAGCATCACGAGACGCCTGCAACGAGACACCTGAAAAACAAAAATCCCAAGCGATATTTCCGCATGTGAAAAAAATAGCACAGCAGCGAGTAGAGGAATTCAGTCAGAGCAAGGGAGGGGAGAGCAGTTGAGCTCAAGGAGGATTCGAGGTAAGCAGGTCAGCTCAAAACACAAGAAGTCCTTTAAAAGCTAGAGCGACCTGAACGCTTCCAATCAGCATGAAGACTAACCGGTACGATTCCAAACACGTTCTTCGCGTAAAAGTACGCGCTCTTGCCGGCGTTGGAAAACGTCTCACCCCTTCCTTACGGCACGGCTGCAGGGAGACAACCCTGCGAGGCTGCAGGACAAGGGCGTACCGCAATCAGAATCTACGCTTACAGATCCGCCGCAACAGCTACGGTCCTCGCGCTCCTGCGCATCTTGCTGGCTCGGTCAATAAAGCTGGAAGCGAAGCGTAACGCTTTCGAGGGTAAAAGGAAAACCAGAGGACAAATCGCAGCAATTCGCTTCCTACTAAAAAAGCTGTGCGTGTGCTTACAGACATCCAATAAAAATACTTCTACTGGAGAAGGGCTGGATTTTCCTTTTGCGTTAATTTAACTTGCACAGCTGCGAATCGATACCAGCAGATTATCTGTCTCCAAGATACGCAGTTATCATTTGACCAGGGGTTTTTTGCGCCTTACGTCATTAGGAGCGACATCTGGCCAGCCGCGCTGCCCGAGAGAGATGCTACTGAACTGCCAGGGAAACGCACCCTTGGAAGCCAGACAGAAAGAAAAGTACTTCAGAGCACTCCGTCAAACGAGCGGGGGGGGGGGGAAAACCCGTAACGTTCAGTTGCCTCTCCTGGTCAACGTTTAGAACAAATACCTAACGGCTCAAATACACCTAAGCAATTGTACGCCACAGCTAGTTGGCAGTTAAAGTTGAAACAACGCCACAGCCAGTTGGCAGTTGCAGTTGAAACAATGCAAGGCAGTTTGTATAGACAATTTTAACTTTTTTTTTCTTCCTAAAGTTACATCTAGGGTAGAAAAATCAGTGAGAGAAGAGATCCCCCATACGGTTTTACTTTGCGGGCGGAATCCAATCCCCGGGGCTGCAATGCCTAAGGCTACCAAAAAGGACCGGCAGATTTGCTAACGCTTTTGGCTGCACCGAAGCACGCAGAGGAACGCGTGTTGATGACATCTCGGCTGTTGCACCTGAGAACCAGCGATGCCATCAACTTCCGGAAGACGTGCTGTGCTCGGCTCTTTGGAAGCAAACGGACTTTTCTTTCTCTTTTTTTTTTTTTTTCTTTTTTTTTTTTTAAGAGAGCGGAAAGTCTCGCTGCTGCTGACTTCTACTGCCAAGCGCATCATCTCTGAAGATCCCCACTCTGATGGGGAGTTCATAAAACACAACTTCTTTGAATGAGAAAGACTTCCATTCTGGAAAATCTCTTTCCAACTGAAGTAAGAAACCACACGCTGTAGGTTAAGGAAAAAGGACGCTGCCGAAGCAGTAACTCACCGAAACCACGTCAGGACTCGCTGTCGCTACTTACAAGGCTGGCAATGCTTCTCGGGAAAGCGACGCCGATTCCTCCTCTTTTGTCCACGTCTCTCCTTGGACCTGGATCGCTTTTAGTACGGACGCTAGTATCTCAGTAAGCTTTTCAAGTACTACTCTAAGATATTTTCAAAACTTACTGACTGAAAAAGCACACAACAGACGATCCCTCAGAAACATCTGTAACGCGACGCTTCCCGGACACGTCCGTGCTTTAAGCTACGATGGCAAGATAAGCAGGGCTCAAGAAACGCCATGCCGATGAGGCGACGCGTTCGAGACCCTCGGGAGGCTTACCGAGGGGCCCCATGATCACCAAGAGCTACGGAAACATCAAGACCCGAGAAAGCCAGGGTACGAGACACAGAAGACAGACTACGCAAAAGCAGAACACACAGACACAGGATGGAACCGCCCTGCCCAGCCAACGTCAGCAGCGTGCTAAGAACAGTAACCCGGTCCTTTTCCCTTCCCAAAGGAGACTGCTCCTGGACAGGCCTCTCCCCGACACCAACTTTATAACCCCTCCCTGCAATTCCTATCCTTGATACCTCCTCAGCCCTCACCCCGCAACTGAGCTTTCAGAGGGCCAGGGATCTGAATCCACCCTCAAAAAAGAAAAAAAGAAAACCACCACACACCGAACTAGAACATTCCTGCACTCACTCAGTTCCTCTTCATCATCTCAAAAAAACCCAAAAAAACAAAAAACAAAAAAACCCAAAACCTCCCAACCCAAAAACCCACAACACACTAACAAACTAAAACACAGTGCTGGTATTCAGCATCGGTCTGGTTACTGCCAACCGCTTCTGCGACACCCTCCTCCTCAAAAGCACCGCACCGCTCTGCTCCCCTGCTCCACGCCTGTTCTCAAGAAAGATGCTGCGGCTGTCGCTCGGTGCACCTAGGATGCCAGGAGACACAAAGTTCCCGTGGCGCTCGGGTGAAATAGCCAGCCCCGTGTGCCTCCCCTCTACCACCCAGCTCACCTCAACTTCTCAGCCGATTCTCAAGGCAGCCAGCACAGCTCCCACAAAACCAAACGGGAAATGATTAACCAACATGCCATTTCATACTTTACTATTAAATGACGACCCGGCTGACAACCACCTCGCCTCCTCCAGCCGCTCCTCAGCGGGAAGCTACGCCCCCTCCGAGGCTGTTAAAAGGGAGGACCCTAAGGAAAGAGAACAACACCTTGAAAACTAAAGACAGGGAACGGGATAAAAGCAAAAAACTTCAATAATGACGGGAATTAGGGCAACAAAGAGAAAAAAATGAAAACCGGGGACAGTGAACTAAAAGAGAGACGTAGGAAGACAATTGAAAAAGCAAAGGTACTAATAGAGACAAGGAAGAATTAAAAAAGGGAAACGGCAAACGGAATACAAGTAGACAGAAGCTTTTGTCGTGGTTTAACCCCAGCCAGCAGCTAAGCACCACACAGCCGCTACGGGGGAGAAAATTGGAAGGGTGGAAGTCAGAACACTCGTGGGTTAAAGGAAGAACAGTTTAACAATTGAAGGAAAAGACAACAGAATAGTAGTAATAGTACTAGTAGTAATAATAATAAACCGATAACAGTATACAAAGCAAGCGATTCACTCTACAGGTGCTCACCACTCGCCGACCGATGCCAAGCACGTCCCCGAGCAGCGATCGCTGACTCCTGGCCAACGACCCCCCGTTTCCCTACCGAGCGTGACGTCACACGGGAGGGAACAGCGCTTCGGCCGGTGCGGGTCAGCTGAGCTGGCTGTGGCGCCTCCCAGCTTCTGGCGCACCGGGCAGAGCACGGGAAGCTGAAAGGTCCTTGAGCGGTGTAAGAGCTACTTAGCGACAAACAAAACGTCAGTGCGTTACCAACATTGTTCTCGTCCTAAATCCAAACCGCAGCACTGTGCCAGCTACTAGGAAGAACCTTAACTCTCTGCCAGCCGAAAGCAGGAGGCTTTGAACAGCAAGGGCGATGGAAGAAATAAGGAAAAACTTAATCAATAGTGACAGGGAGCTCCCTCGGAGAAGGAAAATTTAGAAAGCGAGGGCACTAAGGGAAGAGAAGAAACAATTAAACCCAACTAAACCCCAAGGGGAAAAGTCAACATAGAACACTGAAAAAGCAACAGGGATTAGGGAAATAAATGGGAAAATTAAAAAACAGGACAGCGAACTAAAGGGACGGAGAAGGAAAATTCAAAAAACGAGGGCCCTAAGGAAAGACAAGAAAGAATTAAAACATAAATACAGGGGAATAAAGGCAGCAAAGAGGACAACAGGAGACAGGAGAGTGCTTAAAGGAAGCGGCGATTAAGAACATCAGGAAGTGATTTAAAAACCCGCATCGGTGAACTAAAACGGAGACGGAAAAAAACGGAAAAAGACTGAAAATTATTTTTGAATCATTTATATAATACAGCAGATATAGGTTTGTATTTGGAAATCCTTCTTTTTATATATATATATGAATTCTGTATATATACATATGAATATTATTTTTCAATATATATATATATATATAAAGGCGAGAGAGTTTTCTCTACTGCAATGCCTCACACCCGTATTTACAGTTTTGAACGTTTTTAATCACACACATGAATTTTCGAGGCCGATTCCTCCTCTTTTGTCCACGTCTCTCCTTGGACCTGGATCGCTTTTAGTACGGACGCTAGTATCTCAGTAAGCTTTTCAAGGACTACTCTAAGATATTTTCAAAACTTATTGACTGAAAAAAGCACACAGCTTCTATGACGAAAACAAAGCCTGTTTCTTCTGAACGCCTGAACTCTCACAATCGGCGTCTTTCCTCTTTTAGGACGCAACTATTGTCCCAATATCATTTCCTAGTAAGCGCACAGAAACAGAAGATTGCGCTTTCAGGAAGGCAAAATAAACGGAGGGAAGTCGGCTTTGCACAGGCAGAACACGCTCCAGCGCAGACCTTCTTTTCCTTTTAGGATCTGCGTTACAATAGTTCCTAGAAAAACTACAGAAGGAAGGAGAGCTGGCGCATTCTTGACGTTAACTTTGAAGTCCATGCTACAAGCGCCTTAGGAAAAACGCGGACACGCATCGCGGACGTACCTTGTACTCGCAGACCGCTACGCAGCCTTTCCGTCCGTCTTGCGCTTTCACGGCAGAAGAAAGGGCGACCACGGTGAAACGGCGGCAGCTGACACTCTGCTGAGAGAGGAAAAAAAACCTGTAGCATAAAGCTGGGGAGGAGTCCCAAGCTGCCCGGTTTTGTGAAGTCTTGCGAAGGCTACAGCCGAGCAAAGGAAAAAAGAGCCGTTTGGAACATAGTGCCAAACAACATTCGGCAATAAAACTCGGAGGCGTTTGACACGCGCCCATTTTTTGGTAACTTGCTATTTGCTTCCTGTTATCGTTGTTCTTCCTTCAGAACCTCTACTTGGAGCCAACTTCTTTGCTACCGGTTCAAGCGTTTCCCTTCCTGGTATTACTAGCACACGGGCCCAGGCAAGTCCCTGAACTGCTCTTCCGAACTTCTCCAAACGACAATTGCAGCCACAAAAGAGGACTTCAAGAGAGGAAAAGGAGAGGCCGGGCAGCAAAAGAGCTCTGCAGGCTGCCACCAGGCAACATTCCACTCTTTTTTTTTTTCTTTTTTTTCTTTTAAATCCACCCCCCCGCCCCCAAATACAAACAAAAAAACCCCATGACCTTGTATTTTTTTCCCTTTGGGAGCTCACCCCTGTCTCAGCACAGTGTCCTCCACAGAGCAGGAAGCGCAGACGATCTGTATCCCGATTTGCACGCGACGAACCCGTGTTCAGAAGAAATAGGCCAGATCTGTAAGACCGGTGTTATTTTGGGGGTTTTAACAATCACAACGCAATTGCATCGACCGACGCGTTTGTGAGAAAACTCCTTAACTTCTAAACGTAGCACCTCCTTGGGTAAAAAAACGTGTGCGAGACTGAAAAAAAGGGATGATTCAGAGCTCCCGCTCACGATGGAGCCGTGGCGAAAGGAATGAAAGTGAAGACAAACAGCAGCAACACGAAGTGAAATTCGGCTTTAATTCTAGGCACGTGCTTAAGAGACTCTCCAAGCCCACACCTCAATCCTAGGAGCGACTAGCCCTTTTCTGGAAGGACAAACTTTGTTACTTCAAAGTCCTAGACCGAAGGCTCCACGGAACAGAACGTGCACCGAGCCACAGGCCACCGTGCCATCGACGCTCTGATGGCAAAGAAAAACCAAGGAAAACTAAAGTTTAAAGATCGGTTTCCATCGCGTTTCATTCCTTACGTTTCCACTGGCACCTAGGTGCTCCAAAATGAACTCTACTGACACCGCATGTTACTAACAATTTAGTTCTGCGTATCAAAACAACAGGCTATTTCCAGCTCGCCCATCAAAGTAGCACGACCGACCAGAAGAGAAACACCGGACCCTAAAGAAGGGAACAGGCAGCTCTTCATTTCTCCTAGAGGAAAGTCTGTTCTTTTGCCCGGAAGGCAAACAGCCGAAACTGCCAAGGGAGCACTGCAGGAACGCGGCGCGCTCTCTCAGCTGCAATTTGTCATCGGCTTTTCTGCACGGGCAGCGGCTTTGCCTTTCCTCTGGCTTTGATGTGGCGCCCCTGGAGCGTCCTTGACCCGGCAAGGGTTTCTCCCCGCTCCCGCAGCCCCAGACACGCGATTACCTGAGCGCAGAGCGGAATCACCCACGCGGGATTTTCTTCCCGGGACGCAGAAGGTGACGCTGGGAAAGGAGGAGGCAAAAACCGAAGCGGTTTGCCCGGCAGCCACGGCCCTAGAAACTACACCTCCCGGCATGCCCCGGGGAACCAACGTGGCCGACCAAAAGCCCCGGATGCCAGGGGATGCAGCCCTCCGTGCTTTGGGATCCTGCGGGGACACCGTTCACCGCGCCACCGCCGCACGTGGAAGCCCCGCCGAGCCCCCAGCGCGGCTCCGGGCAGCCCCCGCCACCGGCTGCAGCCGGCCCCCCACGACCGGCGCCGACCCGGCGCCCTCCCACTGCCCAGCCCCGAAGCGGCTCGGCACCCGGCCCCGCACCGGCGCGGTGCCCCCCCGCCGCCCGGCCCCGGACCGGCGCGGTGCCCCCCCGCCGCCCGGCCCCGGACCGGCGCGGCGCCCGCCCGGCCCCGGCGCGGCGCCGCTCGGCACGGAAGCCCCCTGCCGCCCGGCCCCGGACCGGCGCGGCGCGGCGCCGCCCGGCTCAGGACCGGCGCGGCGCCCCCCCCACCGCCCGGCTCCGGACCGGCGCCGCCCCCGCCCCACTCCGGGCTGATCTCGCCCCCGGCCCCGACCCGGCGCGCCCCCCCCCTCGCCCGGCCCCGGGAAGCCCCGCCCGCCCGGCTCCCACACGGCGCCGCACCCTCCCTGCTCCGTGCCTCCCGCCGGCCCGGCCGCTCCCCCCCCAGGCACCGCCGCCCTTCTCGGGACTTTCCCCGCTCACCTCCTCCCTGCCTGCAGCCGCAGCCCAACGACTGCTCCGCTCCGCCCCGCCCCGCCCCGGGCTCCCGCTGGCCCCTCCGCGGGGGGAAGCTGCGCCCACCGCGCGATGCCCGCCCGCGACGCACCGCGCATGGTCTGGGAGGAATTCCAGTTTAATCTCTGTGGGCTGGACGACCTTCTGTATCATCCAGGGGACTTCTCGTTTCACCTCTATGCTCTGGAGGGCCTTCTCGATGGTCTGGGTGGACTTTCGCTGTCATCTCTATCGTCTGCGGAGCTGCTCTATACTCCGGGAAGACTTCTGGTTGCATCTCTATCATGTGAAGGACAGTCTTTCGAATCTGGGATGACTTTCTGTCTCCTCTCTATGCTCTGGAGGACCTTCTCGATGGTCTGGGTGGACTTTCGCCGTCATCTCCATGGTCTGCGGAGCCGCCCTATACTCCGGGAGGACTTCCGCTTGCATCTCGATGGTCTGAAGGACAGTCTTTCGAATCTGGGACGACTTTCTGTCTTATCTCTATGGTCTGAACGACCTTCTCTGTGATCCGGGAGGACTTTGTCGGCCATTTTGGTGGTTTGGACGAGTTATTTTTTTGCCGGGGGGGGTTTGGTTTTTTAAGCTTTTGTGTGCTCTGTGCAGCCGCAGCCCAACGACCGCTCCGCTCTGCCCCGGGCTCCCGCTGGCCCCTCCGCGGGGGAAGCTCCACCCACGGCGCGATGCCCGCCCCCGATGCACCTCGCATGCGCTGGCAAAGCTCCGCCCTCCCAGCGGAAAACCCCGCCCTCTGCAGCCAAGCTCTGCCCTGCACACAGCACGCATGCGCCGGTGAAGCTCCGCCCCCTCGGCAAAGCTCCACCCTCCCATGGCAAAGCTCCGCCCCCCCGCAGCAAAGCTCCGCCCCTGAGACAGCGCGCATGCGCAGACAAAGCTCCGCCCTTCACAGCAAACCTCCGCCCTCCCACGGCAAAGCTCCGCCCCCCGGCGGCAAGGCTCCGCCCCCGACGCATCGCGCATGCCCTCGTCAAGTTCCGCCCTCACCCGGCAAAGCTCCGCCCTCACCCGGGAAAGCTCCGCCCTCACCTGGCAAGGCTCCGCCCTCCCCGCGGCAAAGCTCCGCCCCGAGGCAGCGCGCATGCGCGGCAAAGCTCCGCCTTTCACATCAAAGCTCCGCCCCCATGGCAAAACTCCGCCCCAAGACAGCACGCATGCGCCGGTTAAGCTCCGCCCTCACACGGCAAGCTCCGCCCACGCGCGGCAAAGCCCCGCCCTTCAGAGCAAAGCGCCACCACCCCTCGGCAAGGCTCCGCCCCCGAGACAGCACGCATGCGCCAGTGAAGCTCCGCCCTCGCACGGCAAAGCTCCGCCTTACCACCGCTAGGCTCCGCCCCCCCCCGCGGCTAAGCTCCACCCCAACACAGTGCGCAGGCGTGGTCTCCAGGGGCGGGGCCTGTCGCTAGGGGTGGTGCCCTTCCCCTGCCCGGGGGCATCCAGGGGCGGGGCCCGGCGCTAGGGGCGGGGCCGCTCCACACCAGGACCGGGGCATTCGGCGGGGCGGGGCTGCAGCGGAGGCGGACGCCGCGGGGCGGGGCTGCAGCGGAGGCGGACGCGGCAGTGCTAGCAGCGGCAAGCGCCTCCCGTGCGGCGAGAGCGGCGCTTCCTTACCGGGAGGCAGCAACGGCTGCGGCGGCAGCACCCCGCGGCCACCGCGCTGTCGCATGCCCGTTACCGGCCACCGGCACCGGCGACCACGGGGACGCCACCGCCCCTGCGCGGCTCCCGCCCTGCAGTACCCGCTTTTGGCCGCCAGGCGGCAGCACCACACCAAGCCCGGCGCTCCGACCGCGCCCCGCGGGGAGAAAGGACTCGCCCCCCGGCCCGCCTGGGGCCGCCCGCAGCCGCCGCCGCCGCCGCCGCCGCCTTATGGGGGGGCGGGGGGTGTCACAAGCCTCGCCCTTCTCTGCCCCTGCTCCCGCTCACAGCCCACGCAGCCACAGCCATCGCCTCGCCACCAAAAAGCACCCAAGCGGCTCGAGCATTTCAGTCCTCTGCACTTGACAGCTTGCAGCGGCTGCTGGCCCTTTCTCTCCGCGCCCCCCACCCCAGCACCCAGCCGGGGGACGCAGCACAGGGAACCTGGTCAATACCTTTGCCTTGCCTCGGCTTTTTTGCCCCCAGAAAAAGCCCCCGGGAGTGCTGGATTCATCTGCATGTGGCATCAGGGGTGGGAGAGTGACACCAGCGAGTCAACAGACCCTGGAGAGATTTTAGTAAAAAAAATAAAAAGATCAGAACCAGAAGGGTAAAAGTGAGAACATTCATGGATTGAGATAAAAACAGTTCAACAACCACAACCACCATTACAGAAAAGAGGAAAACTAAAAATCTAAGAGAAAAACAAAAGCCAATGCAGACAAGCCATACAAATGAAAACAATTGCTCACCACCAAGCGACTGATGCTCCGCCAGTCCCTGAGCCGCAGCCCCCCGCCAGCCTCCCCCCTCATTTTATGGCTGGACATGACGCACACGGTGCGGGATGTCCCCTTGGTCGGCCGGGGTCCGCTGTCCCAGCCCCCTCCCCTCCCAGCTTTCTGTGCCCCCGCCTGCTCGCCGGCGGGGCAGGGTGAGGAGCAGAAAGGGCCTTGACTCTGTGCAAGTGCTGCTCGGTGACTAAAACATCCCTGCGTGTGTTATCAACACTTTTTCCAGCACAAATCCAAAACACAGGGGCAGGGAGAGTGGGATGGGCGCAGGGTGCAGGTGGTGTCTTGCGGAAACAGTAATTTTCCAGTTCACAAAACTACTAAATGCTTGTGCCTTGGGAACGGAATTTGGGAGGGAGCTCAAAGAGATGAAAGTGTTTGTATAAGTAACAAACTGTGGGCAACTAACGGCTCCAGCCTTGAGGAAGAGCTCACAGACTGATAAAAGGGAGCATCTCAGCACCAAAGACTGGACGGTGGCCAGAGAAGCGTGAAGTTTGATCAAACTGCAGAAAGTGGGTGAAAGGTAAACGTGGCGAGGGGAGATTGTGACCGCCGACTCAATTCAGGACGAAAAAGACTTGCCCCCCCACCTGAAAGGGGCACACCTGCTAATTTACATAGCAAGCGAGGCTAATTTAAGTACAGCAAACCAATAGTGTATGAAATGTTAATCGCCAGCCGATAAGTGTAAATTTAGGCAGGTTTATACCGATCTTGTAACCTGAGAAATACACTGCCGTTTTGTGTGAGGGTGTGCCTGATTTGTGGGAAATCGCCAAGCACCCAGCTTTGCGCAGACCTGAAATAAGTGATCAATGTCTCTCCTGAGTGGGTGGTTATTGGGCCGTTGCACACCGGGCAAAGGATCCGCCTTTTGGACAACAGTTTTGGCGACCGCGATGGGACAGCCGTGAAGCCTTGCCCGGAGCGACTCGCCGGCCACCGGAGGGGAGAAGCTGTTCTTCGGATTCCAGCGCGCGCCGACCTGTTTGTTCGGGGACTCTGCGAGTGCTCTCCCTGTCCGGAGCGGGCAAACGACTCAAAGGTGCAGCGCGTAAATTAGAGACACTGTAAGGGGAGCTGTATAAACGGTAAAAGTAAGAGGTATTCGTGAACGCTTGACAGTGATGACTGGAGTGCCTGAAAAAGGGGATAAGACCATTCTTTTTGGGTAAAAATATGGGAGCGGGACAAGGGGCAGGAAAGTCTGCTGAACCTCCCCTTTGCTCTCCGTTAGGATACATCCTGCAATACCGGAATAAGTTTGGTGGGGATCCCCTAAGTAAAAGAAAGTTAAAAGAATACTGCAGTCAATGGTGGCCGATGTATAAATTGGATGATGGGGAAAAATGGCCGGATATGAGAACTCTGAATTATAATACTATTTTGCAGCTCGTTATTTTGTAGAAGGCAGGATAAATGGGATGAAATACGTGGATTTGTTCTTTTCTTTAAGAAATGATTATAAGACAACAAGAAAATGCAAATTGTTGGTATCTGATTCAAATGTCTTGATGACGGAGTATAAAAATAAATTGCCTCGGTGTTGTTCTGCTTCTAGCATTGGGAAAAGGTGTTTGAAAGTGGAAGCTGGAGAAGAGGATGCGCAGCTGATGGTGTCCCCGGGAAGGGAAGGGGACAGTGTTGGTGGCAGGGAGAGAAGCAGCGAAGGACGTGAGTCCTATTGTGGGCAGAACTCGGGCGCAGCAGAACCCTGTAATTCGGGCTCCGTTGCGCCAGGCGGTAGGACCGGACGGAACGCCTGTCTCTGTGACAGTACCTTTTTCAGCCTCAGAGTTAATGAATTGGAACGAGTCTGCTGGGTCATATCGGGAAAATCCGGAAAAAATGTATCGGTCCTTTAAATTGATAATTGAAAATCATAACCCGGATTGGAAAGATATGCAGGCGTTGCTTAATACTTTATTTCTCCCTGAGGAGAAGAGAATGGTGTTAGGAAAAGCTCCAGAGGACAATATGAGGTTAAATACCAGGGGCGGTCCGGGTCATTTTATGCCAATACAAGAACCAGATTGGGATCAGAATATTAGTGCGGACAGATTGATGATCAAAAGGTATCAGCAGTTAATTTTGTGTGGGGTAAAGCAGGGGGTACCTAGACCCAAAAATCTTGCAAAGTTGTATCAGGTGGTTCAGAGTAAAAATGAAGACCCTTCTGCTTTCTATGAGAGGCTGTGTGAAACTGCTAGAAAATGGATGGATTTGAATCCGGATGATGAAGCAAATGGGAGGATGTTCAGTATGGTGTTTATTGGGCAGTCGGTGCAGGATATAAAGAGACTGTTACGGAAAGTCGATGGGGACAGGGGTATGTCAATAACTGGGATGAGAGAGAAAGAAAAGAGAAACAGAATAGAATGAAGTTGCAAGCATCTTCGCTGGCAGCAGCAATAAATGGGAATAATAGTAGAAGGAAAGGTAGGGGTGGAAGTAGAGTAAGAGGGGGACGAGGCGGAATGACGCCGGGAAGAGGGTCACAAAACCTAACCCTGGTGGGTCCAAAGCACCGTGCAGCCTGTAAACAGGAGGGACGCTGGAAGAATGAACGCCCGAGCCCAAAGGGGCTAGAGGAGCAGGATCGGGTAAGAAATGCCCACCTTATGGCGTCAGAGGATTCGCACGATGAAGGAAGGGCACCGGGGGAAAACATTAAGGTCTCCCCAGCTGATCCCCTGGTTTCAGTTCAGCTGGCGAATCAGACGGTTAAATTTTTAGTTGACATAGGAGCAATATATTCTCTATTAAACAGTTGTAAAGGACCTATGAGTAAATTCTCAATGTCAGTAATTGGTGCCACGGGAAAATGAGAGATTAGAACTTTCTTTCAACCGATCAAGTGTGAAATTGGAAACAAAGCACTTACACATGAATTTTTGTATATGCCAGAATGTCCCCTACCTCTGATGGGAAGGGATTTATTGAATAAATTGGGAGCACAGATAACTTTTTCATGAGAATAAAGTTCAATTGCATATTCCACAAAATAACGCCTGGGAGGCACAAGCATATATGTTACAGGAATTGTCAGAAACGAAGAATGCTGAAAATAAGGAAGAACAAATTGAAGCGCCCTCTGAAATCATGAATGCAGCGGTTGCCTTTGAATGGGCAACTGAGAAACCTGGAAGAGCCAAATTGGCAGAACCGGTAAAAGTGGACTTGAAACTGGGAGCGAGGCCAGTAAGACGAGAACAATATTCCATGAAATTGGAAGCTCGGGTTGGACTGGAGCCTATAATTAATAATTTTCTAAAATATGGACTGTTGAGAGTGTCAATCTGAATATAATACCCTGATTTTGCCTGATAAAAAGCCACATTCGTAGGAATATCGATTAGTACAGGATCTAAGAGCTATTAATCAAATAGTGATTGCTGTACACCCGGTGGTGCCTAATCCCTACACTCTGCTGACACGATAGTTGATTCAAATGTTTATTTTACAGTGTTGGACTTAAAAGATGCTTTCTTTTGCATTCCATTGGACGAACAAAGTGGGAAGCTGTTTGCCTTTGAATGGGAGAGCCCTGCAACGGGACGCAAAGTGCAGTTCTGCCGGACAGTGCTTCCTCAGGGACTCAAGAATAATCCTACAATCTTTGGTAATGCATTGGCAAAAGAACTGGAACAATGGCAAGGTCAGAAGCCTACCGCTCCCTGGTTACAATACGTAGATGGTATCTTGTTGGGGGCAGACAGAGCTGAAGAATGTAAAGAGGCAACTATTAATCTATTGAAGTGTCTGGGGTTGGCAGGATACAGAATGCCACAAAAGAAAGCACAGATTATGCAGAAAAATGTAATTTATCTTGGATTAGAGATATCCCAAGGAAAAAGGAAACTGGGAGTTGAGAGAAAAGAGGCGATCTGCCAAATCGCCCTCCCCCCATCGAAAAGAGAACTCAGGGGATTTCTAGGAATGGCTGGATGGTGTCGCCTGTGGATACCTAATTTGGGGTTAATGGCTAAACCTTTGTATGAAGCTGTTAAGGGACCAGGAGGGCTATTGGAATGGACTCCAGAATGCCAGAAAGGATTTGATGAAATAAAAATCGCTCTCATGAGTGCTTTAGGTCTCCTGAATTTATCAAACATCAGGCACTGGGAGTGCTTGTACAAACTTTGGGAGACGAAAAGACCAGTAGCTTACTTTTCAAAACAATTGGATAAAGTAAACTCTGGATGGCCAGGGTGTCTGAGAGCGGTAGCAGCTGCTGTGTTGCCAATACAAGAGGCATGAAAATTGACTTTGGGACAGAAAATAACTGTTTATGTGGCACATGCTGTTGCAGCGGTGCTGGAGCAGAAAGGACATCATTGGCTATCCCCGAGCAGAATGGTACAAGACCAAGCAATATTGCTCGAACAAGAATATATAGCAATGAGAGTGTCCAGTGCCCTGACTCTGGCATTGCTGTTACCTGTACGTGAAAGGGAGGAATTGTCATATGATTGTCCACAAACCATCGAACAGGTGTACTCTAGTCGTTCAGACCTGAAGGATACTCCCTTGCAGAATCCCAACTGGGAGCTGTTCTCTGATGGAAGCAGCTTCGCCGTGAAAGGGGAACGGAGGGCTGAGTATGCTGCTGTTACCTTAGAAGAAGAAATAGAAGCAAGACCACTGCCAGTGAATACACCTGCTCAGAAGGCTGAATTAGTCGCTTTAACTCAAGCTCTGGAATTATCAGAAGGAAAGCGGGCTAATACCTATACTGATTCAAAATATGCTTTTGGAGTAATACATGCACATGGTGCAATTTGGAAAGAAAGAGGACTGTTATCATCACAAGAAAACCCAATAAAATACAGCAAAGAGATTATGAAATTACTTGAGGCACTTAATAAACCTAAAGAAATAGCAGTAATACACTGCAAAGCACATCAGTCTGGTCAAACTGATGTAATTAAAGGAAATCGAAAAGCAGATGAGGCTGCGAAAAAGAATTGCTCTATCAGCAACAGTGACAACCTTAGTTCCAGAAAGAATCTTAAAAACTGACACTCCTAAATATACAGAAAAAGAAGACAAGTTGGCTGAACTACTGAAATGCATTAAGACTGCCGAAGGATGGTGGGTGACTCCAATCGGACAATGTGTTGTAACTCCACAGATAACGAAGGAACTAACAGAACGAACACGTAAGAGCACACGTATGGGAACTGAAGCTTTAATTGAAACAGTAAGAGGTAGGCTGTAGGAATCAACATGATGCTGATTGCTAAAAGTGTCACACAACAACGCGCGGTTTGTGTCAAAAATAACCCTAAGATCCAAAGGACACCCCCTCCTGGAGAGGTAAAAAGATGTTTCACGCCTGGGGAATATTGGCAAATTGATTTTTCCAAATTACGTAACTGTAATGGATATAAGTATTTATTAGTAATTGTTGATACTTTTTCAGGATGGCCTGAAGCTTTCCCATGTCGCACCAACAAGGCAAGAGAAGCGGTAAAAACTTTGTTAAAGGAAATTATACCAAGATTTGGGGTACCAGGAGGGTTTTCTTCAGATCAAGGGCCTCATTTTGTTGCAGAAGTGGTTCAAGGGGTGTCAAGATTTTTACAACTTAAGTGGGATTTACATACTCCATGGAGACCCCGGTCCAGTGGAAAAGTAGAAAGGATGAATCAGACAACAGAGAGGCAGATTGGAAAATTGTGTCAGGAAACCCAGATGAAATGGATAGAAGTTTTGCCTCTAGCGTTATTAAGAATTAGAATAACCCCTGAAGTTAGAGAAAGAATTAGTCTATTTGAAATTTTGTATGGGAAACTTTACACAGTAAATTTAACAGGGAAAGGAACTCAGATGCACCTTAAGGGTGACCAAGTGTCGAGTGACTCTCTCTTGCCTGTGGCAAGGGTTCTCACTTCTCTCCATAGGCACGTCCAGCTGAGAACGCCTGTGCCTTTGGATTCAGCTGTACGCCCGTTTAAGCCAGGAGATCAAGTGTGTCTGCAGACCTGGAAAGAGGAGCCGTTGACAGAAAAGTGGAAGGGACCTGACCTTGTACCGTTAACTACAAACACTGCCGTGAAACGTCAGGGGATTGATACCTGGATTCACTACACCTGAGTAAAAGCGGCCCCTCCAAAGATGTAGAGAGTTGAACAAGTACAACCTTTGAAGTTAAAAATATGCAGAGACAAATGAACTGCACTTGGACTGATATTGAATCAGTTTTACATTTAGAGTGTACAAGGAAAAATTTTCTTGTATTGTCTTTTAGGAATAACATTAATACTGTTTCTGTGGTTTTTATACAGGTACACTACTTTCCTAAAGCCCAACAAGAGAAATATGGTGGTTACTTTTTTTTTCCCTTTCCTGAGTCAGGTACCCAAAGGGAACCAGGAGGGATGCTCTGATGCTTGGAGTCATAATCTCCACCTGGAAATGGTTGAAAAAGCTATGAAAATAGCTAATCGAACAAGTTGCTGGGTGTGTACCCATTTCCCAGAGCATGGCAATAAGGGAGTACCTTCAGTCAGAATACCAATTCCCTTCAATAAGTCCTGGAATAATTTGTGGGTAAAACCGAAATTCACAGGGAAAAAAAAAAAAGAGAGTGATTTTCAGACCTGGAATGTGTGAGATGTGTTAAGTGTATGACAACAAATAAGACCAGGTCACCTGGTAACACGTCGGTAGAGCGTTACCCGTGCTGTGAGCGGCCAGTGCAGTCACAAGGAAAGACACGACAGAACGGTTGTGGGAACGTTCCGAAGGCAGCGGCCGGTTTTGGCCATGTGGAAAGAAGGCACGGGAAGTCTTGCCACCCAGTTGTCTGGGACTTGCACCCCACGTGCGGTTGTCCCTAACATTACCATAATGAATGAAATAAACACAGGGCTATGGGTAAGAACATGTATGAAAAGGTACCAAAGAAGCCATGATCCATTAACTGATCGACCAGCTGCCTTCCATTCATTTGTCAGGTGGTTTCTGCCTTGGTTAGGAGTTAGAGAACTTGAAAAAGCAATAGTGACTATTTCAGCACTTATTGAAAACAGAGAATGCGACAGCTGACGCTATCAAAGCCTTGCAAGGGAAGCGTCAGAGATTGCAGAAGTAGCTACCCAAAATAGGATGGCATTGGATATGCTATTGGCTTCTCAAGGAGGGGTGTGTGCAGTGATCAATACTGGTTGTTGTGTATATGTGGATCAAAGTGGGCGAATCTCTACTGATTTAAATGAAATTTGGCAACAAACTAAAATCTTACATGAAATTCAAAAAGATGATGCATCTTCAGGATTCAGAGAGACTTGGGAATGGTTAACTTCCTGGTTCCCTGATTTAAACCTATGGATCAAGAGATTACTGGCATTATTAATAATAATCCTGTTAGCTTTTGTATGTCTGTATGTACTTCTACAATGCACCTGTAGGTGTTGCTTGGCCAGCAATCCGGCACAAAAATGACTTATCTAAGGAATACCCTTAGACAAGTCTCAAAAGGGGGAAATGATGTCAGAAACAGTAATTTTCCAATTAGCAAAACTCCTAACCGCTTGTGCCTTGGGAACGGAATTTGGGAGGGAGCTCAAAGAGATGAAAGTGTTTGTATAAGTAACAAACTGTGGGCAACTAACGGCTCCAGCCTTGAGGAAGAGCTCACAGACCGATAAAAGGGAGCATCTCAGCACCAAAGACTGGACGGTGGCCAGAGAAGCGTGAAGTTTGATCAAACTGCAGAAAGTGGGTGAAAGGTAAACGTGGCGAGGGGAGATCGTGACCGCCGACTCAATTCAGGACCGAAAAGACTTGCCCCCCCACCTGAAAGGAGCACGCCTGCTAATTTACATAGCAAGTGAGGCTAATTTAAGTACAGCAAACCAATAGTGTATGAAATGTTAATCGCCAGCCGATAAGTGTAAATTTAGGCAGGTTTATACCAATCTTGTAACCTGAGAAATACACTGCCGTTTTGTGTGAGGGTGTGCCTGATTTGTGGGAAATCGCCAAGCACCCAGCTTTGCGCAGACCTGAAATAAGTGATCAATGTCTCTCCTGAGTGGGTGGTTATTGGGCCGTTGCACACCGGGCAAAGGATCCGCCTTTCGGACAACAGAGGGAGCGGGTGGGGGGTGTCGGAGTTTGGGTGGGGGCAATGGGCAGATGGGGGGTGCAGGCAGCGCCCCAGGGGTCCAGAAGCAAAGGGGCTATGGGAGGGGGGAGCAGGGGAGTGGGGGCACGAGACTGGAGGGCAGGGGACGCGGGGGGCACGTCACGGGCAAAAAAAAAAACCCGCACGGGGGGAAAAACCTTGTGTGGGGGGACGTTTGGGTGGAGAGCACTTGGGAGGGCGCAGAGACAGGCAGAGGAGGACGGGGGGGCAGAGACGGACATGGACGGACAGCGGCTGTGTGTGGGTAGAAAGGTGCACGGGGGGACACGGGTGGGGATGACCTACACCAGGGGGTCCGCCCGGCATAATCCACAGCAGATAACTCACCTGGGATAAGCCGCAACGGATATTCCGCTCCGGAGAAGGAATCCACGCCAGATAATCCCCAGCAATGCCCCTCAAACTGCCAGCGGTTCACCCCAAATTTGGCCCAAATTAGCAGTGGTTTTTGGTGGGTTTTGGTTTGTTTTTTGGTTGTTTGTTGTTTGTGTTGTTTTTTTTTTTTTTTGCTTTGACATAATACAAAACTTGGGATTTTCTGCTTTCCAAAATATTCAGTTCTGGGGTTTTCCGGCGCTTTTCCACAACATAACAATGGGTCATTTTTGGTTTTGGTTTTCTGCATTAACATGGGGGTGGCAGTGTTTGCTTTCCAGCTGCACAAATCCAGGCAGATTCGGCTTTCCTGGGAGCCCCAAACTGTGTTGCTCCCCCCCTCCAAATTGTGTGGCCGCGCAGGGGAAAGTCCCCGTAAACCTTCTGTAGCATAGACGTTTACACTTACGTAGCTAGTTACACATACACATATTCAGGCAACAGATACCTTTGATGCATATTACCTGTTTACACTATTATATCTATTGACATGTATGTGGCTATTTACACTTATTATATAGAACATCTATTTAGATGAGCTGGCTGTTTAGACTTGGATATTTTGACACTTTGATATCTTAGACTTCCCTCTTTAGACTTAGATACCTACTTACAATTCCATCTCTTTAGACTTAGTTCTGTTTACACTTCTATATAACCTTTTACTCTGTGACACACGGTGAGCGTAGAGAGCTCTACCTATCCAGACTTTTCTCTGTTTTAAATTCCTTCATATCCATCATCTCTTTTTGCATTTTAAACTCATTTATTTCTTAACATATAGACAAGTTCTTTTTTATTTTAAAACCCTATCTATCTCCATTTAGATTTTTTAATAGTCTAAAATCCTTTATATAATATAGCAGATACAGGTTTGTATTTTGAAATCCTTTTTTTATATATATATAAGTGAATATTATTTTTTTATATATATATATAAAGGCGAGAGATTTTTCTCTACTGCAATGCCTCACACCTGTATTTACAGTTTTTAATGTTTTTAATGAATTTTCAGGCATTTTGGGGCTGTGACCCCCCCTCCTCTGGGAGGAAACCTCCCTGTGACACCTTCATCCCCCACTCACCTGCTCCTCTGTTTCATCATCACGCCCCTGCCCCCAGGGACGTTGGGGTGCCCCAAATGACATCATCACCCCCAAGGCTCCTCCACCCCACCCCACCCTTTTAATTCACCCCAAAAAAAAGGCACAAAAACAAGGAAAACAGCCCCGACCGGCAGCTCGCTACTTTAATAATGCCGTTTACATACATAGGCGCCCCCCCGAAAAGGGGAGCTCCGCCAGAGAAATAAAATGGGGGCAGCCCCCCCAAACGGTTGCAGCCCCCCCCAGCCCCTGTCCCGCAAGCCGGCGGCTGCCCCACGCCGCGGGGGGAGCCTGCCAGGGGACGGTGACGCACCTCTCGCTCAGGCTCTGCTCTGCCGTGCTCCCCCTCCGTTCCCGCGCTGGCTTGGACTTATCCAAGGGCTGCAGTCCTTTAGGAGTTTACCCGCTTCAAGTGGAGCCTGATCTACGAGCCAGTCTCTCCAGGAGTATACCTGCTGCGGCACAGACTTCTCCACAGTCACTTAGAGGTGCACCTGTTCCAGCATGGCCTTCTCCACGGGCCACAATGCCTTCCGAGATATAATGGCTCCAGCATGGCCTTACCCACAGCCATGTTCTCTTCAGAAACAAACATACTCCAGCATGGCCTTACCCATGCCCACACGCCTTGAGGTGCTCCAGCATGAGCTCATGCACAGCCACCAATGCTTCAAGGCGTACCTGCTGCAGCGCGGACTCATCCACAGCCACAGGTGCTTCGAGGGGTACTTTCTCCAGCGTGGCCTTCTCCTTCAGCCACAATCCCTTCAGAGGTATACCTGCTGCGGCACAGACATAACCACGGCCACAGATGCCTCGAGACATACCTGCTCTGGCATGGGCTTACCACGTCCACAGACGCTTTGGGGTGTCCTGCTCCCGCGTGGACTCATCCACAGGTCGCAGTCCCTCTGACTCAAGGCCAGCTGTCCTGGCCGTGCCCCCTCCCAGCTTCTTGTGCACCTGGCAGAGCATGGGAACCTGAAAAGTCCTTGACCAGTATGAACACTACTCAGTAACAAAAAAAAAATCAGTGTGTTATCAACGTTATTCTCATCCTAAATCCAAAACACAGCACTATACCAGCTACTAAGAAGAAATTTCACTCTAACCCAGCTGAAACGAGTACAAGTCCTTGCACTGCTGCTGCGCATCTTGCTGGCTCGGTCGATAAAGCTGGAAGCGAAGCGTAACGCTTTCGAGGGTAAAAGGAAAACCAGAGGACAAATCGCAGCAATTCGCTTCATACTAAAAAAGCTGTGCGTGTGCTTACAGACATCCAATAAAAATACTTCTACTGGAGAAGGGCTGGATTTTCCTTTTGCGTTAATTTAACTTCCACAGCTGTGAATCGATACCAGCAGATTATCTGTCTCCAAGATACGCAGTTATCATTTGACCAGGGGTTTTTTGCGCCTTACGTCATTAGGAGCGACATCTGGCCAGCCGCGCTGCCCGAGAGAGATGCTACTGAACTGCCAGGGAAACGCACCCTTGAAAGCCAGACAGAAAGAAAAGTACTTCAGAGCACTCCGTCAAACGAGCGGGGGGGGGGGGGGGAAAAACCCGTAACGTTCAGTTGCCTCTCCTGGTCAACGTTTAGAACAAATACCTAACGGCTCAAATACACCTAAGCAATTGTACGCCACAGCTAGTTGGCAGTTAAAGTTGAAACAACGCCACAGCCAGTTGGCAGTTGCAGGTGAAACAATGCAAGGCAGTTTGTATAGACAATTTTAACTTTTTTTTTTTTCCTAAAGTTACATCTAGGGTAGAAAAATCAGTGAGAGAAGAGATCCCCCATACGGTTTTACTTTGCGGGCGGAATCCAATCCCCGGGGCTGCAATGCCTAAGGCTACCAAAAAGGACCGGCAGATTTGCTAACACTTTTGGCTGCACCGAAGCACGCAGAGGAACGCGTGTTGATGACATCTCGGCTCTTGCAACTGAGAACCAGCGATGCCATCAACTTCCAGAAGACGTGCTGTGCTCGGCTCTTTGGAAGCAAACTGACGGGGTTTTTTTGTTTGTTTGTTTGTTTGTTTTTTTTTTTTTTTTTTTTAAGAGAGCGGAAAGTCTCGCTGCTGCTGACTTCTACTGCGAAGTGCATCATCTCTGAAGATCCCCACTCTGATGGGGAGTTCATAAAACACAACTTCTTTGAATGAGAAAGATTTCCATTCTGGAAAATCTCTTTCCAACTGAAGAAAGAAACCACACGCTGTAGGTTAAGGAAAAAGGACGCTGCCGAAGCAGTAACTCACCGAAACCACGTCAGGACTCGCTGTCGCTACTTACAAGGCTGGCAATGCTTCCCGGGAAAGCGACGCCGATTCCTCCTCTTTTGTCCACGTCTCTCCTTGGACCTGGATCGCTTTTAGTACGGACGCTAGTATCTCAGTAAGCTTTTCAAGTACTACTCTAAGATATTTTCAAAACTTACTGACTGAAAAAGCACACAGCTTTTACGACGAAAACAAAGCCTGTTTCTTCTGAACGCCTGAACTCTTACAAACGGCGTCTTTCCTCTTTTAGGACGCAACTATTTTCCCGATATCATTTCCTAGTAAGCGCACAGAAACAGAAGATTGCGCTTTCAGGAAGGCAAAATAAACGGAGGGAAGTCGGCTTTGCACAGGCAGAACACGCTCCAGCGCAGACCTTCTTTTCCTTTTAGGATCTGCGTTAAAATAGTTCCTAGAAAAACTACAGAAGGAAGGAGAGCTGGCGCATTCTTGACGTTAACTTTGAAGTCCATGCTACAAGCGCCTTAGGAAAAACGCGGACACGCATCGTGGACGCACCTTGTACTCGCAGACCGCTACGCAGCCTTTCCGTCCGTCTTGCGCTTTCACGGCAGAAGAAAGGGCGACCACGGTGAAACGGCGGCAGCTGACACTCTGCTGAGAGAGGAAAAAAACCTGTAGCATAAAGCTGGGTAGGAGTCCCAAGCTGCCCAGTTTTGTGAAGTTTTGCAAACTACAACTACAAGACTACAACCGAGCAAAGGAAGAAGTATTGTGCATCCTCTTTGTGCTAAAGGAGCAGCAGGCGCCCGAGCATTCACACACCATGCGGGGAGTCGCACGCACACCACCCGAGACTTGAACTGCTCGGAGCGGAGTCCCTTCACAGCGGGCAGCTCCACTGAGCTGACCAGTGCCCCTTTTCGAGTCCTTGCTCACACACACACACGCTCACCCTCGGGCGCTTTCTCTCCCCTCATGCTCGACCCCCTGTTCTCCCCAAAGCAGAGTCTCCAACACGATGTACGCCAGGCGAATTTGTTGAGTCGTACAGCGGTGAAGAGCAGCTCAAGCTGGGTGCCTCTGGAGAGGGACCCCAAACAAAGAAAGCCCTGGGCAATTATACCCTCGCAGTTTAAGTTCCCCTCCCCTTGGTCAACGGTTCACTCCAACAGCAATATTTGGGTCTGGGCTCTTCTTGTTTCTTATTGGATCCTTTCCCGGTCTCCAGGCAGGACGTTCCTTTTCTTATCTTGAACAGCTGCAGCTTTTGCCGATGGTTGCGGCTACCTTATCTTCCTGGTTTGCACCAGTTTCAGGCCCTTCCTTCACGTAGCGAGGCAGGAGCTCAGCATACGGTCTGCGGATCCAGGTGAAAGCTCAGGGCGTGCAGTCTGAGGCTGCAGCAGGCCTTGCTCCTCGCGCTAGCTATTGGATTCTATTTGAGCTACAGTGACTTCTGCAACATTTGGTACAGTTGTTGACACAGGCCACAAGAGCTTTTCCACTTTTTTTAGATGACCATGTCTTTTTTTGACTCATTGGCAGCTTTAGTTTCACTAAAACCACTTTCATAGATACACATAGGTGACACACAGATACCTATGTACACTTTCTCAAGCCTACGTACAGCCAAGACTTGCTCGCCCTGCACGTCCCAAGTTGAATATTTTTGTTGAAGAGTACAGCAACCCATCTGTCCTTGTGAACTGCCTCCTTGCAAAAAAAGGAATGATTTTTCCCAGGCTGTTTCTCCAAGCAGTCAAGATCTTTTAAAACCGCAGTTGTGCCACCAAACCTGCTTACGGTCCCTCCCAGCTTTTGGCTGTCCTTACGTTGAACAGGCACACACTCTATTCCATCTTCCGACAGCACAAATACGGCACGCTCTTGGGCCCGGAGCACAACCCTACGGACATCCACACGCACCTTGCTGTTTTGATGAAGAGCCACCGAGCCTCCCTGCGAGCACGGCTGCGCACGCAAGATCAGTCTCACCTACGCCGATTTCAGTCAAAGCAGCTTTCAGTACACCCAAAACCCTGTCTTGACACTTTGCCACAGTAGAAGCGATCCGTAACTGGAACTCCACAGAAACGTAGTAACACAAGTTGCAAACCCACAGCAGCAACAGCTTCTGTTTGTAGAGCAGGAGCAAGGGAGAAAAAGAAAACAGCTTCATCGCGCACACAGGAAAGTAGCAGAGAGAGAAAAGGGTCAGCGTTCGTAGCCCTTACAGAAAACAGACATTCTCCTTCCATTCCTAAACCCACCCGTTAGGCCTAAATATAGCAGCACTACCGTGGCGATATAGAGAGTCGGGAACAGCCCTGCATTTACATATATTTAACAACATAACAACAGCCGGACATTTACATAGCAGGACGCAAACAGAGGGATGTGTTTTGCCGCACACAACCCTGAATTCCCCGAAAGTTTACATTCACCAAAAACAGCCGTTTGGAACATAGTGCCAAACAACATTCGGCAATAAAACTCGGAGGCGTTTGACACACGCCCATTTTTTGGTAACTTGCTATTTGCTTCCTGTTATCGTTGTTCTTCCTTCAGAACCTCTACTTGGAGCCAACTTCTTTGCTATCCGTTCAAACGTTTCCCTTCCTGGTATTACTAGCACACGGGCCCAGGCAAGTCCCTGAACTGCTCTTCCGAACTTCTCCAAACGACAATTACAGCCACGAAAGAGGACTTCAAGAGAGGAAAAGGAGAGGTCGGGCAGCAAAAGAGCTCTGCAGGCTGCCACCAGTCAACATTGCACTCTTTTTTTCTTTTAAATCCACCCCCCCAAAACTCATCCCCCCCCCCCCCCCAATCCCACAAAATACAAACAAAAACCCCCATGACCTTGTGTGGTTTTTTTCTTTGGGAGCTCATCCCTGTCTCAGCATATTGTTTCATCAGAGCATGAAGTGCAGATGATCTGTTTCATTCCTTACGTTTCCACTGGCACCTAGGTGCTCCAAAATGAACTCTACTGACACCGCATGTTACTAACAATTTAGTTCTGCGTATCAAAACAACAGGCTATTTCCAGCTCGCCCATCAAAGTAGCACGACCGACCAGAAGAGAAACACCGGACCCTAAAGAAGGGAACAGGCAGCTCTTCATTTCTCCTAGAGGAAAGTCTGTTCTTTTGCCCGGAAGGCAAACAGCCGAAACTGCCAAGGGAGCACTGCAGGAACGCGGCGCGCTCTCTCAGCTGCAATTTGTCATCGGCTTTTCTGCACGGGCAGCGGCTTTGCCTTTCCTCTGGCTTTGATGTGGCGCCCCTGGAGCGTCCTTGACCCGGCAAGGGTTTCTCCCCGCTCCCGCAGCCCCAGACACGCGATTACCTGAGCGCCGAGCGGAATCACCCACGCGGGATTTTCTTCCCGGGACGCAGAAGGTGACGCTGGGAAAGGAGGAGGCAAAAAAGGAAGCGGTTTGTCACACCCAGCCAACGGGAAAACACAGGGGAGGATTCTGCCAGAGGGGCCATGCACCTTGGCAGCTCCGGCCAGCCGCTTTCTCCCCCCTTTGCCAGGTACCGGGGAGACACCGCCGCCTCGTGCTGCCACTTTGCCTGCGGCCCCTCGCAGCGGGACTGTCCCAGGACAGCCGGGGGACCCCCACCTCACCTCTGCCCTCAGGAACGGTACCGGGAGAGACCCTCCACGCAGAGAGAGGTGCACGGCATGGATTTAGTTCCCGAGGGAAGATGCTGGGCTCCCCACTGGCAGAAGGACGACTCGCCTCCCTGCTGCTCGGAGCTGCTTGCTGGGGACAGCCCTGCTGTGCCAGGAGTGGAGTCCAGCCGACAGATGCTCCAGCAAACAGACCCTCCAGCTAATTGCAGCTCCTGCTCATTCTACCTGTAGGTAACTTTGCCTCTGGCTAATGCATGCTCCAGACAGTGGACACCCTGTCCCTCTCCACAGCTCCTGCTTGCTACAGCTAATTGAAGCCCCAGCTCTGCGCTGAAGCTCCGGTTCATTTCAGCTCCGTCTCCTTACAAGCTCCAGCTATTTGCGACAGTCTGGGCTTTTGTCAAGGTCATAAATCAATCACTGTTAAAACTTGAGAAATAGGATTAAACATCATAATTGTACACTGTATAAATACCAATTCGTTATTATTAATTAGTTAATAACTATTCTAAGCAGCGTACAAAGAAAAACTGGACTCAAAGAGGGTGCGCGGGGTCTGAAAAGCACCCTTCCCTCCAGAGACCACCTCAGGCCTTGCGTTCGGCCTGGTGCATGCTGGCCTCCCAAACTCGGGGGTCGACACGACCAGACCCCCACCTCCGGGGAGGGACCACGCACCCTGCCCACCCTCTGCAGCCCCCAACACCCTCCCACCCCCAAGCCAAACTGGCTTCTGCTTTTGGCCCCCAAACCAGGTCACTTAGTGCCCCTTTCTGAGCCCAAAAACCCAGCTGCTGAGCCTGTTCTCAAGTCCCAAAAACGCAGCACGTGACCTCTGTTCCTGAGCCCAAAACCACACAACTTAGTCCCCTCTGTCAGGTCCTGAAAACACGCGACTCAATCTGTTCCTGAGCCCCCAAATCAGCCCCACGACCCTGTTATCAAGCCCCAGGACCAGAAGACCTGGCCTCCCTGCTCAGGCCCCGAACCAGCTCACCCCCTCTGCTTTCCGGCCCCCGTGGCAGTGCCCGTGTGCGCTGCTGGGGGGGGCGCACAGCCACCCCTCAGCCCTGCACCCCCGGGGCCTCACACACGGTTTTGGGGAGTGCTTGGGACCGCGGAGGGCCCGGCCCCACGCCTCTGCGGGGCAGCGCCAGCACAGCCCGGGCGTCGCTTTATTATTGCCGCTTCAGGCTTTATTTCCCCGGCAGCATCAGCACGGCCGGGCCTGCACCCCAGCCCCCCAGGCCCAAAGACCCCGCGGGGAGCCGGGCCCAGCCACCCCCGCTCCAAGCCGAGCGCAGCCCGGTCCCCCTCCAAGGACTCCCGGCGGCAGCAGCCGGGGCCCCTCCCCGCCCGTGCGGCACCGGGACCGGCCCGGCGCCGCCGAGCCCCCGCGCCGCCGCTGCCCGACCGGCGCCGGGAGCGGCAGAGGCTGCCCGGCCCCAGCGCGGAGCAGCCGTGGACGGGATGAGGCCGCCCCTGCTCCGCTCGGCCCGACGCGGGCTCGGCCCCAAACCCGCCCGACCACCCCGGGGCCGCGGTCGTCCCAGAGCCGCTTCGGCCCGCGGGCCCGGAGCGCAACACATCGCGGCAGTCGGAGCGGCCGCCGCCTCTTTCCAGGCCGGCGCAGGCGCCCCGGCCCCGCCCGGCCCCGCCCGGCCCCGGCGTGCTCGCCCGCCCCCCGGTCCCGGACTCATCCTCCTCTCGCCGGCGGCTCCGGGGCGGTTCTTGTCCCCTTTCGCTCTGGCACCTCCCGCCAGCTCGACCCGAGCCGGTCCCGCTCCTCCGGGCTGCCGGTGCCGCCCGCTCTGCCGCTCGGTGCCGAGTGCTGCTCTCCGCCCGGCCGTGAGGAGCCGTCCCAGGGTTCCCTCGCCGTGTCCGGCCCCGTCCCATCCCACCCCGACGTGGGGAGAGCTGGGTGCGAGTGCGGAGCCCCGGGCCAGGGGGAGCCCCGGTCCCGCCGACGGTCCCGTCCCGCTGCCGCCCCCTGCCCGCCCCCCAACCTCCCCCGCCCCGCACGGGGGGCGCACACGGTACCCGCGGGCAGGGGCAGCCCCGGCGAGCCGGGGGCTGTGCTGTAGGGAGGCAGGCCCGGGGAGCGATGGGACCAGGGTGACAAGCATGGGAAGCCGCAGGAGGGGAAGGTGGTGCTGGTTTCCCGTTTTTCCCACGGGCTGATTCTCCCCGCGGCGCCAAGCACCCCCCGTTTCCCACCCGTTACAGGCCCCCAACGCGAGCCCCGGGGCCAGAGGAGCCACGCGTGTGGCGACAAGGATAGGGACACCGGCCGGCGTCCCGTCACCTCCCAGCGGCTCTCCCAGGCTGGTACCCTGAACCCTGCTGGGGCAGGTGGCTCGTACCTGTGGGGGTCGGTAGCCGTGATGGGGCGGCCCCCATCTGAGGCCCGGCACCCGCTCCTGGCTGGGTTTCTCTCACTTGTTGGGAATCCAGCGGCCAACGAGGTGCCTGTGCTGTCGGAAATGCCGGCTCCTCAAACCCACTGCTGGGGACATCGTTGGTCCATCAGTCGCCTGGACCTCCCCATGCTTTTTCTTGGTCCCACAGGTAATTGCCCACGGTAATAATGCTGGCACAAAAACGTGCAGTGGGGTACACGTTGCGCGCGGATCCGTCGGTGCTATTAATGATGGAATTGGAAACACGCAGGCGGTTGGGTGTGAAGGTGAGCGTGCTGCAGCGTGGTTGCAGGAGGCTCCGTTCCACGTCCTGTGCCTGAAGCGAACAGCCCGGGTTCGTGTCTCTGCCCGCTTGTGGCAGCTGCCGGTGCTCCTGCACGGTGTGACGGTTCTGCTCAGGTGGAGATTCACCCTGTTGCTTCCTGCACTGCAGGCTGGGGCTGTGCAGTAGCAGTGTCAGCCGCTCACAGCTGTGCTCGGCATGAGCCGCAACCAGGCTGGCGATGTGTTTCCAGGCTTAACGCTTCTCCTTCAGCAACGTTAGACATCCCCAGGGGGATGTGATTACAGATCGATTTTGGACTATCCCAGAATCAGGTATTTCCCCTGGAGAGCTTGGGGTTGCGGCCACCTCCAGCCCCCTGGAGCCAGAGGGCTTTGTTTGGCTCAGGTCAGGTTCATTTTCATCCAGGTGCAGCACATCACCTTGACGTCAGGGACGTCAGGGAGCATCTTGGCACTGCTTCTGGCACCCCAACACAGAAATCATCCTGGTGATTGATCCTGTTAATTCTTCACATTGCCCAGTATAGCGGCAGTAGATCATGCTCGCTGCTTTCACAAGGACAGTCCATAACAGCAGGTGCCGCCTTCCCTGCCAAAGGAAACAGCGCTTCTCCTCTTGGGAGGCAGAAACACCTTGAATCTTGTGTTCATCACCTTGGTTGGTCAACGTTTTCTCTTGTCTTCAAGTTGGGCTTGCAGCTGTGGCAGTTCATCTGTTAAAAAAAAAAAAAAAAAAGAGGAGGGCAGTGTTATACTTGTCCCTTTTTGTGTTCCAGACCCCGTTCATTCCCTTTCCTGTTTCACGCAGGATGAGACAAACGGAGCGGCTGCGCACTGCCGAGCTGCAGGCTCCGCAGGGCTGGCGCAGGCGGTGCCCTGTGTGTGCTGGCGGGCAGACGGGAGCAGCTAGGAGGGTGACCCGTAGTGACTGACGTTAACTCTCTGTGGGTGACCGGTAGGGATTTAGGTTAACACTCTGTGGGTGTCCAGGGTTACAGTAGGGCCTATGAACGGCACATTTGGAGGGAGAAACACGGGGAGGAACACAAACAAGAGAATATAACTGCCGTGACTAATACTAGAGCAAACCTCATCGGACACTTACGGAAAAAGGCAAAACTGGAATAACAGAAAAAGCTTGCGTGCCCGGGACTGTGATAAAAGACCCCTGGCTGGAGATGGATATGAGCACAAATAATACACATCCTCTTCTCCAAGAAATTCCAGGGAAGACAGTGACGCAAGCCTGCACTGGAAATAAGTCCCTAGTAAATGCCTCTAAGGAGCAATGACTCTGACATCCATATGGACGGTGAAGGGATGGACACCAAAATTAAGTCAGGGAATGAAGTAAGTGACAGGCACAGAGGAGCGGAGACCTCAGAATTCTGGAGGGTATATTTTAATGTACCTTAATGTACCCAATGCTTCCCGAGATGAGACTTGTCTGACATTCAGCCCTGTGTGTTGTGATGTGCAGGCCCGGACAGTTTACGCTGTGTCTCTCGTGACTTTGTCGTACCTCCCATCAGCTGTGGAGGGACTAAAACAGAGGGAGTTTTCTCATCTGCCTTAGGTTTACAGCATGTAAAGCACTGAACAGAGAAAGCGACCATTACTGGAAACAACAATACCTGCTCTTTTACTACAACTACATCTATTCACAAATCACGAATGTGATTGGATAGGGAATTAAATTTAATTTTTCTGGTGCATAGATAGAAAAAGATAGATGTCCTACTAAGCTAGGTAGGAAAGTAGCTCATTAAATGCAATAACAGTAGTATTATCAAAAATTACGTGCTTTAGTTTCCTATAAAAAACCCAAAATGCTATGGGGTTACACTTAATTTCTAGCAAGACCACACATGCTACCTAACTTCTACCAGAAGTACGTTCCAGATAGGACTGAATGACAAAGCAGAATGAGATCCCGTAAGAATCCCTTCCCAAAAATATCTCTGGTTGCAAAGTAGATTATTTACTGTAAATCAACGATGATTCAGAATCGCCTCGACGGTCTCTCTGACAGACTCCCTTAACAGAACTAGATGAGTCCCAAAGGACAGAAAACACAAAAAACCCACGGAAATACAAAAAATGTATCAGAAGTTGTATGAAGCAGCCTAATTAACACGTAAGTAGCTAGAACAAAAATAAATTGCAAACAACAACAAACACCACCATGAGAGATGTGTTGATAAAAATAGACGAAGGCTATCGCCTTCTCTGAAAAACTCGAGGAGATCTGAGCTGACGATAGATGTCTTTGGGGTACCAGCTACCAAACAGAAACATACCATAAGACAAAAGACCAGACAGACTGCTGTGGAGCACAAAGATGGCTTTGGCAAAGGTTCTGACAGAACAAGAGGCATGGTCACAGGGATTAGAGAGGTTCCGAAGGGGCCAGAGAAACCAGAGAAGTCTTGGGGATGCAATGAGCTCAAAAGGGAATTGAACAAAGCATGGATGTCCCCAGGAGACTGGGCACCGAATGGAGGTGCACCAAACGGGTGAGAGGATGGAAGGACCGACCGGGGTAACAGAGGTGGACTCAGGAAGGGTTCAGAGGGGAAGAGAGGTGTGCAAAGTGCCCTGCCGAGCTAAAACAGGGCTCTAGGGTGTAGGGGGTATCTCGCAAGAGCTTGGCAAAGGGAGCGGAGGAGTCCCAAGGCAGCCTGAGAAACCAAAGAAGCCTCAGAGATAACAATGAGGAACTCCGAGGGGGATTTCAACAAAGTAGAGATTTCATCAGGGGGCTGGGGGCTGAATGAAGGCATCCTAAATGGCAAAGAGTAAGATAAGAGCGCTCTGAAGTGCACAAAAAAAAGCTGAAATGGAGCTAACATGGTACAAGAGTGCTGTGGAGTACAAGAAAGGACTCGGAAGGCATCGTTATAGAGAGTAGAGGAATTATGAGGGGGCAGGGTAAGAAAAAAAGTCTTGGAGACACAGTGAGAGCCTTGGAGTCTCAGGAGAACATCTAGGCAAACTACAGATGACTAAGTGAGAGAGGAACCGAATGAAGACACCCTCGGTGGCAGAGAGACAAAAGAGCGCTGCATAGCAAAGAAAGACAGGAGGCTCCGACTCAATGAGAGAGATGGAAAGGGAGGTACGGTGCTATGAGGTGCCATAGAGAACGAGAAGGGTCTCGGGAGGTGTCGTGACAGCGAGGAGAGGGGTGTTGAGGGGGGCTGACGGACAAGAGGCAGCTTGGAACGACAAGGAGGAACTCAGGTGATCATCTGAACAGAGTGCAGGTGGTCTTGGGTGGCCAGGGACTGAACACAGGAATCCTAGATAGCACAGAGGAACAAGTGAGTGCTGTACAGCTCAAAGTTCTACAAGAGTGATGTGGAGCACAAGGAAAGGTCTCTGGAGGCATCATGAATGGGAGAAAAAATGTCCTGAGGGAGCCAGAGAAACAGAAAAAGGATTGGGGACACGACAATTACATCCAGAGGGGATCTGAACCGAGTAAACATGTCATCAGACAGCCAGGGAAGGAATACTGGCACGGCTAGAGGGGAGAGAGCACGAAATAACTGGGCTGGTCACAGATGCGGACTCAGAACATTTGAACAGACTAGAGACGTCCTCGGGAGGTTGGGGACCAATCGGAGGCACCCTAGATGGCAGACAGGATGATAAGAGCGCTCTGAGGCACAAACAAAACCAAGGATGGGCTTCAGAGATAATGATAGAGGATCAAAGTCCGCTACAGAGCTAAAACAGGGCTGTAGTACAGAACGAACGTCTCAGGAGGCACGGTGACTGGGAGCAGAGGGGTCGTGAAAGACTCGGAGGGATAAGAGAGATTGAAAGGGAGGCGAAGGGCTACCAAAATGCTGTGGTGCACAAGGAAGGTCTCAGGAGGCATCCCAGATGGCATAGAGAAGAAGAATGCTCTTTTTTGGGAACAGAGATCTTAGGAGAGGCGTGATTGCAACAAAATGAGTCCAGAGGAGGCTTACAGAGCTAAAAGTGTGCTGTGGGGAACATCTAAGACCTCAGGAGGCATCGTGACAGTAGCAGACATGTTCTGAGAGGGACAGACAAAAGAAGTCTTGAGGACATGATGAAGAAGTTCAGAGGGGATTTGAACAGACTACAGATGTCTTTGGGGGACCAGGGACTGAGCAGAGGTATCCTAGCTAGCATGGAGGACAACACAAGTGTTCTGGAGATGAAATATGGCATCAGTAAAGGTTTTCAGGGAGCAAGAAGGGTGCAAAGTGTGCTATAGAGCCAAAAGAGGCCTGTGGGGCACGAGGATGGCCTCAGTAGGCATGATGATGGCAGAAGGGTGCTGAGAGTGAACGAGAGATGGAAGGCGGCTCTGGGACACAATGCAAAATTCAAGAAGGTGTCCTAACAACGTACAGATGTCCTCAGGGGATGGGCAACTGAATGGAGACATCCTAGATGGCAGTGAATAAGGTAAGAGAGCTCTGGGGCACAGAGAAAGCCTGAGGAAGGGTTCTGTCTGAATCAGAGAGACCCAAAGAGGGCTGCAGAGCTTGCAGGGTGCCATGGGGCACGAGGGCAGTTTCGGGAGGCATTGTAACAGGAATGAGATGGCTCCAGGGGGGGTGGAACATGGACATAGAGACAAACAAAGGACTGCTGACACAATGAGGTACTCAGGAGGGGATCTGAACGGAGTACAGGTGTCCTCAGGGGACTGGGGACCAAATGGAGACATCCGACATGGCAGAGGGGAAGGTAAGAGTGCTCTGGGGCAAAATGAAAGCCTGAGGAAGAGTTTTCTCTGAATAAGAAAGACACAAAGCCTGCTGCAGAACTAAAGGATGGCCATGGAACATAAGGACACTTGCAGGAAACATTGTGACAGAAACAGAGGGGTGCTGAGGTGGCCAGAGAGAGAGAAGGCTTGAGGGCACAAAGGTACTCGGGAGAGGATTTGAACAGAGCACAGATGCCATGAGGGAGGCGCTGACCCATTGGAGGCAAGTGAGATGGAGGACGAAAAGACTGCTCTGAGAAAGAGGGATGACCCGAGGAGATGTTCTGAGAAACTGAGAGGGATTGTGCTGATTTTGGCTGGGGTAGAGTTAATTTTCTTCATAGTAGCTAGCGTGGGGCTACGTTTTGGACGTGTGCTGGAAACACTGTTGATAACACCAGGATGTTTTAGTTATTGCTGAGCAGCGCTTACACAGAGTCAAGGCCTTTTCTGCTTGTCACCCCACCCCACCAGCGAGCAGGCTGGGGGGGCACAGGAATTTGGGAGGGGACACGGCTGGGACAGATGACCCCAACTGACCAAAGGGCTATCCCACGCCACATGGCGTCATGCTCAGCATATAAAGCTGGGGGAAGAAGGAGAAGGAAGGGGGGGACGTTTGGCGCGATGGCATTTGTCTTCCCAAGTCACCGTTACACGTGATGGAGCCCTGCGTTCCTGGGGATGGCTGAGCACCTGCCTGCCGATGGGAAGGAGGGAGTGAATTCCTTGCTTTGCTTTGCTTTGCTTGCGTGCACAGCTTTTGCTTTACCTGTTAAACTGTCTTTATCTCACCCCACGAGTCTTCTCATGTTTACTCTCCAGTTCTCTCCCCCGTCCCACCAGGGGTTAGTGAGCAAGCGGCTGGGTGGGGCTTAGTGGCTGGCTGGGGTTAAACCACGACAGGGGCACAACTTACGCTCGAGAGATAACAGCGTGCCGAGGAGACCCTCTAAGGCCTCGGGATGAACCGAGAGAAGAGAAAAGAAAGTAAAAGACACAAAGAAAATTTTACAAGCAACAGCGTATGTGACAAACAAGAAAGAATTAAAAAACAGGGGTAGACAGCTTGATAAAAGCAGACATAGAAAAGCAAAAGGGTGCAAGGCAGAGGAGAAAAAAATTTAAAACAGGGACAGAAAACTAGATAAAAGTAGACATAGAAAAAAAATTGAAAAATGAGGGCATTAAGGGAGGAAAAAACCAAAATATAGGGTCAGCAAACTGAATAAATGGAGACAGAGAAAGAAAATTGGAAAACAGAGAGAGTACTCAACAGACCTGTATGAACTAAAAAAATAGGGAGAGGAACTAGATAAAAGCAGATCAAGAAAAAAATTTTTAAAAGCAACAAGATTAAGGAAATAAAGGACAAAAATTTAAAAAACAGGAACAGCAATCTAAATAAACAAAGACATAGAAATAAAATTTAAGAAGCGACAGGGCATGGCACAGACAAAAATGAAATAAAAAATAAAGACATGAACTGGATAAAAGTAGATATAGAAAAAAATTAAAAGCAGCATGATGCAGGAAAGCCAGAAAATAATAAAAAATAGGGTTAGACATCTGGATAAAAGTAGACAGAAGGAAAATTTTAAAAGTGACAATGTAGAGGACAGATAGGAAAAAAGTAAATAATAGAGACAGAAAAATACAAAAAAGTGAAGACACTAAGAGAGGGGAAAAAATGAAAAAAATAGCAAAAAACCCTAAATAGATGGAGACATGGAAAATTTTAAAAGTGACTGGGTACAGGACAGACTAGAATGAATTAAAAAATAAAGATGGCAAACTGGACAAAAGTAGATGAGGAAAGAAAATTTAGAAGCGACGGGGTACAGGACAGACAGGAAACAATTAGAAAACAGGGAGAGAGACATCTTGATAAAAGTAGACATAGAACAAAAATTTTAAAAGTGACAGAATACAGGAAACGGGGAAAAAAGAGAGACAGAAAATGACATAAATGACATTTCTAGTACACCTAGGAACAAAATTTCAAACCAAAAAGAATTATAAGAGTAAAAAAATTGAAAAATAGGGACAGTTAACGAGATAAAAGTAGACATAGAAAGAAAATTTAAAAAGCAATGCAGTTCATGACAGTCAGGAGAGACTTAAGAGAGAGAAACAGGAATTGGATACAAGTAGGCATAGAAAGAACATATTAAAAGTGTCAGAATTAAGGAAATAAAGGAAAAAAAATAGGGACAGCAAACTAAAATGGAGACATATAAAGTAAATTTAAAAACCAACAGGGTACACGACACACAAAGAATTAAAAAACAGGGATTGGAGCTTGACAGAAGTAGGCATAGAAAAAAAAATTTAAAAGCGACAGTACTGAGGAAAGACAAGAAACAATTAAAAAATAAAGACAGTGAATGGGATAAAAGCAGACAGAAAGGGCATTTAAAAAAAGGGATTAAGAAAACAAAGGAAAAAAATTGAAAAATAAGGATGACAAACAAACACAGACATAGAAAGAAAATTTGAAAAGCAAAGTTATAAAGGACAGACAAGAAAAAAATTAAAATACAGACAGTGAACTGGATAAAAGGAGACAGAAAATATTTAAAGCAACAGGGATTAGGGAAATAAAGGAAAAAAATAAGGACAGCGAACTAAATAGAAACATAGAAAATGAATTTTAAAAGTGATGGGGATTAAGAAAGGAAAGGATTAAAAAATAGAGACAGAAAACTAAATAAAAGTAGATGCAAAAAGATTTTAAAATTAAAAAAATAGGGACAGCAAACTGAATAAACAGAGACATAGCAAGTACATTTTAAAGGGATGGGGTGCATTACAGACAGGAAAGAAATAAAATATGGGGAGAGGGAGCTTGATGAAAATAGACACAGAAACAAAATTTGAAAATCCAAAGGATTAAGAGAGGAAAGAATTAAAATAGGGACAGCGAACTAAGTAAACAAAGACGTAGACAGATAACTTAAAAAGTGAGGGCACTAAAGAAATGCACGAAATAAAAAAATAAAGACAATGAACTGGATAAAAGCAGACAGAGAAAGGAAATGGAAAAGTGACGTGTTAAACAACAGACAGGAAAGAATTAAAAACTAAGGATAGGCCTGTTGATAAAAGTGGTCATGGAAAGCAAATTTTAAAAGCTCTGAGGTACAGGAAAAAAATTAAAATAGGGACACCAAAGTACATAAAAGTAGACATAGAAACAAAATTTTAAAATCCAAGGGATTAAGAGATGAAAAGATTAAAAAATACAGACAGCGAACTAGAATGGAGACGTAGAAATAAAATTTTTAAAAAGGCAGCACTAAGGAAGGACAAGAAATAAATCAAAACTAAAGACATCAAATGGGATAAAAGTAGACGTAGAACATTTTAAAAGTGATAAGGACTAGGAGAAGTAAAGAGCAAAAATTAAAGAATAGGGACAACAAACTAAATAAACAGAGATATACAAAGTAAATTTTTAAAGCAACAAGGCACATGACAGGCAGGAAACAAATAAAAAATAGGATAGGGAGCTTGGCAAAAGTAGGTGTAGAGGGAATATTTGAAAAGCGATGAGGTACAGGGTAGACAGGAAAGAACTAAAAACAGAGACAGCAAACTAGATAAAAGTAGACATAGAAGCAACTTTTTAAAAGCCAAGGGATTAAGAGAGGAAAGAATTAAACAATATTGGTAGCAAATGAAAACACAGACATGGGAAGAAAATTTTTAAAGTGAGAGCACTAAGGAAAGACCAGAAATAATGAAGACGTTAAAACAGTGAACGGAGTAAAGGTAGAAAGGTAGAAAGATTAAGGAAATAGGAAAAAATTAAAAAAATAGCAGCAGCGAACTAAAACGGAGACGTAGAAAGAAAATCTAAAAAGCAACTGCACTAAGGAAAGACAAGAAATAATTTTTAAAAGACAGGGAATGGAAAAAAGTAGGCATCGAAAGAATATTTTAAAAGCATAGGCAACAGGGAAATAAAGAGAAAAATTAAAGAATAGGGACAGTGAACTAAAACAGATATGTAGAAAGAAAATTTAAAAAGCAAAGGCACTAATAAAGAAAAGAATTAATTAAAAAATAAAGACAGCAAATGGAATAAGAGTAGACAGAAAATTTTAGAAGCAAATAGGATTAAGGAAATAAGGAAAAAATGAATAAATACCCACGGCAAACTAAAACAGTTGTAGAAAGAAAATATGAAAAGCAACGGCACTAAGGAAAAACAAGAAAAAATAATTAAAAACTAACAACAGCAAATGAGACAAAAGTAGAAAATTTTAAAAGCCAAAGGATTAAGAGAGGAAAGCACCAAAAAATAGCAACAGCGAACTAAAATGCAGACATAGAAAGAAACTTTAAAAAGCTACAGCATTTAGGAAAGACAAGAAATAACTAAACAAGGACAGTGAACGGGATAAAAGTAGACAGAAAATATTAAAAGCAATAGTGATTAAAGAAATGAGGAAAAAATTAATAAATAGTGATGGCGAACTAAAACGGAGACACAGAAAGAAAATTTAAAAAGCGACAGCACTAAGGAAAGACAAGAAGTAATTTTAAAAAGGCAGCGAAGGGAATAAAAGTAGGCATAGAAAGAACAATTAAAAAGTGAGGGGGATTAGGGAAATAAAGGAAAAAATTATGAAATAGGGACAGTGAACTAAAACAGATGTAGAAAGAAAATTTTAAAAAATGAGGGCAGTAAGGAAAGGTAAGAAATAATTAAAAGGAAAGACAGCGAAATAAGGACAGTGAATGGGATAAATGTAGAAAATTAAAAAGCAACTGGGACTAAGGAAATAAATACAAAAAATGAAATGAAGCGACAGCAAACTAAAACAGAAGTGGAAAGAAAATCTAAAAAGCAAGAGCGCAAAGACAAGAAATGATTAAAAATAAAGACATCAAAGGGAAAAAGTAGACATAGAAAGAACATTGAAAAAGTGAGGGACATTAGGGAAATAGCGGGAAAAATGAAAAAGCAGGGACAGGGAACCAGAACGAGATGCGAAGAGCCTGCGTGAAGCAAGGGCGGCAGGCGGGGGCCGGTGCCACCAGAGCCGCTGTCACTGCCCTCCTCACCCCGGCAGGGAGAGAAAATGGAACCGAAGGCTCCAGACAGGGGCAGGGAGAGACCAGCTGCCATCACGGGCCAAACAGACTCGACTGGGGGAAATTAGCTCCATTGATTACCGATCAAACCAGAGGAAGGGAATGAGAAAATAACCCCCAAATCTTCAAACACCTTCCCCCAGCCCTGCCTTCTTCCCGGGCTCAACTTCACTCCCCATTTCTCCACCTCCTCCCGCCGGTGGCACAGGGGGACGGGGAATGGGGGCTGGGGTCAGTTCGTCCCACGCTGTCTCTGCCGCTCCTTCCTCCCCAGGGGAGGACTCCTCACACTCTGCCCCTGCTCCGGCCTGGGGTCCTCCCTGGGCTGCGGGTGGGTCTCTGCTCCACCACGGACCTCCCTGGGCTGCGGGTGGGTCTCTGCTCCACCACGGACCTCCCTGGGCTGCGGGTGGGTCTCTGCTCCACCACGGACCTCCCTGGGCTGCAGGGCACAGCCTGCCTCACCATGGGCTTCCCCAGGGGCTGCAGGGGAATCTCTGCTCCGGCGCCTGGAGCACCTCCTCCCCTCCTGCTGCACCGACCTCGGTGTCTGCAGGGCTGCTCCTCTCACCTATCCTCGCTCCTCTCGCCTATCCTCACTCCTCTCTCTGGCTGCAGTTGTGCAGTTGGGTCCCCCCCCCCCCCCTTAAATCTGTTCTCCCAGAGGCGCTACCGCCATCGCTGGTGGGCTCGGCCTTGGCCAGCGCCAGGTCCCTCTTGGAGCCGGCTGGCACTGGCTCTATTGGACACAGGGGAAGCTTCTGGCAGCTTCTGACAGAAGCCACCCCTGTAGCCCCCAGCTACCAAACCCCTGCCACGCAAACCCGGCGCAGTCCGGCAGGGAAAACGCTGCCTGCAAGCAGGGGCTGGCAGGGGAACCGCTGCCGGCGGGGAGGTGCTGGCAGGGGAGATGCTGCCGGCAGGCGGGGGGCCGGAAGGGGAAACGCCAGACAGATGCAGAAACAGCAGCAGCAGCTTCTGGATGAGTGCTTTGCAGATAATTCTGCAGTGACCATGAAGAGTCTTAGTCTACAAAGCTCATCCCATTAAAGAGATTCCACAGAAGGCATGTCTGATGTCAGTTCTGTAGTCGATATCCTCGAGTCCCTAGTATTTTCTTTTCAGTTATTCATTATACATTTTCACTCAAAAGATGTCTACTTAGATAAAAGATGAAAGATCATTGACAAAAGGTTGATAACAGATCAATTTATTGTAACAATCTTACCAAACCCCCCCCATGTCCCTTGCATTTTGAAAGCTTTCACAGCACCGCACAGCTGAAGGTAACGACTGACATTTTAATACATGCAGACAGAATTCATCAGCTCAAGATGATGCTGAATTTTTTTAGCACCACTTTTTCTTCTTGCTTATCTACCTACTGAGTTTTTCACAGCTGTCTTTACCCAGGGGAACAATATTAATGCCAAAGTACTACCAAAAAGCAGCTATCTTGACGCAGCAGTGAGTATTTTCTACGTGACAAAGTCACTCTTCTCCCTCCTTTCTTCGCAGTATTTCCTCCTGAAAGCATAGGAGTGCGCTTGCTTGCTCATCATTCTTGCTACCCTAAACAACTGAGATAGCTTTGTTCTTCTGCACCAGCAGTTCTGCTCATGAACACTGAATTTCCTTTTTTAGACAGCAAGGACGCAGACTTTCTTCCTCTTCTCCCTCCCTCTGCCTCCCCGCCCCCTCCTACAGCCTTTGCTGTGCCCTCATCTTACCTCCAACAGCAGAAGAAATCCATGCTGCAGTTTTTTTCCTCGTTAGCAGCTCCATGGCAACAGCATCTGAGGCAGCAGTCCTTCACAGTTCTCACTTTTCTCCCTTCCCTCCTGCATAAAGATACACAGCTTGTTTGCCCAGTAAATTAGCAAAGACAATTCTGATGTGATGTAAATTAACAAACACAATTCCGATGTGATTTCAGAAAAAAGTGTGCTCCCGGGGGTACAAAGTTGTATTCCCAGAACAGAGGAATGTTAGCAATGCAAATGAATAATAGTAAAGGAAATCCTTTTGTGTAATAAACTGTAAAATCATCTTTGTGATCACTCAGCTTTCTTGGACAGAAATGTGAAAAAAAGAAAACTCTGAGCTTAAGATATACAAAACATCACATCCAAATGAAGTCCTGAAACTCTAAGTATCTTGTCATTGTTTGACTGAGTCTTTATTCATCATTAACACATAAATGACATCAGTGGTTTGCTTCTTAAATTCTTGCTGGAACAACATGAATAATGTCATAAAAGAGCTTGCAGTCTCGTAACCCATGGAAAAGTGTGTATCAGAATATATTTAGAAATGGTAACACAAGCTACAGAGGACAAAAGAGCAAGCAAAGGAAAAATACCAGTAACCGGGTGGTTACCGAACACTATAGCATCACCCTGCTTAGAAATAAGCATTTTCCTGACTTTGCTACTTTTAAATTAATCAGAAGAACGAGCTACAAATAAATGTTGAATAAGATAGCAAACAAACAACTCCTTAAGGCTCAGAAACAATTATTACCAGAAGCTCTTAAATTAAAGTACCTGGTACTTTGAATAGAGGCACATATATTTACTTATTTATTGCAAAAAAATGCCAGTAAATTATAATCTAATCACTTTCAATACACGCATTAAATAAATGAATCAATATACGTCTGTAATTCAGCATGAACTCTCATTTCTGTCTCCTGCTGTGTAAAGAACGAAGGTTGCTGGCCACTGACAACTGCTGTGACACGACACGTTAAAGTGCGTGCCCTGGATTAGCACAAGCAACGCCGCAGGCACTCCTGGCTAAACCAACGGGGTCACCTGCCTCCTGGCTGTGCTCGCATCAGTGGATGCCCGTGCTCGCTTGCAGCAGCGGACCCCGGGAAAACGTGGGCAGCTGTTCCTGGGTGCAACCTGAGAGGAAAAGAATGAATTCCCTACTATCCAGCACCTCCTATGCTCATTTTTGTCTCATCTGGCAGTATTCAATTAGCATATAAAATAGTATATAAGAGCATTCTGGGATGGGTTAAGGCACAAACAATTGGGACTAAGGACTGGCCTACAGAGGCTTCATAACACTAAAAAGAAACCACAAACAACAGAGCAGAACAAGACAGTTTCTTAGCAGCCCGCTTGGCAGCTTCAGCTTCACGGGCACACGTTTCAGACCCAATCATGACAACAGCATGCATCTGTAACACTGTTAAAGAGAAAAGCCTTGTAATATTTACATTTTTCATCCAAAACATCTCAGAAGGATTAAGAAAACAAACAGACTGATTAAACAAGTTACAATGTTTTTCTTGATTATGTTCTTAAACTTTGACCCAGGTAGAACCTCAGCTTCCCACCCAGAACTGACTGCTTTGTAGGCTGAAGAACAGCACATAAAGCCATCAGCCCCAGCCTTAAACAGTTTACAATCTAAGAGATCCTTCAGAGACAGGAGATTATGTTTTCTGTTTTACAGGCAAGCAAAACAAGGGCACAAAGCTGAAACTATTCATCTATAATTTCATATTAAGCCAGTATCAGTGACAGAAACAAAACTCAGGGAATCCGAGCTATAGTTACCTGCAGAACTGAATAGACTCAATTTTCTTACAAAAAGTAAAGCTCAGTAGAAAACTTTCAGTTTGTAGAAATTAAGATTTACCTTGAGGCAATAATTCTGACTACATAGGTCATTTTATTAATGACGAAGTATTTATCTTTATTGTTAACATTTACACACTGTAACAAGCTCTGTAAACTGCAAAATACTGTTTTGGAGGTTAAAATGCTCTGCTAGAGAAGAAGGAAGAGACTTCAGTTAACACAGAAGGCTGGACAGGGACAGAAAGAGCTTCTGTTGAAGAACAATGAAGTAATTTCTGTGATATCTTGCTCTTGCTGTTTAGGGATGTACACGTTTTAAATATTCTGACAATAAAGGCCTGTAAAACACTCACACCAAAGCTTTTTGTGCAGTGCTGTATCAGTTGATAAAACCTAGCCACTTTATTGTCCCTGATCTAAGATGGGTCATGGTAACTCATAGCACTGTACAGAACCTCTGAAAAGCACAGTGCTCTTGCTCTGATGGGCAAGAGCGCGATTTGGATGGGGAAGGCCAGAGTCGTACGACTTGGTCTCATCGGTCAGGAAACAGGGCATCTAGCAAGGTAAGCATACCTACAACATACATCAGAAATTGTTATTTTTTTACCACAAACTCTGCTCCTGTGAATATACCCCCGGCAAAATCAAAGAACTGCTTGGCCTTTTTGGTGTTTTCATCTCGGCTTGGTTCACATAGCTCCTCCTACTAAGAACACAACACAACTTTTTTATCAATGAGGAAATGTACTCAAAATTAAATACAGAGTAGAGGTCTGCCTGTAGTGGCTGTTCCAAAAATTAAACAACTGAAATCAGCTTAGCAATTAAAAACCTTAAGGATCGTCAGTGGATTCCAAAGTGAATAACCATGAGAATATATAACTTACATAGACAGTTAACCAATATCAGAAGGAAAAACATTTTCTTCAAAAAAATGCATAGGCACCTTTCTCTCAGAACTGGAAAAAACGTCCTTTGCAGACTGTCTCACAGAAATACAGGACGCGCACTATTTCATGGTAGCGAGAAGTCTTCCAATTGGCTTAAAAAATAAATGTAACCACAGTACTCTGTCAGGATGTTATCAGCAGCTGCCACCTGCTTAATCTCTCTAGCTTGCTTTACTTTTGTAATAGAAAGAACAAACTCTACCCTGAAAGCGTGCACATAACTCCTGTCAAAGATTTCTAAGCCTCCTAGCATTACTGATCTCCACATCTTCAAACATTTGCCCACACAACCTCTGAGGCAAACACTATCATCCCCACTTTACGGAGGAGAAAACTGAAGTGTGGAAAGAGCTCTCATTCCAATAAAAGTCAAGGGCAAGCCTCTAAGAAATATCATCTGTTCAATGTTAGTGCTAAAATTACATGTCTGTGGTCACGCTGGGAGTCTTCAACACAGCAGAGAACAGAGCTAAGCTGACTCTGTGTCCTGGGCCTCACTACAAGCCTTAAAAACTGCAAGAGAGAATCTAATGGCTCAGTCAAGGAGAACATTCAAGACCTAAAACTATGACTATTGAGTTTTATAGCATGCAGAAGACTGAATGACTAAGAAAATCATAGAAAGAAAAGTATACTTCTGTTTCAGGTATTTGGGTTGGGATTTTATTACACCAACATTATTCTTATTACCAGAATAGTTACTAAAATCACAAGACCACCATAAGTGATCCCATATGACAGTTTTCTTACTTTATACTCATTTAAAGAATTAACAGTAATTTACATACTTCCTCTAAGAAAGGACATACTCATTTTCCAAAATTAACACTAGGTTTTTTATTAGAAGCCCAGCGTAATGCTAACTGAAGTAAATGGGAAATTTTTCACAAGTTCAAAGGCCACTGGATGAAAGTATATGTATCTACTATGAAAATAAGAAGTACTTAACTTCCCTGAGTTCTTTAGATTTTTGACCCTCTGAGACAGGGCTGCGAATCCCAGGTTCCTCTGAGGCCCCAGAACATTTCTGCCACTTCCTTTCAGCAGCAGGTTACCAGAACTTTCCCGCTGTATAAAAGAGAAACCATCTTTCTTAAAAATTCGTAGAGAACTTCATTATTCCAGAATAAGAAATACATAACAGATAACTCCGAGACCTCTGACGGCACTAAGGCCACTACAAGTCTGAATTTAAGCTCCAAACTCTGAGAGGAAATGGACTAACGGATGAATAACCTGAAATACAGAATTCTCACAACTTTGCCGTTTCTTTAAAAAACAACAAGTAAATTAGTCTTAAACAGTTTAACAAATCAATATCAGCAAGAAAAAAAACCCAAAAAACCCACTTACCGGGAGTGAGAGAATTCAGGCTAAGAAACAAAACTATGCAAAACTGAAGCAGGAACACTCCTTGGAGACTCGTGCTCGAAGCAATTAGGGAGCACAAGCCACAAACCACCACGCATGCATTTCAGACAAGTGAGTCAGCTGGTCAGCAAAAGGTCCTGTCCTCCCTCTCTCATCTACTCAAGTCTGAATATCTTGAACAGACTGAGCATGTGGGACAATCACATTAACTAAAGCAGCTTAAATCCCACTGGCTTCCTATAGTGCTTGGCTCCTAAATCATTTAAGCATTTCCGAAAATGTTCCTTATTGGCGTAGCACACAACTATTCAGTGAGACAAAACTTCGACTGGGAGAGAAAATTCCGTGTCTGGATGTACTTTCAATTCACTCCATGAGGACGTCACTGAGATTTCACAACACAAGTTTGATTACAGTTACAAAGAGCAGAAATATAAGCCAAAGCATGACAAAGTTGTACAATAACCTTAAAAAAGGATGACAAAGCAGGCCTAGCAGCCTAATGTACTGAGGTCATCGTAATGTGGATTTCAAATTGCACTGAGATGCTAAAGAATACAAAGCAAGCTTTCTCGGTGCACTAAAACCACTGCATCTTATAAATTTGTATTATTTAGTTTGTTTAGATTATAATTTCAGTGGAAGGACAAAAAAGCGTAAGTTAGCATTAATGAAACCCTGTGACTGTATTTAAATAACAAGCATGCGACTGCTGGAATTTGGACTTTCTCTCTCCCCTGGAGATTTTCCAGAATCTTTCCTATCCACTCCTGCATCTGAGGAAGCACGCTTTTGTTTAGGCAAGATCCTTTGGGAATGATGAATTGAAAAACATCACTTCTTGCTAACAGCACCCTAACGAATCATCTTGATCCTTAACGTGACCTACTGTGAATAAACTCTGTCTGTTTACAATTACTTCTTTGCCCTGCCAGTTGTGGCAATCCAGTGACAGACAGTACGTACTCTTGCATCAGACTTGCAAATGCAGGAGAGGAACACAGGATCTGCCAGGTTTCCCGTGAAGTACCTGACAGTTTCACGGTAAATTCAAATCATGGTATGAGAGCTCTAAAAGGAGACTTCTGAAATTTCCTAATGCAAACCGTGACATCGCCTTTGCCAGAACATTGATGAGGAGGGATTGCTCAACTAGAGCTCGGCTTCAGGAAGTGTCAGCTCCTACTGCTTTCTTTAGGTACATCATTCTTTTCTTCAATCTGCGTGAATAATGACTGGAAACCCAGCTGCTAAACCAGCTAGTCCATCTGTTACCTCCTGTCAATAAATGTATAATTATGTTCACTCTCACTGAAGAGCTCATGATTCACCAGGATTGTCTTTTGGGGAGACATCTACTGAGGTATATTATGTGCCATGGATCCTATCTTTAGTAGCACAGACATTATTTAGTATCTTTGTGGTATATCTTCTGCCTGATGATAACATGAACCTGGTCCTTGAGGAGCAAGGTTTCAGTTGAGACTGCTCTAGAAAGCTTAATAAGATTTAAAGCCACAGGGCCATAACAAATCCCAGTGTCAATCCCAGACCAGTGACAAAATCTGACCTTTCGATACCTCTCGCTTTGATGCTTCAGGTTCAGAACACAAATAATCCCAGGCAGAGCATGGCCACCACCAGTCTCAAAACACACACATGAGATACAAGATCACAAATGAAATGGCTGTTTGCCCTTCTGTAACCAAAGAGATATTTCTCAAACACTGTATTCAGGTACACGGGTTTTAAAGGGTATAAAATGTCAAAAATTTTTCCTCCAGTACAGTTAGGGTCATTGCTAGGACAACAGTCCTGGATTTCTGCTATCTTGTTTCACAAAAAGAGAGGACAGATTCAGTGTTTCCAACCCTTTGCTTATCCGAACTTAATGAAACAAAATTTCCTCCTGCTTTTCATTTGGTGAAACAAGTCAATGATCTTCACTGGAGGAAACACTGGATTCCTTTCCTCGTATGCCTCGATGTGGAACATCCACATCAATCTCCTTGGCATGGGAACTGACAATTTGTTTCTCAAGACATAATTTCATAGTTCCAGTCATACAACACTTAAGGCAAAGAGGGAGCATCTGGCGGGAGGCCACCTGACCGGGGACTATCTGATTCTATAGCAGCGGGTTGAAAGAACGATGAACCAGAGCAAATAACATGGCCAACTAACCAGATTTGCCAAACTCTGCCATGACCACGTGACGGGAGATGCCGATATGCCCACAGACTTTTCCTTATGTTCGAGCATCAGGTAAATCACAGATGAACGAAATCATCAGAGACACGGAAGGTCCAAGCTGCTCCGCAAAGGCCAGCGATCTGGAGCTCCGGGGGGCAGGTAGCACTGTTTGGCTCCGTAAGTTGCCCCATGTCTGCATAAAGGAATCTTGGCATCTGATTGAGAGACTCCCAGATGCTGTTATCGCAGGCAGTAAATAACAAAATCAATTTTAGGAATTGCCCCTTGATTGAAGTTAATAGTCAAAAAACATCTTCGGAGTTTTTTGGGGGGGGGGGGGGTTTGAACAGGATGAAGTTTGGTCAAGTGAAGTAAAACAAGACTTGCAGCAAGTTAGAGCAATGGGAACGGTTTATCCTATAACTGTGCTTGAAGAAAGTTGGGAAAGCCATGTTAATTAAGAACTGCTTTTGTCAAAACTGAACTTTCAAAGTGGTTTGAATACATGGGTAATCTGAAATGACACGAATTTCTTTTCAGGAAAAGATGAACTAGGTACTTGTTTCTGAGATGACAAATGTTTTTTTTTAAAAAGACATTTAAAGTCTGTGGAAAGCGACGGCTTACCTTCCTGAAATTCCAACACATCAAGAAGTCTTTTCCACTCAGATTTGCAAATATACTAAGATCTAATTGCAATACCTAAATAAAAAGTGTATACATTCTACAGCTTTCTTAATAAACGTTCAAGATTCTTAATAAAAACAAATGTTCAGCAGTATCATTTCTTCCATTTAGACCCCAAGTCATTTTTAATGGGAAATGTAACCGTGCCAGCCCAAACCGGTGTTCATGTTCTTTCTTCAGTCCATTCTGCTTCTTTTACAACCAGAGGTTTATGGGTCCATGCAAACTGCTATCATGCATTTAAAAAGGCCTTCGGTTATTGGTGCGTGGCTGTCTGAACTGCAGATACAAGAAGCATCCTCAATATTTTCTACCCAGCACGGGTGGGCAAAACCTGAGCGCATTAGGGTGGGTCGGCAGAGGAGCTGCATTCATAGAATTTAGCTGGGAAACGGGTGTTATTCTATGCATTATTTCTGCAGATAACATTGACCAAGCAGATGCTTCCATAGGAAGAGCTAATGTACATTTAGTCTTTCAGAGATTCCCTTTATGGATATTCTAGATGGTTCTAGACAATTTACAGTATTCTAGACAAGCAAAGGGTCGAGTTTTTCAAGCACTGCCTCCATTTGTTCGTATATAATCACTATGGAAACAAGTTTGAGAAGCGACACACACAAACCCACTAAAGCTGGCACAAATTATTGCTTACAATTTATATTATTTGCCTACATAAGAAATATCGATGAGCAGATTATTGTAAAACCTGAGAAGAGCATCAAAACGACAGGTATTTTGTCCTACAACAGCATGAGCGCAACGGGCGCGACCGGCGACCGTTTCATCAAACCGGTTTGCACAGCAACATTTCCCTTACGGCGTTACCGTGGACCGCGCAACCCTTGCGGTCGGGCCCGACGGGTTTTCACGGACACGGCTGCACGGCGGACGGCCGAGGAGCAGCCTGCCGGCGGCCACAGCCGCCCCCAAAAGCGCCCCCGCCCCCTTCGGGACTCCCCCGCCGTCAGCACGCCGCAGCGAGCCGGCGGGATTCGGCCAGCTGCTGCCCGGCACCCGGAGCGCCGCCGCCCGCCGCTGCCCGCCGCCGGCCCGGCCGGGCCGGGCCCTCGGCCGCGACGCCGGCCGCCGCCTGCTTCTGCGGGCCGCGGCCGAGCGGTGCCGGGGCCGCGCGGAGCGCTCAGGCGCCACCGCTCCCCCCCTCACCTCAGGGCCCCGCCGGCCGGCACTGCCCCCGCTACCCGACCCGGCCCAGCCCCTCCTGGGGAGGCGAGGAGGCAGCGCCCGGGTGCGTTCGGCCTGGGAGGGAGCCGTTTCTGTGGGGCGGGCGGAGGGGGCGAGCGCCGCGGCCCAGGAGCCCGGCCCCGGCCGCTTCCCGCCGCCCGAGGAAGCCGCTCTCCTCCGTCAGCCCCCGACTCCAGGCACCGGGGCTTTACAACTAACCGACGCGCCAGGGGGACGCAGTCGCGGCAGGGAGCACCGGCCGCCCCGGCCGCGGCCCCGAACGGCCCCGGCCCGGCCGCCCCCGCCGCGCCGGCCCCCCCCGCCCCCGCGCTGCAGCAGGGGCCGGAGCGGGAAACCCCGTGCGCAGGAGCGGGGGCGGGGGCAGAGCGGGAGGAAGGAGCGAGTTCCTCTCACGCAGTCAGTGGTGCAATATCCTTCCGCTCCCGGAGGAAAAAAGTAGTCCCGCGGTCCCCTGAGCTGGTGGCCCCTAGCGGCTCAGGCCCCCCGTCCAGAGTGTCTCGGGAAGCGGGGTGACCGGAATCTCGTGGGAAGGGGGCTCAGTCTGGGGCGATCCGTGCTTTTTTCCCTGTGCCGTGAGGCGTATATCCATGCGCAGAGCAGAGCGAAACGAGTCCGGCAGCGCGGCGTCTATATAAGGCGGGCGCGGCGGAGGGCTTGCCTTTTCAGTTGGCGACAGAGCGCGCGTTCGGAACATGTCAGGCGGCTCCGCGGATTACAGCAGGTATGGCGCGGCGTGCGGGGCCCCGGGCCCTCTCCTCGCAAGGGGGATCGGTGGGTTGGGCGGAGGCGGCTAGGGGGAGGGAAGGAAGCGAGGGTGCGTGTGAGGGTGCCTGCGCGCTCCGGACAGCGCCCTGAGGGCGGCTCGGCGCTGCGGTTACACAGCGCCTGGTGCCCCGGCCCCCACCGGTTCTAGACGTTTCGGTCCTGTGCTTCCCCTTAGGCGCGGTTCAGCGGGGGTTTGGTTACATTTCTCGGGGTTCGCTTTTTCGTGGTTGATTTTCTTAGCGACCCCTACGCCTGCAAAAGGGCTATTTTTAATTTCATCGTACCCATGGAGCCGAGTTGTAATTAACGTATTTTGAGCCTTGCTGAGGATTTTTTTTTACGACACCCCCCCCCCCCCCCCCCGCCCGGGCTCCGCCGTCGGCTCGCTCCGGGCCGCGGGCGAGACCATTTTTCGGGGAGGGGGAGGGGCGCGGCCCGCGGGCGGTCGCCCGGCGCCTTCCCCCGCCTGCGCGCGGTCCCGGCTTGCGCAATCCCAGGGGTGGAGCTCTCGCGAGAGCTGCCCGGCGCGGGGCGGGGCGGGGGGGCAGCAGCGCAGCCGGGAGCCCGCCCCCCCCCCCCCCCCCCCCCCCCCCCCGCCCCCGGCGCTGCAGCTCAGCCGGCGCCGAGTGCGCAGCGGCAGCGCCTGCCCCGCTCCCGCCCCGCACCTGCGGGGCCCAGCGCCCGCAGCCCCGCCTTGAACAGGCGCCTTCCGTGAGGGGGGCGCTGCGCGCTGCCGGGCCTCGCCCTGCCGGTGGGTTTTTACAGGCCAGGCTGTTCACCCGCATCGAGCCGTCTTTTTCTGGTGGGGCTTTCTTCCCTGTGGCTCGAAGGTTTGGGTGATCTTGAGTCAGAGAGAGCTGGGGCCTCGGGTTAGTGGCGCCCAAGCCAGTGGGGAGAGGGTAGGAGTTCCTCCATTGGCAAAACCCCAAAGCACCTGCTAGAAGGATCTGTCACGGGTGCCAGACGAGGCTTTTGGCAGCCAAGGCGTCAGCTCACTTCTGCATGTTAGTTGCTGCTGTGCTAACAGCTTGTTCTGTTTGGTGACAGAGACCATGGCGGCCCAGAGGGAATGGACCCTGATGGTGTCATTGAGGTGAGCGCATGTGAACTGACTTGAGAGTTGAATCGCTGATGGAGATATGTGTTGGGTTTAATATTTTCTATTTTTTCTTTTTTACAGAGCAATTGGAATGAGATTGTTGACAATTTTGATGATATGAATTTAAAAGAATCCCTTCTAAGGGGCATTTATGCTTATGGTTTTGAGAAGCCTTCAGCTATTCAGCAGAGAGCTATTATTCCATGCATCAAAGGTATGTGGGTGATTCATCTGTGGGGATCAACATCGGATAATTGGGAAGGTGCTGTAAAATGCATACGCTGTTTTGTTGGCGTGCGATGATAACTGTTTTTAATCCTTACTGAACAAGTGATATGATGGTACACCATCTTTCGGGGCTGACCTGAAATGGAGAGAACTCTTAATACTGATCACTTATTTCAAAGAGAATAAAATAAAACTAAACGTGAATGACCTGTGTGGGAGCAGTAAATGTGTATCCTACTTTTTTTAGGGTATGATGTGATTGCTCAAGCTCAGTCAGGTACTGGCAAGACAGCCACATTTGCTATTTCCATCCTGCAGCAGTTGGAGATTGATCTCAAGGAGACCCAAGCACTAGTATTGGCCCCTACCAGAGAACTGGCTCAACAGGTATTGATAGTGTAGTTAAAAAAAAAAAAAAAAAGCTGCTTGTGTGTTGCATAGGTTTCAGGTTTCACAACTGTGAGACAATAAACAGACTTCTTAAGGGGCTGTAACTAATATCCATTCAGAACCCTTTTTGTGTTGAGTAACGGGGGATATAAACTGGCTTCTGTCACACAAGTTCTCTGCCTGCTTGAAAAGCTGAGTTGGTGCACGTGGAGGGTGTGCTGCGGCAGGGCCGCAGGAGCCAGCTGCTATGCTGCGCAGAGTTCCGAGGGAGCATCTTCAGCAGATACGTTATTAAAGCACAGTGTTCTGAGTGGAAACAAAACGTACTTTTTGGAAGCTATTTGAACTTGCGTGCAGTTGTGCAACATGAAAACTGCAGTGCGCATGTGGTCGCTTCGTTGTTTTTGTATTTTTGTGATGTTTTCCTGACTGAATGTTCTTGCATGTCTACTTCACCTTCAGGGCTTGGCGTTCTGTTTTACTAAGTGGGAGTGTTTAACGAAACTTACAAGATACTTAATTTTTAGGATTAATGTATATCAGTAATAATGGTGATCAGAACTCAATCGAGTAGAAAACAGATTATATACAACTTCCTGTCTTTTTCAACTGGAATGTATTGAGATGCCAGTTCTATGGTGAAGATTCGTGAAGGTAAAACTAAACATAGTAAATGAGACAGGAAGAAATGATTAAAAAAAAAAGGCAGATCAGTGGAACAAGAAACTGATCAGAATGTTTAGCCTTTGTTCTGCTCTGAAGACGTTGGTGAGGTGAGACTTGTTTGAAAGCCTAGCATATACCAGTGCACTTGTACGCTCTCAGGAACTTCGTGCAAGTGCTTAACATGCAGGCCTTAGCAGCTCAAAACTTGCATTCCTTTCTGGAGGCCCTGCTTTTTAACTTAATAACAGCGGATGCCCAGTGGTGACTTTAGTAAGGACAAAAATTTAACCTAAGTGCCCCTCGACTTGAAGTGTTCTAGTGTAGAACAACTTCAATAACAAGCAGTTGGGCGAAATCATTAGCAACTGTCTTTTCTAACTGTCAGAGCCGCATAATCCTTGTTTGCTCTGTTAGCCTCCCAAGGCCATAAGCACCAACGATAACAGGGCTTAATGTTCAGTGTACCAGGAGCTACTACTAACGGAAGGGTTTTATTTTAGATTCAAAAGGTAATTCTGGCTCTTGGAGACTACATGGGAGCAACATGCCACGCTTGTATTGGTGGTACAAATGTTCGCAATGAAATGCAAAAACTTCAGGCTGAGGCTCCGCACATTGTGGTCGGAACTCCAGGACGTGTGTTTGATATGTTAAACAGGCGCTACCTTTGTAAGTATGAATTTCATTTTGCTCTCGATGATAAATTTCCACTATGTATTTCCCACCCAGTAAGAGCTTAAGTAGTGCACTTGCTGTCATTGTAGAGAGTTGGTACTGGAAAGCCTACTGCTAAAGGAGAGTGACATTAATAACAGTATTTGGTGTGTTCCTGAAACTTCATGAGATACTCCTTTCTTTTTTAATAGCACCTAAATGGATCAAAATGTTTGTTCTGGATGAAGCTGATGAGATGTTGAGCCGTGGATTTAAGGATCAAATTTATGAGATCTTTCAAAAGCTAAGCACAAACATCCAGGTAAAAAAAGCCTTTTGCATGGTTAAATTGATGGATGCAGGTTTGGTTACAGCGCAGCTGAGAACTGGTGAATTGTCTAAATCTAAGCTGGCGTCCTAGGCACGTGCTAACAGAGTAATGCATTCTAGGTTGTGCTGCTATCGGCTACAATGCCAATGGACGTATTGGAAGTGACCAAGAAGTTCATGAGAGATCCCATACGTATTCTGGTGAAGAAGGAAGAACTGACTCTGGAGGGTATCAAGCAATTCTACATTAATGTGGAAAGAGAGGTTCGTATCGGTTGAACTTGCTCTGGCTGGACGAGTTCAGTACCTTCTTGTTAAAGCACTGTGCTAAAATTACAGAAACCAAGGCTGAGCTTTGGTTTCTGTGATAATGCTAGTAGAGTACACGCAAGAAGAAGAACAACTATGCACTGGGTCAAAAATGACTAGGGTGGACCTCTTTCTTAATGTCCAGTGTCCTGCGTCTTAAGATTTGGTGCAACAGTTGATGTGGAAAGTTTGCTTGATGATGTCTTGTTCCAGCCTTTCAGGTCATGTTGAATATAATTGCACACTAGAGCATGCTTAATTGGTTGTTGCTTCTGAGTTTTGTCCTTGTTTGGGATTCTTCTTACATACTGAACTGTCAGCGGCATGACGCATTTCCTGATCTCCTCTGTTCTGTTCAGGAGTGGAAGCTGGATACTCTCTGTGATTTGTACGAGACACTGACCATTACACAGGCTGTTATTTTTCTGAATACAAGGAGAAAAGTAGACTGGCTTACAGAGAAGATGCACGCCAGGGACTTCACAGTCTCAGCTCTGGTAAGAATTGACAGTTCCACGTAACTTCTGAAATGGCACGTACATACTGAAGAGCAAATCGTAATGAGCTACATTTGAGCGAAAAGCAGGAAAGTTATAATATAGCTGCGCAGTGCTGTATTATCGTTCCCCCTGCTTAAAGAAAAATGCTTCCTTCTATCCCTACCTGCTTTGTTCCCCCGGCAGGTAGGGACGCTGGGTTTCATACATCACTTTGGTTTTTAAAGGACGTTCCAGTCTGGAGTATCGGAACTGTAGTAATTCTGACTTTGTAACTCTGCAGCATGGTGACATGGACCAGAAGGAGCGGGATGTTATCATGAGGGAGTTTAGGTCAGGATCAAGCCGTGTCCTGATCACCACTGACTTGCTGGTGAGTATTATCTCACACCGAACGTATTTCTATTTGGTGCCAAAAGCTTCATAATTCAGTGAAGGTTCTTGTAGCCTGAACTGTTGGGAGCTTCTTGGAAGAGTAAAGACTACGCTCCACTATGGACTACACGGTTGTAGTTCATCACTAACCTTGTGGTCGACAAAAGCACGGGATAAGTAATGTAATCTAGAGCCTGTGACTTGCATTAAAGACTCCGTATTGCTTTTCAGGCTCGTGGCATTGATGTGCAGCAAGTGTCATTGGTTATAAATTACGACCTGCCGACCAATCGTGAAAACTACATTCACAGGTTAGTTGGCTCTGTCCTCTAGTTCGTGCCCTCCACCGAGTGTCGTGTCCTCTACAGAGATCAGCACAGAACCTCACCCGTTCTTCCCTTTAGTCCTTATCAATAAGAGGAGGTGTTACGCATCCATTCATACAGTAACTGCTAAAAAGCCAGCGGGAACTAAACTATTCGTGGTTTTGCTTAAAAAAGCCCTGACTTGCACAGCTGTGGCTCCAAAATGAGGGAGGAGCAGAACTTCTAGACAATGAAACAAAGCAGTGGGAAAACTTAGACGTGTGATGAGTTCAGTGATGGCCGCTCAACGATGCATTGCTGAGATCCAGGGAAATTGCCAGCTACTGCGCTGCCTTTTTGTCACGTAGGCTGGGGAGCGTGATTACAAAAGCCGCTACTGGCATGGCGTCTTGACAGCAGGGTTAGCCCGATCCGTAGGCCCTAGCTCATCTTCAGTTGCTGCTGCTGCTCAGTGACCGGACCGTAATATTCTTAGCAAACCAGTTGTGCAGGACCGGCTGCGTTCACGTTGTGTGCGCCGCGTCTGCTCTCGGTAGCTCCTCTTACAGTGGTGGTCTTTCTGGTGTGTGTCTTCTGGTAGCATTTGCGTTTTGCTTCCCTTGGGTTTAGTTAACTGCTTCTAGTGACTGTCCCTCAATTGAGTAAACTGTGCTTTGTTACTTGATGTAAAAAAATACAGGAGTCGATAGCAGCAGTTGATGACACAAGATGGTGCTCAGAAACGGCGTTGACGTAATTTAGGACGTGGATTCGTAAGCGGCACAGTTTGAATAAAGAGCGAGTCGGTATTTATATATTTCTTTTGTCATGATTATTCACTTAAGTTTTGTGAGCCATTTCTGTGTGTGTAGCTCTTGCTGACGAGGTGCTCTATCGTGCAGTCTGCAGGAAGGTAGAACTGATGGCGGGTGCAGCTAAACTGGACTGTGATGCCTTAGTGACTGACCTGGGCTTTCACAGAAATGTTGAGCTTGGATTTTTCTGTGTTTAAAAACCCGCAAACCCTAAGTTTTCCCACTGGAAACAGTTACATTGAATTGAAATGCTCAAGTTGCGCGTGCTGTTCCATGTTACTGGATATAACTGGATTAATGTGGGAACAGCCTGATTTTTGAACAGCAGCTTATCTTTATGCCACGTGCTGGGGATTGGACGTGTGCGGCATGGGTGCGGTAGTTTAACGGAGCGGGAGGAGCCAGGACGTCATACCACAGTACCAACCATTGCATAAAGGTCTTACTTCGCAGCCCAGAGTAACCTTTTCTGCTCTGCTACTCTCCGTAGGATGGACGCTTCCTCTGTACGGTTGGCACTAACTGCTAGTTTTTCCGACCAGACATGACTTTGGTAGTGGCTGGTCCTGTAAATGCAGCGTAAGCTGGGCAGTGGCAGATAAAAGCACAGCAGTTAATGAATGGATCTTGGGAAGGCTTGGGGCCAGTGACAGTAGTTAACGCATGGAAATGTGCTTTCTTCTCCTGCAGAATCGGCCGGGGCGGTCGTTTTGGCAGAAAAGGCGTGGCTATCAATTTTGTCACTGAAGAGGACAAGAGGATCCTGCGAGACATTGAGACTTTCTACAATACTACAGTGGAGGAGATGCCGATGAATGTGGCTGATCTCATTTAATCCCTGGGATGAGGTGGTTTTGAATGCAGTGCTCGCTGTTGCTGAATAGGCGATTCACAACGTGCATTGTGCTTCTTTCTTTGGGGATATATTGAATCTTGTCTCAATGCTCATAACGGATCAGAAATACAGATTTTTGATAAGCAAAGCGACTTTTTGTCGTGAGCTCTTGTGGGGAAAGCCATCGGCTTTATCCACTTTAGGGTTAGACTGTTGGGGTTGGGTGGAAAGTCATGGGGTCTGTAAATTTTTTCTTTATTAGAAATTTATTTCCTAGTTCCGTAGAAGTGGTTGTGTTAGATGTTCTTTATCATTTAATAATTTACTTATGGACTAAAAGATATAAGTGCTGTATAAAGTCAGCCAATTATGTTAAACTAGCCTACCTTCCTTTACTGTATGTACTTACACTTCAGATTGAATTGGAAAGGCCTTTCAAAATCTCTAAACTTTTATAAGAGCATTAAAATGCATTTTTGTTTCATATGTATTTATTCAATAAAGTATTTAATTAGTGGTAAGTGTGATCTGGACCCTGTTGCTAAGCCCCAGCAAACAAGCAATCATACTATTGTCTTAGTTAGGGTTAAACCCAGTAAAATTTGCCATATTGCACATGTCTTAATGAAGTTTGAATGTTCAATAAAATACTTCTATATTCACTTCCACTGTAAGTAGTTGCTTCTTGGTTGGGGGGGGTCTGGCGTACAGGGGGAGGGCAGCTGCTGCATGGGCTGGGCCCGGGGCTGCCCCTCAGCTGCGGCAGGGGCTGGGGGGGAGCAAATGGTGGGCTTGATGTGCTGCAGGTCGGGGGGCACAACACCTGAGTACCTGTCCTGCTCTCAGCAGAAAACAGCTCACTTAATAATGGGTACCGACTGGATTAAAGCCCCTGCCTGCATCCTGCCCCACGGCTTTTTTTTCCTGCCTTCAGGGAGGTGGGGCAGTACAGAGCTCAACTTGGAAGCAAAGGGAATCCAACGGCATTTGAAGTAGCAGCTGTGAAAGGAACTGCCCCAACGGCGCTCAGCTGCTGCTGAGAGCTGCGCTCTTCATGCAGGTAACAGTTTTAAAAACTGGTTTTGTGAGCAAAAATGGAATGGCGATGCTCAGGAAAATCTAGGCTTCTTCAGCGCCTGCCCTGGCCCCCCACCCCCCCTTCACCCCACGTTTTTTCTTACGTAGCTTGGGCTGCAATACAGCGCTGGGAAGGCGATCGTTCCAGCCTTTAATGCTGAAGGGTCCAATGCAAGGGGGGGCGGGCCAGGACCCGGTCCCTCAGGAGCTGGGTTCATCCCAAAGCCTTGCCTTCGCTACACATCTGATCTTTTTGCCAAGCTGCATTTTCAAAACAAAGCAACATGGGCAGAAAGGAACAACTCATCCTTCCTTTCTCTGCTTTCTGCTGATGATGGCCAAGCATAGTACGTATACACTCATTTTTGATGCGTTTACCTTTCCATATGTACAACAAAGAACTACAAAGCAGGAGCATTACTGGCCTCTCAGCAGCCAGAGACCTAATGTAAAAAACAAAAATTCAAATATTCAGCATGAGCTTTTCCAACTGCTGTGCAGTCCTTTTATTGCAAAAACCAGTACAAAAGCACCCCACCCAGGCCCATGCTCTCAGAACCTCAGCCACCCATGAGACAAAAAGCTGCTCTGCGGCCAGCCGCTGCTGGGGAGTCTTTAAGCGTTCTGCGTGAGCTGCTGCATCACAAGGGCACAGAGACTCATCAGCTGCAAGTATTCATCAGCACCGTCTGCCAAGCACTTGTCTACGTCCTGCAAACCGAGCAGAGTTAAAATGGTGGTGCTCAGGACAGCTCTCTCTTAGCTTACAAGGGAGAACACCAAGATGAAGCTTGCGAGCTGTTTACTTAATGGACAACGACTTCTCCAGCAGTCACACAGCACATACCCATCGTTCCAGACTGGGGAAGAAGTACCTCTCCGGCCCCCATCTTCTTGAGGAGGCCAAGACGCGGCAGTTCACACCCAGCAAGGGATGCACCACTTGCACTGCAGCTAACTGCGAGGAGCGTCACTCTGCAGGTCATCGGCGCCATATGCCTTTCCACAGTGAATTTAGCAAAACCTCCACCACAGCCATCTTGTCTTGGTCAAAATTTAGCAAGTTAATTAACTCTTTGTTTTGGAGAGGCATATTTTACACACCGGAACAGAAACTTGCATTTTGCAGTTCCCCACTTGTTTAAGTGCTGACTTAAAATCTTGCCTTAATTTTCCCTCTCAATTTATATTAAAAAACCCCAACCAAACCAACCCACAAACCTCTTGCTTAAGCACCATTAGAACAATATCATACAGCTAATTAATAATTCACTTAACTGGATTTCAGTTCCTTCTCATGATGTTTCTCAGAACAAAAGTTTAGGTTCTACCAAGAAAACATTCAGAACTAAAAATGAAATCATTATGTATGCTCAACTCTATCTGCCAAGAAGTAAACAAAAATTAATCAGTGGAGATTAACGTGGGGTTTTTTAACTCAAGCTACAGACTTACCGCAAGTTTCTCGACTATGACAGATTTCTGCTTGTCACTGTAATCTTTGCTCTCAACCACAGCATCATGCAGCTGGTTGACAAGCTGAGCAACAGCATACCCTTCATTAATGAGATCCTGTGTCAGGGATAGAAGAAAATGGGAATAATTCAGCAGCAGAAACGCCACAAACTGGACAACCAATCCGAAAAATTCTGTCTGAACTGAAAGACTACTGAAATTTATTACGGAACTTTTACATTTTAGAGGACCAGTCAGTAGTTTGTATATAGTCCAGCGTCCTGACTGACAGTGACCCGAAGTGAGCCCCTAGGAAAGACTGCAAGAGCATGGCAGGCATATAGCAATGATTTTGCCCAAATATTATTCCAGCTTCCGACAATTTACATCTCGGGGATTTTGTGAGCTAGAGACATTTTAAGCATTTAACAACCTCCACTGAACCTGTCCAATCTTATTCTAAAATTAGGAAGGCTCAGCATCCACAGCATCATGTGGCAATTTCACAGCTTTCGCATTTTAAAGTGCCACCTACTTTGACTTATTTTCTTCATCTGGTAGTTGCTACCCTCAGGCATACAGAGATCTGTAAGGCCAAAACTTTTTTAATAAATTAAAACCCATGGCAACTAAAGAGAGTTTTTTGTTTTTTTTTTTTTTTTTAAAAATCAGTAGTGCCCAGTTACAAAATCAGCAAATATTATTGAGAACAGTAGTCCACAAAGCCATTTAGGCAGAGAGAAGGTTATGAAAACAGAAAAAGAGTTGGTGCAACCTTATTTTTCTGTACGGCAAAACACACACCCATGCTTTACAGAAGTACGCGTTCAGATTGTGTCAACTGCATATTGAGCACTAATATCTGAAACAAACCCCCCACCTACTCCAGAAACTGGAGAACAGTTCCAAGCTACTACATTAGATTAGATCATGGTCTGATGAAAGACTGTGTCAGCTCTAAGGGCTTAGAAAATCCATATCATCACCTCTTAAGATCAACACATATTAGACATCATGATAAGTAAATGTGAAAGTGTAAGGCAGTGACACCTGCACCAATCCTGGCACAACAATTCTACGATTTGCTGCAAGTTTACGGGAGAATAAATCCAGGTTCAAAGCCAGAGGTCCTGCCAACACTATCTGATGAGGCTCAGCCAAGTAGAAAGCAGGAGGCTGACCAATACTGGCCTTTTTCATACAGGCATGAAACATTTCACTTGGAGAACGGTGGTACCATGGCATGCTCCCCTGTCAGGGACAACTCCTTGATTTAAAATCCTGTCCAAGATTGTCTGAGCCTCCTTTAAACTCACGAGATTAGGAACTTCCCATTCTTCAAAGAGAGTAAGAACCTTTTCTGTATTAAAGAAAATAAATCCACCTCTATAAACCAGTCGCTTGTGCCTTCTCCAGCAAGATCTATTTTAAGTCACTGCAGTTTGTAAGACAAACCTACTCACTAGGGTACTGTAAGATTAACATGAAATATTTTAAAACTGAAGACTTATTGCAGCTTTATTCAGATACCTCTCCTCAGATACCATCTCATCTCAGCTTCCATGTAATGAAGAAGGTGACTAGTCCAGAGACCAGTTCACTGAAGATGCAGTTCTACAGGCCTGAGCCAAGTGTCTCGCTAGGAATTCCTACTCCTATTCAGCCCAACAGCTCCACGTGTCATCACTTTAACTCAGGAGAAAGCCAGAGTCACATTGTTAGGGAATCTTATTTGCCGCTTTGACAGTTCTTCCTCAGAAGGGAAAGATCAGAGCACTAACTGGGAAAAGACATGCTTCCTGAAATGTGCATCCTAACTGACCCGAGGCCAAACATTCTTCAGGTGCGGCCCAGCAGCAAGGATTCAAAGGGCAGTGACCTGGAAAAATATCCAGGCTGGAGCACTAAGAGGACTCTACCTTTGCCAGTGTTTCCAGTTTCTCAAATGAACCACCCTGGCAGACAGATAGCAGTTCATCAGTTGTTTCTTTAGGGATGACCTGTAACAAGAAGTTACATTTCTTATTTCAACTTTGTAAACTTAAAATTGAAGTTGATGCTTACAGTAACAGATATAAACTGTTTATGAAGGAGGTCATTTTCGCATTTCATTTCTCTACACACCCAACCACTTTCAAGCAAGTACGTAAGACAGACTAGCTAAATTTTAAGAGTGAGAGCTAGGCTGTAATATTTGTCCTATATTGGCGATAATACAATAAAAACTATATAATGATAGTGAATTGTCAAAGTCACCTTCATAAATCCAACACACAATTGCTTAGTCAGGACACTGACTACGTAGAGGACCTACTTCAACAAGTAGATCAGCCAATGCTTTCTGTACCATTCTACACCTAAGCAAAACAGCAGATCAGTTTTCTCTCCAGTGACGCAAAAAAAGCACAATGCAACAAGATCAGACAATAAATCAGAAGAAAAAAAAGTTGACAGATGCCATTATTTAGCTCTGAGCAGGGAAGCACTGCCCACATTCTCCCCTGTACTCATTGTCACTCCTGTCAGTTGAGTGTCTGGACAGTTCGGTTTCAAAGCTTCTTTATTAATCTTTCGTGCTAAGGTCACACTCCAGGGTCACAAAAGAAGTTATGTACGACCAAGAACTTGGAAGTCTTTATGAAGATGTAAAGTTGGGTTCCTTTGGATTAAACAAGCATTATTCAATAATGGAATTTCATGCTTCTCTTTCCTATCATTACAGTCAACTTCTGCCAGGTTTCTTCGAAATTGTGATTTACAGATATCTGTAAGTGAAATGCAGCTCTTTTCTACAGCTAGATACACAAAACTGAACAATGAGTTCACTCGGAAAATGGTTTAAAACTGTTGTATAAAACATGCACAGTAGCAATTGCCTCCGGTTCCATCAAAGTGAAAACCTCACAACCCTTACAGTTAGCTATGATGGTAGCACCTTCAAGGGAAGGGACCACCATTAAAGCCCATTTATTTTTCAGCTCCTCATCTCACATTTCTTGCTTTAGGAGGTAAGTGTTTTGTTGCTATAGGAACGCCTGCACACAAGTTTTATTAAATGCATTTTCTCTCAGGTATCTCCTGTCCCTGTCAGTATTATCCATGTCATTCCAGAAGAAATCACTGCTGTTTTGTTAAAAAGCAAGATCTACACAGATCCTTGAAAATGAATGTTAAGTTGAAAATGAGCTGCTACTGAAAGTCATTCCCCTGTGGTGTCTCCAAACCGTATTTTGCAATGATCTATACTTACATACACACACGTACATACAGAAACACACACACACACACACACACACACAAAAGCAGCAAAAAGACGTTCCAGTCTACTGTCCCAGGAAAGACAATATATTTTGCATTCATGGGCAGAATATTTCAACTTCAGTTTGAATTATAAGACTATTTTACAGTTTTCCTTGACTTACAGAACAAGTTGCCAGAAACTTGCTATGTAATAAGTGTACGGAATCAGGCAGTCTTTAAAATTCTGGTGGATAGTGTATCAGTACCATACTGCAATACTAATGGGTATAAACCAATTTTTTAACCAAACTTTGAGCAAAGGTAGATACAGGTAGCAAGTACACTTACCACACAAATGCTTTTCAGGCTAATTACAGGAGAAATTGTAAAGCATAGCTTACCCCAGCAATTTCAGTGACTATCTTCTCTGTGATCTCTTTCCCGCCCATTAGGCGAGTGGCACTTTGAAGAAAAGTAATTGCTTTTCTTAAGTCCCCTTCTGACACTTTAACAAGGTAAGATACTGCCTGAAAAACAACGTCAGAAAATGTCAAGTTATATGTTCACTGTTAATTAAAATCCAGTACGCTTTCTCAGCACATTGATTTTAAAACATCAGGTAGTGCCGAAAGCAGATTGTCACAGACAGGCACAATACACAAGTTACAAAGCAACCTCTCTACTAATATAAAGGCGTGCTGGCAATTTCAGAATGAAGCACGGTTTAATGCAAGTATAGTCAGCACAGAACAAAAAGCCCTACAGTTTTGCTTCGATCTTCTCTGGTAGACATTTCTCTGGTTTTAGGGAGACTTTTAAAATTCATCCCATCTACGAGAGGAGAATAATATCTAAATGAATTTATATATTGTATTTAATACAATTGAGCAGTCTGGAAAAGTACGCTGACTTAGCCCCTTTTACAGTAATGCAATTATGCACTGGATTAAGCAATAAAATTACATGACAACCATGCCGTTACCTCACTACTGATTTTCACATGTTCTTTCTCAGAAACGTCCAATAGTCTCTGCTGTTGGATTTTGTCTGACAAAGGCTTGAAGCGGAATTTGGAGCATCGAGATGTTAAGGGTTCAATTATTCTGAAAGAGAGGAAGGTAAGTGCTTGCTAAATGAATGCATGGGTCAAGTTCATACAGACAAAGCTATCATGGCAGAAAAGGGCAACATAATCTTAAAACTGCAACACTGTAAAAAATAAAAGTTGATACCTAAACATTGTCTTCAGTCTTGTATTCACATGGTTACATCTCTATTAACTATGAAAACTAGATATCAACCTCTCAGTGAAGAAGGAAAAAAAGAGGAGGAAAAAGAGTACAGAACAGGAAGAGCAACAAGTCCAAATAAGCAACAAATTCCACGCATACCTGCTGATGTAGTTACAAATAAGGCAGAAACGTGTTGTTTTAGATTCTTTTTCCATTGTGCGTCTTAAGGCTGCCTGGGCTGCTGAAGTCATTGAGTCTGCTTCATCCAGGATTACAATTTTAAAAGGAGGACAAACTTTGCCACTGAAAAATAAGAAATCTGTTATCCAGGAGACATGCAATGTATAGACCAAGTTAAAAAAAAAACCAAAACAAACCACTGCAAGTCATATTTTACTTAAGTGTTTATACAGGAGAAATAGAACATATTCAAAGGTTCAAGCTTTTTCAATTACTTTTAGATAACAGACTAATATTTGTAATAAGGGGGGCACTGAGTTCCCACAGAAAGACCGACACTTGAATACTGGAAGAATCCTCTAAAATATGTACTCTTGCTTTAAGTTTCTTCTTTTAATAACCAATGCAGCACTTCTTTTTACAGGCTTCCTGATTCCCTGAACTTCAAAGAACGCTGCAACAGACCAGCTTCAGTACAAACGACCATTTCTGGCCAGATAGCCCTGGCATGCACTTTCTTTCTGCTATGTTCCACAATCTGTTTTTCCACACATCTGGCTTCACCTGTATGGGGCTGCTCACCACCTAACACCAGGATCCTGTTAGCATATCATAAACTGGCACCCGTCTTGTGTCAGATGCTGCAGATTAAAGGTACTAGAGAAGCAACTTCCACCACCGTTTATCCAAAGCAGCTTTTATATGATAGTCAGACAACATTTGCAAAGGCAACAACATATCACCCAATCCAGAAGGCTCGATCTTTCGGGGTTTTCCTTGTCTGCCTCTCTCTAACTCTAAGGGCACTAGTAAAAGCTCCTCCCAGGAATTCCAACTCTCAACATGCAATTGCATGAAGTCAAAGCTTAGCCAAAGCACTGCGTGTGTTGCAAACTTCTGGGCAGTGCTGACCCATCATTTCTATTAGAATTATAACATTAACCTAAACAAAAACAGCCACGTGCTTTGTCCTAAGCAAGAGAGTCCATCATACAGAGCCAGCTTTGATCCAGCACTTACTCCGAACGGCTTCCAGATGCAGTTAGCTGAGCAAAAGCCTTCACTTTTTCCCGAATCACTTGTATTCCACGCTCATCAGAAGCATTTAACTCAAGGACTCTTTGCCGGAATAATTCAGGCCTGCAAAATTTTTATTACAACATGTTAGCTGCTAACTCTTGTAATGATATATTATAAAGTATATCAACGACACCTTCTGCCCTTTTTGAATGGCAGGTATCATTTTTGCCAGCATTACTAAATAATATACTTTGTTAAAAGATTTTGTTAAAATTTGTACGAATTTCCATTAGCTATTTTTACAATTGCCTCCCAGACTGCAGAAAACAATGAAGTGTAAAATTACATCAGTTATCTAGGGGGAAAAAAAAAAAAAAAGGCAGGAAGTTGGCTTCACAAGTTGAGAGCACTATATTATATGCCTTTCTACTTATATGCTGTGAGCCATGTGGAAGAAGTAGTAAAATTCCCAGATACGGTCACTGGCGGTGCTCTGCCATTGCAATATTACGAGAAAGAAATATCTAGAACGTGTAATATAGGCACCTCTGATTAAAAAAAACCAAAACAAAACAGTGGATTTTAAGTTTTGGGAACTCAAATAGACACACAATGCAGAGTTGTCTTCCTACTATTAAACTAGAAGTGGTTCTTTCCAAAAAACAGAGCCGAAAATTAAAGAGGATGGGGGAGGGGGAACGGACACAGACGACTAAAGTCGACATTAGATTTGCTCATAACATCAAACCACCTTCTCAACCATTTTCTGCTTATGGGTCACTGAATTCACTACTCAAAAACTCCCAAGTGTTACAAGTGACTTGATGAACGTACACATGCTGAATTTTAGCCTGACTCCCAAAATTACTTCCTGACACAATTCAGTGGTGCATAACGGAAAGATTACAATTTAGACATTTTATGAAGTGCTGAGATCCATGTGTAGCTAACAACTTACTGAATATACCATTAAAATTGGAATTCCTTTACAAAGTTCAGTAAGGCATATGCAAGCCATTTCTTTTCATACTCTTTGCTATAGAGTTACAGGGCTGCTAGTCTCAAGTGGTGTAAGTCTATATCGGTAACAGAAATCAATGACTTGTGACAGGACAAATGAGAAAGAAATGTCACATTAGAGCTGAATTAGAACGTGAAGATACTCCCAAAAAAGACCTAGAAGCTCCATAAGCACAGGCAATGACCAGAGGCACTCTGTCACCTGATGAGAAGACATGTGATAGTCAATTACACCAAAGCAACTTGATTCCAGCTTACCCATAGAGCTCTCTAGCAGCTGCTAAAATAGTGGAAGTCTTTCCAGTTCCAGGTGGGCCATAGAACAACAGATTGGGAAGCTGAAACAGCAAGGCACCATTTAAAAAAACCAAACAAACAAATAAACAAAACAAACCACAAACAGGAAAACCTACTGAAAATCTGAGCACCTAATAGAACAGAAACTGTCTGCTCCTCCTGGTAAATAATACCAAGTCTTTCACTTCTAGGTCATTGCACATAGTGCTCTAAAGGAGGACAAACAGTTGCTGTTTTTAACACAGCACGAACAAGCCAGTATTTGGTGGCACCATCACGTGTTCATTGAAACTGATAGTTCAATTTATATTTTATTTTTATATATTCCCTCCAGGTCATGTCTGAGATTACTAATGCCTACAGAACTCACTGTTATGACTGCAGTGACATACAAATTTATCCAAGGATGCCCTTCAAACAGTCTGGATACTACCAGCAGTGCAGCTGTGACAAAATTTGGCACAGGTTAACTATGCTGTACTTTCTCAGCTCCCCAGACTGCCTTTTCAAGCCATGCCGAGAATTCTGTGCTCCCGCTAACTCCGCTGTAATAAGTACAAGGTAGCTTGTGAACGCCTGCGCTATACTGCGGTGAGTGCAACGCAGACATACCCTAACACTAATCACAGAGATCCCTGCGACGACTGACTGGAATGCATAGCGCTGGCAAATGCCTACATCCATCCCAGGATTTTTTCAAAGGAGACCAGTAGCATTTCTTAAAGAGATTAGGTTAACTGATCTTTCAAATAATTTAATTAATAACCTCAGCAGAAAAAATAGGAATGCATTAAAGAAACATGCTGACACAGGAAGATCAAAGCAGCACAGCAAAGACCGCACTAATAACATAGGATGACATTTAGCAGCACAAAGCATAAAGTCTCACAATTTGAGAATATAACTAAGTATCTGCTAGATGCCTGGAATTCATCATCTGGCATAAAATCCAAGCTGACTTTGTTTTGTCTGTCAGTCAGAGGAACAGCATAAGCCTGTGTAACATGTGGTGCTAGGACATGCAGTTTCGATACAGATGAAAAATTACTAATACTAACACGGGGCTAGCAGGACTTCATCTGGAAAGCCACACACAGTTCAGGTCACCCTTTGCCAAGGATGATGAGTCCAAACTGGGAAAGGTGACTAAAGGAGTGAAGAGCCTATCTTCTGAGAAGTGACTTTTTTTAAAGAGTTTCATTTAGTTAGCTCACCAAAAAAAAAAAAAAGCAGAGAAGAAATATGACTGATCTCCATAAATATATCAGAGCAACACGGGGACAAAGAACAAAGCTGGCACAGACCAAATTTGTATAAGTTAGCCATGACTGAATTGTGGCTGAAATCAGAAGCTTTCTAATTAGCATAGGAGTGATAGCTTTCTAGACTACTATTTCAAGTAATCCCTCCTCCAAATTATCAGGCTGCACTTTAAAACTGCTGCCTTTGACAGTAGGGGATGTTCCAGTTGTACATTCTTAGAACAAGAATCCAAGAGTCCCCTCCGATCAACAGCAAAAAGACAAACCTCTCAGTCTGACTTGCTTTCCAGCCCTTAATAAGTGTTCTATTTTTTTTTAAAGAGAGTCAACTAAAATTAGAGAATTTTATGCTGAATATAGCAAGCAACGCAGACAGAATGGGAACAGCAAAACCAAAGACATCCAAAGAGCAGAGAAAAATGCAGGAGTACATAATCCATAATCAGAAAATGAAATAGAGACAGACCAGTTTGGTAACAAGCATCCCATTTTAACAACTAAGATAACACATAGAGAACAGATTCAACTGTGTATGTACTGTAAAAGTACAGATAGAAGAATTTCAATCTTCAATCAATTTACAGTAAATAAATCCATTTCAAGCTCTTTCTGCCAACCATTCACTGCTTGTTTCCCTAGTTACTAAAAGGTAAACAGCATTCAGTAGTAAGAAACATTTTTTCAAGTTTAATTAGATACCACAACATTATTATCCCCCCATATCTTTTAGGAAAGCTCCAGGGAGAGGAAATGTTTACTGAATGACAGCTGAAAATTCACTACCAACCATGTTAGGTTAGCACACTGCAAGGACAGACATTTTCGTCGAGATTCAAAATTTCACGCCTCTGTGCTAGTTCACACTTCTACAAGTTCTCAAAACAAGCATTAGCAGGTAAAAAGTCTTAATAAGGATCTGTTTTCTAATTCCGCTAAACCCATACTTTACTGCTGTTTCTGTTTCAACCTCATTTCTGCTTGTTTCTCACTGAAGTTATCACCAGTATTTACACTACTTTTTCACCAAGCACAGCCTAATCCTTTATGTAACTGTGGCAGTATTTTTAAACAGACTGCAACCTGATCTGGTTATCCATTTTTCCATGCTTGCCAGGGGTAAGCAGGACACCTGCAGGCATCATCCTGCTTGTGGGAAAGTTACCACATATAGCGCAAACGCCAAGCCCTTTTCCAGAAGTTTCAGTACAAACGAAGATGTAAATTGCAATGATAATCCTACACCTGTCTTTTCAGTCATTAAGATATCATCAAGTAAATGAAAATTAAAGAATACTATGACACTTGTCAGTATCTTTGCAAAAAGCAACAACAAATCAACAGTCCTGGCAGACAGAAATCAATTTCTCCAGCTCAAAACCACTTGGGCTCTGGTCTCCCCAGTTTATAACAAGACAGATGCTTGCTATTACAGATGGAGATATACCAAGGACTTAAAAGTCCGGCTCCATTTAGCAGCTCCCAAACCAAGGCCCGCAAATACTTACAGGCCAATCAACAAAGGACTGGCCCTCTGTTTTCAACACTAAGGTTTAAATAAAGCACATTACACAAACCTACAGTGTTGTCACAGCTGTTTCTTTGGTCTCCCCAGATCTCCAAATTCAATAAGAACTTTTCAAATAAGTACCAGACACCTCAGAGTTTAAATTACACTTTTGCCTTTTTGAGGGAATGAGTCCTTTCAAGAAGGATCAAAAATGTCCAAATTTTAAAAATGTCAAATATTTTAAAGTGCTTGCATGATTTTGTTCTCAAATGCCTTGCTGAGTTTGGGTAACTATGGCAAAATACAAAGCCTGAAACTGTAAGCAGAAGTTATAATTTGTCTTTTCAACTCAGGAGACAAAAAGTCAACACAAGCGTACTAGGCTCATAATCTGAGAAACATTGCTGATCTGGAAGCTGCAAGGTTTTAAATAGCTGTTGCTCAAAATAGAACTTCACAACCCATCACCTAAGCGATCTTACATGACTGATACGTCCAGACAGAATAGGTGGCAGCACCTCATTTCTCCTTAGCTGTTAATAGTTCCTCACCAATTACCTCAACTGTACAAATATAATACAGCAGCATTGCTGTTGAAACCCAGATTTCTACGGGTACAACATTACACGACAAAGTCACATTACAACAGCATTCTCAAAGTAAACTGAATCTGGAGACATGAACTAAAGAAAGGAATTATACAAGACGTTCCCAGTTCTGTCGTACCAGCTTCATTTTGGCTCCCTATGCTCAAACAAATAAAGTACTTCTGCTTTTGCAAGTTCTGATTCAATGAATATTTTCAGGTAGAAATAGACTCATATTAGTTAAAAGAAGAACTGCAAAGTAAATTGTCATACGATAAAATTTTCAAATACCAAAGACTACCTGTGCACACTGCGCATCAGAGCACACTACAAGTGAAAGGCTTCTTGCATAAAACTCTGAAAAGACCAAATTGTTCCTTTTAGCTCTTGGTGAGCAGACAGCCGTATCACAAATGTCATTTTCAGAACATCCACCAACCGCTGCTGGCGTTAACAGTCCATGAAAACAGAAACAGCTTTTGGAGCACAAGAATGACCCTTCTAGGTGAAACATGGAGCAAAAAGAAGTCTCAGCATGTCCCGAGGAAGGAATTGTCCAGACTTGCAAGAAAGCACAGCCAGTTCTTGGCTACCTACTTTATCTCTCCCTTCAGTCCCTCCACCTCCCCATCACCTGGTTTGGAGGAAATAACCATCACTCATACTGAATATTTATTAAATTTTTATCCAAAAGCAAATGCAAGTGTAAACAAAAGCAACTGAAAATGCTCTGCCCATCCTCTTCATGTTCTTAGGTCACAGATGCCAACGCCACAGTAAAGTTAGTGAAATTGTCATTCGTAGCTTTCTAAAGCCAAAGAGACTTACTTGGAAACTTCAACCCAAGAAGTCTGGGGATCACTATCTAAGTAGCAGAGCTGGCACTTAAACTTCCCTCATTAGCAAACAATGTATTTGTTTTAACGTTTAGCAGTTTCATAGAAGCACTGATAGATCACTAGAACTGTTTAGGATTGACTGGCAATCCAGACTTTTCTATGAAAGAAAAGTTTCCCCTCTCCTCTTAAACATGGATGCCAAAAGTACTAGCTGAACAGTAGTGTAGACACAACAAAAGCCTTTCCAGATTTGAAACTGCTAACAGTAAGTTTACCAATTAAGCTTTTCCAGAAAAATTCCAAACTGCGTAACAGAGCTGACAATTTAACAACGTTTAGAGGGCTGGAAACAACACAGATTTTACACATATATCACAACACGCTAAAAGAAAGCCGCTTAGCTTGTTTGTAAAGTAGGACTGTAAAAATGATCATTGCTGAGTTAGAAAAGAGACGTTTTCGTTACCACTGGCTAAACTTTCTGCCTAAGCATACTGATTGGGTAGAAGTTATCACCACACTTACATCAGCACCTTCCAAGGACTTTTTCAGCACAGCCACAACTTCATCCTGGAAGGCGACTTCATCCACATTTTTGGGGCGACTAAATAAAAAGACATTAAATGCAATTTATTAGCTAACAAAGTTTCAGAAGAAAACTGAAATTGAGAAAAACAACATTTCCTTTTCTGACTACATCGGGTACCAGAGAATTACAGTGACTTTTGTAGTTGGGGTCAAAATCACAACAGGAAATTTGTCTAATGCCTCTGGTCTGTATTACTGCAGTGACCTAACTTCTGAGGAAGCTGTTTGTCTACTTCTATTGTAAACACCAGCCTGAGCTGTTTTTAGAAGCAGAACTGGGTTGCAGACTGCAGTATTTCACCACTTCGTGAGCTCAAACACGAAGCAACTCAGGCACTTCTGCACCAAGCCCCCGCGATGAGGCGGCACGGCCTGGCAGGGGCAGCGGAGGCACCTGCTGCTCGGCCACACCAGCGAGGGGCTCTCACGGTAGCTCACAGCGCTGGCTCCCCGCTCCAGCTGGAAAAGCTAACGCTGTGCTCCCAGGCGGAGGCACCGCAGCTGCAACCCCCTTTGCTGCGCCCCCACTCCCCCTTCCGCACACCCCCTCCAGAGCCGCCCCCTCCAGAGCCGCCCCCCCGGCCAGCGCCCCCACTGCCCAGCAGGGCCCTTACTATTTCTCCACCCAGGGGACGGGTTTGGGCCTCCTGCCCTCCCCGCTGCTCCCCGCGGCGCCGGCCGCGCCCCTCTCCTTGGCAGCGGGAGGCTTGGTGCTGATGGAAGACGGGCCTTTGAGGAAGGCCTGCATGGCTCCGGCCTCACCCCAGGGCCTGCCCGCCTCAGCGCGGCCGCCGGGCCGAGCGCAGCACAGGCCCCGGCACAGGCCCCGCCAGCCCTTCCCGCCACCGGCCGGGGGCGGGGCCGCTTCCGCCCGCCGAGGGCCAACCACAGAGCTCGGCCCCGCCGCGGAGGCGGGCACTGCCGTAGCGCCGCGCGGCCCAGCGCCGCGCATGCTCCGGTGTCTGAGGGCGGGGGGGGGCGGGGGGGGCGGTGGCGTCGCCTCAGGGCGCCATGGCCGCGCCTCCCCTCAGCGCGGCGCCCCGGGGCGGCGGCCGCTCCTCGCCGTCCCTCCCGAGCGCCCCTTCCCCAGCAAGCGCAAAAAAGAACCGCGCTGTGCGAAAGCAGCGGCGAAAGCAAGCGGCGGAGGGGCCTCCGCTGCCCGGAGTGAAACCCAGGCAGGCCGCAGTCTCCCCCGGCCCTGTCCTGCCCCAGCTGCCCCTGGCGGTTTGCGATCGTGCGGTCAGCACTGCTCAAAGGTGGAGACTCCCTTTTCACAAGGAGTCGCATGGTGAGGACAAGGGGTAACGGGTACAAGTTACTCCTGGGGAGATTCCGATGGGACACGAAAGGAAAATTTTTCACAATGAGAACAGTCAGTCATTGGAATAATCTCCCCAGGGAAGTGGTTGACTCTGCTACGCTGAACACGCTTAAGACTCAGCTGGACAGGGTGCTGGGCCACCTCGTCTGTACGGGGCAAATTCTTGCCTGGAAAGGTTGGACCGGATGATCCCTGAGGTCCCTTCCAACCTGGGATTCTGTGGTTCTGTGAAACCTCCGGCCCTTGCCATCGCCCTGCCAGGAACAACCCCGGGTGCGCAGGCACGGGGGTTACTTGTGCAAAAGCTGCCAGTGAAGCGAAGGTGAATCTTTTTGGTTTTCCCATTATTTCTAATAATCTCCATTACAGCAAAGCCAGGAAGAAAATGAGGGGTGTGATTGATGTGACAGTTCCCTTTAAAGGACAAAAGCATCCTCGTGGATTTGGCAGTCGCGATGCACGCCCACATTTTCATGTGCCGGGTAGCTACACCTTATCCTCCCAGTTTTGTGGATAAAAAAATAAAGCAATTCTGCGGCCAGCAGTTGTATATGGTGTGGTTGCAGATGTTCAGCTCTGCTGGGCAGGCGGCACAGCCGGCCTGGGCAGCCCTGCTGGCGATCGCCCAGAACAGAACCTGTGCAAGGGAGCAGAGTGGGTTGGAAATGGTCTCTATGGCAACAGATGAACCGTCTTTGGAAAAGGAGATGCAGGGAAGAATTTAGGCTGAAAATACATCACTCTATCAGCGAGACAAGCCTGTAATCCTTGTCTGGGCAATTTTAAATAAGCTGTTTCCTCTCATCTGGCATTCTGCTATTGAAGCATGAAATCCTGATCGTAGTCTTAGCAGCAAAAAATGCCCACACATATAATTACTGAAGTTATCTTGTTCTAGATGAAAATGCAATGCTATTTTTTTTTTCCTACTGTGATTATATTTGATACTTCCAAGTCATGGTAACTTGGAAATGGTAAGGAAGCATAAGTGGCTAGAACTGATTAGCTTTCTTTCTGAAACTGTATAAAGATTTGTTGTATTTTTGAAGCTTCCTTCTATTTGGTGGTGTCTGATCCACTCTCCTTAATGGGGCCACTTCAAATATACCTGGCATTTGAGCATTTCATCAGCTAGGTATGAGCCTCAGGTTCAGTTCAGCAATGGAACTTCCTGTCTGCTACATAGACTTAACTTCATAACACACCTTTTCCTTTTATTACCTTAATAAAAGTTAAAAATTCCAGAAAGGAATAATCAAACCCAAGCTCTTCTCTGTTGCTCCCTGTTTTTCTCTCCTTTCCCCTTGGATATACAAGGACTGAAAATTATGCTTGCTCTATTCCATTGAATTGCGTTCACTCACCATCTTCAGGTCCAACAGATCAAACTCAGACAGTTATGATGGCCTCTCATTTGCGTGACCCCAGTGTTTTCCATGGCAAAGACTGTGTTTTTCACTAGCCTTATCAGTGCTCCTGAAATGTGGCCTGTAGAAACTGCTAGTCCAATGTATAAAAAGGCCAGTTTAGCTTTAAAATGCTAATCATTTGATGCATGCTGGATTTGTTCTTGTGTAAGACTATTTATATATTTTAATTCATAAAGCTGTACAACCCATGATGTGTTGGTATTTAAAAACCGTACTACCCCAGTGGCAGGTGCCTCGTTACTGATGCTGACTGAAGGCAACCTTCTCCATTCTCATCGTAGCCAGGTCCTCCAGCCACACTTGAACCCTAGCGTTTTCCAAGCACCTCAGGTCTAGTTTCACAACTGGTACAAGCAGATCTAGCAGCTCAGTGAAATGATCCATTACATTGCACTACTGCTATAGCAAACAGAAGGTAGAGGTGGGAGCATGTGGTGGGATGGGTAGGGAGGTGAAGACTGCATCTTTTGGTGGGAGGGCAGTTTTTTGGCAGCTTGAGCTGATCTAAATGGGAAGCCTGGTCCCCTTCCTTCGCAGTCTTCTTATGCCAGCATTTGCAGGCTTCAAGAGCTCATCTGGCGGATGACCAATGTGTCAGGGGTTGGGGACAGCAGCAGGGCAGAAGAATTGATTAGGGGGAGGACATCGGTGTTTACAAGTTACTCTGCCTTCTGATGGAGAACTGCCCATGCATCCATCGGTCTAGACCTTCAGCCAGTTGGCATTAATGCTTCCTGGGAGATGAGCTTGGGTCTTTTTATGACGCTGAAAGTGGACAAGTGGCTTCCTTTAAATAAACTGCATCGAGTTCAGGAAGTAAGCTGACCCTAAAAATTACAGGATCACTGTCCAACAGCTTTGTCCAAAATTCAGGCTTTGTTTTAAAAGAGGAAAGATGCTAGAAAGTGTTGAAAGAAATGAATGCTATAGGAGTAGGTATATATCGATTTTCTTAAAAGTTTAACAGCAAACATTAATAACTTTCAGCATTGGAAGACTTCTGTCAGAATTATGTCAGCAACACTGAGCAGACTGAAACTGGCAGTTTTCACTGTCCGAGCTGCATAAACAAGAGAAGATCCAAAGCAAGATGGCAAGAAAGTTGAAAGGTAGGCATTGGCTTTTTTTTATGAAGAGATAGTAACTAGAACAGCATTCGGCTCAGCTCAGGAAAGAGTGACTGAGGGATATGATCACTGTACGGAAAGTTATGGCTAAGATGGATACTGCGAATAGGGAATTATTCATTCCTTCTTCAGATGCTGGAACCAAAGGCCTGAAATTGAACTAGCAGGCTTCAGATTTAAAACCAAAAGAGGTTGTGGTTTTTTTTTTTTTTCACAGAATGCATATGTAAATTGCAAATCTTGTTGCTACGAAACTTTATGTCATAAATAGATTCAAAACATAACAAGACAGATTCATGAAGAAATGGAGTATTAAATATGATCAGGCAAATGCAAACTTAAGCTCAGAAGATCCACGAACTACAGACCGCTGCAATCTGAGAGAGGAGTACTGGAGAGGGACTCTCTCTTTCAGTGGCCTGTTTCATACACTCTTCCTAAGGGTATATTAATGGTCCTACTCACAGACGGGCTACTGCCCCCGTCTGTGTCAGGACAGCTGTTCTGGAGCATAGACAGTGAATGGCTGATGTAAAGGACGGTGACAAAAAGGTTTATGATGGGGAAGGAAGAAAGGGAGAGGAGCAGAGAGCTTTGCTAAAACTAGTGTCTTCAGCAGCCTCTTCTTCAGAATGAGTGTTACAAGCAGCTGTGCTCCTTTTCAAGTAAAGTAGCTGAAACAGCATCTGAGGCAAAGCAGGTCAGGCTTTGCAAAGCTTAGCCAAGAGGCTAAGTGTGAAGGCAGAGACCTAGGCATTGCCGAGGGAGCTGTGTGCAGGAGAAAAAGCGTACATGCACGTTTTGGCAGAGAAGCCTAGGTTTGTCACAGGAGCTGACTGAGAGGACAGTGGAAAGCCAAGAACAGCCAGAGAAGCACTAGCCCTGTGACCCTCTTAAAAGCCAAGCAAGCCCACTGTTGACTGAAGTGTTCCAAAAAGAACAAAAGTAAGAGAACTTGAAATATGGAGTGGTATTTTCCTTTACTACGTGATTGATGTTACAGAAAGGAAATAGCACTCTGTGTGCCTTCTTTGTAGGTAAGCTTCAAAGAAGTATCTGACTCATTTACCAGTTTTCCTACTAATGGAAATGTACTGCAGATCTGAAGTACTGCCATAACCAGTCAGAAGTGGTGACAGTGTAATTACCTTTCCTGATTGTGCCAACAGTGTTGCAGTTCTTCCCAGCCAGTAACAGAGCCCCAGCCTTTGATATGGGGATCAGACAGTCTGTAGACAAAAGTTAAGGGAGGAAGAGGTATGATAACCAAAGTAGTTTGTTTGCAAAAGAAGAAAACTGGGAAAGGGATTCTAAACTTTTCTGTTATTCCATCAGCCTGCCTTTTTTCTGATATGAAAGTGTCTTTAGATGCACTCTGTACACCAGAAGGTTATGATCTTGTTCTGGAAGGAGATTTGCCTGAAAAACTAAGGGACAGGTGAGCCTGTAAAGGTTATGTAGGACTGGGAAAATGGAGATAATCAATACAGTGGAGAAGATAGGCTAGTTTCATGGATGGATTGAATTTTGATCTTTAGTAGCCCTTCAGTCTCAGTTGGCTGAATGGTTTTTAGTGACACAAGAAAGAGATACATAGCTACATAAGATGAAAAAGAAGGAAAGATTAGATTAATCTCTCTATATTTTTTGCTATGAGAGTTTCCCCTTCCATCTGGCCAGGCCATAGGATCTTGTAAACATTTTTTGTTTGTGGTGTGCAATTTACTGTTTATTAAAATTGCTTACAATGCTTTGGCCTCAGCTGTTTGATTCAGGATCTAATAAATGGCTGGTGATTTGTCAGGCTGTCGTTCTATGGAGAAATGAAATTCTTTTGTCTGTTGGCCATCATTTTAATAGTGGAATCGTGGTGTTCATACAGCCCCTGGCCCTGCTTTCTGGTGAGACCCTGGCTCATGCCTGAAACGTAAATCATGATCCTCTGTACCTCTAACACATGTATACCAGCAAGGGCTTTTATCCTTCAGAGGGGAAGTCTGTATTTGTATCAGTGAAAGCGCGGGCTCAATTTCACAAATACACGCAACACTGGAAATTGTTACCATCACAGCGATGGACTAAGTTGCTTCGGCATCTTTGAGCTATTCCTCAAGTGACAGGCACGGGGCTTTCATTTCTCTCTGTCTCCAAGAGATCCCTATAGTCCAGGCTCCTGTTTCTCCCCATCTCAACTTGGGTCTTGAACTGTGGATCACCAGTGCTTTTGCAGTATTTCTGACTTGGTTGAGTCCCTGTGGCTCTTCCATTTGGGAATTTGTAACAGCAATACGCACTATGAACAGCAGCCTTTGTTAACGCAGGCACCACTGAATCTTGGCAGTGTAAAGAAATCATCCTGTGACTGGTAAAACTAATGGAGTTTGCTATCCCATGGCTGCGTCCTGCAGCCTAAACCTTCTCACCAAAATGACCCCAGTTTCCCCCTTCTGTTCATCACATCATAGGACAGCGCCCTCAACTCCAGCTGAATCCTATGGAACCCACCCCACAATATAAGCTGGGCAGGGAGCAGCCGCAAAATAATTATTCAGTCCCTACTGCATCCTTTCCCCTTTCAGGCTTTTTACACCTTGTTAATTTTCAGTGTACCTGTCAGAATTTCTGTCTCCTGCGTTGGACTGCAATTGACCAACAGATTCCAAAGTTATTGAAGGTATAGTGGAAAACTGGAAAGCAGACTAACATAGCAAGAACAAATAATAAGAGAAAAAGGATCTTAAAATAGCAAATGTACACATGTCTGCAGTTACTGATGCTGAATAACAATGCTGGTGTAGGAGCATATGGTCTTAAAATAACTGAGAATAAATTCAGCTAGAAATAAGACAAAGGCTCTTAGCTATCCTTGATGTTCTTGAGCAGCCTTGTTGTAGGAGTAGTGAGAGCAAACCATCTACACCACTTTTCAGTGAAGTTTAATTCATTTATGAATGGGATTATACAGTGTCTGCTTGCAGAAAAAAAGAAAAAAGAAAAAATCTGCTAAGTGTCTGGAAACACGATGACTTCTCTAGCCCCGTGTTCCTGCCTGTAATCTGTGACCCTCTGAGAGCAAAATAAAGCGTCCCAGATCTTTCAGACCCCTCCAAAGATTATGCCTGGTTGAGGGAATCCTTTTAATGTTAGTCGAGGTCTTTACAGTTTGAACTTTACTGCCCAGATGGGCAGTAAAAAGAGGATCTCAGAAAAAAATGGCTTTTGCTTTAATCCCAAAATGCTGGCAGGTGGGTGGCTCTCAAGTCATCCTCCTCGCTTGTTTTCAGGCAGACTTGCTGTTAAACTAACTCTATATATGTATGCAAGAAACCGCTCAGCACAGTTGGTCAATCATCCAAAAATGAGGACAACAGCACAGAGACTCAGGCTGGCTTGTAGGTCAGCCACCTGATTATAGGATTTTCCCATCACAGAGGTAGATAAAAGCTTTTGCAACACCAGGACTGACGCACTAATTGTGCTGTAAGATCCGATGAGCCCACAGGGGTATTTTACAGCTCCAGCTTTGTGTTGACATGATGTCATGTTCTTTGGCATGTCTGGAAAGGTGGACCCAAGCAAAGTCCTATGGATGGGTAGGGAAATCTGGAATTAAAGCTGAATCCATTCTGTGGGAATAGAGTAGATCTTGCAGGCAGCTGCACCCTTCTCTATTTTATTTCTTAATTTTTAGATGTGTAATAAATTTTCCCTGTTTCCAGAAGTATCTTGTGTGGAGCTTCAGGTAGGCTTCAAAGGAGGAGGTGCTAAGAGGGAATGGAGACATACAAGTCTCTGGCATGCCCTGCCTTTTCTCGCTTTCTTGCCTGCCTCACTTTTCCTCTTCCCAGATCCCAGCGGGGGTCTGTAGCTGGGAGGGTTGATGAAGCTTTCCAGTAGCTGAGCGGCCAGTTGCCCTGAGGCAGCCATGCATCCGTGCAAAGCTCAGCTGTGTCCCTGGCACGCAGGGCAGCTGCTCCCCACAGACCTGCTCTGGCCCACTGATGTCCAGCAGTGTCTGCCTGCCCACGGGCACAGCTGAGCTCTGTGGCCATGATCGCAGGTGAGACCTGCCTAGCACCCAGGACTAAATAATTCACCCTTCTTGTACGCGTGCAGCTGGAGAGGGTCCTGTGGGCTCAGTCACACCAGGATCTCGGGGATCCTGCCCGTGCAGGAGGGCAACAAAACCTCTGGCCACAACACCCCTAAAAAAGCCCACTGACCCCCTCCCCCTCCATGTATGCGGCAGCCCCTTTTGTCAGGCAAGGGCTTTTAGAGGGGGTGGGAGGAGGGTCTCTGGGGACATTGTGGGGCTCCACCTGGGGACAAGCGGCAAGGCATCTGGGCCCCAGGGGCCAAGGGGGAGCACTGGAGGCTGCTGGCGCGTTGCTCTCGACTCCCAGGCACGCTGGTGAAGAGAGCGTTGCAGAGCAGCTGCTGCTGTTACAGCTCTCCCGCCAGCTCCACTCCTGCCGATACCATTCCTACCTCCAGGATTTTTCCCTGACTCACAGCATCACCATCCAAAAGTCTCCCTGGAGGAAGGTATCTGCCTGCTGGTTTGTCTCTTTATCCTTTGCCTCATCCGCGGGAGAAAGGAGAGAAAAAGCCATAAGCAATCAACTCTCCTGCTGCTTTTTCCTTTTTTTATCTCCCCTCTCCTGCTCCCTTCCTGTTGTCAAGGGGGGTAAAATCCCCTTTCGGAAGGAGCTTTCCCAGGTCCATGCACAGACAGCAGCAAATTGGAAGAGGTGAGCAGGCGGCAGAAGATGTGAGAGCTGGAAGGGCTGTGCCGTGGGAGTGGTCCTTGCTTTGTGTGCAAGCGAGGCAGTGAGTGTGCAGCCTCCCACTCTGGGTGCATCTTTTTTTGGATGCTGTGCAGTTCCCTGTGTGAAATGCTTTTTTGGTTAAAAGAGGAAGAGATGTCACATCAGGAGCTCACCCAGCGACTGACTACAGTTATCACCCATGTGGGTAAGACATCTTTATTTTTCTTCTCATTACATTTGTGTAGATTTGGGGGCACTATTCCCCCAGGAGGTGCTGATGCTCTGTACAGGCGGGAAGCCTTTGTGTGACAATATCACACCTGTGCGTGACATAGGAGCCATCAGCAGATTGCAAACCCATGGCTTTGGGCAATTAGACAGCCTTTTATTGATGGTGTGGTTTGTTTTTCAAACATGCAGTTCTCCGAAAAGCAGAAACAATAAGAGCAGAGAGTGTCCTAGCTGTGAACTGATCTGTGTAAAATACGCAAGCATAGTCCTTGCAGGGAGGTGGCAGAGAAAAGGGCATGGTGGAAGGATGCTAGAGCAACAGCAGTGCTCATGTGCTTTGCTTTTGCTTGTGATACCGGAATAGCAGCCCATTCTCAGAGAGTCTTTTTTGTTGCCATTGCTGTTTCAAGGGTTCTGGAAGGTGCTAGTATGGGATCCCAAAAGCTCTTCTCCATGTCAGGCTTGATTTTACTGTTTGCTGACCTTCAGATGCTAGTGAATACAGGTAAGGCCCTATACTATGCACTGCCATCCTTGTAAGTTGAAGCTGGCTACCCACTTGCTGACACTGGTGACCAAACTACAAGGAACCAAATAACCTGAAACTAGCAAGACAGTACGAGATGCTGGTGATTAAAATATCAACTGAGAAAAGCTTTTGGGACCCTTTTTTGTTACATACAATTGAGTTAAAACAGATTGTGGCTGTGGTGCATCATGTAGAGAGAGTATTTTCAGTTGAATTGCATGGGAGCAAATTTTATAGCTGTCATTCTTTATAAGGGATTGTGTGTTGTGAATGCCAAAGATGTTGTACGGGATCTTGAAATGCATTTGCCATTGACTTTGCTCAATCTGTATATGAAACAGTGTGACCAAAATGTGGTTTTTGGAGAATATATAATTAAGATTTTAGACCAAAATTCTTCTTGGGTTTGATATTAGCTGTGGCACCTGAACTAAGTTTTAAGAAAGCAAATGCAATCAGTAGCTTGCCTAAAGAAATAGCACAAAAGCAGACTTAAACTGAATAAAATACTTAGGGCCAGGTCCCATCTCTCCAAGCTCTTCTCCAGGGTCACTCTTGGTGCTCCTGGTAGCCTCAGCAGGGGCTTGGTGTGGGAGAGAGGGTATGATTGCCAGGAGAGCGTGCAGCCTCTGCCTCTTTGACCCAGTGATGCCAACACGAGTTGCTGTGCAATTGTACAAATTCAGATTGACACAGTGTCACATGAATTCACATTTTTATTATGAGGATTTGGGATTCAGTATGAGGCACATTTAATTTTTTTAGGAGGAGTATTTCAGTGGAACCAAAGGGATTTGTGCATCTCCTGGTTTTCCTGGTAGACTCAATACAGGTCCCTTCCATCCATATTGAGGACGCTCCTTGATGTCAGGAGGGATTTGTTAGAGGTAACATAGCATTATGTTAGCATTTAGCAATGTAGGAAATCATTCTGGACACTAGAAAGATGTTAATGAACCTTTCCACTGTTCCCTGACAAATGGCAAGGTTTCTGGGTCGTGTGGCTGAGGCTAGAGGGTCTCATGGGTTTCCTGGAGGTCAACCAGCAGGTCAGTCCTAGGGAGAGGAATGACGCTCACAGATCTTGGGTTTTTTCCATTTCACAGTGAGGCAAGAGCCTTGTTCCTCAGCTTTCAACAGGGAAGGATAATCCCACCATTTTCCCAGCCATTCAAGACCTAGAAATCAGACCCTACTTGTGGAGTCTGCCTGCCTTTTTGTAGACGGTGCTCATTTTTTATCAAATCATGTAACTAGAATAAACAGCTGTACAAAACCGGAAGCAAGTAATGTTAAAAAAATTGTTGTTGGTTGAAGGAAGAACATTTCTTCCAAACCCACTGATGATGCACCATGTTTATGAATCACACCTTGTACCATGAGTTGCCTTAGCTGAATCAGCAGTAGCTTATTGAAACAGTAATTCCTGGGCAGCTGCAGGGTTCTCTTGAAAGCTCAGTGGGAATCTTTGCAGCTCAAACAAGTGAAAGGGCTCTCATCCGTAGCAAACTGAGGGGATCCCTCGCTGTGAACATACTTTATAGCGTTTACTGTTTTTACAGCATCTATCACCCTCATGTTACCTCTTGGACTGATGGCATTCAACCTGTCTAGAATGTAGCCAACTCTTGGTTGGGAGCACAGCTTTCAGCTCACCCAGTAGCAGGAGGGAAGCAACTTATTCACGAAATTTGCAAAAAAGCCAAACAAGAACTTTATGGGAGCATTAAAAAGAAAGACCTTTATATTTGCAATAAAACCTTTATGGGATCATTTTGGTCTGTGTGAAGTAGATGACACACCAGTTTATTTTTAATGTGTCAATAGGAGTGTCACAAACATATTTAATTGCCTGGAGCTCAACTTATCTGTCCTGGGCAGAAGTTTTGATCCCTCGTTAGCTGACTCATGTTGTGTTAGACTCTTGATGCGCTTGTAAAAAAAGCCTCTTATCCTGCTACAGACTTCATACATATAGCTACCTGCTTCACCCAGGTTAAAACCAGAGCATTGAAGTTATCTACCTACTCCACAGCAGCTATTTTAACTTGGTACTTTTCTAGTGCCATGCACCCTGCCCTGTAGCACATCTTTACACAGTGTATAACGATAGAGGACCAAATGAGACCTCTTAAATAGCCCTGTGCTCCCTCAGCCCCTCTGGGATTGTTCCTGATTGCCCTGGTGTGGGTGAGGTAATGGAGCCACCACAGGTGTCTAGGACAGGAGTAGTTTGTGAATGCTAGCAGGCTTTCTGCTTGCTATCCAAGATGTAGCACAAAATGTTATCCAATCTTGTCACCAAAGCTGCGTCAAGATTCTTTTTTTAATTTAACCTACTTTCATTAAAATTGGTTGTTGGGAGGTGTTGGGGAAACACTCATGTCTTTTGAAAAAAGCGTGTCCTTTGGGTAGGTGGGCAAGTGGCAGCTCTTCTGTGATGGGGAGGGAAGAAGCTTTGCTAGGTGACATGCCTGGCGCTGACAGCAGGATTGTTCGCATGTGGGAATGGTACGGCTCTTCCAGCCTGTGAAGCCCACCAGAATATGCGTTTGTGCACTTGCTACCCACCCACACTTGGCAGTTGGTTCCCAGAAGTCTGATGCCGGCTTTGCTATGTGTGGGCAATATGCTGGGCACAGTTACGCACACAAGCACCTCCACCCAGTGCTGCATTTTCTGCAGGTTTTTATTCTTAAAATGATTTTATAATAAGATGGAGTGCCAGAACTGATGTCAGCTGTCTCAAAAGGAAACAGCAGAGCTTGGCTCCTCTCTGTTACCAGTAAAGTATTCCACAGCACATTAGAGGCAGGATTTTCTTAGCGACTCCCCTTAACTTCCAATTAAGTTGTAATTGCTCCTCACATCTTCAATTGACAGCCGGGTCCAGATGAGCTGTCTGGCAGCATCCATGGTAGGGGAGGCACTGATGTAAAGTTGCAGAAAGCAGTACATTGCACAAATGATATATACAAGAAAAAACCCATACTTTCATGTCAGCTTTCATCTGGTTTTACACACTCTTATTTGCCCTGTCTCCCATTTTATGAATAGAAAAAAGAATTTAAGCAACTTGATGGAGATCAAAAGGAAAGTCAGTGGCAGAACTTGGTTTAGGATGGACATCTCAGGACTTATACGATCACTTAAAATTCCTGTCTGTTAACTATGGTGGGTCAATTCCTACCACTCTTGGCTTAACCACCAGCTCTGAGGAGCGGTGTAAAACATCTGTGTATGTGAAGAGAGGCTGTGCTACAATTTGGGGCAGGAAGCGAAGGCTGATACTGCATCCACCTGACTGCGTGAGAGGAATTTGGGTCAGCAGAATGGAATAACCCGAGCTGGCACTTGTCCGACGCCAATGGCTTAGCATCACAAGTCACAGAATCTGTTTTATGCTGCAAAGCCACAAATAATCTAATGTGTCACAGCTGGATAGACGATTGCAATGTTTCTGATCTGGGTCTGTGTACAGCAAGGACACTCAAAAGAGATTTTTTAAGAAATTAGCTTTCAAGGTACCATATCAAATAGGCCTTCTGCTACTTATATGCAAAGGCTTAAATTAGGGCAATGGAAATTCACCTGCCTGCAACAGAAAATTCATCCCTTTGTTTTAGAGCATTCATGCATTTCAGGAACATTTTTCGAACCACTGATTCTACAGCTCTGTCCTAATTTCAGTTTTCTGGTGAGCAGCTAGGGGCGACTGGTCTTTTCCACTGACACAGCACACCAGGTTTCCTTACCCAAAAGTAAGATACAAGCATGGGATATGCATCTATCGCTGCGTTCCCAGTGAAACAGGACAATAGAAAACTGCAGAAATGTGTTTGCTAAATTTGCTTGGGATCTCATGCTAACGAAAAGTGGTAGTTTGGAGTTCCTTTCTCCATTAACCTACTTCTATTAAAAAATTGACCTTCTGTGATCATGTTATCTGCATCTTTCTCTCTGTACCCCAATAAAGCTTTTGGCCAATTTTGACCAAATTTAGTGAAGTGACAAAGGTAAAAAAATATTAAGTTCATGCGAAATATGAAAATAGTGACTGAAGAGAAGAGAAAGATGCAATTAGTGAAGAAAAGGCTAATAAGCTCATTCTGTTAGACCTCAGAGAATCCACATGGGAAAGCGGAACAGGGGAAAGAAGCAGTAATAACAATTTATATTTTTTAGTTTTGGAGCTTAAACAAGCTACTTGTTTACATTTTTGTTCCTAGATTGTGGTTATTAATTTTACCCCATTCTATATGGCTTATTCTGTGCAGCTGTTTCACTGGGAGCTGTTTAATAATTTAAAAGTGTTTTGCTAATGCTGCAAAGTTTGTGCCTATAAAAAGTGCAAATCAAGCTTTCACAGAAATCCATGAAAAATGTGCAGACGTGTCTAGTGCACGCTCCAAAATGTAGAATATTACAAGTAGCGCATCGTACTTGTTTGAAGCCCACATTCTAACCTGGTTTGTTGTGGCATGATCAGAAATAAAGACCATAAGAAATTGTTATGAGTTGGGGATCCAAGACATTAGTTTGTCTCAAGGCAAAATATTTATGTGATAGTTTGGCCTTGTGTTTAAGGAGACAGAGGTGACTAAAGAGCTTCCCAGAACCAGCAGAAACAGTAGCATGCACTAAGGCTGCTTCTGTTTCAGGAAAGAACAGCTCAGAGGTGTTTCTCTTCTACATTCCGTCTTTTACTTTAGCTGAATACTTTTTCCTATGGGATGTGACTCTGGCTCCGCCACCCTTAACAGAATTCAAGAGAAAGTTAGAAAAATCCTGCAATATCCAGGTGTGTTACCATTGATCATTTCTTTTACAGCAGCATGCAGTAAGCAGAGCAATGCAGAGCCCCACAGAACTGAAAAGCTGCTTACAGCCCTACCTATTTTCTCATTTATTGATATACTCCCCAAAGCTGGCTGTTAAACCCTGAGCTATCATTCTCAAGCCACTAAGAGACCAAGACGAGGGGGAGAAAAGGGAATAGGAGTAGTTACCATCTACCATCTCCTTGCTGCAGGGTTTTCACACTTTCTACTTACGCATTTTGTGCTGGCAGCTGTTGGAGACAGGGTACTGGGCTGGATGGCGCTGAGGTGCGATCCATTCTGTCAGTCTGCAGGCCAGGTCACTGTCTGTTTCGAAAGCCTCCAAATTGCTGCTGTTAAATCCAATGCTACAGCAGTCTCCCTCTGCCCTTTACTTTCCAGCCTACCTCAGTAGTGGCTTGTAGGTGTTTGTTTCTTGGAGTGAATGCATGGAGGAGTGTTTGACACACAAGGAAATCATTAAAGGAAAGTCAGGTGGCAGGCTCCCAGTTTTGCTGTTAGTACTGGTGGTGCCCATGGTCCCTTCCACAGCTGTGCAAGCTGGGCACCGGGTCCTGTGCATCCTTAGGAAGCTCTGCTGGGCTCTGTAGTTTGTCTGTTGGTGCCTGGAAACTAGTTGGGACTCAGACGAATTGTTCTAAGCAGTGTGTTTCAGTTGCAAGCAAGTCTATGTGTCTGCTGCTGGAGTCAGCTCTTCTCATGGCTTTCCTGAACCCACCTCTGTCTCAGAACTGTATTTCAGACAGTTTTAATACAGCAGAAAGGAGGAACTACCAATTTGCAGAGCAGGCATTTGCGAACAGTATGTGGTGGTTTTCTCGGGGTGGGGTGGGGTTTTTGGGGGGGGCAGGGAGGGAGGTTGGTTATTAAATAATAATTTAAAAAAAAAGAATAATTAGATAGTTTAGGCCACAAGCAGGAGGAAAATGACTTCTTGCAGCACCATTCAATGAGTTAGTCAGACTGTGGCAATTCCCCCTCTCCTCTTCAACACTCCAGAGCAAGCCCAGGGCTACCTGGAAGGAGGCGGCAGGAGGGACTCTCCAGGGGAAAGCAAGCGTAGGAGTTTTCCTCCTGTGGGAGGTCTCTGGGTCAGGCACAATGAAAGCTGCTGGTGCTGACAGAAGTCATCGCTTGCTAGCAGGGCAGGCAGTTGCAACCATTCTGCACTGCTAGGTCCCAAGATTAAAAAGCAAATAGGGCCAAAAGGAGGTAGAGAGGAGCCCCTGTCTGTTCCCGTCTCCGTGGTAGAATGAAGCTCAGATGGCCTCAGTGGAAATTAAACTGAGCTGACATCTATCACAATTCCTGGCAGCTTGTTAAATACAATGGCCTTTTTCCACCTCTTGCCTCATCTTTTATTTAATTCCTTTTCTCGCCTTCCATATGGTACCTGAATCCAAGAGATCCTCTGAGAGGACATCTCCCTAGGGGAAAGAGGTTCAGCACTTGCGAAGGTACTTGCAGCACCAGACCATCTCAGTGAGTAGAGAATAAGCTAAGCAGTTTCATTGCTGTTACTCCTTTCTCCCTTCTTCTGCACCATGTTTGAGGCCTCTCTTAGTCCCCGAGGAATGACTCAGCATTCAATCTAGGATGAATCTTTCTGGATGAGACTTGGATGACTGCTAAAATAATTTTGACAGCACGCTGTCTGGTACCTGATACTAGCCCCTTTTGTGTATTTTCTCCTGTTTTTCAGTGCTGGGCTTGTGTTCAAGAGTTTGGGAGAAGATAAACCGCAAATGCTTTGTGTTAATGCTTACGTGTTGTAGCCCACTGACTGAGCTCCTTGTACCTCACTGTAGAGTTCAGCGCAATAACATCTGGATTTCCCCAGGTGGTCAGCGACTGGGAGAAATCTGCATTCTCTACAAAGCTGCCTGCTCCTGTTTGCATAAGAAAATGCTGGAGAATGATGTGAAAGGGATAACATGGCACATGGTGCGTTATTAGTCAGTCAGCTTCAGTGACTCACACTAACCAGTGCAGCAGACATGGCCAGAATTGAAACTGAGGAATGAGGGAGACAGGGTGAAGAAACAGCCAACTCTTACATGCATAGATGGAAAAACATCACTTGTAAATACCTTAAGTGATCTGTAAATCATGGCACGGAGGGAGGTACTGCTCTGAGAGCAGAAACGCTGTAAAGAAAAGCTTGTGAGCTTAGTGGAAGAAAGGATAGCAGGCTCCACTTTGGCATAGGGACAGATGTGTAGGGGACAATCAGGTTGAGAACACGGTATCTTCAAGCTCCACTGTCATGTAAGCACAACATAGATAACATCTCTGAGTCCAAAGACATAACTCCCTCTGAGGAACGACTGAGCTGGAAGAGCGCCATGTCCAGCATGTGAACTCAGACTGGTCTAAGTCTGAAGCAACAACATTTACTCAAGGGTGAAATACATTACATTTGTACCCACCTCCTTCTTGTCATTTGCAGTGCAGCATTACAGAGGGCTGATGCCTTTTCAGCAGAGGCCTGCAAGTAATTCAGCATTAATGAATAGTCCTGTCTCCTGTTTTCTATTAAAATATTATTTGCTGTGTAGTAGGGAATGAAGCACTGAACTGAGACAGACAATCCCCAGCTGCAGTGAACCCTAGGATTTCGTTTACAAAGCTGCTGTGTTCTGTCTCCATCTTTTCCAGCCATTGGAGGGACCTGACAGTACGGAACCATATCCCAGACAATATGGCCAAAAGAAAGAGGCTACCAGGATCAAAAATCCATGCTGTCATGAAATGGTTGTCTATTTTGTTTACCAGAACAACACGCACACAATGGCTCAAAAACAGCTTTGCACCTGCTGTGCACTGTATTTGGAGTGTTCTTGAAAATGCATTGTTCCGAAATCACTGCTGTCATGAAATTTGAGTCCTGAGTCCTTTAGGCAGTCAAGAGCTAAACAAGCACAGCCAAAGCACCGATTCTCCATGCCTTCATAGAGATGCACTGCCACTCATTTTGGTATCATTACCCTGCCTGCCTCAAAGATTGATCGCACCCATGGTTTGGCTCCGGTATAAGGTATTACCATCTAGTGCCCTCCTGATTTGAGGACACAGGGGCTTGTTTGGCACCTCAAGGCAGCCAGCCCAGCCCCTCCCTCGCATTGGCAGAGCTTCCCTGATTCCAGAGCTACACGAATTTAACAGAGATGGAGTTCTCCGAGGACTCCATTGCAGTAAGTGCAGGACTATTACAGTGAATGCAAAGCTGACTCTCTGGAAGCTTAAACAGAGATACAAAGATCCTTTTTGGGATGTTAGTCCAGCTTTTGATTTTAAAAGTCACTGATTCCTGACCTGGATTACTCAAGCATGGGAGTAAAGGTTAAATTTCTGCAGAAGCCAAAATCCTTTGAAACATTGCAAAGAGGTGATGGGAAGTGATCTCTCATCAATATTACAACAAAGTGGCTCTGATCCAGAAAGGTGCAAAGAGCTCCTTATTTCTGTGTGAATAAATGGGAAACTGCTGGCACTCAGCACTCTGCAGGACCAGATATTTTTGTCTGAGGGTACTCAGCTGTAGCTGACCCAGCTGTAGCCCCTGCTGCAAGCAGGTTGAAGAGGCAGCGCAGTGCAGGCACTGCCTTGGGAGCGGAGACTTATGACCTACTGTCAGAATTGCCCTGAGTTCACCTGGGGATCTTGGGTCAGCTCCTGTAAAAGCTCGAGGAAAGCCGAGCTGAGAGGATCGTGCGTCAGATGCCCCACATCCCTGAGTACAGGCTATAATCGCTGTGCTTTCGGTTACCTCCATCTGTGTCTCAAAGATCTTGGATGAAAACCAGCAGCTCTTATCCTGAGACTGTTCATGCAGCCACCTGTATCACCTAATATGTGAGCACCCCAATGGTACTACAGCAGGGCTGTCATAGTGTCAATCCATATATTAACACCGTATGTTACAGTCCCTGTATTAACACCGTATGTTACAGACTTTGCATGAGAAAGGCTGGATCTGCCACTTGCGCAGTGCAGGCTGTTGCCTAGGGCAACGAGATATGAGGGGCTGCAAACCATTTAGCTATTGCTTTCTCTGCATGACTGTGAGCTGTGTGATTTCCAGTTTCCCTTGGGCAATGAATTCTCTACAGCTGGCCCTGGATACAAGAGCAGTTATCTGCAGTTCCAAGACATAAATACAAGCCAAACAATGCTAATGTACAGCATTTTGGTCTGCCTGGCAACAGCTGCTGACAGGATCTGACTCTTCTCGTTCAATACATACCTTGAGGTCCAGAGATTTTATAGGAGTTACTCCCAGTTAACACTGGAGAACCACTTCAGGATACCTGGAACGTGGAGAGGTGAAGAAAATCTAAAACCAGAGATGGTATCTTCCAGTATTTCAGGAGAGTGATTGTTGCCTTTAAATTCCAAGGCCTTTAAAGTGGCAGCCATATTTTAATTATACATACGTAGAGGATTAGCCCACAGTTACTGGCATCTCCAGTTATTATGATTGCAGTATCTATGGTTTAGTTAAGGCTTTCTGAGGATGTGCAAGTGCTGACGGACAGGTACTGGGGGAAAGAACTACAGCAAACACATGTAGCTCTAGTAACTGATAACTAGAAATGAGATCATTTGGATGTGTGAAGTTTGGATATGTTGTCTGTGGATTGTCTACGTTACAACCGTAACACTTCAAATGCATTCTTTCTGGTATGGAGTTCATATTCTAACAGAGTTGCTGTGGCTAGAGTTACTGTCAGGAGAGCTTGCCTTCTGTTATCAATCAGTAATCCTTTGCCTAACAGAGGATGACTATAAATATTTCCCCCTTTTGAGTCTGAAGTTCACTGTTACCCATTACACTTTGGTTCACAGGTCTCTGAAGCCAAGGCTTAATTTCTGAAGTAATCAATATTGGTGTTTGCAGCATAAAAGCCAGAGCTGATGACATACTTAGGAGCCATACTATTGATCTTGCAATATTCAGAGGAAAGGTTATTTCAAACAGAAACAGCTATGGCCTTAGTATAGCCTTGAGCTGTAATCAGGTGCATAACTGATCAGAAAGCTCCCAGCAATTACATACCAGTGGTTGGTGCAGGAAGGTTGCTGCGATAATCTGGTTAACCCAGTTTGTGAAAACAAAATTTGTAATTTTTTAAAAGAGAGACTCAAAGCTACTCTCACCATTTCATCTGTCTCCGATATTTGCACTGTTATCAATGCCTAGTATCTTTTCCCCTTCCACATTGCAGAAGCCAGGAGAGGCTTCACAGCAGACTTTGAAGTCACAGTTCAGTTTGAGGTAAAGTTTTTTGTAGCTCATTAAAATCCTCCTTTCTGGCTTTGTTTTCAGCTAGGGGAGAATGCAGTTTCAGCAACGTGCAATTGTCATTTTGGGTCATGTTGAATTACACTCTGGCTATACAGCAGGACTTTGTGCATGGTTGTATCTTGAATGGGAAAAGAAAGCTAGCAGCCAAATGCACTGTGAGGAGCAGTATTGCTTGAACAGAAGCAGAGGGGAGTTTGTCAGTGGTACTCTGTGCCCATTCTACCCCGGCAACTGCAATGGCAGCTCTGTACAGGCCACACGCTGCCTGTCCCACTCTTCCGTCAGAGCTGGGGTGCCACCACCATGCGAGGTTCCCCCAGTCCAGCCACGGGAAGGCAGCAAGAGGGAACACAAGCAGTCGTCCCCTGCGTCCTCCTCTGTCCGGCAGGATTCCAGAGCAGGGCTGCTGCCCGGGGAGTGGGGGTCTGCGGGGCTCAGGAAGGCGGCTGTGCTGGAGCAGCCTTGTCCACCGCGGGGGAGAGGGCACAGCAGTGCCTTGTGGCACTACAGTTGCTACTGTCAAAGTCCCTCAAGGATAGGGTCAAACCATTTCATCTTACTTTCTCAGATCAGCTGAAAGGTACAGTGTTACTGAGTTGGCAGAGGACCCTCACTCCCTCAAGCCCCTTCTTTAAGAGATTTTACAGCACTGCCGGGTTTGATTCTCAGGAGCTGCTTTCTGTTGATACAAAGCCCCGTCCAGCGAGATTCATAGAATGCTTTGGATGGAAGGGACCTTTAAAGGCCATCTAGTCCAACCCCCTGCAATGGGCAGGGCCATCTTCCACTAGATCAGGCTGCTCAGAGCCCCGTCCAGCCTGGCCTTGAACGTTTCCAAGGATGGGGCACCTACCGTCATTCAGATGGTCGCATCGCTGCCTCTTTTGCTGAGGAGCCACTAGAGGGCACAGGAGGGTGTAACCATTTCTCTGCACAAGCCCTAGAGCAGCGGGGCCTTCTCCCTGTTCGTGCTACAAAAGCATCAAAGTGCAAAGTACTCGGACAGCACGAATTCAGAGAAAGGCGCAGTCTCCAGAGATAAATAGCCTGCGGGATGGGTGCTGAACCTTTGAAAATTTGGGTACACGGCTTCTCTATTTAAGCTTTTCATCCAAACTAGGATATACTATAGAAGGACATCACTTGACTACATGTGTGTAATTCTTGATCTCTCTAGGAACCATAGTCTAAGTTTTACATAAAAGCCATTTTCCTATTTGGGAGCACATCACTTCCTTTTAATCTCTAGAAAAGATAAGAAAGAGACTAATCTTATGGCAGCTTCTCTTTCAGCAAATGTGAGAATCTGTTGTGATTTTGGTAACTTAATTGAACGCTACAAAAGTTATTAAAAGTCTTAAACATCTGCCAGGAAATACAAAGACTAGGAATATACCTTACAGGAAAATAAGGCAGGCATTAATACGATCATCGTCACCCCCCAGAGAGCAGTCCCCCAGTACCTGAGCAGAGATGGCGACAGATTCAAATGACATATCAGGGCCAAGTTAATCTAGCAAGTCTAAACGGCAGGTCAAGAGCAGCAGAGAAAGCAGCTGAAAACAGCATTACCCACAGCATAAGGGAAGGAGGGACTGGGAGCCCTCTTAAACGGAGTAGCGGGAGCACTGGCTGCAGGGTGTGTTGGTGGGGGCCTCAGGTAAGAATGCTCTGGCAGCTAAGGCCGATCAGTGTGCTCAGCACCCTGACTACATGCTGCTGCCAAATGCAAAGTATCTTCTCAGTACAGCCCGCGTGCTCTAAAATACCGGCCATGTCCAGTACCAGTGCTGACATTTGGGATCAGTCACTGAGCCTGATTTTAAAACTCTTTGTTAGTGTTTTGGTTTTATTTCAACCAATTAGTTCACTCTTAGCAGTTTCAGTTCAGCAGCCTTCACTATCAGACCTGCTGCCTCTGAAAGTGTATGTACTAGTAACTAGCCTGGCACAAACAACAACTGCAAAACGTTAATGAGCAAGGTGCTATTTTAAAATACAGTGTTGAAAAGATGGGGATACCTACAAATGGTATGAAATAAAGTTGAGAAACATTCTGTGTGCCATGTTCAAGGTTGCAGCCAAGAAAGAGACATTTCTGGGTATGTCCCCATTTATCTTCCAGCTTTAATGCAGTAATTGCAACTGATCTTAGACAAATTGCATTAATACCTTGGGATTCAGTTCCCAGCTGAAGACTTTTTTCCTTATGCTTCATTATTTGTATTGAGATTTTAAAGTTCATTGGTGGGTTCTTATAATGCTTCTGATACAATTAAATATGTTGCTTTATTTTTTGTACAGTTGATTGCTATTCTCGAAGCAAGTATATTTAAAACAAGGGACAGATAGGAAAATACTGTGTAGAATTAGGTGAATTTATGCTACAAAGGAGCAGCAAAGAAAGAGTTAAGGAGGGGGTGAAACTATTATTTCCCCACCTGAAAGCAGGTACCAATTAGGAGCAGGTGTTATCACTAATAGTGGCCTGGAAAATGGCTACAGGGCCTGCTCCAAAGGAGCTGTGAAAGAGATACTAGCTGTAAGAAATGAAGCAAGAAGGTAGCTTGCTAGGCGGAGAAGCAAACACAGAAGAGAGGCTGGAAGGCTGCATGGTGCATGGGAGGTGAGGCTGGAAAGCTGCAGGGGTGACCCAAAGGCTGCGTGGAAGGCTGATCTGAGGACTGAAGCTTGTGTGCTGCATGGAGACCTAAAGAGCGTGTGCTGTGTGGGAAGCCGCAAGGGCGTATGGGAGGACTGAAGGCTGTTCGGAAGCTGGAAGGAGGAGTAGGTTGCTTGAAGGCTACATGGAAGACCTGGGGGCCAGGTGGGTGGCTGGAAATTCATGTGTTGCATGGACAGGCCAGAAGCCTGATCTGAGTCTGATGTTATCAGCTCACGTGGCTCAGAGACCTGAGAAAGAAAGAAAGAGGTGTAATTACTTGTAAGAGATCCCATGGATATTCCAGAGCCCAGGGAGGCAAGCCACAATTATGGTTTATTTACCAACGCATTAAACAATTAGATTCTCTTTCTGTCAGGGTGACTGTAGGTAGTAATTTTGTGGAGTCAGCTGTTAACCTAGAGCTCTCGGAGCCTTCAGGGCTACGGGAGGTGGAAGAAGAAGTAGAGACTGTGTTTCAGATGCTACAGCATCTTAAGAGGAAGCAGCATTTGAGAAGGAAGAGAAGAGGCTGTTTACTCTGAATCTGTTCTCCTGGGTGCTACAGCTGCCTTTTGGTGCTGTCTAGAAGCACTGGCTAGGTGAGCAGGGTGGTGCTTGAAGTCTGCCTATGGTGCTGCTCTCTGCTGGGATGTGGAGTCAGATGGCAGAAACGGCCCCGCGGTAAGAGAGATCCCTGCCAACTGTCTGCACTGTTGCAGCAGCAGATGCACTGGGAGCTGGAATCCCTCTTAAATCAATGCAGACTCCAGCAGATGTCTCACCTACTCAAATCTACTTCTTTTAGTGGTGCATATGTACTGATAACACATGGTTCAATCTTCTATTTCGCTGTTGCTTCTTTAAGCAGAACGTCTTTTGCATTTAAAAATTCACCTCAGTATAAACCAATTTGAAGGGCTCTCAAGCCAGTGGGAGATGTATTGATATCTGCTTTTAGCACATTTGCCCCGAAATTTTGGCTTTTGTGGGGCAAAACTTCAGGTGAAATTACTCTTGCTCCACACCATCCCCACCAGCCTTCTTCAAATGGTTCTTGGATGCATACTCAAATAAAACAAACAAAATTATCCTTAAACTGTATCTTTTTATTGGCAATTAAATGGGAAATTGTCTGTTTCATGGGAGTAACAATCTCTCTGTGGTGCCGAAGTGCTCAGCTGAGAGTCACTGGAGAATTACAAAGCATTATTTAATGCTATATTCCATGAAGTGGACTTATGCCTATTGGAACGAAGGTCCATAAACAGATGTGGGACTTAGATACATTTTATTGAGTTAATCTGTGTTAAGGGCTTTGTGCATTAGTGTAATGTTGCAGAGAAACCCTTGTGCTGCCTCTTGTAGGACGGGTTACCTCAGATGCAGCTCTGTGCTGTTTCTGCACCTGAAGCTGACTTACAGACATCTTTTTTTACTGTGTGGACCTACTTGCCCATTAGTATATGTGGTCCCTGGATAATTTTAGGCTTGCTACAAAAGGAAATGAGGCTTTTATGCTCATGCTTTGTCTGTCTATCCCAGCTGGCCCTTTTCCATGTAATTTTAGCAGCTCTTGCCTGGTTTTGACAAAGTATTGCAACTCTCGGTTTCCTGTAAATCTTGTGAAAATAGGTTGTGAGAGAACTGATTGTTAATTTACCCTACTATTAGACATTACAGAATCAAGACAGAGTAGGGTGATGAAAACCAGTAATTGTGCTGGTGGAGGAGGAGTGGAGAAGAGGGCTGGGAGCGTGCTTGTGTGTGGTGAGGCAACGTCTTGGCCTTGCTCTGCTCTGGTGCTTGATGCAGTGCTCTGGGTGGGGAGAGGTAAACGAAGCGTTTGATGGGGGGGGACCCAGGGGATGTGCTAGCTGAGGGAGCCCAATCGGTCAAAGCCTTGGTGTTCAGAAAAGTCTAGATGGGAGCTCCTTTTTCCTTGTGGGCTGCTCAGAGTAACTGAGTGAACCTCAGTGCACAGACATGCAAACAGGAAAAAAACAATAGTCCCTAAAGCCCAATATCCCACCCTGTGTAGTAACTGATGCTGAGTGAGAGACATGGCAATAAAACATTGGAAATGCCTTTACTGTACTTTGTAACGTGAGAAGCTGTTTCTTCCTGTTCAGCTAACGTTTGGCATGTGTCCAAAAGCCCTGAGTATCAACAGCCCTTGTGATTCTTAAAGATCCTATTTTTATCCCTGTGTATTTCTGGTTCTCCTTTATCTGCTTTAAGTTATGAATTGCAACAACAAAAAAACGCTGCTTCCGTCCGGGAATGTGCACAGCTGCTCCTCGGGGAAAGAAGCTGTCCTGGTGGTTTTGGCTGTGTGGATCCAGCAGCTGACCTGCACTGCCAGTGCTCCGGTGGCGGGTGGCAGGGAGAGAAAGAGGACCAGTGCAGTGCTCTGGATGCTAGCGAGAATCGGGGTTACCGTCACACTGGAGGTGATGCAGTGTGTCGGTGGCCGAGTACAGGGAGGAGAAAAACGTGTTCTCTTCTTAACGTCCAGAGACTTTCTTCTCAATGCATGCTGTATGGGTGATAAGGTGATCATGGTGTTTAGGCGTGTGGGAGAACAGTAGCCTGACATGCCCAGTTTTATGCATCACAACCTTCTGTGGGTTACCCAGTATCTTCCTCATCTGTTCCTTTATATTTACTTGTCTTTCATTTTATTCCTGACTCTTTAAGCCAAGAGCTATGTTTTTGGTACATGTCGCACAGAACGGCTCTTAGCCTTGCTTGGGTCCTTAGGCATTTTTGTGATCAAGTCTGGAATAACTTTGCATCCAAGCCTAAGCTCTAGATCTAGCTGCCCCATGCCCCTGTGCCGGTTACGGATCGGTGACTTCGGGAATCTGTGTGTTGATCTTGCGAAGCAGATGCCTAGCAGGACAGAAATGCCTTCTGTTCTTCCTGGTGTGCGCTTAGCTGCAAAGGTCAAGAGAGCTAGATAAAATACACCCTGCAGGTGCAGCAGCAAGTCCTGCCCACTGCTTGGCCTATGAAGATGCCACTCATCTCCTGATCTCCTGGGCAGCTTCTCTAATCCAGCAGTGATGGCACTGGCTTGCTTTTTTTTTTTTTTTTTTCTTTTTTTAATAATGATGGTAATGGTCCTTGATTAGCCCTGGATGTCTATACAGCTTTGAGATGGCAACAAAAGTTCTTTGGCTAGGTTGTCTTCTGATCTTCGCTATACTCGCTTTTGGCAGCTCGCGTGGGAGTAAACGTGCACCAAGAGTGGCAGAATTCTTGTTTCCCGCTGCTGAAGGTGACCAAAAATGTTTTGCTCGTCAGTTAGGAAATCACTTTAAGCAGATCAGTGTAATGAGATTTTGAAGCCATATGGCACTGGAATTAGTGCCTTCTAGTGCAGTAACTGCATGCTGTAATTGCAACAGTGCTGTATGCTAAAAGTAATTTCAAGAGCGGAGATATTTTTTTTTCCTCTGCTCATTCCTTCAACTCCTTGGGGCTTAAAACAATGCCTGGGATGTAGCCCTTTATTAAAAAAGGAGGGGGAGGGAATCCTGGTCTGCTTTATATTAGTTGGAAGAAAATAAATGGAAGTTAATAGAAAAGACCAATTTCAGTTTCCTGGCTGAGCAGTGGAATGGATGTTACCTGTAACAGGGCTAAGTGTGCTCTGAAAATAAACCTTCACATCAAGCTGCTGAAATGCCTTGTGGCTTATCAGAGTCACGATCTGGATGGTGGAGAGGGCAGAAAGAAGGTCACAGAGGTATTTGCAAAAGGAATGGTGTGTTTCAGCATAGCTATGAAAGAACAGTTCCAACTTCAGATAAAACATTCACATAAAATATAGGAAAATGTGAAGCTGGGGTTTCAGGAATGAAATATGGCTTTTTTTTTTTAATGTATGTCAGTCTTATAGCAGCATTGGATTTAGATAACTTATTTCTCAGCCTTGTAGAATACTATACATAGGTGAGGGGAGCTGCTGGTCTTCATGAATAAATAAGATATCTCTTGCTGATCTTGCTGTTGTTTTTTTTTTTTTAAATCATCGGTGGATAGGAGAGGCAATTTTTGAGTCTCATCTACTAAACTTTCTTGATGGTTCTTACAAGGCTCTGTTGGAAAAGGGATGTCTGTTCCCCTCAATTGTTTTAATGACTCTGTGGGGTAAGTTGCAAACGGGGAGTGTTTTACGGTATCTTCTAGCTGCCTCATTTACACCTGCAGCAGAAGCAGACTTCTCTCCCTCCTTCCTCTGGCACATAAATGCTGTTCCCAAACTCAGTTCTGGACTCTTCACAAGAAGTTACATCTGTTGTGCCCAGCATCATTGAGATTCAGTGTGTTTGTTTCATGCTTAACAGTGATACCAACCACTGGAGCACTGCTTTTTGGGGCAGAAGCATATTATTTCATGAGAAGAGCTGTGGGGCTTAAACTGATGTAACTGAGTTGGCTTTAAATTTGTGGCAATCCTCTGGCCATACAGTAATGACAGCAAGCACCTCCCAGCAAGCTCCAATTCCAAGGTGAACTGATATTTCTAATGGAACTAGGAACTAGTGCAGTTCCTCAGACTTTTTTGGTTAATGGCATCTGAGGATATCTGAGTGTGGTTTTGTTTGGTTTTTTTTCATTTCTGATGACACTTTTTTACATTTATTTACTTGCTTATTCATTGACAGACCAACCAAGATGATGTTGCTAGGCAATGCTGGCAATTCATGAGCAGAAAATATCCTCTTCTTAGGTTTTCCAAACATTTTGCCATGGTTGTCTGGAGCAGCAGTAAAGTAACTCCCTTCCGTTCTGTGTTATCTATGGAGAAGATGCAAGGAAGCATGCTTGCCATTTTCTGTACCCGCTCCCTCCACTGTACTCTTCTGCATGCAGAGAACAGTAACTTGCTTTCAGTCAGACTGATGCCTTTTAGCTAATGGAGGAAAATCCACGCTGAGTGCATGTTTCGTAACACGTCGCATAAAAGCGATCCTGCAAGCCAGCCCTTGCAGCAGCTCCTGTGCAGACACATCCAGTGCAGTACAGAAGAGGTAATTTTTGTGGCAGGAAACGGGGCAGGTCTCGTAGTGCTCCCCTGGCAGAGGCTTCCGATACCTGTCAGGAGAAGCTAGCTCAGCTGCTTGTGAAATGCGAATGAAATGAAACGTACAGGAGAATAACAGATCCTTCTGTCCACCCATCCTAGTCCTTGCAGCACAGCACTCAGTCCCTGAGGTAAACCGTATGTGCCCTGTTGTTTGTGTAGCAGCTACAGTCAGCTTATTTTTTTTGTCTGGAGCTCGGTGATGGCAGTGGCACCCCGAGCATCAGAGAGGTGTATTTAGCATTGTCATGGATCAGTGTTTCCTAGGGAAAGATGGAGACTTAAATGATTCTAGATAGTTTTCCTGGTGTGTGCTGTGGCTACCTGTGCTTCAGAAGCTCACGCCTAGGGCAGCTTTCTTCTTGCATCCCGCTTCCAGCATCAAGCCTCCCCCTTGGAACAGAGTGTCTGACAGATCCTCCAGTTGCTAAGCCACGTGGATACCAGTGGGAACAGTGTATGCAAGGGAGGATGGCAGACAGAAGTGTATTGTCCCAAATGCTGGATTCTTCCCCATTGTATATCTATATATGTGCAAGGTTGAAGTGCAGTTATTCTGTGTATGTCAGACATACACATGACCATATTGTCAGAAAAGCTTATTTTCCAAGGTACATCATGTTTGCCTGTGTATGGAAGGACACCTTGAGCCCCTGTGATGAAAGAAAAGAAGATGGAAGAAAGACTCTAAGATGAAACTGCTGGGTTATGTTTCTAGTTTTCTTATCTCATGATGACAGTTTTTTACAAGTTAATGCTGCCTTCTGTCCCGCTGCTCTCCCTGTCTGCAAAATATTGCAGTCCCCTGGGGATTTGTCTATGGAAGCTCTAATAAATATTTTACAAATGCTAATGAATCAGGTCACCCAACGGCTCAGTACATCCTTGTCCTCGCTTTGCAGGCAGGGTTTTGGCAAAGGCAAAGAGCAGGAGGGCGACCAGCTTCATGCCACGCAGCGAATTTGGGGGGGAAGGGAGCACAAATCTTTTATGAGTGGAGATCTCCTTTATAGCTTCCCTTCATCAAAAGGAGAGGTCCTGAGACTCGCTACTTCCCAGGTCCGGTAGCTGTTTTACTGCATGGTCAGTTTGTGTGTGCTGGGTTAGGGAACTGACGCAGCTCACTGCGTGGCGGGGGAGAAGCTGTGGAAGTTTGTGGAATGGGGAAGAAGTAGGGCTGAATTGACTTCGGCATGCTTCAGCTTACGGGCGTTCATGCCTGTCTATCTAGTTATTCACCATTTTAGTAATAGCATCATGTTAGGCTTTTTTCTCCTGGGCATCTTTGTCCCCTCTAGTTCATTCTCTGATTTGTGTTAATTAGGCTTCTCCTGTCCCACTGCATGTTTAGGGATCAGCTGTGAGCTGAGAGGGCCGTGAGCTGAACAGCACTGGATGCAGCTATGTAAAGTGCAACAGGTGGTAGTGCTTGAGGCAGAGGAAGGTGAAGACTCCTCTGGCCGACATATAAGGTCCTTGCAGGAAGCTTGTTCTGTGCTCAGGCCCCTGCAGTTGAGCTCTGGGTTGCAGCTCAGCCCTGATTGATTAGGTTCTCATTGTATTCTTTGCACTGTCACCAGTGCTGGCCTTGTGCCTGTTCGTGCATCTCCTGTGCAGTCCCTCCCGACCCCAGGGAAGGCTCCTTTTTATTTCCCTGCATCAGGATTGAACGCTCTCTGCACTCAGCTCCCCAAGTACAAGTTTCTTCACAAGGCTCTCTGATCAGTGGTTTGTATTACAGTAATTGTTAAAAGGGAAACAAGTCAACTTAAATATCCAGCACCTTCAAAGAGAGATCTCTAAATGTGTGTTTCAGAGATCTCATTTTGGTGTCAGACTGACGGATCCAACTTCTTTTTTTAAAAAAATTTGGGCTGGGGGTTGCACAGCTAGCAGAGCATGTCTGCCAGCAGTATTTCCTTTTTGTCCTCCATTTGCTACTCTGTTCATTTAGATTATCAGATCTTATGAGCAGGGACCATGCGCAGCAGCAGAGGGCTTTTCTGTACAGTTGCAGTCTCCCAGTATCAGTGCCAGACATATGAGTAATTGGTTGAGCAGCTCTGCAGAGCAGTCTCCTTGCACTGTCCAAGCTGAAATGCAGAATTAAAAAAATCTGTTTTCGGGGATGAAGAATCATAAAACCATAAGCCTGAAAGGGACCAAAAATCATGAAGAAAAACCTTTTCTCAAAGAAAAATTCTTTGTGAACATATCTGGCATCCTCTTTAAGAGATGTTCTGTGATCTTGCACCGTGCTTCTGGGATCTTCTCTCTTCATTGTGGCTTATAAGATAGCTTTAAATTAATGATAAGGAAGCCATTCAGGGCATGGGCTGTGCTGAGGTTCACAGCTTTCATTCTGAATGAGAGAATAAAGTAAATTGATATTGAAAGCAAGGAGGGAAAAACAAACACAGTCAGTAAGCCTATAAAAGTCTTAGCCAATTGCAATGGCGAACATCCTGCTGGTGAGGGTGACCTTGAATGAACTAAGTGGGATAAAGTCATCAGCCTGGACTGACGGCTGAAGAATCGGGCTGGATTCCAGCAAACTGAGAGAGCAGATTCCTCACAAGAGTCTTCTGAGCTGTGGCAATGGCTTCTCGGTGTCAGAAATGTGGACAACAGGTGCCCAGGAATCCACCTTTCACTGCTGTCCGGATAACAGAAGGAGAAATGAAATCTTATCATGATTTTATAGGAGGATGCATTAGACTGGAGCGCATGGCGAAGAAAGGTATGTGCAGCATCTTTAAAAGAAAAAGCATCTTCTCTTAATGGTAGCTGCATTGCATTTCTAGGAGACTTGCAAAAAGAGATGATTGGTCTAATGCTTTCTCTGAGGGTTCAGTGGTAAATAAAGACAACCGGCTGGATTTGGGTAGTAACTCAGGTATGAGTGCGTCATTTGACTTGGCTGTATATTTCTGGGATGTTTGCAGTGATTTTTACCTAGAGGATGTTAAAACGAATGCTAGACTCATTCTGAATAAATGTTTATTTCATTCGGGTGTTAGACACTGGGGTTTCTGTATATGTCTGGAGCAGGTATTTGCTGCACCAGTAAAATACCTTTTTGAAATGAATGTAAGGAGATGGGACGGTGGGTATCATGACCCAGCTGACCCTGTCACCCTGTCCTCCTAAATTACTGTGTAGAAGGTCAGTATCTTTCTCACTGTAAAGATTCTGGTTTTACTGTACTCAAGCAGAAACTTGGACCATAGAGCTTTTGTGCTCTGTGTGAGTCAGCCTGGCTACAGGGCAGTGTTCCCCTCCGAGTGGGTCGCTGGTGTAAGATGCTGGTGTCCCAGCAAGTCGTGCTAATTGCATGTTAACTCTGAAGTGGAGTGATGGTCGTTGAAATCTAGGCTATTGATTGTTTACTCACATATCAAGACTGCTGAATCACAGAACACTTTTTCTCGGTGTCGATTGAGAGAGAGATTAACCAAGGAGCCCTTTGGTGTCATTTGCTCTGTCAACTTGAATAGATACTTAGCAAAGCTCAAATCCAGAAATTTATAACATGTTTACTAGTACGTGAAAAAAGATCCCCAAAAGTGTGCAGTATGATTGTACTTTAAAGTTTAATTGTTTATTATGATTTAATTAGCTCTTCAGCAAAGAGAGTTGCATTCAGTCTGGTAAATCGAGAATATTCTGCAGAAAAAGAGGTGGACCAGAAGCAGGTCATCTGCTGGCAGCTACTGCTTACAAATTGGGGGTTGCAGCTGCTTTCTTTAATAGGGCTGTAATGCACAATGCCAGGGTTTGAAAACTGCAAAGCCAGTCCATTGTACCTCTGCTTCTGTTGGCCATCTATGCACGCCGATCTCTGGGCTCAGTGCCTACCTATGCGTTGCTGTATTTGGCTGACCTTTCGGTAACACTGATGTTTCCAGTTGCACTCTTTGTAACGAGGCATTCCGAGTTCAGCGTAGCATGGCAGAAATGTCTGGTATCTGAGTAAAAGACAGAACAGAATTAATTAAAGTTCCTTCCCGAGCCCTTGATCGGGTGCTTCCAGGTTGCTTACGGCTCTGGGGGCCCGCGGGCCCGCTGGAGGCAGAGCTCAGGCATCTCCTGTGCTTTTTCTTCCTGTAGGTAGAGAGGGGAGGACACTGGTAAGAGCTTTGCCATGGTTACTGTTCCCAGGGAAACACCTTCCCTGCCTCTCATGTTGAGAGATGGCCTGGCATAGTATTATGGGCAGAAATCCCTTGGAAAATCATTTTCTGCTAGAGAACAGATAGCGTGTCAAATAATCTGAGCCTATTGCCATTTTGTGAGGCAGAAGCATCTTTGCTGCTTTTGTTTTAAAGTCAACCAAAGAGGCGACAGGAGGGGCAGAATTTGGGTTATTGCTAGGGACGGGGTGCCTTCAGGCGTGTGCCTTAGAGCCGCGCGAGCTGTGAGAATACACCAGTGCCGAGTCTGCACATGGCGACCGTGTTAAAGGGGGCTAAGGAGCTGGCAAGGTGGCACAGCAATTCATACCATCACCACTGCCTGGGTTCTCTTCTCCTGCTCTGAACTGACTGATCCTGTGCTCATCTCTTATCTTGTCTTGGCCTTAGTTTTCTCACCTGTAAAGTAGAAGCAGTGGGAGTTACCTGCCTCCATGGTGCATCCTGATGATGTAGCTATGACTGTCCTGTGAAGATGAGACCAGTTTCCCTTTGCAGTAGGTGCTGCATAAATACAGGGGAAGGAAGATGATCTGTCCCAGAGGACTTGGCCTCTGCCTGCCCTGTCTTGCTAGTCCTTGGCTACTAGCAAAGACTTGTTGACAAAATCTAGGGGTGGATGTGTGCCTTCTTCTCAGGCTGGCTCTGTCTGAACATAGTGGCAATGCGGGATCATGGATCTCTGTGGCACGTTCCGACTTGACTGTCGCTGAGGGGGACCCGTTCTGCAATGTAAAGATCCAGCTGGAGTGTTGCTGAGGGCTAATGGGCTAGTGCTTACTCGGTACTTTAGGCACTCCAAGGTACGGAGCATTTTTCACATACAGACCACATCTGTCGAGCCCTGTGAATATTCTGTGGCAATTTTCTCTCTTGTACTAAATATTGTAACTAGAAGAGATGGAAGGCACGCAGGTAACTAATTACAGCAGAAGTAGAGGCCACGTGGTTGCAGTCAGGCCTGCAACGGCCTGCAGGTAACCTACCTTTGATCAGCAGTACCACACAGCAAGCAGCGCTGTGCCAAGCTGATCCAGTTCCTGGATCATGCAGATTCAAGGCTTCCTTTGAATCAACGGGATTTGTTTTGATGAGTGGTTAAAAGTGTGGTTGTAGTCTCCTGTTCATGTAGAGAGATGAAAATAGTGAATGCTTACCAGAAGAAAGTGCTGCTGTGAGGGGGCGGTTGAGGGGCAGTTTCCCTACGGCCACGCGGTGGCTGCTCAGAGCTCCACAGCCCTGGCTCCCTGCGGCAGGCAGAGGAAGGACCTTGCTATATGAGCTGGCCTCTGGGTGCTGAAGTCCTCTCTGGGGTCTGATGTACAAATGGTGTTATTTTGAGTACCAGTAGGTGACCTTGAGACTCTCTGGGAGCTGCATCTCCAAGGTGCTGTAGCTGACAACCAAGAAGAAGGAGCCCCCAGAAAGCCAGGCGAGAAATGTGGCATGGACTCCAGTCCAGAGCTGACCCTCCTTGCAGTGCTCTCAGTTCCTCACAAAAGAGATACCAAAGCTGAAAGCAAAGCATAGCCTCTTGTCATGAAATACATCATTCTTGGAGAGTGGCTCGTGTGCCTTTCCAGCACCGACATGACTATTCATGTCACACAGCTGCTGGTTTGCATCTTCTATGCTTGAGGACACCTTCTGCCAAAATGGCCCCCTCTGTCCCCAGATGCTCTTAATTAGCCTGCCTTGTTGTGATGACCGCACAGCTGCTGGGGCTCAACATGGATGGGTGAGCATTGGCTGGTTAGACTGTTTCTGCATGCTGTGGAGCCTGAGGCTGCATGCAGATTCTATATTTTTAAGTGAATAAATGTGTGGTTTTTATCTGTGCTCAAGGCTGGCGGCTGTGTAAAACAGGGTGATGAATCTGCAGACACTAAGGAGTATGCAGCTCATTACTGAGGCTATTCGGGATTTTGCTGTTACTGCAAAACCAGGCAAGATCCTCCTTGCCAGTAGGATGGGGACCTCTCTCTTGTGTTAACTCTGATTTTGTCCTTCTGTAGGACAGAGGAATGCCGCAGTTCTGTCTGTCCAGCGATCGTGAGTGCTTTTTCTCAGTCCTACTGCTGTATCTCTCTTACTGCTGGAAGTGAAAAGCAGTTCTTCAGATCTATCTGTTCAGGGAGGAAAAGGGACCAAAGTATTGGAAATGGCTTTAGAGCAGTTAAGGATTTAAAGATAGAAAATGACTTCTGTGGCGCTATGTCCAGAAGGAAATCCCATCTGAATGAGATCAGGCTGAAACTTCTTGGACTTTTTGGAGCTTCTCCACCTTCAATAGGGAAATAAATGAGAAATGCTTTCCTTTGCCACATGGCTGACCTTTCTACAAAGGTGCTGGTTACTGGGGAAAGTGACTCTTTCATGTGAAGACTTAAATCTGCAGTGTAGGTGGAAGGTGTTTCTAAGCCCCTTGAGACTCAGTCACAGTGCCTCCTTGTGCATGGCTCAGAATTTTCCGTGGTTTATTTGCATTCAGTGTCTATTCTTCTCTTTAATGTAAAACGCTACCTAGAGAACCTGGGATAAATTGTTTCAGCTGGCTCTCACTGCAAAGAAAATACCTAAATTAAAATATTCTGTTTTCCACAGAGGTTTTTCTTAGAAAAAGATCCTTATCTTAGATGCTTGTGTCTCTCATCACCTGTTCCCATTGATGTGCAGCCTCCTCTGCTGCTATTGAACAATACTGAACCCTGTTTGCCTAATCAGAAAAGGCCAGAGAATGGTGACGAAAATGGGGAAGGCGTAGCTTGATTTCCATTTAAAAAGAGTTTTGAGAGATAAGTAGTACTGAGAAGATCAAGAGAACAAATTCTCAGAGGGCAAGTTATAGCAGAGGCCTTCTGGGTATTTATGTTTTTCTCTTCCTCCCACAATACCAGAACAAGAAACAACTCAGTGAAATGGAAAAGCATTAAACATGGATAGACAGATTGCTGTAATTGGTAATGTTTTGTTAACTTGTGGGACTTATTACCACAAGATAATAGCTCAGTTGCTTTTTTTTTTGTATTGCCTAAATTGTAGGGTAAACTGTCTGGGGAGAAGATTTTGGGGGAAAATGGTGCTGAATGTAGTGGGAGGTTGGAGAGCATCTGTGCGGAGCTCTCACCCTGGTTATGCCCACGGAGCTTATTCTCCAATTTCAGCCAGTTCTGCTGCTTCAAGCCCTCCTTAAAGTCCTATTTCTGCTACTGTGTGTTATCTTGTGCATAAATTCTGCTGCTGCTTTATTATCTGAACCTTGCTGTGGATTAGCCTCCCCAGTGAGGTTTCTAAGTCATGGGCTCTCCTCCTTCACCACCTGGACATTATCTAGTAGAATTACTGGTGCTCAGGCATAAAAGAATGATAAATAAAGCTTGGCTGTAGCAGTCCAGCTTCCTATATATGCATAGTCAAACTATGCCAGGTGTCTTGCTGCACAGATTTCCGATCCTATTAGTTCATTCCATTTCTCAAGGGGAAAAAAAAAATCCTCCAGGCTTTTACAACAGACGAGAATTATTGACCAAACATTTCTTTTTTCACCTTTTTCTAAGCCAGGATGTCTCAGCAACTTTGTTCTGCACAGAGACAGAACTTTACTCATATTCAGAACCTGTTCCTGTGAGTCATTAAATTGGGGATTGCTGAGTTCAGCCTATTCATCTGAACTCTTGAGTCACTGCTTCGATGCAGCGTGCTGCTGTGGGGGCCTCTAAGGAGCAAGGGTCTACATGGCTGAAGATCTGATTATGAAATTGGGATGCTGTTAGTTAGTAAGGTTATCCTCTGCTAGCATTGGGAAAAGCTGAGGTGAGAGGGGAAGAAGTGAAGGAATGGGATGCTCTTCCATTTTCCCTTGACTTTACCACTAGACTCAAGAAGGAAGATCTGCCAGAGGAAGGATGAAATTGGGGGCAGTTATCAAATTTTTAAATCAAAATCACAATAAGAATCAATGGGCTGGAAATTAAAGTGAGAGCTTTGAAACACAAGCCAGTTTTTGTGTTACGCCAGCTCCAGGGGAAGCAGTGGATTTGCAGTTGCCTGGAGTCTTTAACATAAGATTAAAGAGCTTTCTAAAATGCTGGTTTAATCCAATTTCTGTGAACTTCTTGTGTGTTCAACAAGTCAAACACAATGAACCTAATGGTTCCCCCTGGTCCTGCAGTGAAAGAATCTGGGAAGGTGATCTCTGAGTTAGAGGCACCTGGGTATAAGCCATTTCTTGTCGCGCTTTTGGAGAGCCATACCCACAGGTGACATGTGGGGTCAGGTGCTTGGATGGTGCAAGTTATTTCAGTGAACTGGGGGTGTATTTTAGCAACTGAGGATTAGGTCCTTTACTTTAACAAAAAAAAAAAAAAAAAAATCAACTTCCATATGTACTGCAGATGCTTACCAGTAACAAAAACTGAAACATCAGTATTACTCTATTCCATATGCTGTATGCTGGTGGGAAAATACTTGGGTAGTAAAAAATATTATTCCACTGAGAGAGACACAACTAAGCCTTTTGAGCTTGGCAAAGACATTTTACAGATGCACGCTGAAATTACCTTTACTAATTATGCAAATGAAAAAATGTCTAACACTTGTAAATCGAGTTTATGAAACTGGAAGTGCTGTCTGATGAGCTTTCCTTTGAGCATGCAGTGGACTGAGAGGAATTTCTTGGTGCCCCTTCTATGGCGAGTTCATTCCTTGGCTCAGGAGTCAGCGTAGGTTAGCCATTTACAGTCACTTGCAGGGTAGCATTTAGTCTTCTGACTCCGCAGCTGGATCTGATACTTGTGCAACATCTCTACGCACAGGGTTAAAATGACTTTTAGAGCGTAATCACCTGGCATGTTTATCAGCCGCTTCTATGGATGGATGTGATGCTTGTCCATAAGGCTTTGGAGCTGAGCTTCTCCCAGCCCCCCCCCAGGGAGGAGGGGTCCCTGCAGGAAGGCTGGGAGGGCTGCCCCAGAGAGGACAGACCTTGGCTGGGGGCTCTGCTGCCTGCCGGGGGGCTCCTGCCGGCGGTGAGCGGGGCTCGGGGTGCAGCCGGGCTGTTGTCCCTTCACCGGCCGCAAGCGGAGCTGGAGCTGAATCTCCCACCCACATCCTCCGCTCCAGACAGCAAAGCGTGTCTAGCATGGGAGATGGATTTTGATTGTAAATTGGTTGCATGTGGACATTAATACGGGTATAGGCAGCAGAGAGTAACATTACGCACGCACTACAGCTGGTAAATTCATTTGGTCGGCGTGCAGTTTGGGAGAGGCTGGGGAAAGAGCACAGTGTAAAAACATACTGTGCATCTTGCTGCGCTCCTAGTCTGCCTTTATCCACCTAGCGCCTGTCTGTAACGCTGCGGGGTCTCGAGTGCTCAGACGGATCTCGTACCTAGCATGGTGATGCTCTGCTTCGATTTGGCACTTATCTGTAGCTACGTATAGAATCCTGTTAGTTTTCTCATGCTATACTATAAACATTGTGATAGTTTGTGTTGGTTGGCTGATGGGGGAAGGATGGAAACACTGCAGGTGTTATCCCTAAGACAGATTCACTCCAGTAGCCTATCTGTACAGACAGCTTTGGTCTGCTCCTCATTTTACAAGTGGGGAAAACTGAGGTTGGCTGGTGACCCGGATTCCTCTCCCCGTGCCTCAGTTTCCCTATCTGTAAAATGAATGACACTTGTCTCTCTTTAGCCTGACTGATGGCAGGACACGTAGAAGCAATAAGATGTTGCTACTGCATCGTGCATCCTAGGGAACAGCTGCTGTGCTGTGCCCCAGGTAAAGAGTGACTTTTACCTAAAGTTTCTGAGCTGCTGGGGTTTGTGGTAGGAAAGGGACAATTTTATCAATAAAGCTAATGCTAAAGTGAGACCCAGTATTGCTTCAGACGCTATAGATGCCATGTTACTACCATGGTCACGCCAGTGTGAAAGCACGCGTGTACTTGCTTCATCCGCCCTGCAAACTTGTGTCCCGAAGAATTTGTTGCACTAGATATGTAGAACTGATTACTCCCCTGTCCAAGAGCTGGTGCCATGTTTCCAACAAAATTCCTAGGTCTGGCGCCGTCTTCTCCTTTGTCTTTAAATGACAGTACTGCGCTTTGGTGTGCGGCTGTGCCCTCGGGACAGTGCTCCAAGACAGCTATTCACAGCAGCGGTTTCCCTTGGCCCTGAATACTCTACTATTTAAAGTTATTTTAACGAGGGCCCTTTCCAGGCCTTAGTCGGAGCAAGCGAATCTGTTTTGTCCCTTGCCGGGATGTACCTTCATTTGCGCTAAGCGGTGCGTGCCTCCCAAGCGCCTAAGGCTGCCCGGAGAGAAGCGGCCGCTGCACCCTGGGGAGAGGGTTACAGCCCGGGCACGGCGCTGTCAGAGGTCCCCGCTGCGGTTTGCGCTGAAGCAGTTACTAAGCAGTTTGTGCAGTCTCCTTCAGGATGAGCGTCAGCTCTTTGGTGCGCCGTCGGTGAGATCCCGGACCGCTTCCACGGAAGGCTGCCTCTCTCCATCCCTCCCCTCTGCCTCCTGTGGACTCCTTCCCGCAGCGGGACTGCAGAGAAGCCAGCCTGCGGCCCGAGGGAGGGCACACGCTGTGAGTGCGTGGGGGTCCGAAGGGGAGGCACCGCTCTTTGCCGTGTGTTTCTGTCGCTTTTTCTAACGGGCGCCTGAACTGAGACGCTGGTGACAGCTCAGAGAAGGCTGCTGGCGGGGTGGCTGGGTCTCCGGGGGCGGAGAGGCTGGCTGTGAGCAGTATTTGTCCGGTTACTGAGATCCGTATTCAGAGTGCTGCTGGCAGCGGTGGTGCCGGCTATGGCTCACTGTTTGTCTCCAATGGCAGTAACCAGGGAAATATTTTTGAGCTAACTGGCCTCTGTTCAGGAGCGAGCAAGAAAACTGTCCTTCAGCTCCTGAGCGGAGTGGTCCCTCAAAAATTACGTGAATAGGCTCTGAAATTATTTTGCTGGATGCAATAGTTCAGAGCAGAGCCAGTGGCTGGATTTTTTCTAAGAGACTGTTTCAGCAGTGAAACTGTCTGCTGGCAAGCCCTGGGGAGGATGGAATGAAGTCTGCCCATCTATCTCTTGATTAGCTTAGTGTCATTCATTGTAGTGAATGTATTTTAGCTTTGCAGTTTGCCACATGAGGTTTTTATTATTCGTGATGGATTTTAAGATGACAGTGTGGAAATGTGAAACCTTCTTTTGTTGTGTAACGTTCTCTGAGCAGCAATTTGTGTTCTAGCAATCCAGCATTGTCGTGAAGCATGGATTTTGGGAAGAAGATGAATTAACTTTTCTCTGGCAAAAATTAGAAACCATGAAGTGTTTACTACTGAGGGACTAGACAAGGGGCTGTGCCGTGCTGCTGTAAATGTGGATTAATTTCTTGAAGCTGTTGCTGAGATTAGACCTTGGCCTTTAATACCTTTTATTAGGGAAGTTTCTGTTTTGGGGAGAGCAGGATATAACATGCCCCCTGTGATACCTCAGCATGTGTTCTGTGAAATCAAGCAATATCTGTCTCAAAAAAAAAAAAAAATTTGCTGAGCAAATGATGTGGAATGGTGTGTTCTTTAGCTCTTTGCTGATTATGGATAGTTCATATTGTATAGTGAAGACTTGTTAATCATTACTATATCTCTTATGATTTTACAGAAATATTATAACAAGTGTCTTCATAACAGGATGGGATATGAAGTCACCTCAACCCGAACAGTGAGAGTATATGCTTTAAGAATTTTGTTAGTTTGTATAATTTAGCTTTTATTGGGAATAATTAATCAAAGATTCTTAGATGTGTGCATAAACGTATGGTGCATTGTGACACTAGTTCTCAAAATCCTTGAAGTATGACTATAGATATCTATTTGTACACACCAATTAATTTTTGTAGAATGTACCAACAGTGAATCAAAATACTGGCTTATTTTCACTTTCTTCCCAGTTTACTTATGTAGGAGAAAGATTCTGATTTTTTTGATTCACCAAGCAATTTTAAGACCTTTTCTTTAAAGACAAACAAAAAAATCCCAGCCAAACAAGAACATCAGAAGACTGTTTTTCAAGAAGTGGTTAAATGGAAAAAGTGACAAAATCTGTTTCTTCGCCCAAGGAGGTCTATACCAAAATCTTTTGAAGTTGGCTTAGAAAGCTGAAATAAACTCTAGAGGGTGCATGTTAGCAGTGGCAGCACTGCATATAATAGTAGCAGGGCCCCATCCTGCCTGGGCTGGTAACAGCCTGCTTGCCAATTTGACACAGAAATGAATAATTGCTTTTTAAACTATAGATAGGCCTAATTGAGAACTGTCAGCTTCACTACTTCTGAGTTTTGGGGTTCCCTGGGCTCAGATTTTCATTCTGTATCTGAATTTCCTGGCTGTTCTCTACCATTTTAGATGAATAAATATCTAAATGTTTAACAAAAGAGGACTCCAAGCATATGTACATTTCCTCTGGTTGCAGTGCAGCTGCACACGGACTTAACTTTGCCTTACGCATGTGCCTGAGGGGTCTGCTGAATTAGCAACCACCTAAGTGGATCAAAAGCCTGGGGGAGGTTCAGGTTTGGCTCCAAAATAACTGTGGTTCACTTGCATTTCCAATGTAAAGAAGGAGCATGCTGGACTCTTTGTGACTTGGAAGTCAGTGCAAGCCAGTCCTTGAAAAGTCCTTGCAGTTTGCTAATGGCTGGTGTGATCTTGAGGGTAAGCTAGAAATTTCCCTGTCACGTAGTGGCAATGGTGACCTGCAAATAACTGGGAATTCTAATTCTCCAGGGGTCCCTGCCTCCCTGATGCCTGCCTGTAGTACTTACCTTCTTACTTGGACAGCTTTCAAATGTCTCCTTTAGAGGTTGCTGCTAATGTCTGCTTTGAGCCCCTCTTGAATCTTTCATTCAGTAAAATTCAAGCACAGGTGTGTGTTAATGGGTTTGCATCTTTAGGGTGGTAAGATTTTCCAGTTACCGCAGCGGCCCAACATACCTACTCAAGAAACTGGAAGTGAGGGGATTTCCAGTTGGGAGGACATGATTTCAGTTCTTTGATATAAATAAACAGCTCTTCTTTCACCTCCTTCCAAGTCAGCCACAGTAGACTCCTAATGTGTGCTATGCCTGCCTGTAAAAACAACTTGTTTAGCTAAGGCTGTAACCACTCCTGGAGCATGGGAAAACATAACCACTGAACAGGTCTCTTCAATTTGTGACCTCTCCGCTCCTGTAATTTTATGTTAAAAGTGAACATCAAATTTAGTCAACGAGATGAACTGAAAAATGCAGTGATCCAAAGTAATTTGAGCAGTCTTTGTTGAAAGACTTAAAATCAGAAGAAATGTTTAATGTGCCTGCAGAGCAAAGCTCAGGTAAAGCTGTACGTCCTTCATTAGGCTGTGCAGAATGCTTTGGAAATACTGATTGCAACTTAGCATAACGAAAGGAGAAGACTTCAGAGCAGATCTACTGTGCAATAGAAGATCACATCAGGCACCGGTTCAGCTTCTGCCCAGGCAGACACTGAGGGTCACAGGTTTTTGAGGCCTTCAGAGAAAGGCGTGCATTGCTAACCTTTCCCTCTTTCATGGACATTGTTCGGGAAGGCTTGCGAGGCAATTCCATCCACACCATGGCCTAGATCTGTCCCCTTCTCAAGGGATCAGAGCATTTCGGCAGTGCATTGTTCAAGACAGTTGGAGTCTTGCTCCTGACCTTGCTTGTCCAGATTTCTGCTACATTAGTGTACACAAAGTTGGGTTTGCTGTTACAGTTTAAAAAAACAAACAAAACCAAACCACTTTAAGGGATACCTCCAAACATGAACCAGAGTTACTTAAATATTTTAGAACAATCTTCTGTCTTTGGAAGGTAGTTAGAAAACTTTGGTATGAAACTTGGTTTTAATGAGGATAGAAGTTGCATTTAAAACCCCCACACTTTGTCAGTTTTACAATTCTGCTTGGTTAGCAAATGATCTGAGAGAAAAGATGGCACCAGTCACCTACCTGTGCTGCGTTTTGGCTTTTGCTCTAAGCTGACCTAAGTGTGATTCTCTGCTGGAAAAGGTAGTCCTGGCCTTGCTGTTTCCCACCTCACGCCTTATTAGCACTTGTACGCTTCCAGCTCCTTTGCAGAGAACTAACCTAGATAAGAAGCAACCCACTAAGGAAAAGATTCCTTCACTTTATTTACAATAACTTTTTTCCTGGCTTAGTGTACTGGGTTTGTGTAGCAAGGTTTTAGCAGCAGGGGGACTACAGGGCCAAGGCCGAGCCCATCAGCGATGGTGGTAGCGCCTCTGGGAGAACAGATTTTGGGGGGGAGAGGGAACACACACCCACCCAACTGCACAACTGCAGCTGGAGAGAGGAGCGAGGATAGGCGAGAGGAGCGAGGATAGGTGAGAGGAGCAGCCCTGCAGACACCGAGGTCGGTGCAGCAGGAGGGGAGGAGGTGCTCCAGGCGCCGGAGCAGATTCCCCTGCAGCCCCTGGGGAAGCCCGTGGTGAGGCAGGCTGTGCCCTGCAGCCCAGGGAGGTCCGTGGTGGAGCAGAGACCCACCCGCAGCCCAGGGAGGTCCGTGGTGGAGCAGAGACCCACCCGCAGCCCAGGGAGGTCCGTGGTGGAGCAGAGACCCACCCGCAGCCCAGGGAGGTCCGTGGTGGAGCAGAGACCCACCCGCAGCCCAGGGAGGACCCCAGGCCGGAGCAGGGGCAGAGTGTGAGGAGTCCTCCCCTGGGGAGGAAGGAGCGGCAGAGACAGCGTGGGACGAACTGACCCCAGCCCCCATTCCCCGTCCCCCTGTGCCACCGGCGGGAGGAGGTGGAGAAATGGGGAGTGAAGTTGAGCCCGGGAAGAAGGCAGGGCTGGGGGAAGGTGTTTGAAGATTTGGGGGTTATTTTCTCATTCCCTTCCTCTGGTTTGATCGGTAATCAATGGAGCTAATTTCCCCCAGTCGAGTCTGTTTGGCCCGTGATGGCAGCTGGTCTCTCCCTGCCCCTGTCTGGAGCCTTCGGTTCCATTTTCTCTCCCTGCCGGGGTGAGGAGGGCAGTGACAGCGGCTCTGGTGGCACCGGCCCCCAGCCAGAGTCAGCCACCACACTTAGTTTTCAGTTGACTCAACGTGGATTAACAAAAAAAGAAGTGGTGGGAATGTGCAGAAGAATAAGAGAAAGGATGGGATTTCCTTTCTGCTTATAGCTGGATTTTTAGTTCCACTTTAAAGCAAACAGTCTGTAGCACAGCCAGCTTGTATCAGTAACTGAACTTGCTGTTTCTCTGTCTGGGCTGAAAGAATAAACAAACCTTTTCAAAAAGTACACAAAAGGGCACAAATGGTGGGAAAGAGAAATAGAATTAAAAAAGAGAAACCGAAACCAACATTCTTTCTCTGATGTAATAACTTTGAAGTTCTTTTTGGCCTTTAGGAGGGGAAATGTTTTGCTTAAATTCCCAATTGCATTGGGAATTCTGGTGGGACAGAATGTTTTCAACTCCTTTAGCCTGCTTAAACCTGATCGGTGAAGACGTGCAAATTTGTCTCCTTCATGTGTTTAATTCTTGACAGCTAACTTAGCTCTGCTAGACTCTTAGCTAACTGTTGTTGTTCATGGCAAGCAGACACAGGACTTGGGAGAACATTTGAACTGTAACTGCTTTACAGCTTTCGAACTCTGGATTTGTGTGTTGCCTTTTGGTACTTTTCAAGAAGAACACCACAATGTTAGGTGTCCTTTTGTGCTCTTAAAATGAAATCTCTGGCCTTGTGCTTAACCCTATCTGACTCTTTTTCATCACGTCAGCAGTCTGATTTTTTTCCCCAAATCCACAATTTTGATTTGAATGCTGTGAGGGTCATTTTTGACTGAGCTTGCGCAGAGTAGAAGTAGGCTGATGTACTCTACGACTTTAGCAAAGGTTTTCTTTCACTCCCAGCTGTCTTCCTTCCCTGTGATTTACATATTAGGCTGTCATTAAGAAGAGATGAACCTTGCTCTGGAAATTTGTAACCCATTATTCCAAGATTAGTGACTTCAGATGAGGGATAGAAGCACCCTCCTCCTCCAGTCAACAGAAGGCCCGGCAGTTGTAGCGTTCAGTCACCGAAAAACAAAGAAACCCCAGTGTCCTGTTGTGGCCGGTTGCCTTTGGGTGTCTTTGATGGAGCAACAGGCGCTGCTGTGTCAATCTGCTCGGCGCAGTCCAATCTTTCGCTCCAGCAGGTCATCTTTCCAACACTGTTGGAAACCATTAGTTGCCCTTAGCATAAACAAGTTTCTCTCTGCTCAGAGAAGATGATATTCATTGTTGGTTTTAATCAGCTGCTGTTGGCGTAGGTCTGAAGGCGGCAGTCTGCGTGGGCTGTGCTCCAGCCCTGCTGCAGGAATACATACAGCTGTGGTGAGAAATGAAACGGGCAAGTGTGTGTGGGGGGAAGCCCAAGCATGTTTCATTTTTGAGTGAGGAATTATGAAGCGTAACTGAATGGCTTTCCCCTTAAAGATTAGATAGCGCAGTTGCAGCTAGCCTCCCTAGAGATCTGGGGAGGAGGAGAAGCTGTGTCAGACAGATGGCTGTAGTAATTGCTTTTCTTTTCCTCCCCCTTGGTAGAAAACCTTGGGAAGCAAAACTGTAAGGCCTAATTCTTCTGCAGTGAAACTGGTCTCTGCTAGGAATTGAATTTATAGCAGTTTAAGAGGAGAACCAAGAGCAGATGAACTGACTTGTTTCATTTTTTTTTTCCTTCTAATATTGCATCCTTATTCACATTTTAATTGTCCTGGCAAATTCAATTAGCTCAAATAATGAAGAACTGCATGGTATGTGTAAAAAATCAACTTTGGTGACGTATGTAGGGGATCAGCATTATTTCACATAATACTGTTTGATCAATTAAGCTTTTTCCTTTTTTTAAATTTGAGAAGCTATGTGTAACTGCCTGTTCAATTAAAAAGAAATTAAGACCACAAGAATAATAGCACAGAAGCTAGGAAATGCCTGAGTCAAGGTTGCCAAGATAACCATGTTCCAGCCACTTGGCTGGTGTATATTTTGTTATGATCTTTAGTTGATGGCTCTACAGACTTTCTCTCAGAGGACAGGACTGCTCTGAAGCGACCGGGGGTTGTCCAGTCTCTTCTGCAGATATTAGCAAGGTGCAATGAAGCAAGGCAGTTGTTGTCAAGCTCCTGGGGCTTGTTAGCTTCCTAAAACCTTCCCATTGACTTTTGGGTCCCCGTGTAGTGAATTAAAACATGCCTATCATCAGTAAGTTTTTCTGAAGTAGTCTATGAACCTGCAGCTGTTAGCTCAATATCGGCTCGTGTCAGCCTGAAGCAGGGTTTTCTCAGCGGCGGTGCGTGTCCCACAGGAACGCGGTACGTTGCGTCTGCCCACGAGGCCGAGCACCACCTCCTGCAGGCTCGTGGCTTGCAGCGCCCAGGCCAAGGCTACAGAGCCTCCTGGGATAAAGTTAGTGGAAGGCATCAATGGGTTAATGCTGACTAATGCGAGGCAAAAATGTCATGGCTTTAAAACAAACCCAGACCTGTGTCTGTTTGCTTTTAAGAATTTTTTCAGGCTTTTTTTAGTCAAAGATTAAACACTTCCTTCAGCAGCCCCGGGTAATGTTTCCAAGGACTGGGACTTCGATTGCAAGCTCTGTGCTGTGATGGTGTTATGAATTCGTCAATATTGGAGAGTAACTACCTTTAAGCACTGTCCTAGCGAAAAATGCAAGAGGGCAAACGTGACATGTGCTGTTGGGTACAGCTACTGACATTTCGTAGCCACATGATCCTATTTGCCATTTGGGCTCACGAGGCACCTTCCCTTGTTTCCTCAGATTTTCTCAGTCTCCTGCTAGTTTCTTCAGCTACAGTTTCTTTTCCCAGCGTGTCAGTATGTGAGCTATACTGACTGACTTGAATGTGTGATTCCTAGTCACCAAGTGTACTTTATACCGCCTTTCTCATCATCTGGATGTCTCCTGCTGAGTGTGGGTTTTACAGCAAGTCCCACGTGGCTCATCTTGCCCAGGCAGGCGATTTGATGAGAGCTAACTGGCACTCTGCAGTTCTTTTTTCTGTTATTTCGTCTTACCCTTACACCACAAGATTCTTTTCGTAGAAAAAGGACATTTAGAAACCAGAAACCTCGTATTTTTAGAGCGAGCTAATAAAGCAGCTGTATGAAGGGGGGAGGAAATTTCTGTTCTGCTCAAGACTGGTTGATATTAATGATGCCTTCATATTGGCAACCATCAAAAGCGAACTATTGTACTGGCAGGTTTGTTACCCTGGAGGGAGGAGCAAGCCTCTGAGAGGCTAGAGGTGGTGGCACGTTTTCTAGTGCATTTTCCCTTTCTGTTGAGCCTCCTTGTGTTTGTCTCATCCATTGTAGAAACCTTTGCTCCATTTTTGCAACTGTTTGGCATAAGCTCGGTCCTGGTCACCCAGACCTGAGTGTGCCTGTCTACCTGTGGGACTGCACGGTTGTCACAGTATCTTTGCAGCTTCTGGATGCTGCAATCAACAGTATTTTCTTCAATGGATGCTCCAATTTTTCTCGGTTCTGAAAGTCCAAGCTCTGTTTTAATTATTATTTTGATTTTTTTTTTTTTCCCCGTACTTCTGGGGTGGCAGTTTTCTTGCTGTTTTTTCGATTCCTCTGCAAACACCCATTTTTCTCTCTTCTGCCTCCATCTTGCTGCCCACCTGTGGTTTGGAAAGGGCATATCTATTACTATTCTGGTGATTCAGAAGCACTTCAAATAGACTGTCTGAAGGATGCTAGAAGTCTTTGACCAACAGTCTGGGGACACTTGTCAGTACCTGTTGAGAATCGTATTCATAGATTACAGGACTTTTTTTTTTTTTTTCTGGTCCCTTGGGTGCAGTATTTATCTGACTCTAACTAGGGCTATGAACATGCTGTTCTTAAGCAGCTAGCAGAGAAATCAGGCTTATGGTGTTCTCTGCTTTCTAATAACCTTGTATATTCAACATGATTTTGTTTTGCCTTTCCTTTTGACTCTACAGTTTCCCCCACAGATCCCATTCTGGACATGCATGGGGGAAACTGCGGAGTAAAAAAGGAAAAACGTAATGGGTTACTGTTATTTTGTTTGCTTTGGGAATGTCGATCTGCCTCTTTCGGTTCCCTCAGAACCTGGAGCACCACGTGGCTGTTGGCTGGGATCTCTGTGCTGCCGCCAAACAGATAATGGATCGGCATAAAACTCTCTCTAGCTGGGCTGGGGGAGGAGGTAAACACGGCAACTCGGGGTGGCAGCTATAAACTACTTTGTGGGTCCTCTGACCTGCCTGCTTTGCCTGTGGCAGGTGCGCAAGGCAGGGGACGCTGTGCCAGTTCACACCCTTCCTGTGCACAAAGATGTTGTCAGAAGGGGATAAAACGGAATCTGGGAATCCTGATGTCTAAGGATTAAGGACTTATGGATGTTTGATATAGAGACAAGAAAAAGCTGTGGGAGAAGAATTGCTCTGTACAACTGCCTGAAAGGAGGTTGTAGCAAGGTGGGGGTTGGTCTCTTCTCCCCAGTAACAAGCGATGGGACGAGAGGGAACGGCCTCAAGCTGCGCCAGGGCAGGTTTGGGTTGCGTATTAGGAAAAACTTCTTCACCGAAAGGGTGGTCAAGCATTGGACCAGGCTGCCCAGGGAAGTGGTTGAGTCTCCATCCCTGGAGGGATTTAAAAGACGGGTAGATGTGGTGCTTAGGGACATGGTTTAGTGGTGAACTTGGCAGTGCTGGGTTAACGGTTGGACTTGATGATCTTAAGGGTCTTTTCCAACCTTAATGATTCTGTGATTCTAAGGGGTGAGATTACTGCTGCAGCATGGTACTCGGCTGCCTTCAATAACGCCAGCTAGGGTCAGTAGTATTCCCGCGGGGAGATCGGGAGGCTGTTCAGTCCTTCAGTGACCGTGTGCTGCATCAAAAGCAAAGCCCAGCAAATAGGATTGCTAGTTATATTTGTAAAGGCGTAGAATGGAAATCGGTTCTGTGTCCCTAGCTGTTCAGCGGGCTTTCCTTTGAGACACTGAACATCACATGCTGAATATGATGTACTGAGTTTAGCTTTACTATTCATGTCAATGGATTCCCACAGACTGTGACACTGAGTTATCTCAGCTCTAGCTGCTCTGTCTAGAAATTTGCAGGCTGTTGTCCTACTTTAAAATCAGTAGCAAGTGAGCGCCCTGCTGATGAAAAGGTCCTAATGGCTGTTCCCGTCCTGGAGAAGGACTCTCTTTCAGCACCTGCGGAACAAATACAGCACAGAGAAGAGCGTACGCTTCTTGAGTGGAAGAGACCAGCCCTGTTCTGGCTTTGGGCAGTCTTTGGTCCCTTTGGCCTGTTTGTTATAGAAGTCTTGTGAAATCTAGTCATGAGGGTCATGTTGAGAGAAAGGACACGAGTCTGCTTTCCCCAAGCAGATTTCAGAACGACGTCAGCAGTGCGCTGGCAGATCATCCACCAGCGGCACCCTGTGTCGCACGGGGCACTTCTACAGGCAGATGTGCGTTGCTTTCGGCAGTTCTGCCGTAGCAGCGGAGGCTGGAGGGAAGAGCGTGTGGTCCAGACAACCCCTGCGCTGCGGCTGCTGAGCAGCAGGGTAATGCATCAGGGCACGAGGTTAAGTTGCCCTGATGTCAAGGCAGAGATGAGGTAGATCCCACTCTTGATTCCTGCTCTGTGAAGCCTGGAGACAAAAGCAAACACTGAGCTGGTGTCAGAGTGTATTTGCACCTGGCGGAATGACCAGGATCCCTTATCTTACAAGCTATGCCAATCAGCCAAGAGCAACAGGGCTTTGTAAGGTTTCTTGCCATCCCAAGCAAAGGCAAACTCTCTTGGTTTTGACAGGGTCATCTCTGGAGGTTAAGTCGTGAGTCCGTGTGTAAGATGCTGTTGCGAAGCTGTGTTGGCATGTAGTTTTCATTGTTGCAGTTCTGGTGCTTTGGGGTGGGGAGAAGATATGGTGGTTTTCCTACGAAGGCTGTATCTACCTTCTGATGTGTTGTGATCTCTCCTGCATGTTCAGATTTTGACTGAGAGAATGAGCCACAGATCTAAGTTGTCCCACTATGCTTTTTGAAACAAACTGTTCTCTTCCCTACCTGCAGCCCCCACCAGTTCAGGAGATCTTGAGTCTCACCGTTCTCTTATATACATGTGCTGTACCTGACCCAGTCAGACTCAGATCTTGGACAACTCTTGGGCTCCGTTCAGGTGATGAGAACGGTAGTATAAAATACCTTTGGTGACTAGGAATCACACATTCAAATCAGTGAGCATAGCTCACACACTGACACACAGGGCTCTTGGGCTATAACTGCGTGGCTCAGTGCTCTGCAAACACCAGGCTTGGTTACTTGGAGCAGTGGATCTCTGCTCAGAGTGAAAATAAACTCGTCTGCGTCAGAAGCTAAGCCTTAGCTCTGCTCGCTCTCTGCAACAGTGTACATACATGACCATAGCAGTAGACTGAAACGACTAAGTTCTGTGAACATGACTGAGACCAAGCTCTCTTTAGCTGTGATTCGTTAGTCTGCTCTTTGCCACCTGCGATGTCAGGAATCGGAGAAGCTGGTAGCGGGCCGCACAAGCACGACGGGAATGAGGGTCCTGCATAAAAAACGTCAGGCGTTCTAGTTTGATTTTCCCCTTTTTCGTTCAAAGGGAGGATCTGCAGAGTCAGCCCCCTTGAGATGTTCTTTCAATTGCTTGGAATTATTGCCTTGTTTTGTGCATCAGCCAAAATCTGTGCACCTTCTTCCCATATTGTGTGTGTCAGCGTCTGTTTAGGAGAGGGCAGTGACACAAGCACTTCGGTTCCTTTTGTCTCAAGGCATTGGTGAAGTGTTTGAAAATGAACAGAAAAGTTTCCAAGTGACACTGGGTCATATAAAACCCCAAATCCCTAGTTCTGGAAAGGATCAGAGCAAACAGCTGAGAAAATGACAGAGGTGGTATTTTGGGCAGCAGACTAGGATGCAGGAGAAAGAAGCTAGTTTCTAACCTCTCTGACCTCCCTCTATTTCTGGCCAGTTTGTTTAAAACCAGCTGCACCAAAGTATTTCAGTGCCTGCATTGTATTGACATCAGTGAAGATCTTGGTGCTTAAATAGGGCAGTTACCTGCCTGTAGGCTGATCCGTGGTCTGTCTGGACCCGGCGTCCTTCCCTCCGCTCTTGTCTGGGCAGTTGGAGGTAAGCCGTACAAAGCCAGGACTGGTGGTTGTTCTGTAGCCGTACGGTGGCTAAAGGCCTAATTCCAGTAGGTGCTGTTGTAACATAAACCTCGATCCCGCCAGTTGAGCTGGCAGATATTCCCCAGTAAATGTTGCTGGTCTAGACTGGGGTGAAAAGTGGAGAGAACAATTGGGTGCACCTGTTACAGAAAGAATCGTAGCTCAATGTGAGACTACAGTTGCTGGTCACTCAATAGATGACACACAAAAATTGTGGTGATTTTTCCCTAGCTGCTTGCCAAGTTATTTTTTTTAACTTTTCAGTGTTTACTTCAAAAGACCAGGCTTTGTTTTCATGAGAAGAAAGCTTCACAGCCCCTTATTTCCTCCTTTTACTATGTGTTTGCTTGTAGCAGAAAAAGCATCAGCAAAGGAAACTGTGCTGAATTAGCTGGTTACGCACAATCCTCAAGCAGAGACCAGGGAGTTCAGGGTGGAACATGGCACTCTATCTGAAATAGACTTTACTGTTTCAAAGACTGATAAAGCTGCTTTATGTGGGAGGCCAAATGCAGTGGCTTAATATGGAACATGAAGTAGTAAGGAGCAGGCTGTCGGCTTGAGCAAACCTGTAACATGCTCTGGCAAATCTACTGGAGCTGGCTTACAAAAAGCTCTCTGAAATCACAAGGCGATAGATAAAGTAAGTAGGCTGAAGATGAGACTCTGTAAGTATCATAAACTTCTCCGTGACAGTCATTTAACAGCTGAACCAATAGTCAAGCCAGGCTCTTTTCCTTTGGGAGTCATCTTTGTTTTGCTGGGTTCTTAAAGGATGGAAAAATTGTCATTAAGGTTTTAGTAACTCACTGAAGATTTCTGTTTTCACTTGCACAGATGAAATCATGCAGCAGGAGATACGGCCGCTGGTTGCAGTGGATATAATAGAGCAGCTTCACAGGCAATTTGCCATCTTGTCAGGTAAGAAGTTGCTGGTAATCACACTCCGGGATTCTGCTGGAAATGTATTGGAATCTGTCATGCTAACTGTCACCTTTCAGCTCTGTACAGCAGTTGCAATAGTATTTTTATATTGCTAATGAAAAGTGCTGTTACAATCAGACATTCACAGTGTATGGAACTGATAAATGCCAACTTGCTGTGCTTCGTTTTTCTTAAGGGGAGTTAATTTTCAGTGCTCTCCACAGTGGGGTGGGGGCGGGAGGCACAGATTTAGAGGGTAAGGAATTAAATCTTTCTGTACATATCTTTGCACAAATGTTCAAGTGCCTTGTTTGTGGGAAAAGATTTTGGTCTATCAGGGAGCTATTCATGACCTTCCCCCCCTTCCTCATTTACCTTTGTTTTAGAAGTGATTCATTTCTAAAGTGTAAGGTTCTAATCTTTTAAAGATTTGATTATTACATATTTCTTTGTTTGCCTGAAGTTTGCAATCACACAAAGTGACACAGTTCCTGCCCCGAATAAATAGCTGATATTGAAATATTTGCCAAATTATTTAATACGCTTATTTCCGATGCTGTAGAAGAGAAATCCTTATCTGGGTCCTAAAATGGCCTCTGATGTTGACTGTATGGCCTCTGGCAACTCCTTTTGTCTCTGTTTCCACCTGTTCTGCAAATAAGGGAATGAAGAATTTGCTTTCCTTCTTCCATATAGACACAGAGTGAATTATGAACTTGCACAAAACACTGAGGCGGTCATAAGGCACTCTGGGACAGCCCGTCCCTCTCTGCTTGGTGGAGAGGAACGCTGCGTACACAGTGCAGAGAGTACACAGACTCAGCTCTGCAGACTATCAGCTCAGCAGGCCCAATCCTTGCTGCATCTTCACATTTTTAAGTACACTCCAAGCTGCCAAATGAAATCCAAATCTTAAGTTACTCAGAATTCTTTATAGGGCTCTGAGTATTAAAACTTAATTTTGGAGGTTTCCAGGTAGCATCTTGTGGCAGTTTCATAAACTCAATAACTAACTGTTTTGCATTCGGCAGAGGGTATTGACTGAGCAGAGGTGGAACCAGCTGCCTTCCCGTCTGCAGTAAAGCATCTCAGGGTCACATCTTCCTAGAATTCCTGATAAACACAAACCTCCATGCAGAACAGCGTCAGCAACTGTATAAAATTGCTCAAACCTTCTGCATCCCACTGCTGTGCTGGGTGCAGGGTAACTAGGAAATGCTAGCGTAGCATCTATCCTAAGAGAGTTTTTGTGGGGTAATGTCTCAGTATTTTCCTTTGGCTGTCCAGGCATTCGCCTGCGTACCACGTGCTTGCTATAGCTCTGCCATGCCGAACTGGAGAGGATAGGGAGTAACTTGGTATTAAGTGCTCCACACCTGACTGCCAGAGATGTCAATGCACAGATGCTACAATAAGGTCTCAGAAGCATTAGGTGCTCAGGGAAAGCTGGGCACTCTTTCCCCTTAAGGTGCTAGCTGCTTAACAGAAAAAATAATGACTGATGGGTGGGAGTTGATAGTCTCTTAATCTGGGGGCTGTTGTCAAGTTTGAAACCAATCCTCACTTAAAGAACTCCTTCAGGAATGCTACTCAGATCCCTTTTATTAGAATATTTTAAAGTCAGCTTAGCACTAAATACAAGGAAGGGAACAGGGAATGGAATCACTGTTCAACTCCTTCTGTGTCTTGATGTTAACTACAGTCAGATCACAGCTGGGATGCTTGTCTGCTGTTTGTAAGCAAGAAAACACTTACCAGTTGGTCTCCCTAGAATGCTCTGCTTGCTTTTTCCGCTCACCAGGCATGCAGAACTGCTAAAACCAATATTGTTTTCAATGCCTGAAAACACTCGTATCAGTGTAAAGAACATCATGCATGTTGAGAATTCAGTGCCTCATATGCAATGCCTATCCAGTAAAATGTGGAGGACTGCTTTTCTTAAACCCCATTGCCTTGCAACATTTGAGACCATCAATAAAAGCTATATGTGGCGTGTAATGATCAACTTGTGGGAAGTGGTTTACTAAACAGGAAGAAAACCCCATTTCCAGTTCCAGCTAGAACATTAAACATGGCCCAGAAATGTCACGGGTAAATATAAAAAAGCATTTTCATGTTCCTTTATGGACTCATAATTTCAGCAGTGCCTGTATTCTTACCTGCTATTTTAGCAAATTCAGCTCTTCACATTTGATCTAATTCTTTTATTCTTGGAAGCGATGAGAAAGATGTTTAAATAAGACTACTTAAAGACTTCGGAAATAACTCTTCACAGAAGACAGGGCTGAGAGGCTTGCTTGTTTGGAATCGGCAAATAACTGGTTCATCAACATACAAGTACTAACAACAGATACCGAAAGTGAGTGAAAAGGTGTCTTTCATGCCCCCATCTACAAAAACGACAAATCCCATTTGAAGAATTTTCAGGCTTATCTAAAATCTCCTCGGTACAGTCCAGAAATAATATCCTAATAAGAAACAGGGCAGTATAGTTCATAGTTTCTAAGTTGATTTCAGTCTGAAGTTTACAGCTAAATTTGGAAACCTGGGTGCCTCCACTCTGAAATCCCCATGGCAGCCTGTGAAGATGATCATGAACATAAAATCATCTACTCAGAGGTCCCTTTAGCCCAATATCTTATTCTGTTGGTGACCAGTGGTGGGTCATAAGTAAAATATAGCAGGAATCTTCCTTACTATCCCTTTATTGCCTCCTGCAAACTGAGGTTTAGGTACAAGCCAGAAATGACTATACTTTTCAAAAATGCATTTCTCTAAATAAGTGTAACTTTCCTTGAGCAAAAGATTGGCTTTTTCATCCAATGAAAACAGATCTGGGCACTCTCCTGCCTCATTTCACTTTAATAAAGTAATGCACACATAAATGACTTCATTTGATTTTGATCCCCCCCCCCCCCCCCCCCCCCGATGGCTCTGCAGCTTTTCCTTAAAGCATGCTGCTTTTCATTAGGCTCAAGCAACCACAAATATTTTGGTGCTTTGGTGCTTGCCTACATGGAGACTGAAAATCTCCTGATACTTAGCCCATCTCCTGGTTTTCCATGCTGATAGATTCCAGCTCGGTAGCCACTGTCTGAAACCCCCCCTCTGCTCTTTGGTCCCATCACCATGGGCAGTAAAAGACACTCCCAATGTACTTGAGGAGTGTTTTGGGCATATAATATGTTTTTCTGAACAACTTCATAAAAATAGTATAGGCTGATTTATACCAGTTGGGGTTCTTTCTTTCAGTCTGTAGGCTGCCGCCTCCAGAGGGCAGCTAGCCACCTCCTCCGTGCACGCACATGCAGAGCTCCGGGGATGTTAGCAGTGGGTATGGTTTGTGCTACTCCACGGCCTCCAGCTTTGTTGGGCTCTCCTGTTCAGTCCTGTGAACCCCACATCCATTTGTCCAGTGATAATAAAAGTAACTGGTTGACTGTTGCAGAGTTTCTTCTAAATTAATATTTATTTGGTTAATATCAGCTTGTTATTAACAGCTGGCAGCTGAGGCAGGTGTAGTGAAACCATAACATTCCCTTGCAGTAAAGCAGAAAAGAAGGAGTAGAGCGATTGAAGTCAAAGGCTCTTTGTTTTCTCTGGACAGGACTCATTAGAAACACTTTCCTCTACTATTGCTGTGTACAAACCTCTTAGAAGAGGACCTGACGGTCTTGCAGTCTCCAAGCAGACGGCAGGAATTATGTAACAGGCCTAACGAGCGTGGTGTTTGATTGTGTCAGGGTCTAGTTATAATGAACATATTAGATACCAACAGCCTCCTGTTTGTCCTGGCTGTCTAGCTACCAGACTAACCAAAGACTCTACTGTCCATGCCAAGAACAGGGAAACTCTCCAAAGCCTTCCCTGGTCTGCTGTGGTCATGGAAAAGGCTGCAGTGTAACGTGACAATGTCCTTAATCACGTAGTTCTCCTTTGGTCATCCCTTTTTCCATGCGCTGACCTAGCCCTGCTTAGCTTGTGAGATCTGATGGGAGTATTGGTTCTTGTGGTTAAATTCTAGTTTTGAAACCACTACTGCCTCTTTCCTTTCCCTGAAAACTGAACTTGCAATTATGGGCCTGCAGCTGTGACAACACAGGAATGCCCAGCTAAGTGTGTGTGTTTCCTGTAGCTGTTAAGGGAACTAGATCACAAAGTTGGGTAGTACTGAAAACCTGGCTATTCTAACACACACCAGTTTTTACTGAAGAATGGAGAACCACTGGTAGAATACTGTTCCTGTCCTGCTGACAGACTAACAACCTGTTGTACCAATTTGCTCTTGGAACTACTACTACCCCCTCCCTTTTTATCTGCAGCTTCACAACCTGTTGTTATCTGTAATTACTCTGTCAAAGAGCCAAATCTGCCATTTGCAGCACTAATGTATCCTGTTACTAAATCACAAATTTACTAGGCAAACTGTCATGGAGTGTATTAGCAGAGATTCATTTTCTTTGTGTTCTGCTCTTGTTAAGTCAATGGACTTCAGTGGATGGGAGACTGAAAATGGTAACTGACTCCAAAGGCGGTTGATTTCATTTCCAAAGCCTGGAGGGTATTTGGCCATCTGCTTCCTGTTTAAACTCAGCCTTTTGGAAAACCTGCCCTGACCTTGCCAAAAGGACAGTTTGGAGCTTGTGTAAAAATCTAGACCCAGGAAGCATGATTTAACTTTAATGAGAAATTCAGCATTCACAACCCTTAATCAACACAGAAAACCAAAACAACAGAGCAATGGAAAAAGCAAAACCTGAGCAAGGCAGTGAAACTTCAGCCAAGATATCACTGAACTCTTCAGCTGTCTGACCCAGGAGATGAACTGTACCCAGGTCTGCTATGACTAAGGGAGCTCTCTGCATGTTGGCAGACCCAAGCAGTTAGCCTGCACGTGTCAGCAAAATTTGAAAGAAAACTTTCCAGTACTAGCTGATGAGTTGGTGTTGTGGCAGGCTGGGGAGGTGCGTACTGTAAACTTGCAGACAAACTTGTGCAACTTCTGCCCATAGACTGTTTGTTGCCTTTTTTTTTCCCCCCCTAAGGGACTCGGTGTATTTGGCAAGCTCTAGTTAGATGTTACTCTATGAATCCTGCTGGTGGTGTTACAAGAAGAGCTGCTGGCTCTGGAATAGGACATCAGTGTAGCCCCTGATTGTCTAAACCATGGATGTTTTTGGTCCCTGGACAGGAGGCAGTAGGTGGGTTAGAACTGGGGAGTGGGAGATTTCCTAGGATCCCCATCGTGTCCAGGAACTTGGCCTGCAGTTGTGATGGCTTGCTGCTTTTACATCAGTCATACCAACATGCAGCTTCAGCTGTGAGAGCTCTCAGAATTCAGCAGTCACACCTCATTTGTCAATCACACCCTTTACACTGCAAAGCAAAATTACATTTTCTCTGCTGCCATATCCCGTTCTACCCTATGCGTATTCCTCCCCCAAATACTTCAGCTGTTTTGTTTCTATAGCTGAATACTGGCCCCATCTTCCCTGTAACAGCTACCCAGGCTGCACTGGCAGCTGGAAAGTCTGTCTAATAGGAGCAACCATGAATGCTGCTTTGTGTCCTGGGACTTGGGGAATTAGCACACATAAGAGCGAGCGATGGTCCCGTTCCCATGCCTTGTACTGTCCTGATGCAGCTTGTGCGCTATCTCACCTACTTTTCTTTCCCTTCCACATTCACTCTGTACTTCTGTCCTGTCACCCAGGTTCTTCCTGTCCCTTTGTCCTCGGGCTACAAGAGAAGAGGAAAAGATGAGCAAGAAGCTGGGGTGGAAAATAAGGATAGTGGCTGGGAAGAGGAGGAAAGGGATGCTGTCATCATTCTGAATGGCAAACCAGGCAGAAGGTCAAGCTGACTGTCATCTTTTCCTCTTAAGTCTTGCCTTTTTCCAGGCAGTCCAGCCTTCTGCTCCTCCAGCTCCTGATGTCTGCCTTGTTTGTGCTCCAAGTTGTTGAGCTTGACACACCTCTGTGTGTGACCCTGAATGCATAGGAAATGATTTAACTGCTTGCTGATAATTTACCTCTGATCGTACATCAAGATCATTAATCCGAATGCCCTTCCCCCGGCAGCGGTGGGTCCCTACCTTTCACGCAGTGAGCTTGGGTTGGATGCAAGGCAGGTTGCTACCTGCAGAGGCAGAGAGCAGAAAGGAGATGGACCCCTTGAAGGAAACTGATGGAGCTGAATCGCGGTGGGAGGATGTGTTGTGTTTGTGGGTGCTATCTGGGAGGGGAGCTCAGAGCATCAGGAGATGGTAGACAAAATCTGGATGTGTTTCCTCTGCAGGCAGAACTCTGGGGCTTGCTGTGACAGAGCAGGCTGGGGTCTGACTGAGGAGCAGTGACCCACGGCAGACTGCCAGTGGGATGGCCCGGCTGCTCTAAGGCAGGGTTAGGAGTGAGCCTCCTGTTAGTTCAGCCAGAGGGATAGCCCTGAGCCTCCCCTCCTGCCAGCTCTTGTGGCTGCTGCTTGCGACGGCTGCTGCCACCAGCTGCTCTTTCCCTGGCCTGGCACCAGCATTTGGAGCTGCTGGGTTGCTTGAAGAGTGCTGCAGACTGGCATCTAATGACGCCTGGGGAAGCTGCAAGTCAGCGAGGCAGAGGCCTGTGCACTGCATGAAGACAGCTGCCAGGCATGGCCATGCTCCTGATAGCTATTTTTCAGTGTATCTTTGTTTCTCCTGACTGTACTAAACTCAAGTTGTTGCTCGCTTCTTCCATGGGGCTGTTGAGCTCAGCTCGTGCCTCATGTTGCTCTGGCTTTTCGTCAAGCTCCTTCGCTCCTGGCAGTCCTTGGGCCTCCTTATCTTGCTGCACAGAGCAGATGTGCTGCGGGTAGCTGTGGTGTAACCCTCTCGGCTTGTGCTGTGCTCGTGGTGCTCACTCTGTTCAGCACTGCTCTCCTGTCTCCTTCCTGCCCTCACTTTCTTCTTAAAATGTCTTTTTTTTTTTTTTTTTTTTTTCCCCCTCCCCTTGAGGACTATTTTCTTTTGGTCTTCCGTGGAGCTGCTGGAGCTAGTTCTGTCCCTGTCTGCCTTACTTATGATGGATTGTAAAATTTTCTGTTCAGCAATTAGACTCTTTTCACAAGTGATGCCCAGGAGTGTGAGGGTTATGTGCAGTCCCAGCAAGTGCAAGGGTCATATACAGAGAGAGTCCTTGGGGCCAAATTCCATGCGCTTAGTCCTTATGGCTGTGGAACTGACTGAAGACTGACCCTGTTGGTTTTTGGTTTGTGCTCTCTACCTTTCCAAGACATTGAGTAGCCGTTTTCAGTGTTTCAAGTTTTTCAGTGTTTTCAAGTTTTCAGTAGCAGTGTTTCAAGGACCAGAAGAAATCTGGTGGCAACTCCCTAGAAAGCAAGGTTGATGGCCCAGAAAAAAAGGGCTGCGGCTTGTCAATTCACATTCTGCAGAAATTTGCATACTGCAGCAAATCTTGGTTTAGCATCAGGAAAAAAAAATGGCATTAACATGTAGAGGTATGGAACTGTTCTCTCATCCAGAGGAGAGAGTTTTCCAGACACCCTTGGTATATAAGGAGCTTCCCTTATATCCCTTAACATCCACTCTTGTTACCTTGCTAGATATGTGGATAAATGGGTATGGACTGTTTTCCCTTGTAACTCAACTACTGCTCAAGGTTCAGATATGGGCAGGAACAACCCATTTCGAACATATTTGTGTTATTGCTTCTTACCCAACACTTCAGACATTCCTGCTCTTTCCTTGTCATAGTACTTAACAATTTCTGATCACAGAACTCCCTCAGACTTCACCTAATTTCATGGTATGGCAGGAACGGAGGGTTGCCTTGTGTATTTCCTTGTCTGAAATGCAGAAGTATTCAGTAACCTCCTGAGCGTCCCGCTGCTTTGGTTGCAGCGGGAAGTGCTGCCTGCGCCTCGGAGGATGAGACGGGGCCCAGGAGCTGTTAAGGGTGCGTGGCCTCGTCAGAGGCAAGGGGCTCCTGGCTCTCAGTGGAACGCTCAGTCCTTACAGATTTGTTGCCAGTGGTGAAGGGAAGAAGTCAGCGTTCAGTCTGCGTACATTCATTCCGTGGATGGCTTTTTATAGGAGAAGATCCTGTGACAAAAATACACACCCACGTACATACAGTGCATCATCAGCCTGCCTCATCTAGCTTGGGGAAAAGGGGCCAGAGGAAGAAGAGCACATGTATGAATGTGGATGCAAGAGGAAGAGAAGATAAAAGGGACACAGAGACCCTGGTCAGCAGGAGCATTAGAAGTGCCATGTTGAAACTTGTAGTTTAAACAAATCTTGAGTATAAGTGCAGGTAAACTATCAGGTGTTGAAGGAGGGGATCCAGGGAAATCTTGATCTTATCCTCCAGGGGCGAATATTGCTGCTTTAAACCAAAATATTCCAGGTTACTACATCTCCCCTGTTTAGAGTATCTTCGCATATCTGAAATACGTGAATGGGAAGGCGCGGTGCCTGGAACCACGTGAATGCACAAGATACCATCTATGAAATACCTTGGCACGCACTGAACTCCAAGGAGAGAGCGAGCAGACAAGCTTCCCACTTCACTCTCCTGGCCGTTACTGTTTGTGTCCAGGAGATGTCACCAAGCGTCTGTAACAAACCATCCTGACCGGGTCCCTGCGGCTGGAGTTCCTGGTCTCCAGAGTGCAGTGAGCAGCCAGGGGAAAGTCTGACCAGACTGGCATGGCAGCGTATTCTGTGGCACTGCTGCCTGCAGAGAGCTAGCTAGCGTGCCCCGAGATCGAGCTGCCGTGCATCTGCGTGTGCCCTTGTCCCAAGGCCGATGCGGAGGTCAATGTGTAGGCCGTAGCTCTGCGCAGAATTTGATATCCAGTTCAGTGCAGTGTGAATGATAGTATTCCTTCTTTGTGTTGTGGCTGAATGCCTTTTGAATCTCTGTAGGCCTGTTTTCCCCCTAGCAGGGTGAGTTTAGTGGATGATCTAACACAACTGACTCATTTTCAGAAATAATTAAAGCAATATTCAACCTTCAGAATGAAAAATAGGGGCTAAAGGTAGTGTCCTGACAAAGCCACCACATCACCAGATGTCAAGAAGGAAGACGGTAGTGTGGTGGCTGACCCTGGCTGGGGGCCGGTGCCACCAGAGCCGCTGTCACTGCCCTCCTCACCCCGGCAGGGAGAGAAAATGGAACCGAAGGCTCCAGACAGGGGCAGGGAGAGACCAGCTGCCATCACGGGCCAAACAGACTCGACTGGGGGAAATTAGCTCCATTGATTACCGATCAAACCAGAGGAAGGGAATGAGAAAATAACCCCCAAATCTTCAAACACCTTCCCCCAGCCCTGCCTTCTTCCCGGGCTCAACTTCACTCCCCATTTCTCCACCTCCTCCCGCCGGTGGCACAGGGGGACGGGGAATGGGGGCTGGGGTCAGTTCGTCCCACGCTGTCTCTGCCGCTCCTTCCTCCCCAGGGGAGGACTCCTCACACTCTGCCCCTGCTCCGGCCTGGGGTCCTCCCTGGGCTGCGGGTGGGTCTCTGCTCCACCACGGACCTCCCTGGGCTGCGGGTGGGTCTCTGCTCCACCACGGACCTCCCTGGGCTGCAGGGCACAGCCTGCCTCACCATGGGCTTCCCCAGGGGCTGCAGGGGAATCTCTGCTCCGGCGCCTGGAGCACCTCCTCCCCTCCTGCTGCACCGACCTCGGTGTCTGCAGGGCTGCTCCTCTCACCTATCCTCGCTCCTCTCGCCTATCCTCACTCCTCTCTCCGGCTGCAGTTGTGCAGTTGGGCCCCCCCCCCCCCCCCCCCCCCCCTTAAATTTGTTCTCCCAGAGGCGCTACCGCCATCGCTGATGGGCTCGGCCTTGGCCAGCGCCAGGTCCCTCTTGGAGCCGGCTGGCATTGGCTCTGTCAGACATGGGAAGCTTCTGGCAGCTTCTGACAGAAGCCACCCCTGTAGCCCCTGGCTACCAAACCCCTGCCACGCAAACCCAATACAAATAGCCCTTGGGCCGGTCTGGGTCAGCCCCCCCAGCTGTGCCCCCTCCCAGCTCCTTGTGCACCGGGCAGGGCATGGGGAGCTGGAAAGCCCTTGACCGGTGTAAGCACTGCTCAGCAACAACTGAAACATCAGGGTGTTACCGACATTATTCCCATCCTAAACCCAAACCACAGCACTGTGCCAGCTACTGGGAAGAAAATTAACTCTATGCCAGCTGAAACCAGGATAATATAGGGAAATGTTGTAATATTATCACACTAAATTACTTGGAAATGGAAAACAAAGAACCAAAGAAAGCACTTAATCTGAATTATGCAGAAGGTTCATGAAAAAAGCTGAGAATAAACAACAAAGGCTAGAATCTCAGCTGGAGTAAACTGAGGTAATGAAAGTACAGTGAATTATAATATCGAATGGGAAGCTGATCGCACGTGTACTGGGTCTGGGTGCTTTTCAGTGAGGGATATGCCAGTGTTTCCCATTTGAGTACCAACCAGTCTGTCCAAACACATAAAATCACAACCTAATCTTTACAACCTCTCTTTTGCAGGAGGAAGAGGGAAGGATGGGGCACCCATTATAACCTTTCCCGAATTTGCAGGATTCAGTGACATACCTGATGAAGATTTTCTGAACGTGGTCACATATCTAACCAGCATTCCCAGGTGAGGCTAAGCACAAATGTCTGTTGATTTCCTAGAGAGCTTTGCTTCCTCAGTGGCTCACTGCTTTCAGTGCCACTGCCAGGACGTACCGGTGGCTCTGCATCCGTCCAGTCCGTGTGAAAGGTTCCCATGTCCAGGAGGCCCTAGGAACCACTTACATCATTTGCATGGGAAAGAAAGCTTCACAGAGGACAGGTTTTCTGTTCAGGGCTTGAACTGGGTGGGGGGGGGTGTAGATCTGAAGAGCAGCAGTAAGGATAGCAGATCAAAAAGGGAGCTAAGAAGGGCTGTTTGTGAAAACTCTCAGGGGCGCTGGCTGTAAGAAGGGAAGGGTTGTATCTGGAAGGAGCCAAACTTATATAGGTCCTGTTACTTCTTATTCTCTGAGTGCATCTTTCTGTGCAAGCTTTCTCTTTTCTGAAAAAGCAAGCTAGGTGCCCTGTTGACAGGATTCTGGCAAATACTGTGTGGTTTCTGATGCTTTGTTTATTGTGAGATTGCTCCACAGCTAGGGTGTTTTCCTTGCTGTTTGCCTGCGGCTGTGCAAGGATAGTGAAAGAAACTCACTTCTGCTGCTGTGAGGAAATGCACTAAGGCATGGCTGCTGAATTACTTTTTGTTTATCCAAAAAGAGAGCTTAATATTTTTTCAGTCCTCTGATCCTGTCTCTGGACCATGGCTGTTTGTGTTAGTTAGAAGCAGAGCAGGGATTTATTATTTCCTGTGGTCTTGTGCATAAAGGTGCTTAGAGGATGATGAGGGGAAAACGTGCCTCCTTCAACTTTGAGTAAGAAGTTTTCCAACTCCACCTACATGTATTCCCCATACTGCGTTGCCAAAGCAAGCTGAGGGAAACCACACACTGTGAACTTAACAGCTTCATTGTTTCACTCTGCTCTGTAGGGCTTTTGTTCTGCCAGGAGAAACTCTTATGCATTTCTTCACCAGCTTCAGGACTGGGAGGATGACCAGCTTCAGGGTTAATGAAACAGCAATAGTAGCTGAGAAAAACACAAAACTGGTTGTCCGGTTCTTTGTACGTGGTATGCTGGTGGGTGATTCCCAGTAATGTTGTCACATGTTGGGGAACTAGCACGTTACATTGTCAACACGATAGACAGAAACGCTGTATGCTTCTTCAGCCTGTGTGAAAGCCAAAAGTACAGATGGGTTCAAAAGAAATTAGCCAGACTCGTGAAGGATATCTCCATCAATGGCAGCTGAATACAACGGCTCAGATCCAAACTCTGGCTGAAGAAATCTGTATGTTCCTTAATGCTGGGACTTGGGAGAATATACAAGAGAAAGATTGTCCTTCTCACTTTCCTTCTGCTTTTGCCTCAGTATCCACTACCTACCAGCACTGGAGACAGGGTATTGGGCTAGAGGGACCTTTGCTTTGATTCAGTTTATCAGTTTTGTGTTTTGTCTTCCCCCGAGGAATCCCAGAGCAATGTGCAAAGAACAATGAATTAAGTTTCACAACTTTGTAAGTCAGGAGAGCTGCAATATTCCTATTTTACAGATGATGAGATATGTGTAAGTAATATCTTACACTACAGACAGGCTCACCAGAACTTTTGTTGAGTAAGTGACTATTCAGTTTGATTTATATGACCTTTCCAAGGTCAGTGACAGGCTGGGGTTTGAACCTACATTTTCTGCATACCAGCACATTGGTTTGACTCTGAAGTTCAATCATAGATCACACTGTAGGGATGTGAGTTTTCCAGGGAGTTTGCTAGTCTTTGTTGCAGTGCTTTTAGAAAGATTGACCGCATTTCTTGAGTCGCTATTTGAAACCTGCCACCCTTTATGTAGATGGCGAGGGACAAAGGTATTAATTTAGAAGAGGAAGAACCTAAGCAGCAAGCTTTGGTTGTGTGATTTACTACATAATTATACAAAGTACAATCTTGATGTGGCATAAGTAGTGGACCTGTTTGGGTGCAGCACAGCTTTGTTGATCTGCAGTTGGCTGGTCCGTACACAGAGAGTGTCTCTGTCACATCTCAGCAAGCAGTAAAGGGACGGCATTTGTTACTTTGATCAGCACTACTGTACTGCATACTACTGTGTGTGTTACGACAGCATTCCTGTACATGTTATTTCACTGCTAGTACTTCACCTTTTACGTTAATTCTCAAGGAAGAGGTGCAGGTATCAAACAAAGTGAGTAAGAGAAGAGAATAGTCTCTAACTCTTGTGGAGTAACAAAGGGTATGGCCATGAATCGGGTAAGATGAAGTATAGTTTGAAAAGCAGTTCACCCTGACCCTGTTTATCATAGAAAATACTTCCTTATTCATAGCTCAGTGAACTGGAGAAATCAGCATAATTTCTCAGACAAATGTAGAGAGAATATCTGTCTCTTGTACTGTTTGTTTCTGTGTATCCTGTAGAAGAAGGTTCGTGCTAGTTGTGGAGATACAATCTATGATTGCAGATGACGTCATTCAGTGAGTTAGAAACTTTCTAAGTCCCTCTGGAATGATTGATATTCTGTGCCCATATGACAAAACATTGGAAAGATAAAGATAGACGGCAAATGTCGTTATTCAGATGCACAGGCATGCACTTGTCTTTGACGTTGCTGAGCAAATTTGCTTTACCAGCTGTGGTATACCACAGTATTTTGGGGTGGGCTGTAAGTAAACCTTGCACTTCCGGGCTTTAAAACATGAACTACTCTCCAGGATGAAAGATCAGCCCAGTGAGGCTTTTGTAATCTGATTAATTTTCCCTCTAGTTCAACACCTGCTCACAAGAGTGCTCCACCAAAGGGGTCTACATACATACACATCCACAAACATTGAGCAACATTGCCTGTGCACATGCATACCTCTATGCATACACACTTACAATAGAGCCAGAAAGCCCTTTTTTTCTTGCTTTATTGCATGGCTGGAATTCCGTTCTCTTCCAATTGACATGGATCAACTACTTTGATAAACAAGTGCCCTTCTCTCCTTCCAAAAGAGGTCAGGAAATTCGACATCTCCTGGCCTCCTCAAATCAGTGTTCGAGGGCTAACCTGAATTCAGAGCTGAGGATGGAACAGCTCCGCTGACTGCACACGCTGGATTCAGGGAAAGGGAACCTCTCTGCCAGACATCCGTAGATCTAGGCAAACATGCCAGAATTTGATTTGGAGGTAAGCTTGATGTTTATCTGCTGTGCAGGATTGTCTTCAAATCCCTCTTCTCAGAGAACTGGAGAAACCCCAATGCATTTCCATATGAGGGCAGGGATATTACAGTACTGACACTGAGAAAACATTGGTAGAGTGTGTGTGTGTGTGTGTGTGTGTTTAAACAAAATCCCTTCCTCTGGATACACACGGGAGTGGGGTTTCCTGGCTGTACATCCACTTGCACTGAGGCTGCCATCTTGGCTAGGCTTCTTCCCACGGCTCTTTGCCTGCGTGCATCCCTCAGTGCCAAATGACATTCAGACCTTGGTATGGCTTTTCCTTTTGGCTTGCTGACTGAAATAGGATCACTTGCTGACACTCTCTCTGTTTCCCTGGCTAAATTTAGGTGTTAAATCAGCCCTATCTTGTAAAAAAAAAAAAAAAAAAAATAATTAAAAAAGACATACAAATACCAGTCTCGGGGAAGTCTGTTGATACCATCCTGAACATCAAGGTGAAAAGCAGGGAATAGCATTACAGAAGGCTGAGGTCTAGCTTTGTGTCAGGGTTACAGGCCCATTTTTGGTTTTCTGTTGTCCAAAGGTACCTCTCTTGTCTAGACCTTTGCCCTGTTGCATCCATCAACCTGTAGCAGCCAAGATTTACAGAGGTGTGTCTCTGAATGGTGTCTTTGCTGCTTGCCTTTGCATAGTCTGCCAGAGTGATTGAGTGATGTCGATATTCTCCCGTATTTCCTTCTGTGCTCTGCTGAGCTGCTTTGCTTTTTAGCAGTATGTGGTTTTTCATCTTCCCTCCCCACTCTTTTCCTTCTTCTTTAGATCATGTAATTTTTAAGTCTATTCTCCATTTTTTTTACCCATTTAATCTCAGACAATGTAATAAGTTCAATGTTGTAAATGATATGTACTGCAGTAGGTAACTGAATTGTTTGCTTAATGGCCTGATTCTCATTTTACCCTGACAAATCTCTCTCAAATGTCATGCCTTGGCTTGTTCTTTGTACTCTTCCGCCGCTAGGATTGTACCTGCCCTGTTTGGGTAATAAAGTGTTCCGGCTGTGCTGTCCCGCTCAGCCCCGCTCAGCCCCATGTGCCAGGCACAGCTGGTTGGCAGGTTTTGTCTTTGCCTGCCAGCTGCAGTTACTACACTCGGAGGGAGAGCTGCGAGTAGTGCCCCGCCATAGCTAGGCTGCACGCTCCGTGGTGTTTTGCTCTCCAAGTAATTATATGAGTATCTATTTAATCTTTCATTTCCTCAGTCTGTCTCTTTAACTGGCCTGCAACGCTGTGATTTGCAGCGGCAATAAGCAATGTTCCTATTCCCATATGTTCACTATTCCCAGCTCCCCTCACCCCCGTGACAATTCTTGCCAAGCCTAACTTAATGAGAAAATTCCTTTGCTGCTTCTCTTGTGTTTTCTTGTCTCTATCTGTATTTCATAAGCTCTTGTTCCTATTATCTATGAATTTAATTTTCCTTGTTGCATCTGATGCCTGAATGCTTTTGTGCTGTTACACATCCCCATGCAGAAGAACATCTGAAAAAAACGAACTGTTTGATCATGGACACATACTTGAAAAAACAGCAGAATTCTCTTTTTAAGTGACTTCTGATCTACAGGTTTGAGGGACTTAAAAATGGGACTTAGAGTTAGTCTGAGGCACAGAGGCAGGTTTTACTTGGCACGAATACTTTTGTGTTTGTTTAAATCACAGTTGTACTTGTTGCTTTTGGCAGATGCTGTCTTGCCAGTTACTTCCATTGCAGTTCGCTGACCAAGGTGTGATTATAAGGGTCTGATTCTGAATTCTTTTAGGCCTCCAATCCTCCAGGTGCGCTCCTTTTAGAAAGCTTCTAGTCAGTCTTGCAAACCAGGCAGATGGGCAAAACAAGGCAATTTCTATGTGCAGTCAGCTTGTGTGAATATGGTGCTTATGGATATAGTTACTTGTGGTTTATCTACATCATAAACTTTGTGAAGAACAGATTTTTCTCATTTTTATTAATCTGATATTAGTTGAATGGTATATTTATTTAGACCAACATCAGCGTCGTGGTTTAACCCCAGCCAGCAACTAAGCCCCACCCAGCCGCTCGCTCACTCCCCCGCAGTGGGATGGGGGAGAGAATTGAAAGGGTAAAAGTGAGAAAACTCGTGGGGTGAGATAAAGACAGTTTAATAGGTAGAGCAAAAGCCGCGCCACGAGCAAAGCAAAGCAAGGAATTCACTCCCTCCTTCCCATCGGCAGGCAGGTGCTCAGCCATCCCCAGGAACGCAGGGCTCCATCACGTGTAACGGTGACTTGGGAAGACAAACGCCATCACTCCCAACATCCGCCCCTTCCTTCTTCTTCCCCCAGCTTTATATGCTGAGCATGACGCCATGTGGCGTGGGATAGCCCTTTGGTCAGTTGGGGTCAGCTGAGCTGGCTGTGCCCCCTCCCAGCTTCTTGTGCACTGGGCAGAGCTGGGAAGCTGAAAAGTCCTTGACTGGTGTAAGCACTACTCAGCAAGAATGAAAACATCGGTGTGTTGTCAACATTATTCTCGTACTAAATCCAAAACACAGCACTATACCAGCTACTAAGAAGAAAATTAACTCTATCCCAGCTGAAACCAGGACAATCAGCATTTTGTTAACATCAGCTAACACACCTACTTTGTTGGTCATTTGGTTAAAAATCACTGGTTTCTATGGAACTGCATCAGATTTGAACCTCTGATTCTGTGCATCCAATTATCGTCTGAGAGAGTTTCAGCAGCTACAAATTGGTTACGTGAGTCTGAGCTGAAAACATAATTAGATGCTGATTACAATATATATTGTGTGTTTCTTTGGAGTAGAGGCCATATTTTGGTGATCCAATTGATTCAAATTATGTCCTCTGAGATTCCTATCTCCCTGCTGCTTTAACATGGTTCTCAAAAATTAACATGGCTGTCAAAAATATATAAAGCATATTACAGAGACAGCCTTTTCCAAGGTGTCCTGGTTTCAGCTGGGATAGAGTTAGTTTTCTTCCCAGTAGCTGGCACAGTGCTGTGTTTTGGGTTTAGGATGAGAATAATGTCGATAACACCCTGATGTTTCAGTTGTTGCTGAGCAGTGCTTACACCGGTCAAGGGCTTTCCAGCTCCCCATGCCCTGCCCCGTGCACAAGGAGCTGGGAGGGGGCACAGCTGGGGGGGCTGACCCAGACCGGCCCAAGGGCTATTCCATACCCTATGGCGTCGTGCCCAGTATAGGAACTGGGGGGCAGCGATCGCTGCTCGGGGACAGGCTGGGCATCGGTCGGCGGGTGGTGAGCAATTGTATAGTGTATCACTTGCTTTGTATATTATTATTGTATTATTATATTATTATTACTACTATTACTTCTATTTCATTTTACTTCGATTATTAAACTGTTCTTTTCTCAACCCACGAGTTTTCTGACTTTCACCCTTCCGATTCTCTCCCCCATCCCACCGGGGTGGGGGGAGCGAGCGAGCGGCTGGGTGGTGCTTAGCTGCTGGCTGGGGTTAAACCACGACACAAGGTCCTCAAAACATGTAACTGTTGCATAGAGAATTGCATTGACTTAATTCCCCTTTCATATCTCACTATATTACTAACAACTTTATTCTAAACCATAGACCAGTTTCAATAACACACTAAGCAACATGGGTGTTGAATTGTAACATTGTTCTCTTGGAATAATTAGTCACAACAAGCATTTTTTGTATTTGTTCTGGTTAGCCAGATATTTGGATCGAATCCTGTTCCCTGCAAGAGCAAAGAAACCTAAGTCCATCTTGTTATTACTGATTTCTCTGGTCATTTGAGGAACCGCGAATGGAAGGGCCAACCTCCACCTGTATGGGGCCAGAGCATGCTTGAGTCTGTGCTTTAGCAAGAGGGCAGCGAGGCTGCTGGGATTGTTTTCAGGAGCACTGGATTGTGACAACTGGTAGTGCTATCGGTATCAAATGTTTGAAGACTTTGTTCTGGATTAGTCTGAACTGGTGGATAGTATGTAGGAGAGTTTTTTTTCAAGTATTCGTTAATGAGTCTGATGCTGTCTTTAACAAGCCAGTTTTCTGTGGAGTGGATGGTCAGACAGCAGTCAGCGTTGACTGGATGGTCTCCTCTTCCCTAGGCCAGGGAACTGGGTGCAACCCCCATCAGTCTGGTCTTTAGAGTGTGTTTCTGTTTGACAGCTTCTCAATGGCTTTTTTGCCTTTTGGGGTGGTGGTTGTATTAACTGGAGGATTGGGGGCTTGTAGTTTCCAGGTTCATCTGCAGTAAATGGAGTAACTGGGGCTGTTGGTGGCAGAGGGATTGGCAGAGCACTGTGCCCAGGGCGGATGCGGCTCTGACGCCGGGGCGTGGGGGTTCACACCACCCCGGCCTTTTGCCTGCGGTCAGATGCTGTGCTGGGGGTATTAAATGGGCACAGAGAAGCAAAAAACCACCCTTCCTCTCCTTTCCCTTGTGAATCCTGAGTGCATTCGCACCCTACAATTTCTAGCAGTTGTTTTCTTTCCGTAGTGACCTAAATGTTTCTTGGCAAATTACTAAACAAAAAAGAACTTTTTGGACATGTATCACACAAGCAAAGGAGGAAAATGACACATGGCTTTGTGCTCGTTTTGATTTCCCAAACCATCGGCAAGTTTACCCCAGACTTCTCTGTTTGAGACGTAACCAGAGTTCCTGGCACCTCACCTATAATGCAGTACCATCAGTTGTCAAGGTAGAGAGGAAAAGCCTGACCTCATCCTATGCGTCTCCGTTAGGCAAGACAGGCACCCTGTCCACAGAGGTACTACCTGCTGGTCTGGAGGCCGAGGCTGATTTGCCCAGGCCTTTCGTGCCTACCAGACTTCCAAGGCGGTTTTTGGTCTCTGTCAGCAGAAGCAGTTTGATAAAGCCAGTGCAGATTTCTGGGCAGGTTAGGAAGCCCCCAGGCTGAGACTTTTCTGTCTGGTTTCTCACGCCCTTTCTGTAACAGTCTGCAACACACCCAATTTCTTTGTTGCCTTCCTCTGAAGCTTTTTTCCCTAACATCTAGAGCAAACACATAGGTACCACACCGGGCATTGTTTTCCTTGAAACACTTGTTGGGCTGTTGAAGGATACGCATGTATTTGTATATATTTGCAAAGGAGAAACTGGCGAATTATCTTCCCTGTGCTTGAGAGGCACTGCTGCAAGCACATTTTCTGTCCTCTGCGTAAAGAGCTGCATGTTGCACTAAAGAGGAAAGATCGTCTATTATCATTGAATTTTGTAATTCTCAGAGGAATACCGTAAAAAATATTGAAGTGGGAAGTTCAGCGAGTTTTCCTAGTACCAGCATGAACTATTAGGAACACTTGCATGGCGTCCCAGATTTGCACAACACTTCGGCTTCCAGGTTGCTGTTCTTGATCCTGCAGAGCTGCAGCAGCGCAGACTTGGTATTGTTGGTGCCCTTCAGTGGATTATTGACATGAGTTTGCACAAAATGACCCGTGAAAGTGGTGTTCCTGGGATGCTTCTTGTGCGAGCAATGGAAACGGGATCAAGGAAATATTTTACACAATGTCTCTTGATCTTAATCTGTAATTAGATGTTGGATTGCAATATGTGCTTTGACTATGACAACATTTATACTCTTTCTGCCTGCCTCTGGTTTGTCCAGAGATGACTGAGCCATCCTGCTATAATGAAGCTTCTGGAGATTTTTCTTGGTGCGTTCTTATTAGCTTCCAAGGACTCCTCTCCAACTCTGAGCACTCTTGGAAGGCAGAGAGCAGAGCAGTCCCACTGGAGCCTTGCACGCCAAAGCGGGATTTTTGAGAGGGAGAGAGGATGGGATATTTCTGAGATCTACGTAGATGGGATGGAGCATCAAATCAGTGTCTCGCAGATCCTCCTTGAAAAGAACTGAGATGGAACAGCTAGTTGTTCTAGCACGTATGTTAAAAGGATACTTTTGAATGACTTGTAACCCTGGAACCAGTTTACGGTTGGCAAGATATAACTCTTCAATTCCTGCTTTGTCTACCAGAATTCCTGGGGCATTGTGTACACAGGCAAGGTGGTGACAGCAGGGAGATGCTGACTCTCTGGAGCTAAGTGCCCCTGGCAGATGTCGGCATACTTGGAGAATGAAGACTGAAGTGGGGTGTCTCATAACTTGAATTATTTTGCAGAGGAAAAAAAAGATGTGAGGTTTTTGCCTTCAATACAGCACAGTGTAATTCATGATCCCGAACTATTCATATCACCTAGCTTTGGCAGCAGAGTAGCATAGCAGCTGAGAGATTTAGCAGATAAAATATTCATGGTTTGTGTAAGCTGCTAGCCTTACGCTGGAAAGAGAAAATTTGGCGGCTTCCGTTTTCATGTGAATTTCTGCCAAATATTCATTCTTTCCACTGTACGTTGCATTTTCATGATGGGCTTAGAGGGTGATCTGACAGAGGCTGTGTTTTGCTGCAGTACAGTTCCTTGGAACAGGAGCATCTCCATGTAACCCAGCATACTTATTTCATCTGTTTTGCAGTCTGGAGGCTGCCAGCATCGGATTCATCATCATTATAGACAGACGACGGGACAAATGGAGCGCAGTGAAGGCATCGCTGACACGGATAGCAGTGAGTGCTTGCTTTTGTTATTTATCTTCTAGAAATTAAAATTATCTGCTGAACCTTCAGCACAGGATACAGTCTCGTGTGCTCATTTTTAGCTCCCGTTTTCTGGCTGTGGATGCAGATTCTCCCCTGCCCTGAAGTTCATGAGTGTTAAATAAGAGAGGGAGGAAGCTGCAGTAACAAATTACACAGCCTTGTTTACTGCTGAATTAGGATAAATTCCTTATTTGCTGGGTTGACTGCAATGTAAATTCTAGTAATTTGAAGTTGGTTCCTAGAAGAGTGTTAATGGAGGTACCCTTCTGTGCATTGAGGAGTGATGATGTGGCCTGCTTAGGAAAGAAGCAGGTCCCAAGGGACTTGTGTTTGCATGATAGTAAGTGATCTCTGTCAGAAACTCTTAATAGCTTATTATATCTCATTTGTAAGAGTCGGAGCTAAGTACTCATTTTCAGTGCTGATAGAAGTATCTGGTTTTATACATCTGTTACCAGGAGCATGTGCTGTGTGAGGAGCAAGCACTTACACACAGAGGTGTAGGATGTAAGGATGACCAAGGCAACTTTAAGTTCTTTCAAGGAATTCAGACAGAATTGCTTTTCATTCTCAGTTCTTTTTAGCTGCTCTCTTCTAGAAATTGTTCTTTTGTACGCTTGATGAGCTCAGAGGAGTGCGTGAGAGTTGTAGGCTGGGTGTTGCAGACAGGGCCATGTCTGATGAATGTGTTGAGTGCCTGTGTGTGGGGAAAAATATGTGAGGTTAAAAAGACTGAAAACCCTTTCCAGAGTGAGAAGGTAGGTCAGCCTAGGGAATCCATCTGTGCCACCAGCTTCTTTCACCAAGCCCAACGTGGGTAGCCGGTTTTTGTATGTAGCCAGTTTTGCCCTCTAGTGGCTGCAGCCTGAAAAATGGGAAAACCTATGGTGTGGTAGTGCAAAAGGGGCTTCGTGTGGTTCAGATCTGGGGGAAGAAGACACTAGGGCACAAACTTCAGAGCTCTGTGCTAAATCCATATCGGAAAGCAATGTATGGCTGGGCAGTAAAATCCATGGGCTGGTCTTTCTGTTGCCTTTAGAGACTGTGACAATGGGCACGTGCTGGATGGGCCAGCTGATATTATTAGCAGCTGGACTGAGCAAGGTTCACTAAGTCCTACCTGCTTTGCCCCCTTTAGGAAACACTTGGCTGAAAATTCCCTTGGCCTTCCTGTAAGGCAGAGCTGTGCCTTCTAATAGTTCTATATTTCTTGCAGGGAGCATTTCCAGGAAACCTGCAGCTAGTGTTTGTCCTGCGACCCTCCCGCTTTATCCAAAGGACGATCGCTGACATTGGGATTAAACTCTATCGGGATGACTTTAAAATGAAGGTACCGGTAAGCATGCATTTTCTTTGTCCATGTGTTTTCTTTATCTCCATGTCTGCAGTTCTTAGGTGTCAGCAATTTCTCATAACCTAGTAACTCAAATGTGATTGCAAGTGGCAAGTGGGGACTTTGATCTGGGTCTGTATGGTGTCTACAATAGTAATGCCAAAGAGTTAATTACCAGTGGACGCTTCACGGTATTTAAGGGATGTGTTCCCATGTGGAAGGTCACCGTAGCTATAAAATGTGACTGGGTTTTTAAGTCTTAACTCAGTGGAGCTGTTCCCCTGATGTGGGCAGAGGTAGATCTTCTCACTCCAGTGACAAACAGAATTATTTAGGACTACAGAGCAGTGAAGGGCTAGGGCTGGATTCTGCTGGGTTGTGTATTATCCATGGGACTGCTGACAGCCTGACAGTGCCCCTGTTAAGTGCTTGCGTAGCACTGTCTATTCTTAATGCCTTTTATGATCCCCATGCCCTCAAGATTCAAAGTTTGTTTTTTACTTCTTTTTATATGCACTTGGCATATGCTGTGGCTTGATGAGAATGTGATTTGAAGCAGGTTATCAATCCTGAAGGAGTTTAAGTTTTAGATTATTCTATGAGAGCTCTTTTGGGAGTTGTTCCTAGCTGCATGTTTGCATGTGGTTTCAAAGTGTTTTATAAATAAACTTGAATGATGACTATTAATGGTATTCTATCCTGGAACAGACTCAAACTGTGTTCCACAATGACTTTACTGGAGTGATTTCATATGATTGTTTTGGATTTTGCTTGTGGTTTTATATGGTTTTGCAAAAGCCCCATGGCTCTCCAATGAATTCTAGCTCTGTCGATACCTAATTTTGAAGTTCAGGTGTTTAAGACGCTTTATGCTTCTGCTGAAGAGACAGCAGCCCATTTACTACAATGCATACAGAAAAGGAACCATGAATATTCATTTGGTTATTGTGGATTAAATTGTAACCTTGACCGTAGTTTGGCAAGGGTGGTTTTTTGGTAATTAAAATGCAAAATTGGTGTAAAGATGTATGTTTGATTACAAAACAAAATCTTTTATTTCACCTTGAAAAATGGATGTTCCTGTATTTAATAAGCCACAATCTGTTACCATAGCAACTGTTGTACCAGCGCCTGCAGCCCAGGAAGAGACAACTTCATCAAGGACTAGCATTTCCTAGCAATTCAGCACCTTTTGTACTTCTAGCAATTTATTTGACGCCAGTGTTGCATTTCAAATCCAGCTTGAAACTATCAAAGTTGGAAGAGAGGTTAATTCTAGGCAGGGGTCAAGCACTGCATTAAGTATTAAATAGTAACTACTTTTCTTACAGGCAGGAAAATCAAGATATGAGTTTAGTTTGGGGTCTTCTTGGACTTTCACATTTTGAGCCATCTTGGGCATGTCCACAGAGCTCTTAGAGAGCAGTCTTACAAAAACTAAGAGCATGATATACTTGCTGCTAGGTCTGCCTGCCTCCTGCCCAGATGTCTGCAGACAGCCTGTCAGATGTACATATAGGCTGTCCACATATGCCTGATGCTATTGTAAGTTGCGTAGGGTTGTGCTAAAGGTGTCCTAAGTTCCCGGGGTCTGCCATGCTCTCTGGAGGGGCCTTTCAGAACAGGTAGGTTACCGAGAGCAACACCTATTTGTCCACGTTGAAAACAGCATCCCACCTGCCAAGCATGAGAAAAGGGCCAGAGAGTTCCTGTCCCATGGGAGATATCCTGACTCAAGGAATTAGGTATCAGTACATATCTTTAATACCAATATCATCCTTTAAATTGTTTGCTGGTTGGTTGTTCATGTTGTGTGTTTGACACTATGACAACATTAATGTCATAACTGGGCCATGGATGGGTTGCATTTCCTATCACAACTGTCAGTGAGTGAGGGCCAGGACCTAAGCATTCAAAAGGGGCTTCAGGAATATGGTGTGCATTTGTTAAGGAAACGTTTGTTAAACATTTATCTGAGCTATCAGACTGCAAATACATTCAGTAAAATAGATTTGCTGGGTTAAATCAACACTGGATTGAGTAGGAGCCAGAAGATCAAACAGGAGCAGGAAATAGAGGCTGAAATAATAAACCAGACACATTAAGAAAATGCAGGATTTATGTGACTTACTGTCGTGGTTTAACCCCAGCCAGCCACTAAGCCCCACCCAGCCCCACAACTTGGGAAGACAAACGCCATCGCGCTGAACATCCGCCCCTTCCTTCTTCTTCCCCCAGCTTTATATGCTGAGCATGACGCCATGTGGCGTGGGATAGCCCTTTGGTCAGTTGGGGTCATCTGTCCCAGCCGTGTTCCCTCCCAAATTCCTGTGCCCCCCCAGCCTGCTCGCTGGTGGGGTGGGGTGACAAGCAGAAAAGGCCTTGACTCTGTGTAAGCGCTGCTCAGCAATAACTAAAACATCCCGGTGTTATCAACGCTGTTGTCAGCGCAAATCCGAAACATAGCCCCATATTAGGCACTATGAAGAAAATTAACTCTATCCTAGCCAAAACCAGCACACTTATTGACATACAAATGTGGCTAATAAAACCTCCTGAGGTAAATCTCTATTAGGATAGTTATTTGATTAAATATCATTATACAGGAACAAGATACAGAAATATTGGAGATACACCAGGGTTCATCTGAGATAAAATCTGGGAATTCAGAAGGAACACCCAGAGACTTACGTAAGGAACCTCCCATCATGGGAAGGGAATTAAAGCATCTTCATAGCATACACAAAAGGCTGAACCTGTCCATAGCAGGTGCTTCTTTGACCTGTGTAGGCTGTGACTTCATTCAGATGGTCTAACCCACCATAAAGCAACCCCACTGCAGCTCTGTGTTCTGTGCTGACCTGCTTATGCAGGCCCTCCTCTTCTAAACTGCTGCTCTCTTGTATTCTCCAGCTTACTGAATGTGGCTGTCTTCAGTCTGGCAAGAAGTATGGGAGATGCTAGCGCTAAGATGGGTTTCTTAGCTGGATGTTGGATTGCTCCTAGGCTTTCTCCTGCAGAGATGCCTGCAGGGTGAAGACTCGTGCCCTGTTGGGTAGTACCATAGCTGGCAATATTAATAGATTTGCTTTGTGGCTCATGCTGAATGTATCACGTTAAAACAAACATCTTCCTAAAAGAAAAGTGCATGACAGTGTTCCTCTGTAGTTTCAGTGAAGTTTGGAGTATCAAAAGATGTCCAACTTGTCAGCGACATCTCTGATGGGGAAGAGCTACAAAGCAGTTAAGGCTTACTTTCTCAAAGGTGACTTGCAATTCAGAAGTAGTGCATAGACTTCATGTTCCAGTCTGAGGCTACTCCAGGATGATCTAGTTTTTGAGTTTTCTGGCTTTGATCATAACAAAACAGCATTTGGTAACACGTTCAGGGAATAGCTTTCCTTTTAGCTTTGGCTGAGGTACTCTGTGCTGTCTTTGTCTCAGTTTCTTCACCAACAAGGTCTCCTGGCCTCTGTGTTTACAAGCAGGGTTCAAGGAGAAGATGACCTGCTGAAAGTGAAAAAGAATTGAGTCGGGGACTACTTGAGACTATTCAACCCATGCAGGTCCACGGGGCCAGGTGTGTCTCCCACAGTATTGATGCATGTGCAAAATGGCTGCTTCCTCAGCCTAGGAAGGAGCAAGATGATGTCAAATTATGGTTAGTTCAAGAATGGCCGTGTACATGTTGAGAAGGCAAAATCTAGTGGAAATAAACTGTGGCCATTGCGTGAACAAATACATAATGAGAACTTACTGCCTATGGTGGAACTGCGGTTTGGTCATATATGTTTAAGGCAAACCCAGATGCTAGGAACAATGACTGAAAGGGCTCGTTATTTCTCTCAGTCCATTGTGTTTGGATTCGTTTCAGATCATCATGTTAAATTCTGTCTCTGATCTGCATGGCTATATTGACAAAAGTCAGCTGACCCGGGAGCTGGGAGGAACCCTGGAGTATGGCCACAGCCAGTGGATACATCACCGAACCGTGAGTGTTGGTGTTGTTCTTACACGTCTGCACCCAGAATTGTCCAGATGATGAATGTAAAGCAACCATTAATAGTAACTCTTCAGCTGCATTTCAGCCTACAGATTCTGCTAGGGCAAAAACGGGCAAAGCTGGGCCCTGATCCAGGAAAATGAATTAATTTCTCGGAGACCGTAGGCAATGTTTGCATCTGTGTTTGTGGGTCTACTTGCAAGACTGGTATGTTGAGCTCACATCTAAGTAGCCCCAATGTTTGCAGTGTTCTGAGCAGGCTTGGGTTTGAGTCTGTTGTTGCTGAGCTGCAGGTTAGGTCTAATGCTCGGAAAAAGAGCTTTTCTGAGGTGGCTTTGTTAAGTCAAATCACTTTTGTCACTTCCCTGCTATGATTTTCTGTGCTTTACTGTCCGTATAAAATTATTAGAATTATATTAAATTTGTTTGGAAAATTTTGCCAAGCACAGAGACTTGAAAAAAACCCCACAGACATAACTTAGGACTGTGAAACAATTTATTGCTCATACACACAGGAGAGGGTGGGGGCAAGCACGCTACTAAGTGAAGCACTGATAAGCTCGTGGTGCGTGGTGCAGTCAGCCAAAGCATCTCTGCTGGATGAGGGGTTGTCGTCAGGGAAGCGCGGGCCTCCACGGCACCTTGAAACAGCCTGACTGTCAGTCTTGCTGAGCTACTGTCTTCATCCCCTTTGCTGCTTCTCTTAGTGTTCTCATATCTTGTTCTGCCAGTGCTTTTTTTCTGAAACAGCTTTAAACTGTTGCTAAATGGTAGCGGTCCAGCAATCTCACTGCATTGTTCTTTGTTTCTGTTTTCTTACCTTGCATGGGTAGGAGCCTGTGAGCTTTCTTGCCCACAGAGTACGTGTTTGGCTTTTAGTAAACGGCCTTTGGTTGTGGATGGCTCTATCTGTGTTGCAGTCAGAAGCGTGACGTTTCAGCCAACTTTAATCCAGTAGCTTCAGTGCTGAGAACAGGAGGCTACAGCTGCTAAGCACTAAGCCAGACCGTATGTGGGCCTGTACTGCTTATGTCGAAAGCAGGTGTGATTTTATAGGAAAAAGAAGGAAGAAGGCTATGAACCCTGCTAGCGTTGCCTCATCTGGGGCATGTTTCAGCTCACATATGTGGAATGTAATTTCTCTCTGCACCTTTTGAATGATGATCTACCTCCAGTTTGTTTTTCACTGAGCACACAGCATAATTTTAACTGTCATGGTTGCAAATGAGGAATTCCCATCATTGCTGGAGAAGGGAATGCAACTTGCAACAACTGTGCAGTGTTTGACTAGGTGTAAGAGCATCCCTAGTGCTGTTGACTGACTCAAACCATTGGGTGTTTTAGATCAAAAAGTGTAAAGAATAAAGAGCTATACGGGATAATACATACCCTAAAGAAACTGGGGCATGATCATGAAAATCATCCCATGCAGTTACTTGCTACTAGATACAATGGTTTTAGTCACATCTCACAAGTCCTACTTGTAGGACCAATATATCCTACTCTGAAAAGGCAGCATTCTTTTTAAGCCTTCCTCACTTCCCCTTTCTTCAGTGAACCCATAGACTTCTGACAGGTTTTGTGTTGGTGCACCCAAGTGATAAAGAAACAGCAATGCTCCAATGAATTTATGCATTTTAACTGTATTTGCTGTTGTTCTTGCGTTTGTGTACTAATATGAACAGATGGGAGGGAGCAACTGGAATGCATCTAGTACAGATAGGCAGGATGGAGATGCGCATTTTCAGAAGTCAGAGGGAAGACAGATTGTTGCTAAGTGAACAATGGCTGTATAAATATAAATGTGAAAAATACGTTCAGAGTCTCCTCAACTTAAGTAAAGCCTCAATTAAAATTTTAAACACAGCAGACTTTCCCAGCAAGCATGGGCAGAGGATCTGAAGTTCCAGTCCTGGCTTTGAAGCTGATGTCCTCTGTGGTTTCATTATGTCTGCTAAGCTCTGGGAGTGTCCCAGCTGGTTCATGGAGATGATAATACTTGTAGGCCTGTGAAAAGATCATTTGTGACACAGGATTTAATTTGTAACTTTTAGCGTATCCACCCAAAAAAGGGCAACATGGCCAGCTTTACAGGCATGTAATACTTGCAGCAGAGCGTGCCTGAAGGACTAAGCATTGTTAAAGGGCTAAGCGTAAATAACCAGTCTATGACTTTATGCTCTTGCTTTTCCAGGCTATTGAAAACTTTGCAATGACAGTAAAAACAACAGCACAGATGCTGCAGACCTTTGGAACAGACCTAGCGGAGACTGAACTTCCCAACGATGTGCAGTGCACAGAGGAGCTCCTCTCTGCACACACTGACCACCATGGCAAGCTGAAGGTGAATGTTGTATCATGACAGCTCCATCAGCGTAATATATGATTTTTGATTTAAAGTTTTCTGCCATCATTTGGGAGTCCATTATCTGGAACCTACTGAAGAGGAGAGAAACCTGGGTTCAGGAGGTCTATTTGATTCAACTATGAAAAAAGACTTTTTACAGCTTCAGGAATGATAGAACAGGGGAATGTCTCTTCTATTGTATGAGAGGGTGCGATGTGCTCACGTCTGGAATAGCATGGGTTCCTGATGAAGAGTTCATCAGAAAGGATGGACTCTCACTGGAGCAGATGTACAGAACATCTGTGAGGATAATCCAGGAATAGACAGAATGATAGAGGAGGAAAAGAAAACTAGATGATGACTGCCATTTTATTTTTAAAAAAAAAGTTGGGGCAAGTTTAGCTTTGCAGAGTAAGGCTCAGAAGAAAACGTTACTGCTGTCAACAAACACCTCAGGTTAAACACAAAAGAAAAAATACTACTTAAGCTATATTAGCACAAGAACAAATTTTATGCAAGAAGTGTGTGGTGATGTGGGGACTCCTCAGCTGACCTGTTAATGTTTGAGCCTCATTGTCCTTTTCATTGCTCATCTTTCATGCTGGGAAGACACCTTCTTCTGTGGGTGACTCCTTGATAGCTGATGTAGTGTGGCTCAGCATGTCACAATGTTGTTTAAGGAAATTCCATTAAGAAGTGCAATGTCTCAGCGCAGTCTCTCGGCTCACTGAACGATCTGCGGCACACATTCAGTTTGTGGCAGAATAATTTATTCTGCAAGTTGCCTGGTCAGAAATGCAGTCTGCTCAGAAGTTATATGCTATTCCTTTTCTCAGAAATATGTCTAGTATTCAAAGTGAATAGATGTAGTCTCTGCATTTCTAGAAAGACATATCATCTTTGGTAAGCATTTATATTTTGTTCCAAGTATTCAATACCTGTGAAAGAATCCTCCTTTAGCATTGCGATGTTGTCCATCTAAGAGATGTGAGCACTGTTAGAATAAGTACATACAATTTGTTTGGCTTGGTTTATTCCCTCAGGATGAGCTGAAACTAGCTGTGAAGCAGGGGGCCACCCTACTGACATGCATTAGGGAGCCAGTCACCCGAAGCGCCAACAGCAAACTCAGTCCAGATGAACTGGAAAATGTGGCAACAGTAGAAAGGTCAGTGAAAGTAGATTACTTTGTGCAAGTTGCTAATTTATTCCTAAGAAATGCAAGTGTAATTTAAATGATTTAAATATTCAGGTTATAAATTCCCACTGGTTCAGCTCTTCAGGATATATTGGACAGGTAACTCAGAAGAGGGAATAGCTTTGAGGAAGTTACTTGATTAAACCGTCAAGGCAAGTTCAAACAAGTCCTGAGTGTCTTGGTAATTTTTGGTTGGACCACTAACTACCTGGCTGAAGATTTAATGTGGGACTTACTTTCCACATAACATGTGCATCCTCCAAACTTTTATGCTTGGTCAGAAAGTGGCATCTGAATCCATGGGAGATGAGAGGGTATGTGCTTCTGCATGTCTGTGGAAACACTGAGGGAGGAACAGATGAAGATGATGCTCTGAAACATACCCCTTCACAGCTGCAGAGAGAGAGAAAGAGAGAGAGAGAGAGAAACTCCTGTTCTTTCCTACAATGCTCATTATTACCATACACCTTTTAGTCACCATGTAGAAGTTTCTGCTGTGCCATGTGAGGCAGTGGAAAGAGAAACGTCATGCTAGTGTTTCAGCGTGTCTGCATTCACTGGGAACAAAGCTGCCAAAAGTAAAGCTGAGCTGTTATTTTTCACTGAATACTTCAAAATCCTTTAAACAGTCATCCCAAAGGAATTTGTGAATTCATCTTGAAATCAACAACTAGCTTGGATTAAAAACACATTTTTCAGGGATAGATTGAAAACAGAACTTTGTTTTTGAGAGGAATAGGAGGGAGCTATTGGTGTTTGCCCTAATAACTTGATGATTCTAGCACTTGCTTGGATGTAGGAGATCAGGCCTGGTCCCCTGCCTGTCCAAAAAGTGCCCATCTATTGAAATATAGGATATTCGGAGAAGACTTTCTTTTATTTTTTTTTCTGTTTAAACTGTTCTACTTTGTAATGTAATTAATAGATCATTGAGAGACTGTGAGGATGACTCACTTGTCTGGTGTCAGACATTTTACTCAAGATGTATGACACCTTGGTACTAATTTCTTTGCGAATGAATGTTTCATCATTTGCACAAAACGAAACAATGTCCATGGGAGGCACTATGAGCTTCTAATCTACTGTTTCTAATGGGCTGGGAAAAATTACTCAGTCCTTGCCCATTTCTGATGGGTGAAGGAAATGAACAAGTTGTAGAGTTTTGCTTTAAACATTTCTTAAATAATAATTGCATCATATTCAATCTGCATTAGCCTGGGGTGAATTATCTTTGAAGAATTGCATGGAAGCTAGGGAGAGACAGCTGCCTTTGGCTGCCAGCGCATGGAACAGCTCTGTGTTCCTGTGGCAGGGCAGGGGGCAGGACTGCAACTGCCACAGTGGATCCGTGCAGTTGTCGCTCAGCATTCACACTCCTGCCTGTCCCACTGCAAATTTCATTCTCTATTGCTTAAGGGAAGCAGAGCCTTCTTATGTGGGTGTAGGCTCCCCACCATCTCCCTGCTCTGCTTTCTGCCATCAGTTGGTGTAACTTAAAAGAAATGAACTATAGGAAATAAGTAAGTTCTTTCCATTCTAATTTCTTAACAGGTTGTTGGCTCAGTTGGATGAAACAGAAAAGGCTTTTGATCAATTTTGGACCAAGCATCACCTAAAACTAGAACAATGCCTGCAGCTTCGACACTTTGAACATGATTTTAGAGAGGTATTTCCTTTGTTCATTCTGTCTAGCCTTCTCTGGTAAATAAGATCAAATTTTAACCGTGCTTAGAGTATACTGGCAATCCAAAAAGGAGGTTGGGAGAGAAGCCCTTCATTATGAAATAGGAAATGGATACTCAAAAATTAGATTCTTGACAGCTGTCAGATATCTTACAACATTTGAATAAGGCACAATGAGGAAAGTGCCAGCCTGTCAGGCCAAAATGCAAAACACCAACTTCTTGAGAAACCATTTTGCATTTATGCGTGATGTTACCAAATACCATTTCTTCTGTGATGGTAAGTTGCCAATCCCACCAGAGTCAACGGAATACAGCTCAGAAAGCCCAGCTGTCAGCCCAGAGGCTGGAGTAATGCAGATTCTGGTAGTACAGACTCTGGAGTTACAGGTGTTCAAAAGTGTATGCGCCTAAATAAATAGCGAGAAGCAGGGCAAATCTTTGAAGAATAGTTGATTGTTGCTTTATTCCTTGGCTTTTCCATTTTGGAACAAGCTGAAAGACTAAACTTGAGATGCAGACTCTTCTAAAAGATGTAGGTGAATGTGTAGAAGCCATAGGTGTGTTATAATTTTATGAGTATCTTGTGATGGGGTTTTGGGTGGAGTTTTTTGTTGGTTTTTTTGTTTTATTTTATTTTGTTGGGTTTTTTTTAGGTAAAACTGGCATTGGATAATCTCATGGAAGCACAAGCAAGTTTTGCTGATGTTGGAGACAGTGTGACTCGAGTGGAGCACCTCCTAAGGGAACAGAAACAACTGGAAGAGAAAGGACAGGTTTGCACTCAATATAGTATTATAGCTGCTGTAGACATGATCTTCTAGACACTTCTGTGTCACTGTCCTTTATATCACGCTTACTGTCTTCTCGTGAGTCATTATTTTAAATTGCAAAACTCAGATCCTAATTTCCAGAAGCCAGGGTTGTTCAGACCCAGTAGTTCCAGTTTGTTACTTGGAAAGCTAGAATCCAGTTCAGAAATCAGTATTTCAAACCAGGAAAGGGTAGGTGCATCTTTGGAATCTGAAAAGCTCAGAATACTTTACAGGTTACCTTGGCCAGATAACTTTTAAGACCATTCTCTTCAGACTCATAGCAGTTTGAGGAACACCCGTGCCTTCCAATAAACACCTTTCTTTTCCAGACATTTGCACTTTGTAATTCCATCAGCTGGTCAGCTGTGATAGATATCACATTTAGTATTATTAGAAAGCATTGAACAAATGAGTAAGTTTAATCAGAGGAGGATGCACACAAACAAATGGAAAGGCTGATTATCATCTTTTTTAAGAATAGGATTATGATTTAGAAATATTGTGATCTTTGCACAGCTCTTCTGCAGAAGCCTAAAGGAACAAAAGTTATAGCAACATGCATTTTCCTTCCATTGTCCACACCATATAACGTATTGCTGTGTGCTCTATTCCCGTTAGCCACCTCTAATTTCATCCTGTTGTGAGTAAGCTTATGAATTGTACCCAGTCAGTAGGATCTGAAGAGTTTTCCAAAATATATCTTGGAATCGAAAATAAACTAAAGCATTATAAACCTGGCAATTAGTGAGTGAAAAAAAAATATAGGCTTTTTGATTATTGAGAACTTTGCAGGGAAAAAAACTTGTATAATGAATGTCCCCAGTCTGTGAGAAAGAGGAAGGCATACACTCACAGAATCACAGTTATCACAGCATGATTAAGGATGGAAGGGACCTCTGGAAGTCATCTTGTTCAATGCCCCTGCTAAAGCAGGGCCACCTAGAGCAGGTTGCCCAAGAGGGCAGGTTGTCCAGACAGCTTTTTAATATCTTCAAGGATGGAGACTTCTACAACCTCTCTGGGCAACCTTTTCCGGTGCTCAGTCACCCTCAGAGGAAAGAAGTGTTTCCTGATGTTCAGATGGAACTTGTGTTTCAATATACTCACTGACAACGGAGTTGGTCTTCAATACAAATATAAAGTAAGACATACCAGCTAGATTAATATTCCAAACCTCCAGGCTTTACCTCCAGGCTACAGCAGGGATTACAGAGATGGATTGTCGTTATTATGCATGTCATTTTAAGATCTCACTTTGGAATTTTTCTCATTAATTTCACAGGAACCTTTGGAGAAGGCCCAGTCTCTAGCTCTCCATGGAGAACAGCTCATCCAAAACAACCATTATGCAGTTGACTCCATTAGACCAAAGTGTGTTGAACTCAGGCGTATTTGCGATGACTTTACCAACGAGACCAAGAAAAAGTATGATATTTTGGGAAAGTCTCTTGAGCTGCATAAGCAGTTAGATAAGGTGAGTGAACCTTCTCAGATAATAGCCCTGGTAAGGTTCTACTGAAAATGAGTGTTTTTATAAGCTCAGGTAATTTGGATGAAGAGAAAAAGTATTTATTCCTTTTTTCTCCATTTCATTCAGAAACTGTTGCTATTAAAATTGGAGGAGCAGCTTCCTGTAATTATGGTCTTAAAATGATGAAAAGTAGGAAGTAAAACTAAGAAAAAATTGAGCTAGGCCTAAATTTGAAATGAAAACCAGATGTGTTCCAGTGCTTGAAAATAAGCAATTTACTGCCTGTTCAGTTGTTTTCACTTTCTCTGACCTAGCTAGAATAACAAGCTAAACACTTTGAGAATGTCTGCATGCTATTCCAGCCTCATCTGAAACAGGAACTACCAAAATTTTATGGTAAAAACCTGCTTTGGAGTATTTTTAACTGAGTTTATAGGCCTAAGAAGTTTTGGGGAGTTTTGATATGGTTCAAATTTTTATTTCAGTTTTTGGATAATTGGTGACTGAACAGTGAAACGTAGTACAGCTGGCAGATTCGATTTGCAGCAACCACAGTAACACTTCTCCCCTTTGCTCAGAATATTATTATTTTACCTGTTACTGGGCCATCTAGCCCATGAGAACTGAACTGATCTTGCTGTTGTTCTACATATCCAGGTGGGGGGACTTGTGGCCAGGAACTGTTGGGTGCTATGAAGTAACATGCATTCCCTTTAGCGACATGTTAGGGCAAACCTGTATTTCATGGAGTAGAAGCAACACTTCACAACATGGGCTGTCAGTGATGATGGAGTCCTCCTTGCCCCATTTTTCTTTAAAGGCAAGCCAATGGTGTGAAGCTGGAATCTACCTCTTAGCTTCCCAAGCTGTGGACAAGTGCCAGTCACAAGAGGGAGCTGAAACTGCACTCGTTGAAATTGAGAAGTTCCTGGTAACAGCTAAGGAACACCAGCTCTCTAACCCGAAGGAGTTCTACAACCAGTTTGACATGATCCTCACCCCTGAAATAAAGGTAAAAATCCCTCAGATGTGTGTGCACTCACTTAGAATTTCAAAATTAGCAATTGCCTTGTACCTGAGAGTGTACTGGGCTATATATTTGAGTCGACTCAAATATGCCTCTTTCCCTACACCAAAAGGGCGCAGAGGTGAGCACTTGGGGCAATAAGTTTTACTCAGATGAGTAGTCTTGGAAGACACATATGATTTTCTTCAGAGTAGTGCTAGAAAGACTGCATGAGTCAGCACGTCCTGCTCGGTGAAACCGAGACCTGTGCAGAGTGCATCGGCTGGGTTGCATTAAACTGCAGCACAGTATGATCTTCAGCTCTAGTCTGACTCTGGGTAACAGAAGTCTTTTCTGAACTTGCTCAGTCCAGCACTGACAACCATCTGTTGTTTACCTTTTCTTTGCCTAGGCCAATGCCCAAAGAATTCTACAAAAACTAGAAGATGTACAAGAAATGTTTGACAAGAGGCAAGTAAGTCTGAAGAAGCTGGCAGCCAAACAGACCCGGCCAGTACAACCTGTTGCCCCACATCCTGAATCTTCCCCAAAGCGAGCATCACCAAAGATTACCAGACCAGCAGGAGTAGGTAGGCCATGAACAGCTGCTTTCAGATACACACCAATGTTTTGTCCACACGGTCATGTTTAATTGTTGTTATCAGAATGAAAACTTGCATTCGATGTTCAGTGTCAGCCTTGTAGGCCCAGCTGTTAAAAATGAATATGAAATATCTATCGCTGCAAACGTACAAACAAGGGTGATTCATAAAAAGTTCAGGCTTCTCTTCCTAGGTCTAATCTACAGAGTACGTTTCTATACTCTTTCTTTCTTATATTGCCAATTCTTGAAAACCCAAACCAGGCTAGTCACTGCAAGTATGCAAAGTAAGCATGAGAATCTCTTTTACATTGCATATACTGTAGTGTGAATATTTGGCTTTAAAGGATCACAGTCCTGCAAGTTTCAATCAGATACTTGCAAAGGTTAAGGGTTCGTTAGCGACACTGACTCCATTTGTGCAATTTTTGTTTTTTCCCTCTACATAACTGTTTATTCACTTTCTAGTGTTGTCTGCTACTAACTAGAGAAGTTGAACATTGCTTCTGTTTGGAATTTGCTGAAAGTTCCTGATTTGAGGTTAGCATGTGCCTTTAACCAAGACAGCTATTTTCTGCAAAAAAGAACATAGGTGGAGCTAATGTGAAACAGTGCACCTTGGAGACCAGCTGCCCTGTACTTGGTGGCAGGAAGGGATTGTCCCTTTTGAGCAGAGATGGTTATAAGAAATTAAAAAATGGAAACTTAAGGCTTTTTAAAAGAGGGACCTCTGACATCTCAGTAGGTCAGAGCTAGTTAGTCCCTGTTAGTGGTAGTACAGTTTTAGAATGGCTTTCACCTATTGTGAAACTGCACCTTCAGGCTCAAAGCGAGTCTTGCATTTCTGTTTATGCATGCTGTCCCTCTGTTTGTGTTTCTTGAACTTCTTTCTTGTCATTTTAGAGCACTTGCAGATTTTTTAAATTAAACTTTTGGTATGCGCAGAACCTTAAAAAATAGTCGCTAGTATATAAATGACAGTGCTTTAAGTTTTGATTCTTGTTCATACAGCCAATCCAATACTATCAGCTCTTTCACAGAAGATCATGAGGTGCTCCCTCGCTCTGGCCCTTGCATTGCAGTGCAGTGTTACACAACACAATACAGGATAACTGTGTGACAAGGATTAGCTTCTGATGTCATGTTGCAAATTAATAGGTAGAAGAAATTTATTTTAAAATGCTACTCGAGTTGTTCTCTGAGGAGATGCAAAGTGTAACTCAGTCCTGTTCAGACACTGATAAATAGACTATAGCATCTCATTCAGAGTCTTTGTGCCTGAAGATGATTGACCTAGAGTACCTCTGTACAAAGAAACAGAAGTCCCTGACTATCTACAGCTTATCCTGGGGCTCAAAAACAGTTACTTTAGCTGCCCTGAACAGTACATGCATGTTTACATATACTGTGGAATGGCATCCTTTGGGTATTATCCAGTTGCCCACTACAAAGAGTTATACTTTGAATTTCCTGAGTGCCCTTTCCCTCAGAATGCTGACGCACTTGGCAAGTACTGGTAAGTATTTTAACCTCTTTTTTTTTTTCAGAAAGAAAACCGAAGCACAGATAAACTGAGTGATTCACCAAGGGGTTTCACAGCCTGAGTCTGAAATGTGGCTGAGAATAGAAACAGGGACACTGAGTCCTATTCCAAGCCTTGAAAATGAGGCTGTGAAATTCTGTTGTTCTTGAAGCTACCCTCTTTTGGACCTTCTGTGTGCCCCTTCTTCACATTCACAGGATCAATGCAGAATCAGCATTTATTTATGGGGAGAATTTATTGAGCACCATCTTGGAAAAATGAAAGAGGCTAACAGCACCTTCTTGAAACAGATATTGTAACTCATTGTTAATTGTGACCCAGGACAAACCTGAATATTTCTAAAAGCTTGCAAAATAGAATATGGCAACAGGAAAATACCACGTTCCTAGGCTGTGTAACTACAAAGGCAGGCAAAGGCAATAAAATGTGGTAAACAGAAATAGAAGACCAGAAAGAAAGGCTTTTGTCCCCAGGCAGCAGCTGTAACAATACCACGGCAGCATTGCAGTGGTTGTCTGTGAAAGGAAAAAAAGTTACATTCGTTCCAGAATAGATTTTGTTTTGTTTTGTTTTGTTTTTACTTGCTGACTCTCCATTTCCCTAACAAGGAACGGTAAGGAAAATTCAATCCAATTCAGCATGCTAATGGAAAAATCTTAACAGATGCGAAGGCTCAGGCATGAAATACTCCATTATTGTAATGGTGGGACTCTTCATTTTACATGGATATATACACAGGTGCATACAGGCAGAGCTTGATACCATGTATGAGAGAAAGGGCAGATTTCTATCGGAGAAATGACTGTGACAGTTTCTTATGTCTGTGTCCTTATGGTCTCTGGTGACTCTTGGCAAAGTCTTAGCTTAGTGAAGATCCAGAAAGGCAGCTCAGAGCTGCCCTGTAAACTCTCCCTCACCCAATGCTTTTCTGCGGGTCTGGAAATTCTGACGCAAAATTTTAAATTCATCCCATTTTTGCTCGAAGCTCTTGGTTTCACAAATGAACTTGTAAATTTTGCAGGAACAGGTCTGTTCAACACTGAAAAAGTACTGGAATTATTATCACGATGCACAAAAGCTTATGCCAGCTGGAATTGATGCACATTTTAGCTGTGAGAATCTGCTTAAATATTATTCACAGATCAACCCAGAAGGGCAGAGAACCCTCTGCTGACCCTTTTGTAATAAGCGCCTTGAAAATATTGAAGTAGTATATATAACACCTTGTTTCAAGGAGAACTCTGTTGACTCCCGATGGAAGCTGCTTGAATACTGCTAATGGCTAAACTCGTCCCTGTATGTGTTGGGAGCAAAGAGGTGGCACTTGATGGGGAAATTCCTTTGCTCTAGTTCACTTCTGAGGGCATCATTTTTGATGATTTGACTACATGTTTGTGGACTGCGTTTCTGTACAAACTCCTTAGCTGGAGTGAATTGGGATAGGTCCACAAAGTTAAGCCATGCAGGCTAGCATTGCCCATAGGCTGTCGGGCACAGTGGGATAAGCCACAGAGCTGTAAAGGATAATATAAGCTATCAGGGATGACTGTAGCTAGCATTTCTCTATTTTCACTTGCTTGTAATTCTCCCAAACTCTGACTCTTTGAAATATAACTTTCCCAGAGGCTATCTGCTTCAGCCTGACACTTTCTTGGAAAACTTTGGTTTGGCCATCTCTGTGAACAAGGCTAGGAAAATTGTCTTGGTTTAGTTACCTTTGTGGCAAGAGCTGGAACATGGCAGTACAAAATAGTTTTGTCCCTTCCTAAAGTGTCCAGATTTGGCAGAATTATAAGCACTTGAGAAAAAAAAGATCTCAGCTCATACACGTTCATTATGTATGAACTTGCTACAGTTTGGCTCCTATAGTCTCATTTCCTTTGTTGTCAGCAAAAATCTTGGGATCCCAGAGACAAAATACGTTTCTTATCCCCTGCACTGCCTGTTCCCTTACAGTGCGATCTTGCAGCGGCTTAAGCCCTTCTTAATGCAGGGCTGGCACAGCCTCCCTTCCTCCTCTCCCCTTTGCCCAGCACAGCGGTGTGCTTGTCACTCTGCTTTCCCTCCCTGCCTACGGATGCCTGACGAGTGGCAACAAAGGAGGGAACTGAAAAGTGTCACTGGGGGTGTGTGTGTGTGTGTGTGCGTTTTGCCCAGTTCAGCTCCTCATCACCCAGTTCCGTGAACAGCAGTGCTGACAAAAAAGGAGACAAGTGTGTGGCCAGAGGCTGGGAGGAAAGGCAGAACTATGCCAGACCCGGTCCAGATGGGTTTCAACTGCTCTGGAGTCAGCCCCGAAACTGCGGCTGACTTTACTGCTGATTTTGCTCCTGCTGACATGGGAAAGAGAAGCTGGTGCAGTAGGTGTAAAGGTTCCAGCCCTGTTGAAAACCCGTGTGGGTGTTAATGTGATTCAACTTAGTGCAATTTTGGGGGGGGTTGTTTTTTATAACTTGTGCAACTGCATAAAGAAACTTATATTGAAAGAACAGTGAAAGACTGAAATCAGAATTGCTGGGCAGGGCATGTGCTCTTGAACATGTGAAGTGCCCTATAATACTCAGTAACCTGAAAATTCAGTTCTAACAATGTCAAGTTGGTCTCCCAAAGTACTGTGTTCTCTTTTGATCTTTATCTATGGAACTTGGAGATCTCAGTGTGGTTGATAACAGCCTATTACCTCTGAGAGGTGTTGTGAAAACAGCTCAGTCAATATTTATGAAGTACTTGAATTGTAAAAACGACTATTAGAAAAAAGACAATTATTTTCAGGGCAGGGATTGAAAGAGCATATGGATAGTAAGGCTCTGGGCCCCCACTGAGAAATACAGATAAATCAAAATAGTGAATAGCTGCTCATCAATTAAGTGTTTTTGCCTCCGTGCAGTGAATGAGCCAAGGATTCTTCGAGGGGGGTGGACCAAGATGCCTTAGCACCAAAGGGGCAAACTTAGGGTTGCACATGTAGCTTTGCTTCTGGAACCTCCTGTCTTCTAAATGCTATGAAATATTCACCTAGAGATTTCTTTTTGTGCAACATAAATGTGAAATACAGGAGCAGAGATGTTAAAATTTCGTGAGCTCATTAAGCAAATAACGTGTTTAACAGCACATTGCACATACAAAATCCATGACTCACAAGCATCTTAGGCGGCCAGCTTGGAACATGAAATTCATATGGGGGAACACAGCTGGAGCCTTTTCAGTTCTTTAAATAATACAATTTAAACTGGTTCCATCTCAGTTGAATGTGTACGCCTGCTCATTAGATCCATTCCAGCGTTCCTCACAGTCAGTAATGCATAACGCTCACTAACGAGTAACATCTGGATAGAGGATAAAAGAAGAATGTCTTGCAAGAGCCTGGGGATGTGTGCAGGAGAAGTGAGGCTGCAGAGAGATTAGCTGACTCAGATAAGGTGGTGCATGTGATATTCATTAATGCTTCTGGGAAACCACCAGTTTCTATAGTTCAAGATATTTCTATAAACGAAGTGGAGAAAAGGAAAAGCTGCTTTCAGTTTTGCGGCTGTAGGGCTGCTATCGCACTTGGGCAAGTCTGAGGAAACCAAGTAGTGTGTCTCCTTGCAGAAACAGTATTCCACATACAGGGGCCTCGCTCTGTGCTGCTTATAGGGGCAGATTTTCAGGGGTTTTGACAGCAATGTTGCTAGAGCAAAGAACTATAGATTATATTGCCTAAGAATGGAAAAGACTTTCTATATTAAGTCATTAAATGATAAACTTCAGATGCTCTAGCATTTCTTTAGCTGCCTAAGCATGCTGTTTTGTCATCACCAGCATTCAAAACCACTATTAAGTCATTAATTATCTTCAAAGTCCTGTTCCTGTGGGACAGCATGAGCTGCAAGCCCCGATAAACAGTTTAGCAGACTAGTTGTTTCCATGCCTGTTCTTGCCAAAGGACTTGGATTCTGCTGTAGGCCATCAGTGAGAACGCACAAGCTCTCCCACAGAGCAGCCGGGGAAGCATGTGGTTGGGAAATTCACGCAAGACCCGAACGTAAAGCATGCTACTTATCTGAGGGGGGCTTTGAACGTCTTGCAAGTGCTGGGTGTGTGTCATAACCCTTGACTACAGAGTCCGTGCCTCTTCCTAGCTAACGAGTTACATTTACTGTAGCAGGAGCAAACTTGAGGCCGGTTACCCAGATGGGCTGATCCAGCTGTCTCGGCGCACCTGGGAGCTGCACACAGTCCTGTCTGTGCCTCGCTGTGTGATGTGGTCCCCCTGTGAGAGAGGAACTTGTGGGAGATGGTGCCTGTACCCTGCCATGCAGGAGGAGGGGGGGAAATGGATGAAACCACAGCCTTTCCTCACAGGCAGCACAGCAAGTTGTCCTCGCTGAATTTATTTCAGTCTGGAGTGGTGGAGAGACTGCAAAGCAACATTGAGCACATCAGTCTATGCCCTTTCCTAGCAGCTTTCGGGACAGTACAGCCCACATTACTACTTGCTGTAGGCTAGATAATAAAACAGTAATTCCATATTTATCATGCAACGCGTTCATAAAGAAACTAGTGAGTGGTGCTAAAGCCCCGTAGGAGAAGCACAGTGGTGCTCCAGCTGAAAGCAATGATAGACTTAAACCCTGCTTTACTGTAAGTATCCTTGCAATAAAAAGTTTACCTCTGCATACAATGCCCTTTAACAATACCTGCTTTAAAAGCAACATCAAGCAATTTAAAATATTAATGAGTTAATTATCCAGGGGAGTACTGTGAAACAATAGGATGAAAACAACCTTCAAACCATGCAGACCTTCGGTTGTTTATAGATCGTTATAGTTTTCCTTGTTCCTGTGCCTTTGTTCTTTCAGTAGGCAGTTGAACACCATAACTTTCAGCTTCCTCAGCAGTACAGTACAGTAACGACCTTGAAACAGCCAACTGTACTGAATTTTATAAGGGAGTTTACCTTACAAAATATTTCCAGTTCCACAGTAATTAGTGCAATAATAATTGACAGGTATTTGGGCTGCTTCTTTCTAAATGACTCCAGAAACTACTTTGACGTAGTGACGTGCATCATTCTCTGAATATGGGCCAGTCAATAACTCAAAAATACTCTGGAGCATAACCAAAACCAGATTGCTTCCCCTTTCCAATTCATTTCTGGGTCAGATTGGAAGGGGAAAGTTTGCTGCGTCAGTCTGAATCAAGTTCACCCTTGAAATACAAGCAGTTGGGTTGGACTCTTTGCTTATCTTGTATCTGCCTCCTTCCTTCTGAAATGTCATACTGATGAAGCCAAGACCAAGCTAGTAAACTGACCCGAGTAATTTGCTGGGCTTTCTGTCAATGTGTCATCTTTCACTTAAACTGTCCAGAGCTCTCTTTCCTGGATCACCTGGAGCTGTCTGAGTTTGTAAGTTGTGATCCAGACAGCAAAGTCGTAACTGATTTCCACATTTTCTGCTGACTGCTTTCAGCCAGGATTTTCATACCGGTATCAACCATCCCTTCAAGCTGGAAAGTTTTCTGATTAATGAATAGGTCAAACAACGTGGTATTGCTGACTATGCTGTTCTAAGCAAAAGTTCTCATGTTTCCTAAAGTTATTTCCTTTGTTTCCATTCCTTTTAATAACACATCCAGTATATGTAAAACTTGGGAATTAGCTTTGTAGAGCAATCCAATGGACCGGACTCAGGTTTAGATAGGGTAACTGGACATCAGTAGCATATCTAGCGTATTGAGGAATGCCTGGTAAGTGTGTGGGGAAGGGTAGGAAACAATGTCTTGGTTTTCTTTAATTGAATCAGGCTTTTTATGATCAAGTCTTAGATTTATTTTTTCTTTTACGCTGACTTTTCAAGGTATAAATAGGATATAGTTGGGAGAAGCTCCACGAGAGAATATTGTTCAGTGCGAGAGGTATGACCAAAGCCTGTGTCTTGTCAAGATCTCAGTAGATGAGAATTTAAGGCTAAATAGAATCTTGAGGATGCATTAGTACGGAAAAGAGTGAATTTGCTGATGCTTGTAACCACTTCACTCAGGGATTCATGGGGAAAAACATAAAAGGGCCCGTTTGAAAATTTATCAACTGGTTGATGAAGATTGGTATTCTGGTTTTGCCAACAGTAGGAATCATCCTCCCTGCAGATTAGAAGGGTATGAAGAACTTGGACAGTAAGGACAAATAGCTTATATTTGCTGTATCTTGCTTTTTATTTTTTCCCCTTGGTTTCAAAATGTCAGTATACCACTCTTTGGGTGAAATAACAATACATTTGAGAGAACAATTACTACTTCATGGAAGGCTTTCTTTGGGACGGGAAAAGGCATCTGTTGAAAGTAGTGCTCAAAATCAAAACAAATCCCCTGCTGTATAGTCTGAAAGAGAGCGATGGAAGATCCAAACAGAGTCGGCATTTGCATTTCAGCTCAGTCCTGGGAACCGTAAGATTCTCCTTCCAGTCGATTCTGGCGGCTGGTGGCTGCCAGACTTTGCTGTTCCGTTGAAGAAACTTTCTAATAGGGAGTCATTGTGAGGAGGTAATAGGCATGAAATGGAGGCTGCAAGTCCCCGCATCATTCAGCGTGGGATAAAACCAGGAAGATTTAGGAAAGAGTTGGAGAGAAGCTGCTTTAATTAATTCTCTTCCCAGCTGCATGATAAGGCAGTTGAAAAGACACAGGGTAGAAGAAGTGGCAGCTTCTGTTATTATTGTCTATGAAACTGATACGTTGTCTTTTTAACTGCATACAATCTGGAGTGTTTCTGTGCTCCCCCTCTCCCCCCCTTTTTTTTTTTACTACATTAAAAGAAGAATTTAATGGCAAGTGCATTTGAAAATTTGTTCATGTGTTTCTTTTTTAAAAGTGTTCAGTCCTCTCCTACATGAACCTTTTGATACTATGTCCTCCCCATTCAAAGATGTCTGCATCTTTTTTATTGCATCCCTCAGCTTCTCCCAGAGAAGAAGAAAAAGTTCTTAGTGACCACCAAGACTCAACGCCTCAAAACATTAAACTTGGCGAAACCATTTAAACAGAATGTTACCAGATGCATTGGAAAATACCAGCTTTTATTTTTTGAAAAGTTCTTGTTCAATTAGAAAGTTTTCCCAGAATAAAACTGAAAAGGACTTGATCTCAGAATTGCAACAATTTTGTTCTTTGTTGCCTGACCCAGATTCCTTCATCATTTCATCTGGCATTCATATTTGTTTTTACCATGACATGCATGGTTGCCTGTATCAATTCAGCAACTAAGAAAAGGAGAGCGCTGTTTGCCTTGTACTTACAAAACATGCACTGTGGGCTCGTTATCAATTTAAAGCGAAGATACAAACTGTAACAGAGAATTATTTTCTATGCAAGCCAAATGTACGATTCCCCTTCTCATAGTTCATTCTAAACCTTTGCTTGGGACAGGCGTCTCGGGACAAGCGGTTATGTCGTTAAGGATGATTTTCTAGTAGCATTAGACAACTCGCTGTCAGCTGTGGTTGACAGAGCCCGCAAGGCCCAGCAAACCTGACACGGCAGAGCACGTTCTGAAGCCATTTCCGCGGATGCGCTGTCGTTACACACGTGGTCACAGTGACTTGCTGAACACCTGTATGATTACTCTTTTGAGACTTCTTCATGTGAGGAAACCTTACAGGGAACAATCATTTACAATCTGACATTAGCTAACCATTACCAGAACCAAAATTTCCTTTCTTTGGGAACCCACACAAGAAACAACACCTGCGCTGAAAAACTATGCAAGTGAGAACGACCCGAGTGTTGATACAGCTGGCCAACATGTACCTGAGCTGCCCTAGAGATGGTGGCCAGGGAGCAAGCCAAAGCAGAGCAGTCGTTACAGCGCGGAGCTGCGGGTGCCGATCTGAGACGCGAGGAGCGCAGAGGAGCGTAGCCCACCCCTTGTGCCAGCTGGTCCTTCGCCCCTCCAGCCACAGTTCAGTTCTCTAGACCAGGTCTCAGTTACCGCTGACGTGACAGGATCTTTGCTCATTGCTTTCACTAGGAAGTAGGACTTCAACTTTTAGCACACATTTTCTAATGTTACCTTTTTTTTTTTTTTTGACTCCTTCAGCTACCAACAGGAGGTCCACAGAAATTTCCTGCGCTCCAAAGTCCATTTCTGAAGTAGAGTTATCAAAAAAGAAAAACATTAAGAAGACTAAAGGTGGAATTAAGGTAGGAGCATCTGTGTTTTGGGGACATCCCATATTGTGAGAGAACTCAAAACAATATAAGCATAGGTTTACATATTTAGACTTGGAACCAAAAAATTGAATATTTACAAGTTAATTCTCTGGTAAGCATTTTGTTTACACTTCATGTTGCAGTTTGAAAGTTACTCAGATGACAGTGTTAAGAAGATTTATGCTCATGTACATGGAAAACCAAGTTACACTAAAGCAGAAATCAATTTCAAAGTATGAAAGAGGAAACGTGGAGGGAATGTCCAGCATTAAAGTGCATCCGAAGTGCCCGTCCTTCCTTATAGCATATGAACTATTTTGTTTCTAAAACTGGAATCTCATACCGGCCCCTCTGAAGTTAAGATGTGTTATGTTTGGGGTTTTACAAAGCGATATATTTTTCCTCATTTAAATATTTCCTAAGGGTGGTTTCTACACAAAGGAGAAAAGACGAGACATTTAATACTTAAAAATCAACCAACCAACCAACCAAGAAAATTCCACTGTTACGTGTTGCTGCGTGGGCAAGTAAGGTTTAGGGAAATGTGTTTTGCTTTTGTGTCCCTATGATGAGATTTGTTGCATTATTGTTTCTGCAGTTTAGGACTCTCTGTACATCCTTACCCTTTCCTCCCTATTCCCAAGCCTTACAGCATTTAAGAGCCGTGCCCTTACAGCAGAGAGTCTTTTGTTTGAGCTGTAGAGACTGACTGGGGTAAGGAGCCATCAAGACAGCCGTTCGGCCCTCCTCGAGTATTTTAAGACTGGAAACAGAAGGATCCAGAAACTTCATTCATCTGCAGTTCCTGTAGCTAAGATGAAGTGCAGCTGCATCCTGAAACTTTTCATTTGCCCAAGCTAGCTGAAATAACCACTTTCAGAGAGCAGACTTCTTTTTTTTTTTTTCCCCCTGTCAAATTCAAGTAATGCCACATTTGTCTTATTTAAAATGTTTGGGCTTAGTCTATGTAAATATCCCTGTGAAAGAGACAGGAGGAGCACCACTGAAGTTGTGTCCTGAATGGTCTGTGCACAAATGTTTTGTAACTTTGTTTACCAAAAATAAGACAAAAATCAAAACATACGCAGTGCCATTCACTCACAACCTTTTAAGTAATAACATCCCTTTGCCATAATTTTCTTGCATCTTCCCTGCATTAAGATTAATATTATTAGCTCTTCAGGACAGCATACCATTAGAATGCTAAAAAAATGCAATTTAAGGTATGTTTTGAGAAAGAAAACAATAAAAGAGGGCCCTGACTGTATTGAGGGAAATAATATAACTAATATTCAGAAAAGAATAGCAAAAGAAATTGGGTAGTGTGGGAGAGAGGTATGATCGTGATTTGGCTGCCTCATGAAATCGTGGTGAAAACAGCAAGTAGCCTATTTCACACTGTTCAGCAGTTTGGGGGCAGAGAGGAGGAAAGGAATAAGCTGTGTCAGTGCATCTCCGGGGGGAAGAAGTACCCCAACCTAAAATAGGTTATATATCAGGGAAAGGAGATGACGCACTAGCCCCTGCAGTTGCAGCTGTTAACTTTTTCATAGTTAACTAGTTATTTTAAAGGTGATTTTTAAAGGTGAGCTCTATATGAGAACATAGCCAATAACAGAGATCCCATTTTATGATAAAAGTACTCTGGGTGTTTGCCAGTTTAGTCCATTATTATTGAAGGTATTCTTAAAAGCAGCATTTTGGACTTTCTGATTTTTAATGAGTAATTCACAGAACAAAACTCTTACACGAGCACTTCTCACACCAGTAGCAAGCACACATGGATGTGCTACTTTGGCCTAAATATCCAAAACCAGTTTAATCCTGTTAGTGCAGAAATTCCACACAGATCACAACTAGTTGCTTTGGGGTTTTGTTTGGTTGGGTTTTTTTCGGGTGGGGATAGGAATATTTAGGGAGGAGAAGGGGAAGAATAGTGTTACTCTGAGGCACAGAAAGCTAAATATGTATGAAGTGTCTACCTGGCACAACTCTATTAGTTAATTTTCACTTTTCATAGAATCATAGAATCGTTAAGGTTGGAAAAGATGCAAGGTACTTCAACCCAACTCTTCTGCTACCCATACCCCTGACTTGCTCATACATTTGACCTTTATTTCCCTAAAGCTGAAAAGCAAAAATTAAATTCCATCCATTTTCTGATCTGGCCAAAACCGCCTACAACTTCAGGAAGAAGCACAGAATAAAACCTAGTTATCAGCAGGTACAGCTGGTCTCACCTTTGTCTGAGCTCACAGAAAGTGACTTTAGAGTCAGTCTTATTCTCATCAGTAATGCAGGTCATCAACTGCATTCCTCCCACAGAGTTAGGTATGTGCAACAACGTGGTACAGGCTTTATAAAAACATCCCTTCATTCATTTTTAAATCTACTTTCCAAGACTACAGTGCAAATTATGCCCCCCTCTCCTTCCCTCCTGATGTTGCTATAAAATGTTTGTATTTTATTTGTTCTGATATTAGTTCAGGTGAGGGTAGTTTATTAATGGATTCCATCATCATCACCAACCAGTTACATAATTTAGCTATACAGAATATAAGACGGGCCACTGCTTTTTTCCCCAGAATCAGCCCTGAAAAATGAAAGTGCCCGGGAACTTGAAGGCTCTGCTGGAGTTCAGATACTGGCTTGGATTAACTGCAAACTCAGCAGCTGAGTTGTTTTACCGAGTTTGAAGGTTGCCTTTGAGTGAGCCCAAGTAGTGCTTGGCGCTTTTAGAGCTGCAGGCAGAGGGAGGAAAAGCCTGCTTAAAACTTGCCTGGAGCACACCTGAAATGATTGAACTCTGCAAGACTGGACAAGGGAGTAGGTTAATGCTTATCAAAATACTATGCAAAAAGCTCCAGTCCATTTCAACCTGGGGACGGCCCTTGCAGATGCATACCGTGCTCAGCATGTGAGGGTACGCGCTGTCTCCTGTAATACTGCTGCTAGTACAGTGACGCTTCGCAGGGGCACAAGACGCGTTCCCTAGGCTGCTCCACATGGCACTGCACAAAGAACTCTGAAAACGTGAACTCTAGGGGTTGGCTTCAGGCAGGAAACAAGCCAAAAAAAAAAAAAAAAGTATTTCGGAGTCTAAGGAAGAGACTGTTCTGCCTGTAATTATCCACATAAGGAGATAATTCACCTTCTGCGGTGGAAGAACATAAAGACTTTGCCTGGAGTGAAGAATGCCTCCCATGCCAATAGCGAGCAAGGAAGTAGAAAAACAGAGGGAGGATGTATTCTTGATTTACAACCTGCACATCTAGAATTCAATTATTTTAACTTGTCCAGTCACTTACTAGACTAGATAGGATCTAGTTTTTAATCTTTTAAAGAGTTAAAGTTCTCTAAATAAAAGCACCAGCAATTGACTATTTTCACTTTTAATGTGTCCTTTTTACTCAGATTGAAGTGATGCACGAAGCTAGTCAAGGAGGATCTAGCAGAGTCCTGGTGATGAGTGAAAGTGATGAGAACTTGTCAACAAGGAGGAGGTAAGGCTGCACACGTGAGCCAGTATCGGTTTTTTGTTCTTAGAATGCAAATAACTGCATTTATATTACCTTCTCTACAACTTCTTTGAAGTTCACCAAGACTAATAAATAACTAGATATAATCAAGTTACTGAAACGCTTATAGCCATGCGTTTATACGCAGTCTATCAGCTGGCAAAGCAAGCAAGATTTATCTTTTGGTTTGGGTTGGGGGCTTGGGGTTTGTTGGGTTTTTTTGCATTTTTTTTTTTTCTTAGAAGCATGAACATGAAATGAGAAACTAAGTCATTAGAATAAGCCTTGCGTGTATGTACAAAAAAGCAATATCAAAGATCATCTTGTGTTCAGGATATTCATATTTGACTATATGCCTCTGAGAAGCTTCTGGTTTTTTTAAATGCAAGCAATAATCTTTTCTTCTTTTCTGCAAAGCCTTGAGAGAGAGATTATTTATGATGTATTCTAAAACACCCAATACTTAAGTAATGTAGTTTAACAAAAAGTACCAAGCAAACCCAGTTTTTTTCGTTGAACTGCACTGTTTCTAGGCCAAAGGGAGCAATTAAAGAAGAAAAAAAAACCCAAACAAAACCCCCACAAACACAACACGCTACACAACAAAACCCACCCTGCAACAAGCCAAACCCCACAATCCTCGCGGACTTCATTCCTTTGTTCTCTTCTTCAGTATGATTTAGGGAATTTATACTTGCATTATGCCTCTCTCTCACACAAGTATACGCTGAAGTTACTTGATGAAAATGACTTATTATTTCTAAAAACACTAGCGTGATACATTGTGCTAGACAAACTGGAGAGACATAAAAAAATGCAACTTATTACTATCTGAATTTAACTATACCCTATGAAAATACTATGACTGGTCCCCAAACCATCAGCTAGTTTTCAAAAGGTGCAAAGTATGATCTGAAATAGAACTTATTTAGATAGATACATATCTCTTGGGGAATGATTGCCTAAAGAGAACATACAAATTTGGAGTCAATATTAATAACAGGTTAAGCTGCTAATATCTGGCAGTTTTACACCACTTTAGACCTAGAAGTTTGGTAAACAAATGTTTGAGGTGTCTCCTTTCTTGGGAACACCAATTTTGCCTCTTGTTCCACTAAAGGTTTGGTTCAAGGTAGAATGGAAAGGAAGCAGGGAAGGGGAGGAAGCAGTTTGAAGTCCTCTCATTAGAGGGAACTCAGAATAGCATTTAAAAGCTGAGCCTGTCAGTTACAAAGAAAGCAACAAGATATTTACCTTTGTTGTGTTGTTTGTTTTTTTTTTAAAGAAATAAGTCTGTTTATTCAAAGGAAATTTTACAAAACATTGTCTTTTTATGACACAGAGCAAAGTTTAAGAATAAATATTGAATACTTTGTATAAAAATTAGTAATATCAAAGGGAAACTGATGCAACCCAAACAAACAGGTAAAAACAATTTTGGCATTAAATATGCTGTGCAACAATGTAAAAACCTTAATGAGGAGTGACCATTCAGGCTGACACAGTTTTATTTGTAGAAGTAAAACCTGACAGCCCTGCATTGGAGCACCAAGACTATTGTTAAAAAAGGTTCCAGATAAAGGTGTACAAATCTTAAGTCAGTGTTTAGAACCAGAAAATAAGAAGCTTTCTAGCTTCTCCATTTTTTGAAAGGAGTGCCTTCATGCTTTCCTCTTTATTCAACAAGCAACTTCTTTTCACTGCAGCACAAGAAAATGCATATTACAACCATCAAGGCCCTTTTAAGATTAAGACACAATCCAAACAAAACTCAAACCAGCTGTAAAACAAAGTATTTCAATGGTCAAAAGTGACTTTCAGATAATGGCAAACTACATTGAAGCAGTGTTTTAGATGTTAGCTAGGTCATACCTTATAGAAGCTTAAGCTACTTAAAACTTACTTTACCTTTGCTTGTATGAGTGAAAACAATAAATCCCAACACATAGTTATGCTGGAAGAAACTGTAGTCTTAATAGTACGTTTTGGTTGCATACTGCGTATGAAGACCATCTCTCCCTACAGTGAACAGGGTGGCTTTTTCTAGTAGTGCAGTTTTGCCGTGCAGCTTGTTGATAGAAATGGCTCACAACAGGTCAGAGGTCTGATGAAGCCGCTTCCCTTCAGTAAGGAACACTACTTTCTCTGTATGTGTATTTATTTCTCCGTAAGCCAACAGGTTTTCTAGGGTTGTCTGGTGTTTTGTTTTTTTTTCTTTTAAAAACACACACATCCTCAGTACTGTAATCAATCTGCTTAGGCAAGAACAGGAACTGGATTTGTTCTTTCTAAAGTATAGCTGTTACATTCTTTAGTCATTCTGACACTGATAAACGATTTATTAGTGGGCTCTTCATATACCCAACATTTGGGTCCAGTTAGGATTCTTATTCTTTTCCTTCTGGAAAACCAGTTGCAGAAAGGTACATATTTCACCTAATTCCCATAGCTCTACCTACCATCCATCTGAAAGGGCAGCTTAGAGAACAGTCAGCAAGCTCACTCCTGGGTTCTGCCTATGCTAAGATATATACCGTTAGCCACTCAAACCATTAAAATCTGCAGCACAGCTCCAGGAACAGTAGCAATTATTTCAACAAAAGTTTACTACTTGTAGCTTAAAACTGCCAAGTCCTGTATAGCTGTTCTACAGTAAAGTCAGAAGACACAGATCAAGTACCTCGCTGCTCCACACAGCCAGAAACTTCAGGCAGAAGAAAAAGGCTAGTCTTAGACAGAAAGCAAGTAGTATTGCTCCTGTAATTAGCACATTTCCAACAGATGCTTGATAATTTGTGAGCTTTTGCATTGTTATTGCTCTGCTGATAAACTTGACCCATTCAAGCTTCCAGAAGGAGTCTTCTGACACTATCCACACTAGAACCTGTTCCAGCATCAAATCCGTTCACAAGCAATATCTGACTGTTCCTTGTGTGGGCCGTGTGTCCGCTGCAGGAAGAGCTACCACACGTTTGGCAATTAGCAACTAAAACATCTGTCCTGAGAGTCTGTGAAAGCACCAGTAGTGAGCTATACAAGAAAAGACCGCAGAAATCCTAGAACTTTGGTTCTCTGCGATATTTGTATGGCACCACAGTACAACTCACAATGGCTGAAGTTTGAGTGTCGCTGAGTTTGATCATCTGTCCTGATTTACAACGCACCGGTGTTTTGTTCCTCCTGCAGGTAATATTAACACTGAAATATATTCAAGATACAGGGTTTTGTGGACACAAACTACCCTGAAATTTTCAGGACAATCTTGTGCTTAAGACTTCAGGAGAAATATTTTAGTGATTTTGATTTGTGTACTGAGTTTCTGTGGATCACCATCTCCCTATCCCTTCACTGTGAAGTCAAACTTTGTGCAGAAAATACCCTCCCTCTTTGTTAGTGCAAGCATGAAATTTTGCCTTTTAAAGTCTTTAGCAGCTTCAAATTAGCTGTAAGTAACATTCTTTGGGACTTCTGCTTGCTTTTCACCTTCACCTTCAGAACCATGAATACTGGAAAACAGAAGCATTGTTAAAACTCATTTAGCTTATTTGCTTATTAAAGATTGGCCTGTTAAATGCTTCAGTTTTCAGAAGGCAGAGAAAGATAGCAAAACCAGTTACATGAGTAATATTTGATTTTTATCCTTTCAAGTTCAGTCCTGATCTAACGGGAGCTCCTTCGTTACTGAAAACAACCAAGTCAGAGGGCACTCAAACACTGTTTCCCCCATTTCAAAGCTTCAGGGAGCTCTGAGAAAAAGACTGTAGCAGGTCTTCACTTCTAGCGCTTGCTGTTTGTTTGTCAATTGTGCAGGTGCAGGTCCAGACTTACTTTCTATGACGCACTGAGAAATGGTGAATATTTGTAACCAATTTACACTGCCTTAAACTACTGCAATAGTCTCATTCATCAAGTCAGAAGTTCTATTTTCCTTGTGTTTTGAAAGGTCTACTCCATTTTGATATAGCAGATTTTCTTTTTTTTATCATCACGTGCCTTAGTTCACATAGCTTTTTTTAAAAAACTTAAGACTTACTGACAAGTTCAAAGTAACAGACGTTTTCATCAAGCATTTCAAAGTCTAGAAGTCAAGTCCATTATATAGTTCATTTAATCCAGACTTGCATCCCTTGAAGAGTGTAAAAAAACCCAGGCTACAATGTAAAAGGTTGCAGTACAATAGGAGAGCTATTCCAATAAGAGTTTCTGAACAGCATTTGGGACCATCTTTCCCCCCTACCCCCAACTATTCACATTTAAAATTTTACCTCTTTCCATGTTTACATGTATTTTGAATAAACAGCTAAAAAGTTGTTGCTCTGTTTTGGCTCAGTGGATCTTCAATGCAGATATTCAAGTATTAAGAAAATGCAGCTGAACAAGGATACGTGTCCTCATAGTACAGTTTACAGAGAAGCACAATATTGACTAGTCTGCAGTATATTCTACCCCAAATCCCTGAAGAAAACTTTTTAACTTTGGGATCTGTAGCCTGCTTCCAGAGCTGGTGAAGATCATCTACGTGTCCGTGAGATGTCATCATCTTGTTATAAATGCAGGGATGATATGGAGCCTTTCCTTCCCCAGAAAAAAATACATGATATTGTGGTACAATTCCCATTTTATTGGCACAGAGACCCATGAAAACATCATCTATATAAAGACTTGTATTGAGAGTCAATGAAGCCTCATATACTTTAGCTGCTACATCATTTGATATTACATATGCAGCTCCTGCTGTGTAGTCAGGATAAGAGGGCCACTGGTACATTTCATATGGAACATAGTATTTGCTACTCTTGTCTCTTACGGGAGGGGATCCGCGATGGACACGACCGATCCAGAGATCCTGAACACCGACTTGTGCCAGACTTTGGAGATAAGCAACAAGGTTTGGCATATGGATAAATATATCATCATCTGCAGACATAATGAACCTGGCATGAGGACAGTAGGCATTCACCCAGCTAAACTGCAAAAGCAATTTAAGAGTAAGATTGTGAAAAGTATCCAAGAAGTCCTGCTGAATCAAATCACTGTATTTCTGGTCTTCCAGCTGAAGTTCTCTTTGCAGCTGTGTTTGCTGCAGATGATCTGTTGGTCGTCCTAAAGCAAAAAGAGTTTTAATATTTGCATTAAGTTGAGAACGAACATACTTCTCGTTACCCCAAGTCTGTCTAATTGCATCCCTCCGATGACGGTTTTCGGGAGAAGTCTTCACAAACAACAGGAGAAGGACATCCTGCTGCTGACATTTCTCTCTGTGGTTGATCAAGTACTGGTAGGCTGATACTCTGTCCAAGTTAGCCCTGTTGATGGACAGGCTGTCGTTCACAAAATGGTAGCTATTTATGAGGTATCTGTATGAATAGGACTTCATATGGCTCACAATGTGATTATCAAATGGTCCCCAAAAAATCATGAGACACAGTATGAAGCACGTGGCAAATACCTGCAAAAAATGGCATTTTCTGACTCTTCTGGGACTAACAAACATTCTGATGCAGTTTCTATAATCCTTATTCTTGTTCAGGATCAGTGTTTTTACAGCACCTGTGTTTTAGTTTATGAGCACAGAGTCACTCTTTCAAGATAAGCGTCCAATGTAAGGCATGTTGTCTTTCATTCAGTATCCTTGCAAAGCCAGTTTTGTTCACAGATTTCACAAGTCATCCTTCTCAAAAAACATTTTTCTTTGATTGAAAGAATGCAGACCGTTTTGAAAGATGAGCCTTGCTGATGAGTATTTTCCCTTTGGAGCATCTTGAAGTGAACACTACAGCTCTAAATCGGATCTTCTCAGGTCTTTCCTTCCTTTGTGAAGATGAATACCTACCAATTGTAAGGGGGGGGAGGGAGAGGAGAAAAGTTTTAATGAGGTGTTATTAACACATCTGGTTTTAGGTTTGGTCATGGAAATGAGTTGACTACTCAGACACTCCCCATCACCACCCACCCACACCCTCCCCCAAACCGGGCAAGTTAGAGGTTGTCAGTGGCCCAGAGCAAGCTTGTGGGAGGCTAGTGAAGGAGAAGGGGAACCTGACACAGAGGCTTCAGTTCTGACACAAGAAACTCTTTCTTAGAAAAACCCACTGACGTTAGCCAACAGATGACAACATTTTGCGTAAATTCTTTCAAGCTAGGAGGGAAGCCACACCCTACAAGTGCCCGAGTTTACAAGTTGTCTTTGGGCGGCCATTACAGGGCCAGGCCCACGCAGAGACCTGCGCCTGCCCCGGGACGGGGGAGCGCGGGGCCGCCACCGCTGCCCCGCAGGCCCCGCCTCCCTCAGCCACCGCGGCTCCCCTGCGCTGCCGGCCCCCCCTCGCCACCGGCCTCCCCTCGCCACCGCCCCCCGCACCAGGCTCTCTGCGGGAAGGGCCCGAAGCCGCCTGGAAGGGAGGCGGGCGAGGCGGCCCCCGCTCCCGCCTGGCTGAAGGCCCTGCGGCCGCCTCAGCGCGGCCTCCCGCCCCGCTCCTCCCGCGGCCGCCGCCTCCCCCCTGAGGGAAGGCGCCAGCTCCGCGTCGTCCCCTTGCCCGCATCGGCCCTTCCTGCCCCAGCCCTGGCAGCGCCGCAACGGCCTCATCCAGCACCCTCCCGGCGCCGCTCTCGACGCCGCGGGCAGGCTCGTGGAAGGGGAGCAGCCGTTTGACTTCCCCAGCCAGCCTGAGGTGGGCTGAACAGTGCCGCTAGCGCAACCGTGCTGCGGTGGCGCCCGTCACCAAACGCCCCGTGTGTTGGCTTAGGACCTCTGCCTTTTAGCCGATGGTGCAGATAGAGTTTGTGTTGCAGTCTCTAAGGCTGAGGCAGGTTATACCGCAAGCTACACCAGACGGCCACAGACAGACCCTTCAGCCAGGCACCCCTCTCACAGCTGCACAAGACCGGACGGCTAACGCTGCGGGCCTACCGTCTCTGCTACCCACGAGGGATTTAGTGAAGAAAAGAATCCAAAGCACAAAAAGCCACCCAAGTCCAGCCTTCGTGCCCTGCAGTTTGTAAAGTTCACTTCTTGTAGCCGCAGCTCGCTCTCCTGTCTACTAAACAAGAACTGCCCGAAGGATCATCGTGTAAAAACCCAAGAAGCATGAGCTCTCTGTCATGCCAGAAATGTAGGACTAGCACCATAAGGAATGGCACCCCACTAGCTAAGCACTTCTTGCATGGAAACACAACCCCTGAAGCAAGAGGACACAAGCTATCACTATTACATTAGAAGTTACGTGCAACACAAATGTTGTGAGAGATTGTTCTACGCATTTGAGGTCTTGCAACTAGATAGCATGATGAGAACACAACAGACTATACAGAGATAAGAAAACCTGGCGCAATTTTGTGGTGTAGTTATCTACTGCAGTAAGAGGACTGGCTGCTCAAAATGGAACCGTGCGTTGGTGCAGTTGAGGCTTGCAGATTTTAGTGCATAACAGAAAAGCTTCATGGGCAGTTTGGTGAATAGAAGTCAGTCAGCGCTTTTTACAGTATCAGTTTAAACCCTTTTACTTTTGGAAACATGAAGTTAAACAGTACACCTCAGAGTTACAAACTCAGCAACTTTACAACAGAACGCTATTGCAAAGCTTACTCTTGTTTCAGATGAAGCACAGAGATGCAGACAAGCTGGAGTGTTACAGAAACCCAGACATTTGATAGCTCCTTTTGGAGGAGTGGGTCTGAAGACACCCACTACTTCCTCACAGTAAGGATAAGTTCTGTTTTTCTCCTCTGACCCAGATAGTTATTTGTGCTCTTTTCAAAAAATCTGTACTTTACATGAAGTTGGCCAGTTAGCACAAATGCTGCAGCATCATCTCCCCCAACTAAATTTACAAAGTCTAAAAAAAGGCTCAGCAGCCTAGGTGGTCAGGTTGCCCACTGCCATCAGGATAGCTTAAAAGCAGCACCAGGCAACCTATTTAACCACTTGTAGCAGTTTACCTTGGTAAGCACAAGAATCCTAGTCACCAAATACAACCTTTTTAGATTACGCTTGGATAACGTGTTTTGCCAAGAGTCTGCAATTGCCCATGTCCTCTGGTAAGAGGAGACAACAGTCAACACCACAAATACAAAGTGATAGAGGTCACTGAAGACTAACAGTGCAACTAACCTATATGACAGTTATTGCCACTAGGGAAGAATAAAAGCCCCCAGAAAAAAGAAAATGAAAGGGAAAAAAAAAACACAACCACAAAAAAACCCCAAAACACAGACATCACCATGGAAACAGCTTTAATTACGGAGCAGATAGCAGGCGACAAGAGATGTGCATAGACTAAATTTTCTGCTCGCTAGCACCCCCCTCCTGGAAGTCAAGAGATGCTGGAATGAAAATTAAATTTTTTTTCTTGAAGAAAAAACAAGCCATAAGATCAACAGACTGAAGGATGGAACAGTCTAGTCTGTCATTTTCTTGATCTAGTTCAGGGGAATTAGATCAGCCTTTAGTAGACAGAAGCTGCTCAGAATCCTCCTCAGAAACATACCCCTCAGGTAAAACTTTAAAATGCAATTATGGATGAGCAATACCGATGAAATTCAAGGAGGCCTACACCAGCTCCCCCATCTCTCTCCAAAAAAGCCCGGAGATTTGCACTGAAGGTGCCAATGCACAAGTGGAGTCTCTTTCATTGTCAGAATTGTTTATAGCCCATTTGCAACACCCATCCTTTGGGCTTAGTCATGCTCTCCTTCCCTTAACAAGAGAACAGGTAGAGTCACCACAGGAGCTATTTACTGCCAACTGATTCTCATAATTCTGAGAAAAGGGGAAAAAACCCAAAACACCAACACACCAATGTGTTCTCCTTAACAAGAGAAACATCGTGGAACAGAGATAAAACCATGTTTGACAGTCATTTTTCTGACCATAATTAAGGTGCTTTGCCTCTTGGCGTGCATTTTCTTACTTGTGGCTTGCAAGCTCTTAGACCCACTGAGACTGGAGAGAGACTGGGAGAACCAAGCACCCATTCACAGCTCCTGTAGCTGCCTTCCTTTCCAGCAGAGTTAAGATTCACAACTACATGTGGTCTTCCCCTAGTTGCAAGTACTGCAAGGTTTTTTCATTCTGCAGCAATCCTACCTTTCCTAAAAGGGTTTGTCATTTAACCTTTCAGTATTACCACAAGCATAACTATCCCTTTGAATGTAGCAACTGTTTACAATTCTGTATTTTGCATTCAGTGTCTATTCTGGGATGAAAGTGGAGCTAGCATAGTTTGTTCCGCAAACTCGATAGTTTGTAGAGTGACCACTGTGGAAAAGCAGATCCTTAGGGAGCTACTTTAAATGTCCACAGGAGTCAATATTTGAAAAAAGTCAGTATGAAGTTAATTTCAGGATGTAAGTAGAACAGTTTTGGAAAGCCCACTGAGGAGAGACAGACAAGAGAAACCCTGAAGAAACACGTAGACACCTCAGACATGAAACACCAGAGACAGGAAGAGCCATGAAGAGACAACATTCACACAAAAGACACTCCAACATGGAGATTTTTCCCAAACTACCACCACCCTGATAAAAACCTAAACCCAAGAAAGACCAACTAAGATTGCCCAGAGAGAACACCCCGCAACTCCCAGCTACAAATTTTGTCATGTGGTACAATACACATTCTGGGCTTCAATTGCTCTGTAATAGATTTGATATGCCACATCCCTCCATAACATGTATTTTAGGACAAAGATCATAATGTATAGTTATTTTTTGCTCGTTTAGATCACAAGTAGCTTTCCCAGGCAATGCAGGATATTCCAGGAAACACTATTTTAAATAGAACCATGTTTTACTATCAGCTTGTAGCAACTGTCCCTTTCACATCAACAATTTGTGGATACAGAAAGTTCAGAATATCTACAAGAAGGAACACCTCAAACATTACCTAGTTTCAAACAGAAGTCATCTGAAGAGCTGCTGATCTCTATGTCCATGTCTTGTCCTCGGCTGTGCTGAAGAGCCACTTAGTGTAAGGGTGCAGTTCCACGGGACGGTTGAGCTCAATCAAAAGCCTACTGCTGCCAGTTGAGGACAGCCTTGCACTCACTCTTCCCCCGACCCTGCCCTCTCATCCTTGCCACACAGACCTTCCACAGCTTGCAACAGCTCTGGAGCTTATATAGTTGCTCAACAAGCCAAATTCAGCTCCTCCCAACCTTTTCCCCTTAAAAACAACCTGCTGAAACCCTCAAGTGTCAGAAAGCGGTTAATTCAGGTCAAGATGTATCTAGAGCCTAACCTAAGTTCACAGCAAGACTCAAGGGTTGCTTTTGTAGAACCAGATGTAACACACATTGTTTCTAAAGCTTTCAGTCTTTTCAATTCTAAGGCTACGACCAGGCTCTGTGTTACTACAGAAAACTTGAAGCCCTAGGACAGGCTTTTGGTTGGAAGTCAGGCTGGTCCTGTCACATGAGCTACTCCAGATCAACCTGTTTGATGGTGGAGTGGGATGTCCAGGTTAGAAGAAGGCGCATTGCAGAGATGCTCCATCCTGCTGAAAGACTTCAGATGTCACACGGACCTAAGCTGCAACACCACTTCTCCAGCACTAAAGGAATGTGCCCAGCCACGGAGGTGACAGAAGCAGGCATGCTGCAGTTAAAGCTGCAGGGACTAAGATTAGCACTGCCTGGATTTAAATTCAGACAGATTTGTCAACCCTAGTGTAAGAATAAGACAATCCTGAGAAGAGTGGGTTGGATTTTCTTGAAACTTTCAAGATCTGTTTAGAAAGGAGTTACGGGGTTCAAAGAACACGTTTTGGCACATTTCAGAATTTTGTTTAAGTAGAATTTAAAACTTTTTTGCAACGTTTGGTTTCTGAGCAATTTAAAGTTACAACTCCTATGAAATTGAACTCCTCCATCTCCAGCAGTACTGATTTACATACCGCTTACACCAAAAGACCAAAGGAAATCTAGTCAAGTTAGCACATCAAATTAGCCATCAAAACACAAAATTACACGTTTATCAAGATTTTCCCTTCCAACTGACTAATTAAAGGGTAAGGAAGTATGTGCCTAAGTTAATGGGAGCAAAGCCTGAAGGGACACTGCTGCCTACAGCTTTAGCTCCGAGATTATGCAACCCAGGTTCCTCTTACCATTTCTCCGTTGCTGACATGTCTTCACAAGTCATGCTATCTGTCGTCTCTACCCTGGCCTATCTCCTCCTTCTTCACTTCCCAATATTTGAAGAACTACTTATACATTAAGAAATGTAATCTTCAAGTTCCTGTTATGTATGAGCTGTATCACAAAAGAAAACTGAACAGAAACACTGAGCAAGTTACACCCCTGACACTTGTAGGTTTTCCTGATGTAGTGACAGAAGGTCATTTTCAGGAAAAAAGATGCAGTATTTAGCTAAGCCTTCCTTCCTACATAGTTCGCAAGCGCCAAGATAGAAAGAAAGCACAAGCACACAGCCTGCAAAGAAAATAATTTCAAGTAATGTCAAAACTTCCACTGTTACACCTTGTTCTGTACAAAACTGGTGAGAAATGGAAGTGAATTCAGACAGGTATCCTGTAGGAAAATACGGTCACAATGACAATGGGGTTAACAAAAAGAAACAGAGAAACAGCCTAGTGCTATAAAGATCTATGAAAAGTTGAGAGTCAGGTCATGGATGTTGCATCAGTAAGGAACATTACATTAATGCAGGGATGACTGGCAGTGGCTGTGAAAATTTTGTTTCAAGACCATTTAACCCATCTTCTGCAATCTCATATGCAGGCTTTGCCTGCAAGTTCTTTAGTTGGCCTGCAACCTGCCGTCAGGGTACAGTTTCCTGGGGTGGCAGACTCAGCATTCTCAGATGCTTTTTGTACATGCTTACAGCTTGAACAGACACCTGATTTTCAGAAGGTAAACATCCAACACCTTCCAAAAGATGAACTCCTTAAATGATTCTGAAGTTGCTCAGTCAAGAGCAATCCCCTTATTAAAAAAAAGGGGGGGGGGGGAGACACTGAAATGCAGCACTTCCTTCAGGGGAGCTTTGTATCAGAAGTAACTACAGCAGCATGTAGAAAAATGAGACATTGAAAGCTGTGACCACTTGCTGCTTCTCATCGATGTGTAACACTTACCAGTGCTGGGGCAATCTCTGAAGTGTTTGTTGGCAGAGAAATTCAAAGGATGGCAAAGCATTAGATGGCAATTGAGAAAAGCATTTCAACTCCTTCAGGGCTGGAAGCAGAAACAGGTTGTAAAGGCTTAACACTGCCAGGAAACAGGTAACTGCCAGTAGAGATTTAGATTCTACAGAGGTTTTGTACTTGCTGTAACTATTGGGTGGAAAGGCAGAGACTGATTTCTTCAGTTTCCCCGAAAATGGAACAGCAAGCTTCCCAGCTGCTACAAGCAAATCTAAATGGAGGTATCTGCCAGAATGGACAGACTTGCCTTCTTAAGTTGCTTTCATCAGGATCAGTTCCCTGAAACAGCTACTGTGCAGCTAGCAGGTGAGGAGCAGGACCACATCTTTCAAGCACCGGTCTACATTTAAACTGCAATTTTCAGTTGTTTTAACCTGCTATATCTACTGGAGACTCTTCCCCATACAATCTAGAAGGGAGGACTGCATTTTCCAGAATGAAAACCTCCAAGATATGAGTCATTTAGTTCAAGGGATTTAGCACAAAATGCACAGGCACCAACATGAAATCCTTTGCTTTGTGTGCAGCAAATTGGGTGAATTTGTACTAACAGTAAGGATAATATTCTGGAGTTTCCAAGTCTGGCAGTGACATGAGTGAGGCTGCATGCCCTCATTTTCTGAGGAGTGACTAAGTTAGGTACTTAACTTCCACGCAGGCAAGTCAGAGCTCTAAGACACAGCTACACAGCCCATAATGGTACCTACTGTACAACCCGTCACATCTGTCTCGGCAGATGCCAGCGATGAGCTCTAACGCTATACCGAACATCAGTCCACCTTTATGCAAGTTCACTTTTACAGTGCCAGTGTTTTAAGACGTGCCAGATTGGTACACGTTCCTTTCAACTCCCATGTACTAAGGCAAAAATACGCAGCAAAGGGGCTGAGCACATTAACTGCAGCTGTTAATGTTACCCCCTCGGGAGCAGATGGCAGGGCTTAAGCATCAAAACCATTCCCACAGCACTGGTCTTTCTGCTTCAGAGCGAGACTTCAGTCAGCACTTTTTATAGCCTTTAGAAAGCCCCCCCGGCCCCCCAGTCATTTCTGTTCATATTTGGAATCTTATCTGGAAGCTTCTGTACAAGTGGTGTAAATAATTTTCTAGTGACTATGTATCACTTAATCTCAGAATATTACAAATACACCTTGCCTGCAGAAGCGGGGGAGGCCCACAAAAGGTGTTACAAAAAGGGCTAGCTTGCCACTGCTTTCTGTCCCACCTTAGCGTATTCACCTCTCTACAAAAGTGTATTTCAGACGACCTTGTGAGAAGGACATCCCATTACACGTGGCAGTCTTTGAGCTGAAGGCTGGCAGAAACTGAAGGCTGAAGATGCCCCATACTAGAGAAAGCAATTGTGAAATGTCAGTCCATTAAGGACCCAGTCCACAGCTCAATGCTGAAGACAAGAAAAGACAAATTCTCTAGTTACACATTAATGCTGAATCCCTGTTTACAGCATGTTAACGTTGAAGAGCTACAACATCACAGCCCCACCTAATCACCAATTCTTTCTGCTGCCTGTTTTCAGTAAGCCCATTCAAGTATGTATTTGCAGCTAGATCTAGAGATCTTGCTTCCTGCCTATTTTCCCCACAGACCTATGGTGATTTCTCTTCCAGTCTACAGGCCATACCCGAAGATCAAGCTGAACAACCTCTGAAGCAGACTCTTTCCATGCTAGCTGCCAAACTAGGAGGAAGTCAAATTTAAGAATGACACAACCAATTGCAAGAAGACCAGTTTAAGCTGCCTTTCTATGGGGCCTCACTTTGAAACTTTTTTTTTGCCTAGTAAGAATACTTAAAAAAAAATACAGAGAGTTAGAAAGTGTATGAAGGACTTATTTAAACAGAAAGCTAACGCTGTTGTACCATGGCCATTTCTAAACCATGCTAGACATTACTATTCTAGTTCCATGGTTTAAGTTTTTCATTCCAGATTAAATACTCTCTCATCTGCTCTCCAGTCCATCCCTCTTCCTCCGACAATAGTCTAGCCTATGATCCCACTTCAGCATCAAACTCCAGATGGGTCTCCCATATTGCAGCAAGAGTTTACGGTCAAAATTTGGATGTTACATGTGTCACTAATATGTGGGCACTAAGGCAGGAAGACAGACAAACGAGAAGCTCAATTAGTAGATTAGAATGCAGGGGCTTTTTGTGCCAGACACAGCATTGTTTTTTCTTTGTTTTTTTTTTGTTTGTTTGTTTGTTTTGTTGGTTTTTTTTTCTTCTTAGACCAATGATGATAAAACATGTTGGAATTTAAAAAGTCAAGTCAAATACTGGTTAACTTTCAGGGTACATGAGCTGGTGGGGTTTTTTAGTGTTCTATTAGACTAGTCCTCTCCTTTCCAGATTTAAGTTAGCACAGATCAGAGATATGTGAAGTCATGAGCCCACATAGCAGAGTACCATCCCATCTAGACTTCCCAAATCAGCTCAGCTGCATAAACTTGCCTCTCTCCTAAGCATAGCGCATTAACTTGAGCCGAGTATGATGCTGACTTACCATCCCGACACCATTTATACTCTATACACAACGGAGCACGACAGCAGCCCTGGATCACCCCTTCATCAGATCTTTTCCTCCAGTGGTTGTGTTCCCAAACCTACACGGAAAGCCCTGGGAGACAAGTCCGCAGGTTTGCTTGTCCACCTGCAAACCACATAGACAAGAGCTCAAGGAGGCTGGGCAGCAGAACACTAGCGCTGGTTCCCATCCTAATGGTACCTGGCCAGTAAGGACCAACATCACTCTTGTTAAAAACTCTTCCAGTTAGCTGACCCAAGCCGTGCAGTCAGGAACACAGCCTGTTTTTCAGTTCTTCGTACAAGTTATAGAAATCAAGGAGCAAATTGGGTCCCAATCCTATGCACAGGGATACTAGACAGTACAAACTAATTTTCTCCGTTGCCAGGGGAAGTACCCAGGTCTTCAGTTTCAAGGCCACGCTTTCCCCGTGACACAGCCAGCAAGCACAAGGTATAATGCTAGACTGAATCCACCGTGCACAGAGACGTACCTCAAGCAAAGCACACACCTATACACAAAGGCCTCCTAGTAATTTAAGATAGTCCTGTTAAAGCAACTGTAGGATCAGCCTACAAAAGAAGCAGCTCTATGGAGAAAAACAATACTTCTATCATCTCTAAGAAAGCATCTGCATATATAATTAAATTTAAAAGATGAGCTTTCTGCTGAGTGAAAAACCATAAGGAAGAGGACCTCTTTAAGATGACCCCCTAATGGCTTATCACCCTCACAAATGTAGCGGAGCTGCCATTGCCACAACACTTCAAAGCCCTCCTCTTGAGATCACCAAGCGCAAATATTGCTTAAGCCACTTCAGCTTTCCTTACGCCCACAGATCGACAAGCACGTAGGAACAGACAGTCATTGCACACTGTTCCCCGGGCCCTTACCAGCACCGTGCCTTATTCGTTCTCAGCCCCTCCTGTTCAGTGCCGTACACAGCTGCCAGCGACTCTTAAGCTGAAAGAGAGAAATGTTGTCATCTACTAGAGGCTGAGGGAAGAGGAGGAGAGTTATTAATGACCCTGTCTGCTTCTTGGGTAGTCTCATCTAGTGGGTTGTCGTCTTTTATTAATAGGAAATTAATCTATTTGAATCAAGCAAGCAGTCCCTCTGACCCCATAGTCTCTTCTTGTTTAGCATTTGTACTTCAGTTCTCTTCTTAAGAGATTAATACCCATTTGGGGTAGTTCTGCACTAATTTGCTAAAACTGTTTCAACACATGCAAATGCAGTGTAAAAGTGAAGTCTATACATATACACTATATGTATACACACATTTTCTATAGACGCATGAAGTACTAGTCGTTCAAGACATACCAACAAAAGTTAAGAACTTACATCTTTAATGAATTTAAAGTTACATACAGAGCACCTTGAATTCAGTTAAAGAGTCACCCTAACTTCAGGCAAATCATTATCTAGAAATAGCGCGCGCCCCAGACCGTCCATTTCTCCTAACTTCCAGACTGCAATTCTGAAAGCATTCACAGTCTTCACTGGCATAAGAAAGCCCCAAATAGTTTTAATGTTGAAACGGAATAAACATGCTAGAAGCATTATCTTAAGAGGTACATGCAGTGTGAGGAAAGCCAAACTCCCATCAAACAAACAGGTACCGTCCAAACCTGTCAGGTTCGTGCCCTCCAGTCAAGAGCTAGCGATCTATATCAAAAGTTACCCACTTCTTGGGGAGTGATTGTCAGCGTGGGGAGAAGGTTAAAGAAAACAGCGAAGAAAGTTTTGTTAAAGCTAAGTGTACTGGAAGAGCTGGCCACCGAAAAGGACTAAAGAGGAGAATGTTTTCTGCATTTGCAACAACCGCTGCTGACAGAAGTCACCACCGTTTTGATACTTCCATGAGACCTGGATTCATATGGCTAGCTAACCTTTTCCTTTAGTTCAGCAGTGAAATGTTCAGCTAAGGTCTATTCAATTATTTTATATGACTACGTAAGTTTCAAGGCTTTAATGTAGTTTTCACATTTTAAACAGCTCTCAAGACAGTCAAATATTTCACATCAAAAGCTGTTGATTCTTTGTAAATTTAAAGATACAGAAGGCTCCTGCGTACATGTTGGGGGTCTCCACGGGTGTTTCAAGCAAGCCAGAAAGGCACAAACATCTCGGATTTTATGATAAAGTGGATCGAGAACCACCTCAGCATATACAAAGGAGCTGCAGATTGGCTGGAGTAATAGCAGCTCAAGGCTTTGTTTAAGCCTGCCTCCAAACTAGGTGGGATGATTTCCATTAATCCTCTCCTACTTCTGTGGGAACCAAGGAGAATTTTTGCCTTTTATACAGCCTTTTCCGCAATGCAACACGGCCAGGGAATGAACAGGAGACACTCATCTGCTTTTTGTTGTTATGAAATATGGGGAGAAGGAACAGCACAGGCTCACAGCAGAAAAGCAAAAAGAGCCAATGCTCCCCACGTGCACTTACGAGAAACGTGACAAGGCTGTAAGCTGTAGCAACTTCAGAGCAGCATCCTGCAGTTTCCCTGCTTACCACAGTTGAAGTGCCCTCACTCAGCGCTGCTAACAAGTCATGGGCCACCACAAGCAACAGAACAGAGGACTAAACAAAGAATTCATCAGGCCTGGCTTCAAGTTTCAAATCAGATAAAAAAAGTCAAACAAAGGAGCTGCAAGACACTCCCAAGATGATTAATAAGCAGTGAGATTTCCCTAAGACTTTAAGTCTTTGTAAATTAAATGAAGGAACTTGTGCATTTGCATTTAACCAGAAGTACTTGTCTCTGCTTAGGAGAAATGGATAGTAGGTAACATTATTTAATAACGTCAAGAGCCAGTAAAAATAATATTTTGAGATAGATATATATATACACAAACACGTGTCTGTTGTATATATGTGTGTGTATACACACACACACACTTCTGTGCCAGACTCTGTAAGGCCAAGAACGTAACTGAACGACATACAGCACTAGCGTACACACAGCACCAGATTAAGAACTACTGTGAGGACAGTTTAGTGAAACAGAGTGAAGGAGACGCTACAAATGGGGTTCACTGGGAGACAGACTACAAAACACCAGTCCGTGGACTCAAAAGGAAGCTACGAAGATGGGAGCAGAAGCTTACAAGACAGGAATGACTTAAGGCAGAAGAAAAAACAGAGACATCCATTAAAGAAGCCTGATCATTCTAGAAAGTTGAGCTTTGAGAACAATGCAATAGAAAGTCAGTACTTGTAATTACCACAGGACTTTACTCGGGTCTCGTGGACAAAGCAGCCAAAACCTCAGAAAAGAATTAGTCATAAGTATTGTACCTTTGCCAGCCCTACTACCCACTATAAGGGTTTCCTACTGAAAACGTAGTCAATAAATATTTCATTGGAAAGGCAGGAGAGTTACAAGGAAGAGCTGCGAAAGCACTTTGTCTAGTCTTAACAATAAGACACATGGATCACACGCCCCAGTATACAGCGCGAAGTGAAAGACTATTCTTCCTTCAGTTAACCAAGTCAAGTAGAAGAAAATCCATCCATCCTCAGTCTGTTTCATGCTCCATGGAAAAACACAACTAGTCGAGGACTGGGGGGCTGCAGTGGTGTATGGTGAGTAGCAGTTTGAAGAACAGGAGAAGCTTTACCTTTCCGGCCCCAAGACAAAAGACCAGTTTAAGTCAGTTCGCACAAGCTTCTTCAGCTCTTAGCAGCAGCGAAAGCAGAGGAAACAAAAGTTGCAGGATGTGGCAGAAGTGTGAACAGAAAGTGGCTTACTGGGCCAACAGTAAGTTCAATTTGAAGCAACTTTCCTCAGCTCTAAATGCAGAGGACTGGCTGAAATCCCTTCCTTTGCCGAGGTGTCCCAACGCACCTCCAACAACATTATCTGTGTTGACAAAAGGAGTTCTTTATTTCAAAGTTGCTGCACCTGAGTTGGTGATGCTGACTTGCTGCACCTGAAAGGTGACAGTGTACCTTCAGAGCACGGCAGCACTCCTGGGAGTTTTGAGTGACCAAACACTTTTTATTCAAGTTTAAGACTACATCCAGCAATCTGGAGGCGGTACCAGACAGTCAAGCTTGACCTCATGAGACTGGCTTGCAGCAAGCAAACTTGCTCTGTGCTACAAGGCAGGAACTCCTGCAGTCTGTGGTCTTAGCAATACGGAGACGTACGTCCCTCTTCAACAGTCCTTCAAACCAAGTTGCTCTCATTTACAACAACATTCCCTTCTTTCGAGGTCATCTGTCCACAGGTTTTTTAAGCAGTCTTGGGATCTGTCAGATTTTCTGAGTTATTTGGGCATGTAGCAGCAGCATCTCCAAGCCACAAGTTCCATCTAAGTTGAAGATCAGACTATGCAGCCACCCAAGCAACGGTGAGCTTCAGGACTGGTACCGGTTCATTCTAAAAAGCTGCGATTCCAAAGCGAAGGTGTTGTTTCATCATCCTATTTCCATACATTGTGGTGGTTTCCTCATTGACTATAGAATTTAAGTCATCATCTTTCCAAGATCGTTCCATAGTATTCCCCCCCTTGCTGCCAAGGGCAAACGCGCTATTCGCAAAACTTACGGAAGAAGGGAAACCTCGCAAGTGTCCGTGACTATTATTTCAGTCTTTGAAGACTCGGGAATGCACAGACCTCAGTGCAGGATCTGGACCACAATTTCCCAAACGTTGCCAAGATTCCAAACGTGCAATGTCTCCTCTGTCAGTGGAAAATCCTGCTGTCACTTCCAGCCATCCTGACAGAGGTGGACCGTGCTGCTTTCCACTGGAATTTGAAGATTAGTTATTACTAAGGTCTGCTGAATAATCGGATAGCCTCGCTCGAGATGCGCGTCTCCTAGGCAGCCAGGGCAGGTACTTTACTAAACTCTGCCAGCACCATATGGAAGGAAGAGCCCGTAGCGCAATGCTAATCCATCACTTCTGCTTCCCTCCGCTGCCTCCTCCCAGTTCCGCGGCCCAGCAGAGCTGCTGCAGCAACAGCAAAACCACAGCAAGTGCTCCCAGCAACCAAACCCCTCGGTGCTCCTGTGCTTTCAGCAAGCGACATCGTCAAGTTAAAGGATTGCCTAGACAATTCTTCAGGCATGGACTGATCACCGTGGGAGATGAGGCAATGACTGATCACCAGGGCAGATGAGGCAACGCTTAGTACATCCTAGATGCCATAACACTGTAGGTGCAGAGTAACAGCGAACACGTAAGCCACTGGCATTTCAAATGATAGGCGGTGGCTTGCAGGGTTTTCCACACGCTTCTCCCTAACCTGTCGGTGAATTGCCATTCCTGGCTTCAGTACTCACTCCTCCTTTGGCCAGATGCCAGAGGGAACCCTGAGCAACCAGTTTGCGTCTCAGTAATTTAGGATCTGGGAGGAAGCAGGAAGTAACACAGTTTTGATTCGCTCAGTGGAAGAGAGCTTGTAAGCAGAGGCTGTTACTACATTTCTAAGCAGGAAAACAAAACAAAACAAAACCTTACCAGTGAAAAAGCCCGCATTTTCACCGAGATACTACTTTTCTGTATATCAGATGGGGGGCTTCTGTGAAACTAGTTCTGGACAGAACAACCAGTAACTCCCATAATACCAGAGCAACACCCCGCTCTAGGTGACAGTCCAGCCTTCTGGAATACTGCTAGAATATTCCATGGCAGTTGTTATCAACAGTGATTTCATGTCTCCTGCCCTGCTCAACAAGGGGAAAAAAAAAAAAGCTGGCATGTAACCTCTCTTAGAATGCAACCATTTAAAAATAATCTATCCCTTTGCTAACCCCATCCTCTTCCCTTCCCACCTGCCAGGAGAAGCGCAAGAATCGGGCAGGAGACGCCAGAACTAGGCAGCACCATACAAATGGGCTTCAACAGCTGCACTAGTAGTTTCAACACTACTGCTAGGAGATCCCGGGCATGAGCCTGGCGGTCGCTAGGCGAGGATGCTGCAGCACACGCAAGCAGCGCGCACCGCGTCCGCCCCCGCTGTGGGCGCCCGGAGCAGAACTGCGGGCTGATTTGATCGTTGCCCTGCGCTTGGTTCCGTTGCTGACGCTGGAGCACGGGCAGTCGCCCACCGCCGGGGGCTCGCTCGGAGGCGGCTAACGAAGCTGCTGCTGCAGCAGCTGGGGCGCTCCCCGCTCCGGGGCGGGCCGGGGCGGCTCGCCCGCTTCTCACCGCCGCCGCCCCCCCGCCGGGCCGAGGCCCCCGCCCCGAGGCCGCGGCGCCCCGGCGGCAGCCTGCGGGGCCGGGCCGAGGCCGAGGAAGGCTTTCGGCCATGCGGCTGCCCGCGCCCCTTCGCGGGAACAAAGGCGGGAGCCGGCCCGGCCCCCCGCACGCCCCCCGGCCGCCCCCGGCCTCCGCCGTTTGACAGCCGCAGCCCGGCCCAGGGCAGGCGCACAAAAAAAGGGAAAGAAAAAAGAAAAAAAAAAAAAAGAGGCTTTTTCCAGCTTTGCTTGGCGCAAACGCGCTTTCTGAAAGGGTTCCGCGCCCCCCCTTTCGCCGAATGCGTTTACTGCGCCGATCGCCTGCGGAGTCCCGCCGCCGGCCGGCAGCGCGCCGCTGCGCCGCGCCCCGGGCAGGGGCTGGCGGGGCCGGGCCGCCCCGCTGCTCGCCGAGGTGCGGGAACTCCCGGCCGCATCTGCGAGTCTCTCGGGTGGGAGCGGCTGCGGGGGAAAAAGAAAAAGACAAACCAAACCACAAACCACTCTTCCTGTAGAAAAAAAAAAAAAAGAATCTGGAGAAAGGAAGCCGGGAGGGGCTGCCGAACAGGGGCAGGAGGAACCGCCGCTTTGAATGGGCTGTTTCATCGCAGCGCTCGAGTGGCTGCGGGCTTTCCCTGCAGGGCTCAGGGGATGGGACAGACCCTGAAAGGGCCACAAAGGACTGCTGAGGCTTTTCTGCCTTTTTTTTTTTTTTTTTTATAATATAATCGACTGCCAGATAACGATCAGAGATTTGGGGGGAATCTGCTAGAAGGCTGCACAAAACAGACATTAAAACTGCACGGAGGGTTGGGTCTCGTTTATCGCAGAAATTTGAAATCCCAAACTCCGACAAAACCCCTCTCTAAGGCCCGAGCGAGGCGGTGGCGCACGGAGTTGGTGGATGCGGTCTGTAGCAGAAACCTTCTGAACAAAGCAGTTGGAAAACTTGTTTGTCTGCAGCCAGGAGCCGCAGTTGCAGACACGCGGAGAAGTGAGCCGCCCTCCTCCCCTGAACGGGCCGGCTCTCGCGGTCCCCGGAGCCCGGCAGAGAAGAGAAAGGAGCATTTAGGAAAACAGCCTAGTGGGGCTCATTTTCATTTCCCAGCCACTCGCTTTACGCACAGACGCGGCACGACCGACCCGGCCGCTCCTCGCCAGCGAACAAACTTGGCGATGGGGGCCGGGGCCGCAGGACGCTCGGCAGGGACTCACGCACCTCTCGGGCGGGCTGGGCGGCCAGCTGCTCCGCTCCTCTCCCTCCGTCCGTCCGTCCGTCCGTCCTGGGGCCGGAGATCGCGCTCCCGGCCGGGGCCGCCGCCGGGGCTGCAGCGCCCGGGATCCCGCGGCGCGGAGCCGAGCGGCTGCGGCTGCGGCTGCGGCTCCGCCCCCGCCGCGCCCGGCCCCGGCCCCGGCCCCGGCCCCGGCCCCGGCCCTGGCCCCCGCTCCGCTGCGCTGCGCTCAGGTGGCCCGGGCTGGGAAGGCTGCCCCGCTCCCGCCGCCGCGGCGTGCGGCTTGCCGCCGCCTGCCCCTCTCCCGAGGCGGCGAGGCTGCAGCGTGGGGAAGCGGCGTCTTGCGAGGGCACTCAACGTGCTGAAAGTAACGTCTCGTAGAAGTTCAAAGGTACCTCTGTCTTAAAAGTGTCGTAGGGGACAGGACAAAAAGTTTAGCTCGTTGCTGCTCTGAGTCTCCGAGGTGCTAAGTAGCATCTTACTGTTGGTAGGTAGTTTGTAGGTCACAGTGAAACTCCTTCCCTTCACGTTCTCGTTGGAAATCTTCAGGGGAGGAAGAGTGCGGTTTAGGTTTTCTTTTCTACCTTCCCCACGAACCTTGGTGAGTTATTTGCATCATCTTGAGGGGAATGCCCGATTCACTGAAGTGCATCAAGACTAAGCCGGTCTCCGTGGTCGGTAGACGGAGACAAGTATTTAAAAAACAAAGCGAGGCAAGCGCTGTGAACGTGCCCTCTTTAAATACACTTCTGCAAAACTTTGTCAAGAGGAAAACTAGGTTAAAAGAAAAGCTCGTTCAAATTAAGTTGAAAAGCCACTATAATGCTGCGCCTCGTATGGTTTATTGGAAATCTGAGATTTCTCACTGAATATAAGTATCAAACACAAGCCCATTGTGTATCTTCCCTTCTCTCACATGACTGGGATTGTTCTGAATCATTCCTGACCTCATCATTGACTTCATAGAAATTTAACTATTGCGTATCGTGACAATTAGCGCCTGTTTGTCACTTTACGGCCATAAACCTGACAACATCTCTGTGAGGTGAGGAACTGTTTTCTTTTTACACACAAGAGAGAAAAGCAGAGATAGGAATACTGTCATCGGGGGCACCCGGCAAAAGTAGAGCAAGGATAAAACCTGGGCAGGTGAGGAGCCCAGGGAAGGGTGCGCTGCGGCGCGACAGCGGTGTGCTCGGGGCGCGCTTCGGGGGCTACGCAGTTTTTCACTTGATCTCTCCTTTCTCCTGTTACGTGGCTTAGTATGACTGAACTTCATAGCAGCCTTCCCAGATTTCTCTTCGTCTGTTTGATTCTGCGGTAAGACAAAACAGAATCCTTTACAATTGGCAGTTCACCCTGGCAGGAAAAGTTTGTGTAAATTTGGCATGTTATCTAAGCGGTGTTTAAATAACAGTCGAAATAACCTTATAAACAAAGCATCATTCGTTTTTCTTACCAAAACAATAATTGCTGATTCCTTCCCTAGTTCGCAATTTTTGGGTTTTTTTTCATAAGTTTATTCTTCATTCTTACTTCTAGGTGTCATCCCATTCGAGCATGTTATCCGTGATAAAACAGTCCCTTTCAGAATGAGAAGTTCTCGATGATAGATATTTAAAAACCTCAGGAGCACCTATTTCTTGGCCGGTGATGCCAGTTTTTCCTGTTTTCAGTTTCAGTTGAAATTGGTGAACCAGAGAGAAAAAAAAAATAGCAGCTGGATTCTTCTTTCCACAAGTAACTGTAAAAAAAAAATGCAAACCATGATTCACTTATGCTTCAACCAAATATGACTACAAGCATGCAATTTTAACTTAATCTTTTTAATGTGTAGGAGGCTGGCTTGCCAAACACAGGAATGAAAAAGTCTCAACTCAGAGCCTTCCAAAGCCAAATGTTCCAAAGACATTTAAAAATGAAAACCAAAATATTTCTGTGTTATCTGTGTCTTGATAACGCGGTTTCCAGAAAATACAGCTTGAAGGGAGTCACATTTTCAACATCAGGAGATACCTTGAAAGATTCAAGAGAACAGGGAGAAATACCCAGATGTTACAATACTGCAGAATGAATCGCAGTTCCTGCAGATTTGTGTTAGGCTGTTCTGCCGTTACTGCGTACTTTTAGCTGTTCTTGCCCAGGGGGGGAGGAAGGTAGGAAGGAATTTCCCTAAAGCCGTACGTCTCTGGAAAAGAAAAAGTAACGCAGAAGCCTGCTTATATAAAGAGGGTTTTTAAACGCAGAAGCGCAGTTCTGTTTGATAAGCCAAACCAGCACCCTCCATTCAAAAATCGTAATTCTGGACTCTCGTTGCCTTTACTATCAGGTGGCCTTTGTAACTCTCTTGCTATATCATATTCTAACTGAGAGCCTTTTGGTTTACATTTTCAAATCTTCCTGCGTATCCATGAGATGCTTCTTGTACGAGAAATCTGATGGTCTTTTGCAATCACATGACTGAGCTTCGACTGTAAGTATGAAATCGTTGGGCATTTTTGATAAAATCACAAGGAGGGCAACCCTTTCAAGGTCGTTTGCACAAGTGGCTGTAGGCAGCCCGTATAGATGTTTTGTAGCAAGCTGACCAAAGTTCATGGCATCCTAACGACCGCCCTCCTTAGTATCTCATAGGCATTAACTACATTACTGTGATATTTTGCAATTTATGTTCAAACGTTATTGTGGGGGGCTGATTTGGTCAGATGTTCTGTGGGATCATTTTATGAAAGGAAATCTGATTCATAGGTCTATTCTGATGACGGTTTCACAATCGGTCTAAGCTCATTTAGGGCTGCTGCCGCTGTCCTTTCTTCCTCTTTCCCTCCCCATACCCGCCCCACGTAGTCCATTTGTATCCCTCATACAGCTGCAACTGTGCAGCTAGGGTGACTTTTTCTCTTTTTGTGAGGTTAATTTTGAGCTGGGTCAACTCATCTTGCTCACCAGTTTATCTGAGTGTCCATGCTGGTGTACAATCATTGCCGAATGCAAGGGAGGGGAGAGAATGGAGGTGACTGGGAGCATGCAAAGGTGCAGATTTATTCCTTCCTAGTTACAGAGTGGATAAACTGATCAAGAAACTGCATCCAAACAGTTGATATTGACCCCCATCAGATATGAAACTGAATTTCCTGTAAATTTGGAATATTTTCTGGTTGATTGGCTTGAGATCCGATTCACCCGTCATTTTTCTAGTCCACCTTGCAACAAGGGCTGGGAGCCCTTGTTAGGCAATGTTAGTGCTTCTCTTTGAAAACAGAAAAGTATGACATCTCTTCCTTGACTTTCTGACCACAGCTTAACTCTTGTCGTGAGATGACGCCCCCAGATCGTGCACATGGTGTTGGTGTTGTCAACGGGTCATCAGTGTGGCCTTGACAGCGATCACTTATAAGCACAGCAACATGGATATTGAAGGGATAGGTGCGCAGTGGCAGGTGTTACAGTAGTGTTACTTGCGTCTAATTTTCATTCATGTCTTTTACTACTGAATAATAAGCTGGGAAATTGCAAGGCACTGGTGGTTTTGTACTCAGATGGAGCATGACATGTAAGCAGCATAATCCCTGCTTTCTGAATTAAATTCTCCTGAGACTGTAAGCTCTTCTAGAGAGCTTATATTCAGACAGATTTAACTTCATGAATGACCAGCTCTAGGGTTTGGAGTCTGAGGTATCATTTTTGGGACTTAAATGAAAGAGAGTCGAGTTTAAGAATATGGGATGGCCCTAGCTATCACGTACGCACGGAGCACTTCTGTACACTGGCAAAATAGTCTCCAAGCATGTACACAGTCCAAACTCACTGCTTATCCTCTGAACATGCACATGAAGTTTGCTTTACATGCTGAGGAAACCTGTGGAGCATCTGGCATCGCTTCTGCGCACCCGCAGCCGGCTGCCCCTTTCCAACCTCACATCCTGCAGTGTGCAACCTGCGGGTCTATGCCTGAAGGTGTTTGTACCCTTGACAGGTTCCAACTGCAGAGTTGCATATGATTTACATTTAAGAGTCCTTTAAATTCAGTGTATCTCAATATCTGGGTCAGGCCTACCCTCAGCGGTACTGGTCTAACAAGGACTGGGGAGCTTCATAAAGCAGTCTGTGCATCACTCTGAACGTGAGAATAACCAAGCTTATCACCGAATCGTCAGGCTGCGTGGGCAGAGCAGGACAGCACTTCTGCCCTGGGTAAAGAATTAGAAGCTATTTACAGAATGAGAATATGGTGCCAGAGCCCTATTCTAAATCAGCAATAGCAAAGTTGCACTGACATTAGGTCTGGGAATTGCTAAATTTAGGTGCAGACTGGTGTCAAAAATACTAGTAGCTCAGGGAGTGCTGCTAAAAGCTTTGGTGTCCAAGTGCTTGTTGTAATCATCAGAGCTGCATATGGCAGGAGAGAGCAACTGAGACCCCTGATTTTATTAGCTGTTGGCCAAAGATGCAGAGCTTCTACAGGAGGCAGAGATAAATCGTAGAATCATAGAATGGTTTGGGCTGGAACGGACCCAAAGATCACCTAGTCCACCCCCCCGCCATGGGCAGGGACATCTTTCTCTAGAGCAGGTTGCTCAAAGTGTCCAACCTGACTTTGAACGCTTCCAATAACGGGGCATCCACAACTTCTCTGGGCAACCTCTTCCAGGGTCTCACCACCCTCATCGTAAAAAATTTCTCCCATATGTCCAATCTAAATCTACCCTCTTTCAGTTTAAAACTGTTGCCCCTTGTCCTGTCACTACAGGCCTTGCTAAATGTCTCTTTCTTATAAGCCCCCTTTACATTTTGAAAGGCTCTAACAGGGTCTCTTTTCCAGACTGAACAACCCCAAAGGGGGGAATGAGTTTACCCTTTTACATGGCATAAGTAAGATCCATTGCAAATGTTTCCCTACAGTGCACAAATGCGAGATGTAACAAACGTCACGCTATAATGTAATATCATATAGACTTCTATTACAATTGAGATAAAGTGATTTTGGTGAGTGGTTGAGACAGAAGTGTTACAGTAGAACCCCAACAGCGTGTCTTTCCAGTCTGATCTCCAGACTTATGAACACCATCAGCTGGGAGAGGGGAAGAACTTGGAGCCTAAATTTTAAAAGAGAAACTGTGTTCTTGACTTTATTGTTAGGCACAGAGAACTGTTTTCTTTCACCAGACTTAATGGAAGAGCAGTCAGCAGGAGAAATTTCAAGAAGCCACTAGCCACTTCTTGTTTGCCATCATCTCTTTCAACCTTTACAAAGTCTTTGTTTTCAGAGAAGTTTCCCTGTTGGGCAGATTGGCTCCAGCACTTGCAAGTCTAATTACAGCCTAAGGGGCTAGGAGGATCTTTGAAGTGAAGTGTATGCTGCCATGTAGGGAGATCTTGCTGCTGACAGAAATGTGTGTAGAATAGCAAGAGGAGACGTATTCCTACTATAGATCCAAATAGTTCTGGGAACTGGGGAAATTATTATGAACAGGAGAAAAAAAAATCTTATTGTTACAATACAGGGTTTACGGAGTGCTCTGGAGGCTTCCTGAAGTCCTCGTGTCCTTGCTTCCAAAGAATCCGGGAGGCAGAGAGAAGCTGAAATAAGCACTCTTGACATTCACATGCCTTCTTACAAAATTTGCACTTCATCAAGTATCAAAGAGGGGTAAGCGGCCACTTCTGCTATTATCTCTCATACCTGCTTCCTATTGGATACTAAGGTTATTTTAATACTCTTCAGAAATTCCAGGAATTCCTCGACTTGTTTTCTGTGCAGTTGTTCTGCTGCCTGCTGGCTCTGGGCAGGCTCCTGGAATGCAGCTGGCCACATGCACATACTGGATGGCTGGTTTGTTTTAGGCACATGGGGAGATTAGGATCACAGGTATCTTCTGTCTTGCCTTGTGTTACAGGAATGTGTGCGCTCCACTTGAAAAGCGTTGGGAACTTCAGCAAGCACATAGTCAGTGGGGAGCAATCTGGATCATCTGTCGGATGGCTGCTTGCTATACCTGTCCAGGACTTTAGAAGTTCTGCTCTCTACCACCCCCCAATCCGTCCCAGGGTGTACAGGGCATGTGCAAAGAAAGGCTGCTTTGGGTTGGCCTGGGACTGGATGCATCTTGTCAGAAGGAGCACATGTGGGCCTGAAGGCTTCTGTGTTTGTTTCTCCCCTAACGGTAGCTGTATCACCTCTCCATAAAAACCCGGCTTTGCTCTGACACAGAGGGCTGAGAGTCTTTGGCCTTTCTGTGTTTGTGTGAAGGACACCGAGAAATCCCAGGCAGCATAGGCACAAGCCAAGGAGCAGGGGCTGTTGTTCAGCCCTGTTACCGCTGCCAGGCTGATGGATGGGGAAGGGGAAGGAGAGGCACTGGTATGATTTTATACCACCTCAGTTAAGATGGTGGCCACTTTGTCTTTAAAGGACGGGACAGTAGAGATTCTCCAGGCTAAGAAACCACTGAAACAAACTAGGAGCCATTGGGCCTCTCAGGGTGTAAAATTCTCCAGACAGAGCTGCCAAAGCATACCTGTCTTCCCCATACACATTCACACCAGCTCCAACGAAATCTGGTTTTAGACCGCTCTGAAGTTACAAACAGGCAGCTCCTGTATGTCAGTTAGCTCATGAGGGAGGTCTGAGCACTTCCCATGGTCGTTTACAGCAGCACAGAGAGCATGGCATGTTGCCTAATTGGGATGTCAGCGACTTGCGCCCACACTGGGCTGATCTAAATAATTGCATGGTTTGCAGGATAGTAGCAGACAGGGCGTAGCAGGCAGGAGGCCGCTCCGTCCTGTGCAGCTGGTGATGCAATGGAGCAGCGCTTTGTCAATGGCACCGATCAGTTAATCACTGCTGACTTGGCTTCCTGCGGGTAACAAGCTGCTTGTTAGCTGGGAATATAATAACTGGGTTTGGAAGATTTGCAACATATTCATGTTTAGAATGCTATGTTTACTTCTGAAAATTCACTTACATTTTTTCATCCAGCAGTAACTTTCTTTCCTCGTATGGGCCTAAACAGGAATTCTGTTCTATGCAGTATCACTTGTCTGTCAAACAGATCCTCTGCAGACTCTGCACAGGTCCCGTGCGTATCCAGATTATTCAATGCACTGTTGCTGATCTTTATCTGTAGCCTCTAGTTTGAAGGCACCGACGCTTTATTTGCATTTCTAGTTATTGTAAACCTGTCTTCAGATGCTGTGCCCTGGGTAGTAGCCACATTGGACAAACTAGTATAGACAATCTTGCCTTTATGGCATCCGACCTGAATTAGAGCTAAATAAAGTGGCAGTGAGCATACTATTCTTGGTAAAAACGCATGGGTTCTGTTTGTCTGTGCTGGCTCCTGCACTAGTGCTCTTGGGCCAGACTTGCTGTCTGGGTAGAGGACACCAAGAGCTCCAAGCTCTGTGATAGCTCTGCTGGTGCAGCGTGCTCTTACCTCGTCCAGCCACCATTGCAATTGCACCCAGCCCCAATTCGAACCACAAGTGCTGAAGTGGCAAAGTAGACATTTCCCACGTAGGCAAGGCTTGTGTAAGACCTGGAGCAGCACTGAGATTGATAAACCAAGCTTCCTATTCTTCCAGGGAAAAAAGCAGAGGAACGGCAGTCCTGGATGAGCCCAGAAATCTATCTGTCCCATTGTATTATCTCGGACATTGGCCATTAGCAGCTGCTTAGAGAAAAAAGCAAGAAACAGGGGCAATACTGTTACCCAAATACTGGGTAATATCCTCCCAGTTTCTTGCAGTCTGCAATTGTGAGTTTTCTGTGGAGTGGCCCTTGGAACACATTCTCCAGCTGCAATCTGTCCTACGATCCTCTAAAGCTGCTTTCTAAGTTTGGAATACCTTCCAACAGACAGTGTCTCTCCCTCTTTTTCTATGTTGATGATTAAATTCTGCAAGCTGCGCCCCAGAGGTGTGGTAGAGGGGGTTGTCCGCAGCATGGCTTAGTAAATGGCTGTGGATGTTGCCAAGAGCCGTGGCTCCCGGTCGCGGCTGGGCGGAGGGCGGTAGCTGCGGACGGCGCGATCCTGCCCTCCCCTCCGCCCCGCGCTGCCGCTGCAGAGAAGGCATGACACACACAAAAAAGGACGTGTTTGCTCCCCAGCCGTGGCAGTTCACAATTTACTGATGTAAACGTGCCAATAAGAGATTAACTAAAGCAGAACACGTGTTCCAGCTGCTCCCATAAACTCCATTTTATCTTGTCAGGATTTTCTTTCCCTGTTCCATTCCTACTGCCCTGTAACTAACACCTGGCTTATTTCCCCCAAGCCCCACAGAATACTGATTCTTGAAGACATTTAAAAGCAGGGTATATCGAAGAGATCTGCCAAAGCTCCGGCGGGAGGACCATAGATTTTAAGTCTGGCGCAAAGCTGTGTCCTATTGCAGGGAGAGGTGGATTTTGCAGGCTGGAGTTTCCTTGGGGTCCCATCTCAGGCTGAAGAACAGACCCACACAGGAGCTAGGCATTTTCATCAAATCCGTCCCCTCCCTTCCAAGCGCAACATGCGCGTCTCCGGTCTGCCCTCTCCGACATAAACTCAGGGCTCTCTGTAAAATCAATTATGAATTTTAATAATAAAACTAATTCCTCATTCTACCCAAATGGCCTTCCAAAGTCTCACAGAACAAAGCTGTCAAGAGCAGATCTGCTACAAGAATCAAAACCACTGGAGCTCTTCTCTTCCTCCAGCAGTGGGCCCTTCAGGATGGCGTTTGTCTTCCATTCGCATGAAGTGAACGATAGCTTCGTGTTCAGCTTCTCTGTCCCAATCCAAAGCAGCTCTGCTCACACAAAAGGTCCTTGCAGGGACCGGGTGAGGAGGAGCGAGTGCCACGGGCGTGAGAGACGTGAGTCGCACCGCCTAACGGAGGTGCTCGGGCGCGGGAGGTCAGGGCGGTGTGGGAGCAGAGCCGCCTGAGTCCTTCGCTGTCACGCCGGCGCAGCCGGGATACCCGCCCGAGGTTACACAGAGTTTTGGAGGGAGGCTGTGGGCATGTTTCAGGTTTACTTAGAGCCTGAGCTCTAGTACTCAACATGAGTCCTCTACATAAATAGTTCCCATTAAGCTTCCTTTAACCTACTTTAGGGTTTTATTTTTTTGGGCTTGTCTGTTTGAAAGTTTTAGGTTTTTACCACTGTAACTTTTTCTTTTCTTAAAAAAGCCCGTTTTCAAATATCATGCTTTACCACTCTGTGTGGGAAAATCCACAGCACTGTCAGCCTTTATCAGATTTTTTGACCTCAATGAGGTCAACTGGTATTTGGATATCATTATATCGTGTCTACAAAGGAATGGAAACAATATACTGCATGTGAACTGAAAATAGGTTCTGTCTTAAAGGTCAGGTTGATCATAGAAAAAAGCTGTTAAATAGTTTTTGCAAAAGGTGGAAACTATTACATATCTAGAGATCTTTAAGCTGCATTATTTCCAACTTTTAAGAAAAAAGCACCCAGGAAGAAAACGGCTTCCAGGACACAGGAGCCCTGTGGGTTTCCCACAACGACAGGACATGCAAATCTAGAGCGCTTTACTTCAGAGGTCTTGTCTTCTGAATATGATCTGTGACCGTATGTTCTAGCCCTTACGAGCTAGAAACAAGTAAGAGGGTAAATCTCAACATGAGTATATTAATAACCTTTATTTAATTTTTATACATATATGTATATATTTATAGAATCATAGAATCGTTAAGGTTGGATACTTTTATATTTTAAAAAGCAGTGAGCTGCTTTTGTTGGCTGGTAAACTTGAGTGCCCATAATGACTTCAGTTTAGCAGATCCAGCTGTACTAGATCTGCCTGGCCCTAAGAAATCAGAAGGTTTGCTTTTGACTGGGTAATATTTCTAAGGAAGAATACCGAAATTCGAGCCATTCAGTTAATTCTGTGGCCTATATGTAAATACTCACGATCTCAAGCAAGCAAACAATGCTAAGAAATTACCTGGAAGTCTCGGCGGTACGGGAGCAGCTGGTTAACCTGTCATGGCTCCTTACATGCAGATATTTTACAAGCCTGTGTGTCAAGTAGCTTCTATAGACAACAATCTACTAGCGACCTCCTACCATCTACTAAAATATGACCTAATACTAATACCACTTAGCAGTTACATTAGTAGCAAATTTATTTATTCACCTGCTTTTGGCTAATTGATTACTCGATGCTGAGATATCACAGAGCTAAATACATCTTTATCACCAAATAGAAATGGTGCAGCTGCAAGGTTAAGAGACCAAAATCCCAAGGTGGGCCTGATGGGTAGCTGACAAATATTTACCCAGCTACTTGGCATTTATTTATTTTGGCCTACAGTAAGGAGCAGCCTGCGCACCCACCTTGTCTACAGCTAGCTCCGGTTTGTGTGCAGAGCTGCATCAGCTGGGTGTAGTGCGCAGCTGAGTGAGGAACAGCTCTTGCTTGACTTTTAGTCCTCTATTCGTATTACTCCTCTCTGTAGGCGATTTAATTAGTTTGCCTCTCCATTAACAACTATGTTCTGGTTCCTATAATGTAGGTCAACTAATTAAGATATATAAAAATATTTCCCCGAGGTAATTTGTTTTGGGAACAATGAATGTGGGACAATTGCTTATCTGTGAAGAGATCAGATCATTTCAGAAGCAGCAAAATACTATAAATGGTGACTTTGGCGGCGACATACGTTTCTAACAAAGATACAGTCTTTCTGCTCAGAAGAACTTCCATAATATCTTGAGCAAATCCATTTGACATTGCAGCGGAGTAGGATCACCTCGGCAGGCAATTGCCATATCGTCACCAAGGGGCGCTGATTTTCAGTTGAGGTGGAGCGTACTATCTAAACCCCTTATGCTTCTCAGAGTGAGTTAGCTGGGGTTCACCTGCAGCCATGAAATGCACTTTAAGAACAATCACTGTTCTTTCAAGGCATTGCCCTCTTTCATTTGGGGGAAAAAAAAGAATATGTGCCAGAGAAATCAGAAATGTTTTCTGCATCAACTAAGAAATATAAAGTTCCATTCGAACAAATGTTTTTACATCCAGAATGATCTTTTATTCCACTTTAGGAGGTAAAGTACAGAAACTGACTCATTGCTTAAATTTCAGTTGAGCTGTTGCACAATCTTAGCGGATGATACTTTTCAACTGGGAAAGCCACTTTTAGCGCTGTGAGAAATGAAAGAAAATTCCTCTTAAAAGCAATTATGTAGGTGGAATGGAAGTTTCCTCTACGCAGCAGCTGACATGCTGTCATTTCTGTTGATTCCATAGCACAGAGATCATTTTGAGATTTTGAGATTAGATCAGTCTTAGAATTCTTTGTAGCAATTTCTAGTTCAAAACTGCATGTGCTATTTATTGCTGATTCTATTTCCACTGGGACAGTGAGTTTTTCACCATTTGCTACCTACAAAGGAGATACCTTTGCAAAAAATAGAATTTTGTTACATTTTGTTTACATTCAGAAATAGAAATCTGACAGCTCTTAAGACTAGCCAGAGTGCTGGGCCAAGGAGGTCTTTACCACTGTGCTCATTTTTGCAAGCCAGTAAATTTTTCACCCCCACTTCCCTTATGTGTATCTAACTCCAACTCTATCCAATGTTGATGTTTATTCCAAGTACATGTAACCGTTGCACTGCGCTGTTCAGGCCTTTCTTTTGTTTTTGAAGCCTCAGGTATTTAAAAAGCCAGTATTTTCAATTTAAGTAGATCTCTATCTAAATTAGATATATTTTTAAAGGTGATTTTTATTTCATTTTTATTAATTTAATAAATTCCATTGAGTATTTTGCTCCTGCACACTGGTATTCTGCTGTTGCAGCTGTTGCAAACTTTTCATCTTCCAGGCACCGTGTGTTTTTGCGAGACAGATATGGAGCACCCGTGCACGAGTGCCACTTTTGCTGGCTCCACATCAGTCATGCAGACAGGTTTTCTGTAGCATAATATTTTGGAGTTATGATTTATGGGTTTTTTGGGGTTTTTTTTGGTTTTTTTTTGGAAGAGCTCACTGGTTTAATTCTATTTGATGGCTTGACTTCCTCTCCTATCAGGACAGGCACCTGTGATAGCAAACCCTGGCACAGAAACAAGACCTGTGAATGGAAGTGAGCCAATGAGTTTGTTAGAAAAGAAGCACAGTTATGGAAACAAAAATTCTGAATTAGTTTTATGTTGCCATCTGAGCAGGATGCACAAATAGTAACTGTATGAGCAAAAAGCCATTGAGGTTTAGCCAGAGGAGATATTAATAGGTTGTGGTAGTCTCTAGATATTACTTCTTAGTGTTTCATTATATTTGCTAGGGTTTTTTAAGGTAGCACATATCACAGCAGAGAAACTATCTGGCACTGCTCCTACCAGAATTATGGTGATACAGAGCTGCACAACGACCTGACATACCTGGGGAGCTCGGCCAGCTATTCAATTACGTTCCCTATTTCTTCTGTTATTAAGGAAGAAGGAAGGAGGAAGAGTTATTATAAATATACAATGGGCTGGTACATGTCTTCTTTATTGTCATTGTGGTGAGGACCTTCCTAGTAGTGTGCCCTCAGTTACCAGAAGCAGCCAGTTCATATAAATACCTATTGACAAAGTTTTGTTGCAACAAGGCAACGCAGTGCAGGATTAGTTTATACTTGGTTAACAACATTGGTAGTTGCTATTTGCAGAGTCCAAAGCAATATAAATAGCCACATTTGGTCTAAATGTCAGCACAGGCAGCAACAGATGAGAAATGCACCACTACAAGTGAAGGGGTGCTAATTAATGCCAGCTTTTACCTCAGTTTCAAGGCTTCACGTGTAGCCTTGGCTAAAAACAAGTCTCTTCCCAGTGCTTTGCTGTCCTTTGCAGCTCCTACATTCTCGCCCCTGTTGGAGAGAATCCTTTATGCAATCATTTTTTTCTTCACTTCAGCATGGCACGACTGACTTGCCAGAGGTCAGAGAGAGCACTAATGACAAAGTAGAAAGAGTTTTCCTATTACTTTCTCCTTTCTTATCATCCTTATTGTGCTGGCACTGCAGTGCCTCTCAAAGCTGGGAGTCATTTCAGGTGGAAACTGGCTCAGTGTGTGAGATCTTAGTAGTGCTGCAGGGCCACAAGATGTCATGGTTGCCAAAGCAAGAATGACCTGCCCAAAGGAAACTGATGGGAAGTCACACCTGTGGAAAATGTGGTTCTAGTGTAACCAAGGCCATGATGTTTCGTTAGAAACCCAGATCAATAATACAAAGAAATGTGAGCTAGTACATGCATTTTAACTGTTTCCCATAACAAGAAGTTTCCTTTGCTGGAGGAACATCTGACAACATCATATCAGCGGGCCTGTGTGTGATCTCTCCCTGCCACAGCCACATCCGAATTCTGCCAAGTTACGGTAGCAGCAAAGGCCCTGCCACACAGAGTGCTTTGCCAGGTTAGTGGTGGCTGAGCCGTCTCTCCTAGGACACGTAGTAAACTCCCTCCACAGAGGGAAAGCTGGCCTTGCTCTCCTGAGCAGCATTTTACATCACTGTTTCCACACCAGGAAAGCTAGTGGGTCAGGTATTATTGGGGCCAGAATATTCCACCTTTGCAACTCTTCTAATTCGGTGAGTCTCTTTGTTTCTTTGGGGAAGGAGCAAGTATAATCCAGTGGAATGCATGTTTACTGGCTACAAGGATGCCTACAGATAGGATCTTAGGGATTTCTCAGACTCCATGGAAACTTTAGACCTTCAGGGCAGATGCCTAATCCTTCACCATCCGTGCTGAGATGGCCTGCTTACTTGGGAGTGATCCTGGTGAGGAACTATCCTTGTGAGAGCTGCCCATAAACTGCAGCCAAATCAGAGTTCTGTTGTCTTTGGACTGCTGCCACCCAAAGTTCATATTCTTGTAAAATGTCTCTGAAATGAAGGAACAATGGAGTGTGGAAGATCTCCCCCTCCCTTTACCTCACACATCCCAGTTGCCCCTGTTTTTCTCCACTTCCCAGTCACCAAGGGGACTGTTTGGGTCTTTCCTGTAATCACAACGCTGAGCCCAAAGTCGAGGCTGCAAGCTGCTTCTATTCTGACATGACCTCCGAATCCCCTCGGACACAGCCAGCTGCAGCGAGCCTCGTTATAGGATGCACGTTCTCATACTTACTGGCCAAACCCTTAGCACCAAGGGCAAGGTTTCAGGTGGTCCCTCCTGGCTCCATCTCCTGTTTTCATGTTTCTCTGTGAAGGGGAAAGCTAATACAAAAGCAGGTGGGATGGCAGATATATCAGTGCTGCATCTGCTGCTGCCCCCAAGGGAGCAGTCTGCTGACTGTTGGGGTTTAACCCCAGCCGGCAGCTGAGCCCACCCAGCCGCTCGCTCACCCCCCTCCCGGTGGGAAGGGGGAGAATCGGAAGGGGGAGAATCAGAAGGGTGAAAGTAGGAAAACTCATGCGTTGAGATAAGAACAGTTTCATGATTGAAATAAAATAAAGTGAAATAAAATAAAATAAAGTAAAATAAAATAATATAATATAGTATAATGTAATATAATAATAAAAATTATTGTAATGAAAAGGAAAACAACAAAAAGAGAGAGAGAAACAAAACCCAGGAAAAAACAAGTGATGCAACTGCTCACCACCCATCAACCACTGCCCATCCTGTTCCTGAGCAGCGATCGCTGCCCCCCAGCCAGCTCCCCCCAGTTCCTATACTGGGCACGATGCCATAGGGTATGGAATAGCCCTTGGGCCGGTCTGGGTCAGCCCCCCCGGCTGTGCCCCCTCCCAGCTCCTTGTGCACCGGGCAGGGCATGGGGAGCTGGAAAGCCCTTGACCGGTGTAAGCACTGCTCAGCAACAACTGAAACATCAGGGTGTTACCGACATTATTCCCATCCTAAACCCAAACCACAGCACTGTGCCAGCTACTGGGAAGAGAATTAACTCTACCCCAGCCAAAACCAGGACAGTGATTTAGGCTAGTGAGCAGTGTGTGTGGCAGCACTGGAGGCTGGAGAAAAGCCCTTGGAAGCTGGTAGAAATCTGCTTGAAACTTTGCTATTAGTTTGGACATGGGCACAGAAAAAAAGAGAGAGACTGAATGAACCGTGAGCTAAGTTTAAAACTCTAAATCCAGTAAGGGCCCGTATCTCTGGTCTGCCATTGATTAGCTTATATTCTTCATTTTTCTGATATACTTCTTCATTCCTTCACTGTTTCACCTTTTGTTTAATTTCTGATATTATTGACAGAAACATTAGGCTGAACCCCGGTGCCTGTACTTTCTTCTTAGCAGTTAGAAAGACAATGGATTAGCTGCATTTGTCTTAATTCTTATCTACAGGCCAATATCCTTTCTCTTTAAAAACAGTGAATGTTTGCATTTGCAACATTAGCTTTGTTGAAATGTTGGACGATGTAAAGAGGACTTAGGATGTAGCTGTTCGCCAGAAATGACTTCTAACCTCGTCATGCTTGTTGAGACCAGACAAGGGAAAAAGGGAGCTGGAAGCACTGCCTGTGACAATAGTCCTGGCAATTGCTGCCTCGTATTCTCCTTAAACATGACAGGACGCTGAGTTACCCTCGCTGCCCCAGGACGTCCGGGAAGAGATAGTGAGCATTTCACATTTCGCCCCTCATGACTTGATATAAATCAGATTATGTCACTACCAGTTTTCTAGGCCGTTAGACTACCTCAAATGCCATTAAATCCCTTGTGCCATGTAGTGAGCTCTCTACTTCATCATTTACCAACCTAGCACGCTCACACGGTGAGCGTAGAAGTATCATCTCCTTTATGCTCTCTCAATGCTTTCCCCCGCAGCAGCAAGACACATTTATGTAGCTCTTTGATTTACTGTTCTTAAATTGCATCTTTGTGGGGGCAATTCTAAGGTCTGTGGAAGGCCCTTGACCAAGTGCACAGCTTTATATTGTTAATAGTTTGACAAGAGAGTGATTCATATGCAACAACCGGTAACGTCTGAGATTTGGCTGCTGTGGATATTATTTGGAGAGCAATTCGGGTAAGTTACTCTGGGAGCACTGGAGCTAGGGAAGGCTCTTTTCTGATGGGTTTGTGCTGAGCGTTCCTGGTGGCCCTGTTAGAGAAAGAAATACAGAATAACACTTCCAGACGAACAGTGTTGTAAACATGTAAAATAACATCTGGAGACTGTGGGATGGGCACAGATAGAGGGATGGACGGATTATATCATGCAGCCAGTGGCAGCCCTGGGGACAGAATTTGCAGCCACCAGCTCGCTGCAGAAGCGTCAGAGGCATTCTGCTCTGGGGACGGCGGGAGGCTTCAGCGTGCAGCTCCTGTGTTCCAAGTAGGAAATCCCAGGGATGTGCTTGGCCGTCGGTACTAAGAAGCAAGTGTAAAACGAGCTCTAAAGCATGTGTGCTGACTCTGACAGAATGCTGGATGCTTGGTCAAATTCCTCTTTTTTCATGTGGACACAATTTGTGGCTGGAAAAAGACTGCGGTTAAAACCAAAAGAACAACAACAACAAAGAACCCACCAAAAAAACTGTGCAGTGAAAGTTTTATTTAGGCAGCAAATCCTGCTCTCCCACTGTGGAGAAGTATTGGAAAATAACTACCCTTTATGTACAGACGCGTGGTTTAGAGATAGGAAGCTCCTGAACTCTAACCAGGAGCTGAAGGAATGCCATCATGATTTTGTCTCTTTCATCGTCATTGAAAGCGAGATGATAAAATGGCTAACACCGCCTTTGCAAGGAGTGAAAGGGTTAGTTAGACAAGTTTGTCATAACACTTAAAAAGCTAAAGCATTTACTCTTAGTATAAATCTACATATAGAATTAAGTTAAATAATAAAATCAAATCTTCTTAAAGAATTGTGTTAGATTTTATGACACCCACATAACTACAATGGCAGTACCTTAGGAGCCCCACAGAACTTCCTCTAATAAAACATTCCTCATATGTGATTGGTTTTTTTGATGCCCTGAGTGGACAATGTTTCCAAACAAAATTAGGATTAGTAAATCAATTGAAAAACCAGATTTCTTACAATGGGGATTCAAGAGCTATGTTAAACTAGGATGCAGGAAAGATTAAAAGAATTCATTTTTGCTTCATCTTTCATAGAAAGCTGGATAGTAAAATAACCTAAAGGCCTCTCTTCTACTTATTGGATTACTTTGAGTTGTGCTTTTGACAGGCATCACACTGTTGTTTGTTTATGACAGTTACTAGGAAACCTACGGACTAATAATTTGATTTTCAGGTGTAATTGTCAGCTAAGTGTTGGGCTTGCTTCAGAGTCAGTCCTGACGTAATCTGTTAGGTAACAGGCTAAATAACATCTGGAAGATCTATGTCTTGTTTGCAGGTAAATACGCAGTAAGATGAACTTCAAATTAATTTAAAACTTAAACACATTAAGTTTCTCTGATGACTTTGTCACACCTGCTCTGTTACGTTTCTTTAAACAATGTAGCAGCTCTCTGGAAATGTGAATTGTAAGCGTTAAATAAACCTCATGAAGTTCCAGTTGCTGCGACATGAAATTTTAGGTCTTCTGGATCTGGAGAACAGAAATAATAAACAGAATTTGAGGTTTCCTTAAAATAAATTGAGGTTAGAGCTGAAGTTAAAGATGCTATTTCAAAACTTGTAACTGATGGAACAATTCATGAAATAAGCGTGGAGCAGTAGTTCTTAGGTCCACCGAGGGAACCAAGAACATAACCATCCTTTGGCTCTGAGGAGTGCTAAAAGTTAAAATATTTCTGTGTATCATTGCAAAGGCTGTGGCTGTGTGCACAGGTAGGATGTATGCGCGGTTTCTACGGCCACGCTGTCGTGCCAATGCAAATATGAAGTTTGCATAGGAAATTATACTTGCATATGTCTGTTCTATTGTATCGACTATTAGCTGCCTACCTGGGCAACTGAGTCTCCAGTTTTCTCTGCTGAACCTGATGATAGCCAGAGTGACAAATGTAGCTTGCACTACTTAGTCTGAAGTAGAGAGTGACGACCAAACATCTGTCTGATTCAACAAGTTTCTGCCACTAGAGTTTGTGTTGTAGCTTGGTAATCATTAGTGGCTTGAGCTTGGTGAAGTATGTTAGTTCAGTCTGATAGCCAGCCTAAGTTTTTGACTCCAGAAACAAGTTGTGCGTTGTCCTCATGATTTCTTTTCGGCGCTGCAAGTGGTAGTGGTGCTAGAACAGTAGCGACCTGCTTGTCCTCCTTTGCGTCTGGTCTGCGCAGTAACTTTGGTAGCTGTGAAAAGGAAAGGCATATTTAACCATAAAAGTTTCATTTGTTTCAGTCAGCTGTAAAAGCAAGTGCTAATGATTGTAAAATAATTTTTTTGGACAAATGGTCCCTTAGGCCATTGACTGTGCAGTTCTCATGAAGGTGCATTAAGGTGGCATATATATCTATCTCATGAGGAGAAATCCAGTACTCTGAGCATACCCCAGACATATTTTCCAGCTCAGAGGTGTGCAAGTTCAGGGAAAAACAGACAGAGCTCTTGCATGGGTTAGAGTCCAACACGGCTTGGCTTGATGAGATGGTGCATAGCAGTGCAGAATCCCTTTGCATCCATGTTTGTTCAATAGTATTGCTTAGGCCTGAAGGGTGATACCATTTTCCCCCTATTGCTAGATGCAGCTTTCCTGTGCATAAATAGCTCAATTTGAGATCAATGTGGAGGTTAACTAATAGGAACGGGCACTCCTGGAGTGTGCAGGGTACAGCCCTGACCCATTTCCCTACCTTGTGGTAGACACTGCAATTTTGTCTTTACTTGAGGCCTTAAGGCAAGATACCTATGAAATTCTAGTTATTATTTTATAACAAAATTTGAAACATTATGGGTCAGTTGAAGGTAAGGTCTAGTTTTCTCAGTATTTACGATGTTTCTCAAGCAGTGGTCCATAAAGCAGTAATAGCCTATGAGACTAGAGTACGTGGTCCCCACCTAGCCTGCAAAACCATATTGCCTTGAAAAAGACTGGGTAAATCTGAAGCAAAGCAATGAATCTGTTTTAGTAACCTAGTAAGGTTTTAATCAGTGCTTTTGCATTTCAAGCTGCCTGAAATGTGAGTATTTTACTTTCAAATGCCTGGCCAAACCATTTAAAGGAGGCTTTATCAGAAGTGGGATTGATTTATTAATCTCAAAAAGGCCATCCTAAAAACTGTGGAGAATGACAAAATCCCCTTACAGTGGATGCAACACTATAAATGTGGTTCATGATATAAAGGGCTAATGGGGTCTGGCTGATTACGTGACTGTTGTGTGATATATAAAAAACAGGTAACCAGAGATAGGCAGAGCAAACTTCCCAGCAGGAGTGACAGAAGTGACTTTCCAGTCTTTGTATTTTCCTCTAGAAAGCAGCCCTGAGATGCTTCAAGCTCCTGGCACTAGGCAGCAGAGGAGAAGATTTCTATCTATCTATCTATCTATCTATCTATCTATCTATCTATCTATCTATCTCCTCCAATCTCTTGGAGAGCTTTGTACCAAAATACCAGAAATCTCTATTTTTGCCAAAAAACATGGTTCCTGTAGCATTTACTGTGGAGGCTACCCTCCAGGCAGACCCTGATGTCTGGCTGGTCGGTAGCATGCTAGGCGAGTGCATTTCCAGGGGAAAACCTGGGATTAATGGTACCGGTTGTATGTGTAAAGTGGCAGGTAGTTCCTGAGGTAGAGGCGTCTCCAAGCATACGATATTTTTCTTCCTTCTAGCCATCACTGATTTCATCCTTACCCTAGCGTATGTGCAGGGAGATACTGGACAAACGCCCGTGCTGGTATGGATGCCAATAGCTGCCTGTGCTTTACTAGCCTCAGGCTGCGTGCTGCTTACGGCTGGCCGTACTCCAGTTCCTCTGGACGTCACTCCCGAGTGTCCTTCTGGTGCTGTGGGTTTGCTTGCTGTAGCCGTGTGGTTGCAGACGCTCGCGAAGCGCGGCCCAGGAAGGGAATACGGGGCGTGAGTCCTCTTCTACTTGGAGAAACTGCTCAAACCTCTGGAAGAGCTACGCAGAAAACTTTGTTCGTAAGAGTATGAAAGAGAACATTTTCTTGAGAATATGGGACAACTGATGCATAAAAAAAGTTGAGGGATTTAATGCAGTTTTATTTTAAAATCTAATTAGTTATTTGTCCAAAAGTGAATTGGTTACACTCGTGTTTCTGTGAAATAAATCAGGTGTCTTCAAGATAAATGTCTCCAAGTTGCCTAGGAGCATTGAACTAATATTAGAAATGAAAAGTCCAAAATATAGTATAAATATTTTACTCTAATTTACTTTCATGTTTTCAGACTTCTGACGTCATCCTGTTGCCTGGTTTTGCAATGTATTAAAGAAAGGAAGCCTAATCACCAATTTTGTTTATTTTATAAAAGAAAGCAGAACGGAAATGTAACATAGCCTTGGGAAATATAACCCCCTTTTATTGAGTATTGTTAGTTATTATTAGAAGAAAAAACCTTTTTTGTTTGCCTTCTGGGGCATTTTTAATCTTTTTATTCAGATTTGTAGATATAAAAATTACAGAAGCAAACAACATGAAGTTTAAAATGAGCTGAAAAAATAATAGTCCAAGGGATGTTTAGGACTTTTAAGCTTATCAGCAAGGCACAATATTGAAGTATGGAGAAATGGCCTCTGGAGGGTTTTTTTTTGCGTAGTCAGAGGCATAAACAGGAATATGCAAAGAGTACCGTTTCTTCTTTCATGTATGCTTTGTCGAACTGTTGGTGAACACTATAACTCTCCACCTTTCTTGTCTTTTAGCCACATAATCAATGAACTGATAGAAACAGAACGGGTTTATGTAGAAGAACTTCAAAGTATAATAGAGGTAAGAAACTCTTCCGAAAAGACTTCTGGTGCTTCACCTCTCAGTCACCACTGCGGGTGCACGTCTGCCGTGGGCTGAGCACTCTCACCTCCCACCTCCTGTTTAGAGCACACCGGCTCCGTTAGCAAGATAGCTCAGCCTCGGAGACGGAAAATGAGAGGGATGTATTGAACATCTTTCCTCAGGGCTTAAAGGAAGAGGCATGTTTTCTGACCCCAGCCCGCAGAATGATAAAAGTTGCATGGTTCTCAAAGTTATGGGCAGAGGAATAGTTAATAATGTGCCTTTTCAAAATACCCTCAATAGGCCTCAGACACAGCACCCTTGATTTCCATGGGGCCAGACACTAAATTTCTGAGAGCGTAGGTTTGGAAAATGATTGAGAAAAAGGAAGGCCCTCTCCCCTCTCTTGTTCATTGCCCCATGCAGTGTCTGAACACAGAAAAGAGCAGCTCGCACTGCAAATATAACTCGAGCTTCGGAAACTTGTAGGTTACCAGCATACTCTGTGTGTGTGGAGTCTGAGGTCCCTAGTCTGTGGGAGGACGGAGGCTGAGTAGGGCTCAACCATGCTTGTGTTTGGGTGGGACTTGAAGGACTGAGTAGTTTCTTTTTACAGCCGTGTGGTTGCTTCTTTCTTGCATTTGACCTGTGGGAGCTGACAGCTCTGATAATTGATATATTACTCTTGAGTTTCAAATCTGCACTCAGAATGTTCTCTCAAAGTTTTTATTGAAGATACACAGTCCAGATTCTACAAGAAGCAACCAAATAATCAATCCAGATACCACAGCTCAACAAATAAATCCAAACTAACACTTTTGCAATGAAGCAGTGTAGCAGAAAGATATGTGTCTATTAAACTTAGCAGTTTCCATCCCTACATGACCAAAATGGCTTTTGAATCCTAGGGACACCATTTCATCTTTTTTGTTAATCCAGTAATCTGTCCATTTGTGCTTAAAAATGTGTTTGCACAGCTATCAAGGGTAAAAGCTCTGGGGAGAAACAGAAGCATCAGAAATTCATTGGAGCAACAAAGAAGCTGGCACAGGGGAAGCCTTTGTATGCTCTGCTGAGAACAAAAAGCACACAGGCTTTGGGGCTTTTCAGTGTCTCAGACACGGTACTTCTTCCCTGGTAAAAACAACCCGGTTTTATTTTCCACTCTTTGCAGGGGTATGCCTCAGAAATGGACAATCCCAGTTTAGTACATCTGATTCCATCTGCACTCCAGAACAAGAAAGAAATTCTGTTTGGGAACCTCCCAGAGATCTACGAATTCCACAACAGGCATGTGGGAACTGCGCCCGCGGGGGCTACGGGCATTTCTGCTCCCTGCATGTGGGGTGCTTTGTCATACTCACACATACACAAGCGGGAAAAGTCATCCTCACTTGGCCTCTGGGGGTGTCCTATAAAACCCATGTGTGGAGAGCACCTCCGAGATCATCTATTTAATCTTTTTTGTGAAAGATTATACCCTTTTGTGCATTTACTAGTGATTTCCCCTGGCATTATCCATTTTGAATGTCCCTTGTGGCGAGTATTTTACCACCTCCCTTGGTACACTGGGAGATGTCACAGGACTAAATCCTGATGTTCTTTCTCTGCTAAAACTCCTCTGCGAGGAAGTTTTCTTAGTGTTCAGCTCATTTGTCCTATATTTCTGTTATCACATCAGAAGACATGATATATTTGATAGCACTTTTCTTAAGGAATTTTATCCTTCACATGATCATAAACCTTTCCAGAAGCCTCGTCCACACTGTGGACAAGGTGATCTAGTGCCCATAACTACAGAATACCAATTATGAAGAAGATTAACCTCTTTTTGATCCTCATTCAAAGCACAAAGCTTAGGGCTACTTCTGTAAAATTCCTGCTTTTCCTAGCCTTGATTAAGTAAAACTGGCTGTAGCCAAAGTGAGAATTTAGGAATTCTTTTGGATAATAATTGCCTGTAAGATAGAAACAACAACAGTTGAACAAAATAAATTAACAAACAGTTAACAAAACAGTTGAACAAAATAAATTAAAAAATCCCTCTTTTGCAAGTTTAAAAATTATGCCAGAGTAGGTGATACATAGTAGAAAAGTTCTTTTCCAGTTTAGGTATTATTTTGAAAGAATGTGTCTTCCATTTGGAGCATGACCTTCCCCTCCCTTTGCAGGCCTGGTCTTTCTTTCCCTAAAGGCTTAGTGCATTGACTGCCACTGCAGAAGCCCTTGGACTACATCCCATATTTTCACTGCTTGCTGATTAAGCAACTGCATCTGACAGAGCTTTTCTGCCTTTTCTAGCTGCTCTGAAAAATCCTTATAACCAAATGGCAAGCAGGTGTTTGGGCTACGTATTGGAAACAAATCTCAACAGCCAGAGGAACCAGATGTATCAGATGCTTGTGAGCAGATGAAAACATGATAATATTGGTGACTCAGGCAATCAGCTGTGAACCACATCCCATTTTTCTAAAATATATATATATATAATATATTTCTTTGTGTGTCAGAATTGTTACCTTCCCCAGTGAATCCTCTTACTACAAAAACGTAGGCTTTAAGCTGCATTTACACAGAAGCTAGCACACAGTGCGAGTGCGATGTTACATTACTGTTTGCTTTCCTTTCTCCCTCTCAGGATTTTCCTTAAGGAGATAGAAAATTGTATTGAAAACCCCGAGCTTCTTGCCCGATGCTTTTTGAAAAGAGTAAGTAAATCCTTTTGCAGGTTTGTATGAATATCTATGGTCTTATCCTATAGTACTTAGAGATTTATTCCTATCCTTTCACTCTGATTGCTTTTGTGAAGGAGGGAAACTCACAGAAGCAGATATTCCCAAATTAAGCCACAGTTAACAAGTGTGTATTCTGAAATCTGAACCTTTACCTGGTTGACTGACAGGAAGAGATCTGTTACCAGTGTTTTACCAACGTATTTTAATCCCTCGTTAAAAAAAAAAAATCAGTGATCCAAATGTTTGACATGCTTTTCATATCGGACAAATCTATACCAGCAGTCTGATGTATCCCAGACACCACCCTACTGTGAGTAAGTGGAGAACAGTATCGCAGCAGATTGCTCTGAGTGCAGGCAGTACATCCCGTTCCTGCCGTAGCTCATCTCTCTTTTCCCTGCCCCATTCAGGAGGCTTATTCCCCTGGAACTGGTCCAGCAGAGTCTCCCACCTTCCTTGCCTGGGGAAACCCCACCAGCTCCATAAGACTCTGTGAGGTCGATTCCTTTACTTCTTCACGTAATTCAAGAACCACGTGGGATTCTCCCCACTTATATGAAGTGGTGAGGGTTAGCTGCTTGTTTAAAAGTAGAGCGAGCTCAGTTTGTGAGAGAGCCCAAAGCCAACAGGCAGTGGTGGCTTTGGTCAAGGCATGTGTCTTTGCTTCCTGTGGCTTTCAGTGCCTGAGTTCTGCAACCCTCTGCTCCGAGAGCTCCCAGGCATGTGTGTGTGTGTCTCCCCAATGAGCATGAACTAGTTCTGTTTCCTGTAACAGGACAAAAGGTGCTTGTTTATATAGCACTCATTCAGAGGCCCTACCAATAAGAAAAAACCTGTTTAGGTGGGTTGCTACCATTTTCGTAGTCTGACAAAACTGCTTGAATAAGATCCTGTGTTTTGCACGGGAAATGAAGAGGCATGAGAAACGGGAAAATCTGTCCTCTCCTCTGTAGTCAGAGGTACCTCCTGCTTCCACTGTATACTACATGTAGCGTTTGCTGCTTTTCCAGAGCACGTGTTGAATCTCCTTTTTTTAACAAGGTGCTGTATGAAATACAGACAGATTTGGATGAAACACACATACCCCAGTTGTGAGAGGTGTTGAGCACTGCCGCATCTCTAAGATTTCAGTGGGTATTATGAACTTGTGATACTTCCAAAGGGTAGGCCCCCAATTTACAAACAGGTCAGGCTGAAGAGCATTATATGAGTATAAATGTAATGATGAGTCTGCTGTATTATTTTCTGTTTAACAGCAAAGCATTTAGAGCTTGAGTAAATTACACTACTAAGGAATATGTTGTTATCCTAACATTCAGATGCTGAGCAGGAAAATACTGTGGCGAAATCATTATGCAAAATAGGATAAACGGTCTTTGAAGAACGCAAACCTTTGAAATCCAAGAAGCATAAAATAATCTGTGTGTTGCAAATATCCCTGGATTTGGAGCTAAAGAGAAATTCTTGATACAGAATTAATCCTGTAATTGTGCAGAAAGTTCAAATTCTGTGTTTAAATATTGTAGCTTATGTCTCTCTGTGTAAAAACCGCTGTTGAGCCCAGCTCTCCTCACTACCAATATGAAATCAGCAGCACTAAAGCTGTAGTTCAGGAGTGAAGTGAAAGAAAATCGGTCCCTCCGTTACCTTTGCTTATCAGTTTCTATGGCCTAGTCAAACAACACTAAATCTATTGAATGAGATTAAATCATGCATTTGCGTTCTCCCTATTTCAAATTTCGCGCTAAGAAAGCAAAAACCTCTCTCCTGAGATGTCTCTGCTCACACAGTAGCACCTTTGATTTGAGAACTTGCCCTTATGTTCTGCCTTTAGAAGCCACATAAAGTCTAGAAATTTGTTGTTTCTGTTGGACTGCCTTTAGGAAGCACAAACAAAAGTCTGGTTGTGTGTTTGTTTTCCCCATGATTTGGCAGCTTTTTATGCCTTCCTGCTGAGCAGAGGCTTCTGGCTTGCCCCCTGAGTTATGACCGTGCTTGCTTTGGCATCGGGGAAACTGAATCGGCTGCTGGTCAAGGTGATGCTGAGTTCTGGGAGGAAACTCGCATAGTTGCAGATTCACTTCTCCATTTCTCCTTCTTTTTATGTGTGTAACCATCTTGCCACAACATCGTGGTGGGCCTGTGATTGGAAACAGACTGATTTTTAGATTCATACTTGAAGAATATTATCCTGTCTGATCACACTGGGACTTTTCAGCCCCAATTCCAGAGCTGCTTGACAGCGTCCCGAGAGCTGCACTGGGACACCCTGGTGCCTGAGTCCCTCCATCCCCTGCCAGCCATTCCTCTGCCATGTCCCCACAGGCTCTCCCACCTCCACCAGTGCCACCTGGTCAGCTGTCACCAGGGATTTGAACCCCGCTTCTCAGGTGAGGGCAGAAGCAGTCTGTGGAGTCCCAGCCTATTTCTCCTCCCTGGCTTCCCTCCTGGAACATGGTAGCGGAATCAGGCGAAAGATGAGCCAGAAATGCCCCTCTTGTCCTCCCTCCCACTTGGCCTGATCTTGTTAGGGCATGATCTCCAGAGGAACTGAATTACAAGGAAGCCAACTCAACTTTGCCCACCTGGCAGCTATTGTACCATCACCAAGATGCTTGACCTTCCTTGAAGCTTTGTGTGGCAAGGACTGCAGAGATGCTCAGAGGGGCGGGATGTGTACTGAACGCCTGGCAGGGTGGGTCTTCGCGTGCTCTATCAGCAACAAGAGGGACACTCTGGGCTGACCTGCTCAACATGGGGCTGGGAAGAAGGAAAGCTTACCAAACCGAGGCGAGAATGCCCCGGGAGAAACAAAAGGTGCGTCAGACCGCTTACCAACGTGTGCCAGGTGAGGTGCCTGGCAGGAGTGACTCACTGCGGATTACCGCTGTTTACTTATTCATATTGCTAACCTTGGAAAAAGAGAAGAATTTAACAGGAGCCAGCAGCTGGGGCATTTGGTCATTCAGGGAGAAAGAAGCATTTAGAAAAGGAAGCTATCTGTGAAAGGACTGTAGCAGCTGACCAGAAACCTGCGAGTTGGATAAAATAACTAAATTCTAATGCGAGTTGGATAAAAGGGCTAAATTCTAATCTGAAGCAAAATTTATTCATAAATTAGCAGTCAAAAAGATAATTGGAACTGTGCATATATGCCATGTGCATGAAAGCGTGCAAAGATCTCAGGATGCAAATCACTGTGGAAAGGAAAAGCATTACAGGAGAGATGAGTGTGGTGTAAAAGTACCAGCAAGAGGTCAGAACCTCTGGATATGAAGAGAGATGTGTGGAACATTTAAGACTGGGATTTGAGGAATTAGGCAAGTAATTATTTCTTGGCATTTTGGAGCTTGATCCTAGTAATTTCATCAGGAATTTCCTATTCCTTACAGCATTACAAAACTTAAAGCTGTATTTAAAGAGGTATGTATCTGCCTGAGCAGGTGTCACTGATTTAGGCAGGAGTAGATTGCATTGGCAGAGGGTGGTTCCACAATGACAAAGTACTGGTAAATTGTTGATACTGTACCTTTTCTTTAAATTTAAATTGGTACTTTTCTCTTACTCCTAACAGTGCTCTCGACTGCTACTGTCTCTGTTCTTCTTGCCCAATCCAATCAGGTTTCTGTGGGCCAGGAACAAAGTGTAATGCTTGATCACGCTTTGTTATTACTTCTAGTTTTGTGGGTTTTACCCCCTGCTAACTTCCCTCCAAGGCAACATGCGCAAACAATTCTATTTGCGTGAAGAAAACTCTGTGCTTATTTTGAAACAGCACCATTAATACTCCACTGAGTTGCGACGGAGCTTTTTGTATTGCGTAATCCTTCCCACAGCAAGGTGTTGCATGGCATAGCACTGCTTTCACATCTGATTCATCAGGGCGATGCCAGTATAGGTCTATACAGGAAGATAGCAGCAATACTGGTTTATTCTAGTAACTCCATACAAAAGAAAATGCTTTCCCTGCACCAAGAGTGTATAGGCACCGTCTAGTGGACTGAAAGCACAGAGGCAAGAGCCAGCAATTCCTGAGATTTATTTCTGGCGCTGTCTTGGACTCACTGAGGTCACGCCCGCCAGGATAGGTGCAGACCAAGACGGGAGGCTCCCAGCCGGCCAGACACAGCCAGTCCTGCTCAGGAATCCGTGTGGCACCGCTCCACAGCCGCGTGGCTGCAGGGCTCCTGTGCCAACCTGGTGCACAGTTAGCGAGCCGAGAACCTGGCAGAGGACCGCCTGTCTGGCTGCATCCACCCATGTAGTCTAGGGAGCTTAAAACACACCTCTCTGGGCCAGGCTTTTATAGAGATTGCCTTTGTTTTCACTGCAGTCAGTGAGATTTTTTGCCATGGACTTCAGTGAGATCACCTGGAGTGTAGTCAAAGGTAAACAGAGGTCAAGTGAATCCACCCACTTCTAATTTGGATAGGACAGAGTTTAAGCACTTTCCCCTGCCTGGCCTAGGACATCAACAAGACAAACTTGCTACTTTTTAATTCATCCTTGTACTATTGAGAGCTAACACTATCTTCTAAAAGTGTTTTGAACATGTAAACGTTGGCTAAGTGGTGAGTATTTTTAGCAATTGCCAGTCTGTGCCAGTATTGTTAATAAGATTTACATTTCTAATGTTTTTTTTTTTGGTTGGTTGGTTGGTTGGGTTTTTTTTGTTGTTGGTTGTTTTCAAACCATCTGTTCCCCTCTCTGGAAGATAACAGTTTTGCAATTAGATTATATGTCTTCCAGTCTGCAGTCTCCTTGCTTTGTGCAAAAAGTGAGAGAAAAAAAATCTCACTTTCAGGTGTATTTAACTTTACAGGAATAAAAAGCAAGTTTGGTAGCTTCAGTATATTTTTTACATACAGAGTTATCACCGTGAATTAATTACTTCATGGGTTAGGATGGAAGGTAAGAAAAAGCGTGACCCAAGGCAGATGCACCGTGGGTTCTTTTTTCTTACGTTACTTAAACTCTCCTTTTCTTGCAGAAAGAGGACCTCCAAATATATGAAAAATACTGTCAGAACAAGCCAAGGTCTGAAGCTCTCTGGAGACAGTGTGGAGACAGCATCTTTTTTCAGGTGGAGTTTCATTGCAGACTAGCAGTGCAAGACCATCAAAGCTTGTTTTCCTTCTGCATCTCTTCTTTCTTTAGAAACCTTAGAGAAATATACAGGGTTTTCTGCATGCTGCTTATACTGACGGCAGGTGCTGGCTGTGGGTCAGGGTGCTCACTCCAGGAGGCTGGGTGGGGAGAGCAGCCAGCAGATTTCCTGGGCAGGAGCCTGGCTCCTCAGGCTATAGCCGAGCCAAAGAAGCACTGCCTTCCTTGCAAACCCGAGATGATCACAATCTCATGAGCAGGGCATGCCAGATTTCGACATTAAATTGAACCTAAACATTAGCTCCTGTTTAGATATATTTTCACTGTGGCATGAGTAACCTGGAAACTCCTATGCAGATGGAACAAATTTCTCTCTCAATTAATTGTCAGACATATAACCTTCAGATGGCCAAATGACAATGATCTTGGTGTCTTGCCTGTGCTTCAAGAAGCAATTGTATTTTTCTTCCCTGTTGTCTCTTACAGGAATGTCAGCGTAAATTGGATCATAAGCTCTCGCTGGATGCTTATCTCTTAAAGCCAGTCCAGAGAATCACCAAGTACCAGTTGCTGTTAAAGGTAAGTTCTCCAAGATGATGCAAAGAATTCCAATGCATAGCTTGTTTTACTTACAGAATTGCATATCAGCATTGTTTTCTGAAGGACTACCTGGAAATAAATCCTCTCTCACCTTTTCAACAAATACTTTGTAATGCTAAGTTGTAAAATGGTAACAAACAGTCAAAGAAAGAACTTCTATTTCAGAATAAGTACTGCTATTACTTAGCAGTACTTATATACTTCTATACTAAGCAGCAGGAGTATGTTGTTATTATATATATCCTGCTATAGATATATATAAAGTAAGATATTTTATATAGTAAGTATTTTACTGTCTTATTTATTGTTTTATTTATCTTTAAACAGAAATTTGAATTTGGCTTTATTGAATCTGTATATGGTCTTACAGTTTGAAAACAGGAACATTGATGCTGTAAATCCTATCTCTGACATCTGTCCCTGTTTAACGAAACTCCTTCAGCTCTCTGAACCTGATATTTTCCCATGGTTGTGACTCAAACCTTTCAGAAGGAGCCACTCCCTTTTGGTGCTTCTATTTTAAAGACCCAGATGGGAACAAATTGTAACTTTTCCATGGGATGAATATGTGAACTTCCCTCTTGATTTGGTTGGAACTGTGAGTGGTCCGTCTTTGAAATTCTGGTCTGAACTGGGCAACAGGAAATACATGCTCTCAAACCAATGACATTTTGTGAAGATGGTGGCTTAAATTTCTGTCTTCATCTCAGTTCTTAAAAAGAATGTTTACTGACCTTCCTTATGGGAAGGTCATGAAGGTGAATTGCATGCTGTTCTCAAGCCTTTGGACTTAATGTAGTGTTGTGTACTGTCATGAAATTTAGTGTGACATTTGCAATGAAGATTTTAGGCTGCAATTTTATTTGCTAATAGCTATCATGGCACTGGTCAAATGGTGCCAGTTTAAGCCATGTGAGGATCTGGCTGACCATTCGCTTGTGCGGTATTTCTGTGACCCGTTTATTGTTTGCACAAAACTGTAGAATCCAAATATTGACAGGGGATATTAACAAGGACGCAGCTCCACTGATTCCAGTAGATTTACATCAACATAACCCAGAAGTAAATTTGGCTCTAGTTCTTGAAACTGTTCTGTGACACGGGAGGAAATGTCAAGGTCTTCAGAAGAGCAAGAGTAAACCAGGTTCTACATTTAATTTGAAATACGACTGTAAATAAAACCAAGATTAGATCAAGGAATAATATTCTCGGGCAAAACAGGTTGCAGCCATTGGGGCTGAAGCTGGTCAGACCAGTTTTGTACTCAGCAACAACACATTGGCACGGACATTTACTTTGTCAGGGATTATGAGATCTGTGAAGATGGTGCACTCTTCCCCTGGCAGCAGGAGCATTTAAAAGTGTAGGAAAATGGGAGTCAGTGAAAAACTGGTAACAAACAAGTGCCTGAGAAGCTGCGTGCCTTGAGTGATCGGCAGACTAGTTTTAAATTCTGGGTCACAATTATTGTAACCCTCTGGTTTCTATCAGTTTAGCTAACATGGAAAAGCAGCATGTTCACTATACAGAGAGTGGGGATCCATCCTTATCCTAGAAATTGTGCAACAGGTACTATAGGGATGCATCCTGCTTTTACCTTCTAAGCCCTGGTCACCCAAGCACTTGAGGAGAGACTGCTGCTGTTTGGGATTTGCAAGAACTACCTTTTTGCAGCCCTGCTTTGCAGGAACATAAGTGCCTCAGCTTTTGGATTAAATGATTTCCAAACTCAAAATGTGCCTGAAAATGATATACCTGAGTGAAAACCATGTCGATGGCCACCCCTGCTGAAGGGATCTGGTTTGTACTATAATGAAGATTTCTAAAGTTAGTAGAGTCTTGATTCATTCCTAGGTATATTTCTGGAGCGCAGTTTCTGCTGACATTGTAGTCAGCATAAGGAAACAAAACTAAACTCGCTTACTGTAAAGTTCTTAGTGAGATGCTATTATTACAAGAATTTATTTCTTAGTTTCTTCACAGCTTGCATTTCTGAAGTGAAAATTGCATCCAGCCAAACACTTCTTTCATTCCACTGGTAGATATATAGGGCAGGGACAGGTCAATAATGATGAATAAAATGGTTATTTGGTTCTGAATTCTGTCACTGGAACTATTGTCTTATTAACAACCAATAAACTTATTCTTTCAGCTGATTGATGGATGCAGATTCCAAGCATCAAAATCAGGTCACTATATGTGACAGTAATCAGTTATCTTACTACTTTTGGTTACAGTCATCTTACTTTTTCTGTTTAATGGTAGGAATCCTGATAGGCTTTGGTTTCAAATTCTGTGGTGTAGTATTGGGATCTTCCAGCTGCTTTGAGACTCATGTCTTCTCAAGACTGTACCAACCATATGTGGGTTTGTATCTGTTAACCTTTTCTTTCCTAGATGCTTTTAGCAAAGATGTAGAGTCTGATTCTGATCTCGGGTGGATACTCATTGGCAGTAACTGCTTTCTGCACAATACAGTGGGGAAAAAAAAATCTGTGCATCTGAATCAGGTTCAGGGCTCTTCTGTAGGCAGAAGAGCAAGAGGCAAGGCAGTTAATTTCCTTTAAAATGAAGATTTTAGTGTCTTTCAGGATTTGCATAGCTTATAACCGTTGTTTATAAGAAGAGAATTAAGTCCTGAGCTATGACTAGAACTTTTCAAGCAAAATATACATATAGAAACAAGAAAAGTCATCCTTGTAAGGAACTGTACTGGGCTATGTAAATAGTTGGTCCTAAATATTTGGAACTCTAAATAGGATCTCTGTATGTGAAGTGATTACAGAAATGGAGCCCTCAAAAGGTTTTATTTGTTTCTTTGCTTTGGGCACATTCTGCTTAACTTGTCCAGAACTTTGCCTCTTGTTCCTTGTGCAAGGGTTGGAGGATGGAATAACTTCCCTTATTTCAAGCAGAATATAATTGATGAATCTTTGCTAGAGGTCAGCATTGTTCTTCAAAACTACTATCTCTCAAAAAAGGTTTTCAGATTTGCAAATGTAGATGTGTAGATTGTAGTGCAGAGGTAGAGAATATGAGGTGGGGAAGATTAATAGTAATCATCTGGCCTATTTCCCCCCCAAAAAAATTAACAGCTGAAAAACCTGTCTTATAGAGTAAGAAGTCTCATTTAATTTAAGGAAGAGGGATTTGTGAGGTGATTTGACCGTAAGTCTGCAAGCATCTACACAGGCAGTGACTTCTTCCCATGCAGAATTTCTTTACCTGACAAGAGCCTGCTAAGACCTGATGAGTGGAACATCAAACCTGCCAATTCAGACTAGAAATTAATTTGCATTTTTAACAGTGGTAAAGTACCTTGTGGAAAAAATTGCTAAGGGAAATGGTGAATTCTCTAACACCTGAAATCATTATATTAAGACTGAGTTTCTTTTCTAGCAGATGTGAAGTAAAAAAACCCTGGATGTAGTTCTGCGACATTCAAAAAGTTCATTGCAATATGTCAGAATGGTCCTGTCTCACCTTAAATGAACCCACAAAACTTGAAAATGTCCAAAAGGTCAAAATGTACATCCTCAATGACAATCCTGGTGAATGTCCTGTTTGTTTGTTTGTTTGCCTTATAGTTCTGCTACTTTGTCTATGCAGCACAAATTTCAGGGAGGATTGTCTTATCGTGGCTTCTGGTGTAAGAGGTTTTCAAGTAGTTTTCATATTTTTTTTTTAATCAGGAAATGCTGAAGTGCAGCAAGAATTCAGAGGGTACTGCTGAACTGGAAGAAGCCCTGGCCACAATGCTTGATATCATCAAATCAGTAAATGACTCCATGCACCAGATAGCAATCACAGGATATGAGGTATTATTTGCTCTTGCTCTTACTCTGGTCTTGACTCATCCAATGTTCCTCTCATCATTGATCGTGCTGTGTCCATGGCTGGTACACCTTGCAGGAGCCTGTGCTGCATTCTTGAGTGATGCCACTCAGTGGCATGTTGTTGACACGTAGTTTTGGTCACCACGTACTTGTCGTGTGGAGGTGGGGGTGTGAATGTGGGGAGGAAGTGGGACAAATGCAGTCTTTCTGAGTAATCACACCCAAAACCCATTTGTAGGTGAGAGGTAGCGTGGCAGACGTAACTTAAGAAATATGCTGAAACTTTGTGACTGCTATGCAACTCAAGTGTTTCCAAATCTTTTGGCTTCCATTTAAAGTGGGTAATAGAATCCATCCCAGTGACTGGCAAACTCATTATCTGAAATGTGAAATAACAGCGACAGTACAAATTGAAGGCCACAAATGTATATATCTCTCTGCTGAAGCTCCGCTGAAGCCATGTGACTTTGAAGAACTAGTGTTGCCTGCATGAAATGAGCCCTTAAGTGAGAAGTGGAAGTGATTGACACATAAAGGAGAAACAAGCCTGGCGAAATGAGGCCTGAGGGTGATGTGGTTGCTCATTTTGAAATAGCCACAGGGTGCAAATGTCAAGGAAAAAAAATGTCCTGAGAAGCTGGGCTCAAAGAATTGTGAGATCGGAGTAACAGCGTTTAGTCTGGACACCAGAAAACCAGTATTTTGTGCAGAATGTGACTTCCTGAGAAAGTGCTGGGGTCTATACTGGCTGTGTCTGGGTGGGAAGAGTTATGCTGTGTTTTGCAGGATGGAGTGGCTTCAGGAGTTTTAATTTCTATAGTTCTCTCTTTTGTGCAAGTGCTGCATCTGGTAGCAGAGGAAACCATGCTCTCTGTCAGCATTATTTATTATTTTATAAATTAATTTAACTGCTTGCTCGGCTGTATGTCCACTGCTTTACACAGCTGGAGATGCTCCTGTGGATTGTACATTACGTTTGAAATGAGAATATGAGTTCTTACCCTGCAGTAGCTGTACTGGGTTGAATGTGAAGCAGTGGCCATCTTGTTGATATTAGTAAACACATAGACGAGCTGTAGTGCCTGTGGATCGGAGAAACACCACAGGTCCTAAGCATAACTTAGGTCTGCCAAACCTGACAACCTTAAGTAAAGCATACACTTTACCCCAGCCTTCTGCACAGCTATGAGCTACAGCCATTATGAATTGATCAGTGGGGACTTGTGCTCTACGTCTTTGCACCAAGAGCTGGGTTCAGATTAAGAATATAGCATGAAGTTTTCATGCTTAGTTTAGATTAGCAGTATCTTTTTGATATGATTTCCATCTAGTTTTCAGTTTTTCCAAGTTTTCTCAAGGTAGGAGAAGCCTACTATATTCAGATTTGTTGGCTGAACAGGAATAGTTCATTAGCTTTTTAATTTCTCCAACATACAAAGCCAATCCAGCATCTGACTGTTTCTGCCATTGAAAGTTCTTAAAGAATTCTCTACTAGTATCTCTTCTGATGGAGCAGAAATGCTATATATTTTTGAATCTTCACTGAAAAAAAATCTTAATTTCAGTAACACAAAAGAAAACACTGGTCTTAAAATGAAATATTTTATACTGATGTAATTGGGTGTCAAAAAGCATTGTCAGCTAGACATTTTATTTAAATGTAGAGAGACAAGCCAACAGTTTAAAGTGACTCACTACAGATGAGAATTTGTCCAAATATGTTTAAACTGCTACTGATAAAACTCTTGAGACCTCTAAAGCTGAATGGTAAAATAATTTTATTTCTGCATGTTTTATTCCTATTTGTATCTCCTGAAAATGAAAACAAACCTGATTCACTTTAGTAATCAGTTTTCCTTTTAATTTTCCTACTCTTGGGAAGCTGTTTTGTTTTATTTAAAGCCAGTGGCAAAGCTTGTGTTCAGAGATTCATTTTTAGAAATTAGAAAGTCTCTTTAAAGCCTGGGTATTATTATTGCAGACTTGGACCACTCAAAACGGGCATGGGAAGCTCATGGATACAGTGCATCTTTTACTTCCCCAGTTTCCCCTGGTTCTGATTCATCCCCAAAGAGAAAGGTAGCTTTCCTCCTGTGTTTCCCAGTTGAAACATATGTAGTTACAGAAACTTTACAAAAATTTGTTTTTAAACAGTTCCGCAAGGGACGGGCAGAAGAGCTTCTCCAAGAAAGGTAACATATTATCCTGAGCAGAGGGCATCTATCCAGATTCCTATCCATATAAATGTTGAGGTCATCCTTTTGCCTATTCCTTACTTTCAAATCTCGGTAGTTTTGTACTCAGGAATTCAACGTAGCATTCCTGTTCCTTTTCACCTTCTGCTTTTGAATTTGCCAGCCTTCCATGAAATGCCAGGTAGTAGCTCCAAGGACTAGATTTTTGCCTCTGCTTTGTAAGCTGAACCGAAAGACAGGACGAAAGACAGGCTGCTGTGTAGCCTGATGCTGACAGCATTCCTGAGGTGGTTTGTTACGTGATTATTAAATGGGGTGAAAGTGTGAAAGAGGATGAACCCAATAATTTCTCCTCCTTGTTCCACCTGTCCTAGGTGCTCAGCTGTGATGCCAAATAAACACCTCCCATAGCTCATGAAACTGCACCAGGCATGATAGAAATACTTGCCTAGTACACCTTTCAGAGAAGGGTATTATGCAAGCAGAAGAGCAGGTTTTGTGGCAGCTGATGCATGCTCCTAATTGCATAGGATATTCTGCTTCTTGGACCCGTGCACATGCAGACTTGAGGAGCTGAACTCTTGTGTAAGAAATTGCTAGCATGTTAGTTTGGGGTTGGTTTTGTTTTTTTTTTTATTTTTAGGCAAAGCCACAAAAAAAGTAGAGTAAAGCTTGGAGAGCAGAAGTTTTAGAGATGCTTCCTACTATCATCTTAACATTTGTATACAATCTGGCCTGGGTAGTTTGTCCATGAGTTATGCAGCACTTAAGCCATTCATATGTATCTCTCGTCTTCCATAAACGTGAGACACAGTGTATTGTTCTAACAGGGAATAATGATATTTGAGATAGTGATCAAATCCTCCATTTTAAATAAACTTCCTTTAGGACAAAATATTGCTGTCCACTAGCACAAGCTACCAGAAACAGTGTCCTCCTCTCTTTTTGCTGCCCACACTGAAGAGAGAGTCCAGGGCTTGTGGGCTAATATTCAAAGTCTTGTGGGATTGCTGCAGACTGCCATCCCTGTCCGTCCTCTTTCTCTCAGCGGTGGTAGCCTCCCATTTCACTTGCTATAATCCCAGTCCTAAATCCAAGATTGAAGAGACGGACCTATCACAAGAGTTGGAACTGAGCTTCTGGATCTCAGTGCCGTATCGAACGGTGCCTGGAGTGACAGGAGCCTCTCACCATTGTCAGAACTATGTAGAAAATACGTTTGTTTGGGTTTTTTATGTAGCTTTACATCTCATCAATATGCTTTTCACAGGCTCGCAGTTTACACCCGCATGCACATGTAAATACAAACGCACACAGTCCTGTATGCACAAATAAAAAATCCAACTCTATGTATTAGAGATGAGAGACTATTATAGAAATTACTGAGGTTTTTTGAATGCTTTGGAGAGTCTAATAATACCCTGATATGGAGTGGGAAAGTACCTAATCAAACCCTGGTTCTGCAGCTGGATCTAGGGTAGAGGACGGGGAGTGAGAGGGAGAACAGGTTGCAATCTGTAGTTTAAGAAATCAGACATCCCCACTGGGAGCCAACATCTTCACCTTATAATCAACTGAACATACAAATATTGAAAATAAGTACTTTAATAATGCACTGAGCTTATTCCCTCAACTTATTATACAAAGCACTCTTAGAAAAAACTTGCTGCTAGGATAACTATGTTTATCATTATTTACTGAAGCTCATTGCCATATAGATGTTGCCATGTCCTCTACCCACACATTGCTACACTCTTTAGTACTGAACTGTGCTATGTTTGTGCTGGTGGCATCTGAGCTGAATATTTATATCAGTTGAAGTATTTACCCATCAGTGGTTCTCAGGCAAGGGCTTTAACTCAAAAAGGTCTGGTTCCTGCTTAGTTTCACTCTCCCTCAGGTGCTTTTATGGCTCCTTGATGCATTTACTCCCTCTTTGCCCACGGCTGTGCAGCATTGTATAGTTTGCAGATGGTGAGCGAGAAACTATTGACAAAGCTTTTAAAGGCTATTTTGCAATGGGAGGGAATTACACACCTATATACCTCTAGGCACCAATCTGTGTATTCAGACATCTAAGTGTCTTTCAAGGTTTCGCCCAGGGATAGAAGAAGCTCATAGCAGAGCAGAAACTGAACCTAGAGCTTTCAGAGCCAAGGCCTTTGCTTGGATATCTGGACTGCACTGGGCCTTGAAACTGCCTTGGAGTCAGGAGTCTTGAAACCCAGTTCTTGTCAGAAGATGCTTCCTCGGAGGTCATCAGAGGGGACAGCCTGTGTGTCAGATCCAAAGAGGTCCTGAGACAGACCTTAGAGACTAACTATGAATGGGGAGACAAACTGGGAATTATGGACATGGAAAACAATGGGTTAATGGTTATATGAAGAAACACACAAGTTTAGCAAGGAGACGTGCAGACGGGATTCCAGCTGTAACATGTCCACTCTCCAACACAAGGGATGCCTAGGCACATGCCTCTGCCTGGAAGCTTAAACACCACTAGGGGAAAGCAACTGTGCCTGCAATTATCCTAGTTTGAACGTGATGTGGGCTCTCTCTTTTCCTTGCTTGCTAGGGGGATGTCAGTGAGCTCGGCAAGCTGTTGATGCAAGGTTCCTTCAATGTGTGGACTGACCACAAGAAGGGGCACAACAAGGTGAAGGACTTGGCTAGATTCAAACCGATGCAGAGACATCTCTTCCTCTATACAAAGATGCTACTTTTCTGCAAGAAAAGGGAGGAGAACACAGATGGCCATGAGAAGACAGCTTCATACAGCTTTAAGAATTCGTTAAAGGTAATAAATGTGGTAACGGTGGGGGAGACAAATAAATCTGGTGTTCTCACAACATGGGGATATTTCCCTGTGAAGACTTGAAGAAGGTACACATCTCTGGAGCTATCTTGCAAATGAAAGCTCCCATTTAGTTCTGATCTGGAGACAGACGGAGCCATATGTCCTGCAACTCCAGATGTGAACCTTGGTTTTGCAACTTGATACAAATTGGCATCTTGTGTGCTCTTGCCCAGCATCCCATAAAGAGAAGCAAGACTGAATGGACGTGCATCTCTCATTGTTCTGCCTATAAGCATCCTCCAAGTTCAGTTCTGTTGCGAGTTTTACTCTTGACATCAGTTGAGCGGGTGAATATACCTGCTCACAGAATATTGTGACAATAATAGCTACAGATGAATCACAGTGCAGTAGAAGTGCCCGTTTATTGACAAGAGTGACATTTACAGATATGAGTCAGAACATTTTCTGTTAAGATGAGATTCACAAGCAGGCCAAATTTTCCCTTTAAGCACATTGCTTTGACACTTGTGATGTCAGACAACTAACATGCGTCATCAAGTGTAATGCTGCAAACTTATTACAGGGTAACCAGACAGGAATTGTAATAGAACCTGGTTCAAGGAGTGAACCAATTCATATAAACGTTTCATATACTCACATATGTAATTCATATAAAGTTTCTTTCTGTGGAGGTAGCAGGAATGATGACATAATCAAAGCTGTTTAAATCTTCAAATCTAATGCTGAGGCAAATCAGAACAAGGGGGATGAGCAAATACAGGAAGAAGATGGGAAGCGGGTAAGTATACTAGCAGCTGGACTTCAAAATTGTGTTTAAGAATCTATCATTTAAGAAACCTAGAATTATTTTCTTCTGTTCCTTGTTCATCTTGCCTTGTTAGGCACCTAGCTCCTTGCTCACATCTTTTTTTTTTAATTTTCCTGAAACTATATCGAATATTTTGTGTTGTCTGGATTTGCAGATGAGTTGTTAAATCTCACAAAGCCCTGTTCCATCCCTCTTCCTCTCCCACCCCAACAGGTCAGTGACGGCAAGCTGAAAATGCCATCTTCCTCAAGCTGAAAATTTGTATAGGTGGACAAGAGCCAGGATAGGGTTGAAAACTGGCCCACAGTTCAAGCAAAAAAGTAAAAGAGGATAAACTCATGATCAGACATTAGCTTGTGTTACTTTTGAGCTCTAATTTTTTTTTTAGTTTTTCCTATAACAATCAAAAAGATGAATGATAAATTAGATGTTGAGAAATAACATGTTCTGAATTTTACTGTTAATGACTCCCTAAGGTGCAGAAATGAATGCAGCCTTTTAAAAATGCTTCTCAGAGGATAAAGAGTTTAACGACGATTGACATTTTCCAGATTCCAGCTGCTTCTTTTCTATTTTGAAACAGATGAGCACTGTGGGCATTACAGAAAATGTAAAAGGGGATAACAAGAAGTTTGAGATCTGGTATAATGGCAGAGAAGAGGTCTATATCATTCAGGTAACAATCCTTTTTTTTTTCCCCAAGGACTATACTGCCTTTTAATTGAATTGTTTTTAAGAAAGTTTTCAGTTTCATGACTTTCAACTGTCCTGTACACTCAAGAAACAATAGCCATTGGAAGCTCCGTTGTTGTGTTGGCACTGAAATTACCAATTTATCATTGTGAAAATGGTCATGATTTTGGGTAAAAGAGGAAACAAACTAGTGGAAAATTACTTGGGAGGCTGGACAGAAAAGCAAGGACAGGACCTTAGATTCCTGGTAACTCTTCCATCTTGAAGAGCGTCCTCTGCTTTGCTCAAAGATGGCCACAGTGTTTCATTCCTTGGGAAATCAAGAGCAAATGTAGGTCAGGGCAGCCAAGTGATTGGCAGCATGCTTTAACTAGATCTGCTTTGCCTTTTCCTCTCGTGTTCTCAGGCATCTTCTGTTGAGCTGAAAAACACCTGGATTTCAGAGATTCGCAAGGTCCTGACAGGACAACTGGAAGCGTGCCGAGGTAGGACACACAGAGCAAGATCTGGTAACGTTGCCTTCCTTCTGTAGCTGCCTGTGACAGCATGGAACTGGGGTGAGGCACAGTGCCGTTTAGTACCGCCACTGAAATCAGCTAGAACAGGTCTTCTATGCGAGGATCGGTTGAGTGGTTGCAGCATTGCTGGGATTTAAACCCTTGTCCTGATCAAAGACAATTTCTTAGAACTTTAGAAATGGCACCAACAATTATTCCATTCATGGTCTGAGGAACATGATTTTCCTCTGTTCTCCCTCTCAAGACGCAACCCTAGCAGCATCCATTTACATCAGGATGTGAGGAGATGGGGTCCCAGTCTTCGCTCTGTGCATTCTCACAAGGCTTGACACAAAAGACCTCCTTCCACATACATGACTGGACACAGCAACTCTTCCTCTCCATCCTATTGTTTGGTTTGCTTTGTGTGGTTTTGGAGGGTTTTTATTTTAAATCTAGTTGCCCGCTTTATGTTTTAAATGTCAGCCAGTTATCCCATCTTTTTATCTTAGTGACCTCCCTGTAAAACACGATTAATAACATTTCCCTCTCTCACAGAGATGTCACCATGAAGGTGATTTGTGACGTGCTCAACACATGAATGACTGAAGCCTCTTAAGTACCTATAATAATGACACCCTTTTTAATGTAAGATATTGAACCCAAGACAGACAAAATTGTTAGGTTATTCGAGATAGTAAGAGTACATAGGGATGAAAGCTATCTGAGATACTATTCTATTTATGAAAAAGAATGTACAGAGTCCTAAAAGCCATTTTCCAGGCTCTCTTAGGACAAAAAAACATGGCTGTGTCCAACACAGACTTTTCCTGGGCCCTGACATTGCTTCTCACCTTGACCTGTCATTTTCTGCTTCTCTCATACACACACCTCTCTTTAAGCAATGCAAGCAAAGCCTCTCCACCCACATCCTTCAGATTCCTAAGCAGACTTTGTCCTAGGTAGAAACCCGTGCCTGTGCTTTAACTTAGAGGTCACCCATTTTAAGTGTCTGTTTCACAGAGACAATGAGTTCTCACAGCCTCCTTAAGTGGAGGGAAACAACTAGGTACATCAGCCTCAGCACTTTAATCCAACCCATAACAATATACTTATTTACAATGCTTACTACTCAGGTCTTTTGTTACTATTCTTGTCCTCATCCTTTCTCGTTTTTATTCTGAATTTCACTGTGGTCAGTTCAGCAGGAACTGCTAAGAAAAGAACTCAAGATTCTTATCAGTGCAGTTTCAGGACTTGATCTAGGGACTCTCTGATATGGTTTGTAATATTTACTTCTGAAGTATAAAAGCTGGCTTTACTTAGGCTACCACAGAAGAGTAGAGTAGCTTATGGAGAAAATGTATGTGTTTAATAGGGTAGAGTGCTAATCCTCCATGCGTGTTTCTAGGCAAAGAAAATGAAGCTTGTATGTCACCCAGATGAGCATTTGTGAAATCTTTGTGGCATACAAGACCTGTATGCTAGAGTTACTATGCATTTTCCAGAGAAAACTATGCAGGAATCAAGACTGAGTTTTTGAAAACATTTATATTTTTATATTCTTTATTGTTTTGCCTTAAGATCATAGGATCCCAGAATGTTTCAGGTTTCAAGGGACCTCAGGACATCATAGTCCAACGTCCTGCTCAAAGCAGAGTCAGTTATTGGTCAAACCAGGTTACTCAAGACTTTATCCAGTCTAGTCTTGAGAACATCCAAGGATGACATTCATCCTACTCTAGGAGCAAAGTCAAGCTTTCCTTCATTGTGAATCCAGCAGAACAGCAGCCAGAGGGCAGAAATTGTCTCTTATATGCTATTGCAACTCTTCCCATTGCCTTTTACCAACTGGCTGCAGGAATCAAAGCCCTTATTACAGTCCTGACGGCAGGAAGCAAATGCTTTGTCCTGTGGTTTTAAACAGTTGTTTCTATTTCCAATGACTCATGAAAGAAGAGGCTCTAATTCAAGCTTAATTCAAGACTGGGTATTTCTCCAACTGTGTGTTGTAATGAGAGAAGGGAGACATTTGTTTGCCTGGGCTGTTTTTAATGACTGCTGTTAGGAGTTGCACAGGGGGTTGGAATGTTGGAAGGAACCAGCTGAGGTGAATGAGTGGGTAAAGGGCAAAGAAGGTGGCCAAAGGTATGTGATAAATACATTTAACATATGGGTCATTAGTGTCCAAACACTTAGTGTATATACAGCCCCTGTGCATACTGCAGTGAGCATGGAATGCTAACAAGGCTTTGGGCAACACCTTGATCTGTTGATACCAAAGAGCATAATTGTCTCTTGCCGGAAAAGGAATTATGCATGCAGCTTAAGAGATTTGTGCAAGGCTGTGAATCAGTTGCCAAAACCAGGAATGGAGCTACTTCCAACTCCCCACCCAGAGTGCTCCTTTCTCCCAGCATTCCCGCCCACAAAAGACTTTGTTAAGTTGAATCTTCCAGTGCTGCCTTTGTCCCTTTGTCTGTTCTCCTTTCATTGACTGGAGCTTCATCTTCTTCCAGGGTGAAATAGCCCCAGGATCTCAGCAATCTGAGAGTCTGAAAGCAGTTCCTTCCGTTGCCTCCTCACTTCTCAGTGTCTGACACTCCTGGCCCTGAAAACCAGATTGTCAGCATCTTTCTCATCATCTTTCTCCGCTCAGCAGTTACTGGACATCGGCACAAATGAATCTGCTGCTACCTTGCAGCTATGCAAAAAGAGTGAACAAATGGCATCTGAATAACATTCTATTACTGCTGTTTGACCAGGATGCTGAGCAAGAGCATTCTTCAGAGGGATGGGGATGTTTTCTGCTACATGGCTGTGTGTACAAAAGGACTGATGTGCATGTGTTGCTAAATCCAGAAAAAAGCTGTGAGCCACAAAACTTGTATTCTGGGAAAAATGCCAATATGTCCATTCCCTAGATCAAAGTTGTGCAGCGAGCTAGGAAGAGGTACAGAGGAAAGAGAAGGTGGTGGGGAAGAAATTTCTTCTGCACTGAAAAAATATAGGTAGAAGAGCTGTTTGGGTGACCTAAGTTTTTGGCCTTTAAGATCACCATAAGCCTTTCTCTTCAAGTATGAGTATTCCATTTTGATTGCAGCAGCAGTCAAAATGTCTCCTTTCCTATTTCTCTCTCTCTCTCCCACCTTCTAGGCAAACAAGGAAGCAACTTAAACAATATGGAGCAATTTCTTTTTACTTTTTCTTTAACAGAAGCAAGTCAACTGCACCAAAGAATCACCGAGAGTGTATACCATGCACCAATGGATTCCTCCAATGCAAGCAGGTAACCTCAGCTATCATGGCATATCAGGGCCATGTTTTGTCTTGCCTTTGTGCTTTTGCAGTACATAAATTCTTGGTTTTCTGTGTTTAGCTTCCTGGGTACGAACTTATTTGATTGTCTTCAAATTCTTTAAAGACATGTAAATGCAGTTAAGGGTTTTGCTCATGGAGAAACTAAAAATCACAATGCAGAATTCATTTCAAAGATGATCATTTGGTTTTGCAAAAGAATGATATGCTCCGGATTAAGTCAAGTTTAGACAAAATGTATTGGAACATTTCCAGGATGTTAAATGGAGCTGTCAGCAAATTTTTGTAATGACCCAATTGCTGGGGAAGTTTAATGCAAGTTGGCGTGGGATACCATTTTAAAATTTTAGCAGGATCAACGAAACCAAGAGATCCCAGGTAACACAGCCAGCCTTTGAGAGTTGTACAACTCGATGCAAGAAATTTTAAACAGATGCAGTGCCGTTAATCCTGCATCATATTTTCTCTAGGCTTGGTTACATTTGCTTTGTTTAAGGTTTAAGCTGAAAAGGTTTAAGGGTGAAAATCTTTCAGCAAAACCACCTTGGGGATAGGAGAAAATTATTCCAGTGAAATATGAAATGCAATCACAAAAATGTTTCAAATCAATCCAGATATATGTCCCTCTTATAAGGCTCTTAAAGTGAGAATTTTCAGAGCAGAAATTATAGACGGAGTATGTCAACAGAAACTTAATTATCTCCAGGAAGAAAGGCCATGTGATTAGCTATTTGTCCTAGTGTGGATTAAACCAAAGGAAAAATGAAGTGCTTGTTGTCCTCACTCTGCCAACTATGCCAGAGAAGAGGAGAGGTCAGACGCTTCTGCTCCAAATGCTGGGTTATTATAAGGTCGGGAAGACCATGGTAAGGCTTCATTGAAGAACAAAGCCCTGGGCTTTCATGAATGGAACAGAGTAGAGAGTGTCCGATTGGCTATTATAAACTGAGGCCACCTCGATCCTCTGTAATGTGTGTCTCGGAGAGAAGCACAGACAGGGGAATTGCAGCATGAGGTGGCTTTGCACTGGCTGATGTGAAGTAGTGGATCCAGAATTCTCAGCCTGTGGAACCTCTTCTGCAGCCTGTTTTGGGATGCTGGGTGGAGGCCAGGAGAAGAAGGAAGAAGCTAGACTTTGTGATAGCCACCCACATGGGCGCAGTCTGTATTTATGACTGACATGAGTAAGCAGCCCCAGTTGTGAAAGGCGCTAGAAGTAAGCCAGCGATAGATAGTATTAGCTAAAGAGCAAGCAGTATCATCAGTGCTCTGCCAGTGGTTGGAGGCTAATTAATTACTGAGGTTTTATCTAACCAATAGGCACCCTCTCCTGGGTTGCCCATGTGTAACAGTGACTCTACTGTTTACTGGGAATTGTCAAACCTCTACTGTGACCTTGGGGAAATCTGTTTGCAGGACACTCTCCCGTCCCCGAGCCATATCTGTTCAATGACAAAGGCTATCTCCTTTACTTGTTTATATGCCATCACAGCGCTTGGGGCTGCAGTTCCATGAGATAGGGCAGGGCTGGGCTGACTCAGGACTGGAGCTGAGGTGTCTCCAAAAGAGACACTAAGAGCCAGTGCCCTAATGCAGGCAGCAACTGAATGTCCCTAAGTCCTGTTCAATCTATTTAAATTCTCTCTCTGTAAAGTATACCCCAAAGTTTCAGTGTTTAATCCTAAAATGAGATGCCCTGTGGTATCTGTTGCTGCTGTATCTCTCTCAAGGGATGGCTGCTGCATTTCAGTGATAATGAAATGATCCCTTTATATTCTTTTCTAATCTGTTTAAACATATGAAACTTAAATAGAATATTGTTCGAATGGCTTAACTATCTGCTTTCTTGGAAATGACCGATTCAGTCATACAGCCATGCAAAAATATCCTGTGCACATAGATGCACACAAACACTTGGAGTTTTACTGCAGATGCTGTTTCAGAGAAGCTTGTGTGTTTTCTTGGTGTCCTTCTCCCAGCTGTGAATCTTTAACGCTGTGAGCTGTGTGTTTCATAGTTATCTCGGCCTACCTGGGAAGGAACAGAGGAAAAAGAATAAGGAAATGTGACTGTGCTTTGGATTTGTTCCCATATTTATTTCAATCCCCATTTTGTACCTGACATCAGGCTGCAAAATGACATTTTGATTTAGTACAGGAGGTAACAGAGACCTCTGTTAAGGTTCCATCAGAAACAGGTCAGAGGTTCAAATACAAAACAATGAGTCCCAGGCTGCCTTGTAGTTATAAAAGGTATTCACAGATCTCCAGTATTCCAAATGTTTTTAAGTTTTTAATGATACCTTGGACCTTGCCTTACAGCAAGACAAACCCTATGAGTGTTAGGTATAACAGTTCATACGTTAATTGTAAACAGCGATGTAATTGCTGATACATGTTAATAACGAGCATTTTGGGAAAGAGTATTTCAGGTGTGTAGATGTAATGAAATGTGTGGAACATTCAGTCTGCCAAGGATAACAGTCCAACACTCACACCACCAGACGTCTGCAAAACAATGAGGACAAGAACCCTGAGAGGATCTTGCAGCTCGGATGTCCTACAGACCTGGGGCAGGGGGTCATTGCCATTACAGGCGGCAAGGCCGGTACCTGTGCAAACCTGGCGAGATGGATCCCCTTCTCTGTGGTTCAGCTGTAGATAGGAAAATCCACTTGGATTCATGTTTTCAAAGAGCAAAAGGAACAGAAGTTGGGAGATCCTGGAGCCAGTCGAATCCATATGTTCCTCCACGCATGGTATGACCTCTACGTGACCATCCAGTACCCCTTTCTCTCCTGGAGTCAGATAGATCTATGCTGCAAAGGACAGAAAACTGGGGTCCTCTTTTCTAATCTGGTTTCCTACCCCTTCCTTCCAAATCTGTTGGACTTGCAGAAGGAGCTTGTGCAGACTTAACCAGTTTGTTCCTCCATTTTTCCCTGCTCAGCTCTCACTAAGGACATCCCCTACTGTGTGGTGTGGAAAGGAGGCGGGGGCTAGAATGGTTTTTTCCACCGTACCTGCCTAGACAGATGCAGAATTTATAGTGCACACAATTTTAAAACCTGCCTTTTATTCCTTAGGCTTCCATATCTGAGGGTAAGAAAGAATGCTTAGTGCTTAGTTAGGTATTAAGCAGGAATGTAACTATTTTTGTATTTCTTTTGTCCAAAGGTATAGCAGGAAGTCATCAAGTATATATGAAAACAAATCTGAGACATCAAATGTGGAAGCATCTAACAACAAAAACAGGAATTCCAGTCCCAGCTCCAGACAAAAGAGAGGTAGGAGTTCTGACACAGAGCTTTTTGCTTCCCAAGGGTAATATTTTTATTTTTGCACACTCATTTCTAGAGTTTGATGAGGATACTTTAAATGTATGTTGTTTAAACCCAACATAAAAAAAAATGCTACAAAGCTGAGTGACTGTACCGTGAAACTTCTTGAACACCAAAAAGTGTTACCAGTTTAGGATTTTTTAAGTCTTGAGTTTTGATGCATTACAGCACTCTTTATACAACTTGTTTGGTTTTTTTTTTTTTTTTTAAACAGAATTTTGGGGGGATAGTATGTGTATTTTAACTTTCTGTATCCTAGCTAAGTTGGTTTCTAGCCATATTTAATTTTAAGATTGTCAATGGACTTTGCTAACAAATGAGATTTTTTGCCTCCTTTGTGTATAGGTTCCCCTCTAGTGTATAGTAAATAAATGCACATGTGATCACTCCATTATTTGAGGCCGTAAATACAATAGATGTATTCTGTACAATGTAGGTTAAAATGAACACGAAAAAGAAACTGGATGTCATGTGGCAGTAGCAGGAATAGAAAATCTTTCAACATCAGTTTCTCTTTTAGGTAGTATTGTGAAATGTTAAAGCAATGACCTTTCTAAGAATATAAAAAAGAAAATTGTGATGACTTAAGAGAGGAATGTTCAAATCAGGCTTAAAGTAACAGCAGGCCCCTTTATAAACAGAGATGGTTAAAAATGTTGAACATTTTTTTCTTTGAAAAATAGGCTATTCACCAGAAGATTTTTCATTGCAATAAGTTTTCATTCTGGGGAGAAAGTTATGGATTCTTCATTAAAAAATCCAATTCTATTAATTAAAAACCTGTTTCAGTAAAAATTTCTTTTTTAAAAATATGATTTTTTTTAAATAAAAAAAAGTTGAAAAGCATTTAAAATTCATAAACCCTATTTTAAAAAAAATTTCCAGGAAAATTATTGGTGGTTTTTAACTGGTCCAAGTTACATGAGAGTGTGGGAACTGGGATCACCCTATATGCTGATTTTCATTCTTCTGCCTTCTGCTTTCCCATGACGAGTTCCTCAGGGCTCTCGCCATAATTCCTGCTAGCTCAGCTGAGAGCCTCCTCGTCCTCTGGTATGCGGCTGCTGCTCCTGCAGAGCCGAGCAGTGAGTCACTTCTCTTGTGGGATTCAGGGCGCGCGTGTGCACCCTGGCCTGCACAGCACGCTGCGCGGACAGCCAGCGGAAGAGCTAACTGGCTCTAGATGTCATAGAACATAGAATCATTTCAGTTGGAAAAGACTTTTAAGATCATCAAGTCCAACTGTTAACCCAGCACTGCCAAGGCCACCACTAAACCATGTCCTCGAGCACCACATCTGCCCGGCTTTTAAATCCCCCCAGGGATGGGGACTCAGCCCCTGCCCCGGGCAGCCTGGGCCAGGGCCTGACAGCCCTTTCCGTGAAGAAGTTTTCCCTAACATCCAACCTAACCCTGCCCTGGCGCAGCTTGAGGCCGTTCCCTCTCGTCCCATCGCTTGTTCCTGGGGAGCAGAGACCGACCCCCCCGGCTCCAGCCTCCTTTCAGGCAGTTGCAGAGAGCGATGAGGGCTCCCCTCAGCCTCCTCTTCTCCAGGCTGAGCCCCCCCAGCTCCCCCAGCCGCTCCTCCCCAGCCTTGGGCTCCAGCCCCTGCCCCAGCCTCGCTGCCCTGCTCTGGCCACGCTCCAGCCCCTCCATGGCCGCCTTGGGGTGAGGGGCCCAGCGCTGAGCACAGCATTCGAGGGGCGGCCTCACCAGTGCCCAGCACAGGGGGACGATCCCTGCCCTGCTCCTGCTGGCCACACTGTTCCTGATACAAGCCAGGATGCCACTGGCCCTCTTGGCCACCTGGGCACACTGCTGGCTCATGTTCAGCCGGCTGTCGACCAGCACCCCCAGGCCCTTTCCCGCCGGGCAGCTCCCAGCCACTCTTAGAATCACAGAATCATAGAATCGTTAAGGTTGGAAAAGATCCTTAAGATCATTGAGTCCAACCATTAACCTATCACTGCCAAGTCCACCATGTCCTCAAGCACCACGTCTACCTGTCTTTTAAATACCTCCAGGAATACCTCTTGCCCACGCCTGCAGCGGTGCCTGGGGTTGTTGTGCCCCAAGTGCAGGACCCGGCACTCAGCCTTGTTGACCCTCACACAGTTGGCCTGGGCCCATCGATCCAGCCTGGCCAGGTCCCTCTGTAGAGCCCAAAACTTTAATTTGTGTCCCCGTGAGGCACCACAGCCTCTAGCTGGGACTCCGCAGGGACTGAACTCGTCTTAAAAACGTACAGTTGGGTCCTGCTTTCAAAGGTGCAGAGGAATCGTGCGGCAGCCCTCTGGGGAGGGCATGGCTGGGCCAGTCTGCAGTACACAAGCAGCATGGAGTCTGGTTCTCTGCCAAAACTGTCTCTCTTGTGCCACCTACTGACAGTAACATTCCCAATATCTATGTAGTTCATCTGAACGCAGATTATTTTAAAATATTGTTTTCTTTCTATAGTACAGAGGGGGAGGGCACTATTGTCAAGCTATTTCGGTTTCATTATTCTTATGGCTAAGTGCCTGTGACTGAGTTATCTACATATAAACAGTATTTTGTGTGGACCCGATTGGTAGATTCGCTGACTTGAAGCTATATGGGAGCCGAGTCCTGCAGGAACCTCTGGAGACCACCGAGTCTAACCACCCCGCTCAAAGCAGGGTCAGTGGAGTGAGTTTCTCAGGGCTGTGTCCAGCTGGGTTCTGAATATCTCCAAGGGTGGAGGCTCCACAACCACCCTAGGGACGCTGTCCCAGTCTTTAACCACCTTCACAGCAAAAAAAAAGTTTTTTTACTGTTTTTAAATGGAATTTCCTGTATGTCAATTTGTGCCCATTGCCTCTCATCTTGTCACTGCGCTCCACTGACAAGCATCTGGCTCCATTTTCTTTACTTGCTCCCATCAGGAATTTAAATACATTGATAAGATCCCCCTGAGCCTTTTCTTCTCCAAGCTGAACAATTCCACCTCTCCCACTCTCTCCTCATGCCAGCTACTGCAATCCCTTAATCACCTTCATGGCCTTTCGCTGGATTCACTCAAGTATGTCCGTGTCTCTCTCGTACTGGGGAGCCCAGGACAGGTCACAGCGCTCCAGGTTTGTCTCGCTTGTGCTGAGCAGAGGGGAAGCATCACCTCCCCAGACCTGCTGGCAAGGCTCTTGCCTAATGCAGCCCAGGATGCCGTTGGCTGCCTTTGCTACAAATACGCATTGCGGGCTCATATGCAACCTGTCGCCCATGAGGACCTAGTCCTTATTATGTTTGGAAATGGTTTGCAGGGTTATTTGGTATACCTGCAGAATGAAGGAAAAGGTTTGAAATAACTCACATGGAGACAACGTGTCTTTAGAGACCAGTCTCTAATGATTGGCTGGTGCTGGGAAGCTGTGGGGACTTGTGAAATCCTATGGGGTCTGTTGGTGAAGCAGTATAATGGCATAGCTGAAGAACTAGCATAGAAACCCTCCCCCTGTACACATGCACTGTTGTACTTGCTGCATGACTCTGTGATAATCAAATACTATGGATTTTTTTGCTCCATGCGGACCGAAAGTAAATATACCAGTTTCCGGATTCTTTATAAGCTACAGTATCTTTACAAAGGTTGCCTGGCAGTGGGAGCAGCCATGGCAGGGAATGGCTCTTAGGCCAAGACAGGCAGTCTGAAAGCCAACCGCTTCCCAGTGCAGCTGCGGGCAGCCCCACAGCTGAAACCACTGCTCAGTCGCAGTTGCTCACCAGATGCACCCGCCTGGCCCAAGGGTGGCATCAGGCCACTGGCTGGAAGGAGCTGGACCACACCGACATCGTACTTCTGCGTTGTTAAAATCTGTTCAGGTCACACCCTCCTGCGCACGCAGGCACCTCGGATCCTGGCTGCAAATCAGGAAGTGATGGGATGCGCTTGCCTTTGGAAGCACAGCTTGTCTGTCTGTTGCTTGTCCATCGGTGTGGATTCACTATCTCTTCATGTTCCCTTTGTACTTCTGGTCTTCCTTTATGCCTCTAATAATTTTCACTTGGCAGTGTATGAAATAAAGAGGAGGAGAAAGCTAGTGGTTAAATCCTAAGGCACAGAACCAGGCAGCCAACGGATGGCTTTTCTCCTGCTCCTTTGCGATAAACCTTCTGCGTGCTACCTGCCCACACAAAGAAAGGGGCAGATGCAGAATTTGGCAGGAATGCATGGATCCGGGGGTTTGATCTAGGTCCACCTCTTTCCTGCAATGCGAATAACTGAGTATCTTTCAAACCCAGAGTCTCAGGACCCAAATCCATCTGTTACTTATCTCTATAAAGGCGACTGTCAGGTGGCATGGCTGGCTTATTCACATGGGAGCCTGGCAAGTAAGCTTTGCTGGCATGGCACTCCTTATATCCCAGCAAATGGTGAGATCAAATGTGTGACTATATGCCAGCTTTGGAGGCTGTTAGAAAGGCTTCAGCCGGTAAGGCTGGGAGCGTATCAGCCACAGGGCGGATGACGGCGGACTCTTCAGTGCTAGTAGTGGTTAGCAGAAGTGGGAGTGCTCGCAACACTTGCTGTTTGTATGTATCCTGCGCTGCAAGGCTGCTTCTCTTATTTCTCCCTACAACCTTGCCGTTCCAACCACAACAATGTGTTTGCATAGTAAAAGGCACTAGATCCTTTTTAATGAGCTTGCTGCTAAATTGTATTTTCCTTTGATGAGAGCTACATCCCTTCACCTGTTTTTCTTTGGTTTTGTGTTGTTGTTCTCCATTAAAACGCGGTGAGCCAAACTCAGCCCAGGGGCTCTGTTTGGCTCAGCTGTTTTAATCACCCTGACCTCATGTCACCTTTCTAATTGATTAGCTCTTGCTCAGGCTTGAACTGAATCAAAATTTATTTATTTATTTTAAGTTGTCATCCAGTGCTAACCTTTCCTTTCCCATAAGCTGAACAGCTGACCCTTCCTTCCTTATTTCTCTTCCCTTTCCCTCTCTCTCCTAGTTGATGCTTCCACCAGCCTTAACCTTGAGCGCACAGCGCTTGCTAGAAAGCGATTCACATTGCAAGGTCTTTCCAACCGCAGAGCTCCACCCAAAGGTAAAATCACCCCATGCAGCATTTGGTCTCTGGCCATCTGTCTCCTGCGCTCCCACAATGTTCTCTCCATCCCATAGTGCCATCCATCACTATTTCCTAAAGTGCTGCCGCATCTCACCAAAATGCTCCTGTCTGATACACACGTATGGCGGCTCTTCTCAAAGATGCTGTTACCCCACGGCAGTGTTGGCAAGGCAACATTTGAGTTGACTGTCTGGATCTTTTACTGGTGCACAGTGCAAGTAATGTTTATTTCCAGTTTCTCTCAAGGGCCAAAGCGTGAACATGTTTTAAACCACCAGCCTAACTTCTTTCAGCAGTTTACTGGCTTGAAGGGAAGGGTATCATTGTGTTGTGCTACATGAGGTTTTTGTGTGTTAAATTGTTCATTGGTTGGACCTCTTTGTTTTTTCAAATGTTGCTCAGCCATGGCCTAGTGTTACACTGAGGAACTGGAATTCAGAAGATCTGGGGTTTATTACCATTTCTACTTAATTATGTTATACGACACTGTAAAACGGTGTGTTCTGAGTCTTTGTGCATAAATGTTTAGAAGACACTTACTCTCCATGAGTAGAGAGCATTGCATGTTCCTGTGATGGCTGTACAAGGAAGAGACTTTAGACGAAAGAAAGAAATGTGAATAGAAATGAAATTGAATGACTATTTGCAATTACTTTCTGAAAAGATAATGTAATTGCTCTTTTTATTGTTATTAGGAGACTTTTCTCCTGTTCTGATACATTGTATTTCTTCCGTGAGACAAAGGGTTAGTGTGCAGTGATGGAGATGGTCAGCATCAGAGGAGGAAGAAGGAAGATGAAGGAATAACGATTACAACGTTATAAAGTAGATGAGAGTACACCAAGGGCCAGAGCAGCCGTAAGATTCTGGCTGCGAGGTTAAAGCTGCACTTGGTAGCAAGATCCAAGATGGACAAACCAGTTCAATGTTCTGAGTACAAAAAAGGGAGTGGTTTTCGGATCCGGTGACTTGGGGGAATCAATTACAAAATACAGATTTCAGAAATGCAGTAATTCGGGTGATTTGGATCTGCAGTTTTGGTTTGGGACTCTTGCTCTTTTATCTGAATTTTTCTTGTCGTGTGAAATGTCTTGCATTTTATTCAGTCATTCTGTGTTCCAGACAGCAAAGCACAGTTCAGAAGAGTTCATACCCCCTAAGCTGTAGGCACTCTCAGCTCAGAGCCTTGCTGGAACTGGTTACTTGAGATTCCCGTGAAGCACCTCCATTACGATGTCCCATTTCACTTTCTCGTGCTGTTTAGTCGCTAATCTGGTCCTGACCTGGAGGAAACCAGTTGGCAAATAGCCTGGCTTATTTGCAGCGTGCGGTCATTTCTGTAGGCAGTGATGATGCAAAGCTATGTTAGCGCTATACGGACCGGCTGTTGAGGCAGATCGGAGGCGGTGAGAAGGTAACAGGGAAGCTACTGCAATAAGAGCTCGTCCTGCTCTTGACCCCTTTGTCTAAGGATTCGTTACTGGCTGTGGCAGGAGGTGGCATGCTGAGCCGAGCATACTTTGGTTCAGACCCGCTGTGTCTGTTCATGGCCAGAACACATAAAAGGGAAGGTTCAAACAATAAAATAACAAGACTAACTAGGGGGAAAAGAAGATTGTCTGATAGATATCAACTGGCAGTGGAGCATGGGCGCTCAAAGCATTGCTGACCTGTCTGCCCAGGCTGGATATGATGGGGTAGAAAACGTTGTGTACAAGCACCTTGGTGTTTTGGCCGGAGAAATGCTGATGTCTGGAGGCGAAACTTTACCATCCTGCACTCGGTCAGGGCAGAGACCCCAGGGCAGCCACACAGAATGGACACCACAGAGCGTGGAAGTCCACGCTCGCGGCACTGTGCATCTCCCCGCCTTGGGCTGGCACTAGCTGTCCTGGTTTGCAGAGCCAAGCTCATATTCCTCGGAGCTGGCACGGGGTCTCCAAGAGCTGCATGATGTGGTGTAAATGTAGCCCAACACCGTAGTTATAAAGTGAAATTTTCTTTGTATTTTAATAAGGGCAGTTACAGTAGTCCAAACGTGGAGTCATTCCATTGTAATTATCACTGAGAGCAGAGTTTAACCTCTCATTTTTCTTCAGCCTTTTAGGAGGTGTGAATAAGGATGTACTTGAATATATGTGCTTTTATGAGTAAATTGATAAGGAGGTGCATTGGCAGATACAGAATTTACAGTCTTTTTACAGTAGCCAATCTACAGTTAAAATTGCATTGAGATTTTAAGGAGCTAATATGGTTTCGTGATGTTTTGGCATAACAGACCATTACAGGAATTGCAGTTCAACCAGTCACGCTAATTTCTGCTCCACTGGAAACATGCAGTGAACATGACATTTACCAGGCAGAAATACGGAAAAAACAAACTGAAGAGAAACCTTGTGTAGCTGAACATTAAAATAAGGAAATGTGAAGATGAGGAATGGGAAAGAGACTTTTAAGATCCCTGGCAAGGAAATCTTCACAGTAGTATAGTTCTGCACAGGATATTTAAACCTGAAATATAAAATCACCGGAAACTTATTTTACTTCAGTGCTGTATGCCAGTTAACCATTTAAAAAAAAAAAAAGAGAGAGAGAAGAGAAGGTAGACATGATAAGAGAAAGGAGGCAATTGGAATAGAAAAGTCCCTTTGAATCACAGGCACCATCTGAGAACATCGAGCTAAGATTCAGCAAAGCATATAAACATGTGCAACAGAGAGTGTTGTGTGAACTAACTCTTCACCTATCCCAGGGAATTTTTCAGTGAAAAAGAAACAACTATTTAATTTTTACATAAATATTTCTTTGATGTTTTTAAAAATCAAAACACAAAAATCACAAATAGTTTTTGACAAATCTAAAACCTTCAACAGAATAGTTGAAGCCATTTCTAATACTATTTTCAGCAGAGGTTGTGTCCTGGTAAAGCGTTCAAGTATCTTACTGACACTGAGATATGAAGCGTATGAACAGCTTTACTCATGTCTCAATGGAAATGCTCACTTGGGTGATGCAGCACATGTGCTTAGAGTGTTTTCAGCAGAAGAGACTGAAAAATTAATCTGGAAATATTTGTACGCAAGCACCGTTTTCTCCCAAGTGGCGCTGCTGTAGTTGGTAGGTGCAAGAAGTGTATTGATGTGCTTGTAGATGTGTGGATACAACCTCTTAAGAGCTGCGTAATGACCTCGACGTGTTTTGAAACATCGTGTGCTCTCTGAAGCTAGCAGACGGTTAGTCCATTTATACCTCTGATCTGTTCGTGAAATATTTTGAGTCAAAAATGCTACTCACATCTCACGGTGAAATGTGGGGAAGTTGTGTCTTCATTCCTGGGTGGACTTTGAGAAAAGGCAGGATCCTCATTGGAGTAAACAAAAACAGCTGTGTTGTCTTCCCTTTCTCCAAGCTGATTTGCACGAGTAAGGATGGAGGCTCAGAGAACGTTTTCAGGCATCCACACAGTTAACTTGTAGGAATGACAAATGTGAACTCCAAACCATTCATGTTTGGTTTGCAGTGTGTTTCAGGTCAGTCATCACAGAACAAGCAGTTCAGTGTCTAAAATAATCCAAACCTCATCTGTAGACGCACACACACACCATTCTAACCATCATGCTCATCTCTCTGTGTTTTGTAGCTGTACTTAGACTAGTTGGTTGCTAAAATATTAAATGGCATACATCTCCCTTCCGAAGTATTAAAATTGGTGTGATTGGAATTGCTTTGAAAAAAATATGTTCATATAAACTCTTTTCTGTGCTCTTCACTTTGTTGGGGGTGTTTTTCCTGGCTGTTTTAGTGGAGCAACCTACCTTTTATTTACCCTTTTCCAGCTGCTGCTTTGCTTTGGACATCTTTTACCCTCAGTGCTTATTAACCTCTAATCCTGCCATGCATTGCATCTGTCTGTTCTCCCAGATCCAGAATCTAAGGAAAGAGAAGTTACCCGTCGCTTTTCCCTAGCCTCCTCCATCAGCACCACAGTTAATGCTTCCGCTGTGACCAAAGGTACCGTCGTGCTGCTTGCTTAGCTGCCCTTCTCCCTTCCTGCTGACTGATAGCTTTACTGCCAAATGCTGTTCACGGAGTGAGTACATCAGGCTCAGTTTTTATAAATGCAGGAGGTTCTGGTAGAAGAAGAGTCAGGACCAGTATAACACCTGCAGGGAGGCAGGCCAAGACATTTTGAATGTATATCAAGGTGTGCTGCCAGCACGTATAATGACTCTTCTCCATTTCTCCATAATGGGCTTCAAAGAGTGGTGCTCGTTTCCATGGAAACTGGATTAATTTTTGGCTGATGTGGGGTTAGGTTTCCAATTTCTCCCTGGTTTGGATTAACTGAAATTCAGTAGAAATTATTTCTCTGTTTCCTTGAAGTTGTTTAGGATTTTTGCTTTCAAGGAGGAGAGAATCTCTGCATTGTGTAGCAGACATCAGATGGTAAGAAAGCCTGAAATCAAGCCAAAAATGGAGTAGTAATAGATGCCAGTTTTGAGAATATTTAGCATAATCACTGTTCTGATTAGAAATTATGATTGCAAGGAAATTTGCAGGCACATGTAAGGGAGCTAGGTGCCCAGAATGCACTGAACTCTACGTAGTTCGTGTGGAAACTTATGAAAGTTTTATTTTTTAGCTGTAATTATTTTGAGAAAAGGCACTTTTACAAAATTTACTTTTAAGTTGTTGCACTAGCGCCTACATTTAAACTCAAAAGCAGCCCATGCATTTGGGCAAGCTGGTTGTGTTGAAAATCAGTAGGATTGTAGGCACCTATGCCCACATGTCAGAGTTACTTTTGAAAACAGAACATATGGTCTTGCATTGAATTCCGAATATATTGTCTTTTGGCAGTTCCTGGAATGAAGGAGAGGAACTAATGTGCAAGTTTAAGATTTGTGGGGCAATTCACAAACCAAAATAGAAGGAAAAATGGCTGAATTCATTTGTATAAAAATCTTGGCTATGTATTTGTCAGGAAGAAGGCTGCACAGTACGTGAGGTAGTGCATTCTGAATAGTTGTGATGGATACGAACCGTATCTTTGACTGTGCAATGAAGGAAGAGGTATCTGAAACGACCTAATTCCAGGGTGTCATGAAATGATAGCGTGGGGGGGTTTATTGGCAGAGGAAGGTTGTGATATTACCGCTACCTACAGTGTTTCTTTGCCAGCCTTTTTAGACCATAACACTACAACATCAGTACGTGGAAATGAAGGGCATAGCACAGGAGAAGAGGTTCTTACAGCTTTCTGACCTTGGCAACAGCTTCAGATCGGTTCTTAGGCTATGGGAAGATTGAATTATTTCCTAATATTGATTTCCTAAGCTCAGGAAGAGAGAGAAGCACCTATGTAGAAAGAGAATGGGCAACCAAGGGTTGTTCTTTAGTGTTGTTTACCGAAGAGAGCATGTGTGAATTACAGTGAAATTCAAACTTTGGTACAGTTTCATATAAAAAAATCCTGTCCACCACGAGACCATTGGCAATTTTTTGGAATGCTGAGAAAACTACTTTTGTAATGATTTTAAAAGCTAAAAAACAAAACCAGTGCTTTTCAATTAAGTGTTTTATTTACAGCATCTGCTTTAAGAAAATGTTTCAGATGACAGAAGGACTGAAGCCTGAGTCTTGTCTCAGCGTTAGCCAAATGCAGGTCTAGCCAGGGGGTTTGGATCACCTTGTTCAGGGCTACTGCATACTGCTGTGTACTGATCCTCACTGCTAACAGTTCAAGTTCAGCTCCGTCACATCACCAGTCCTCCACATGTGGAGTCAGGGGACAGGAGAAGCACTGTAGGTGGACCTGTGATGGATGCCCTCCACTTCTGTGGGGCAGAAGTATTGGCTTTTGTGGGCTCTTCCCTGCCAGCCTTATGGGTAGAAAGCTGAGACTGTGAGCCTGCCTGTGTTAGTGCCATCTCCGGGACAAGCATGAGAGAAAATGTCTGTGAAACCTGATTGGAAGCAAATACATATACTGTCTTCAGGGCTTTTGCAAAAAGGGGCCTCTTTCCTATCCACACCACAGAAGTGTTTATCTTCACCACTTAAAATTTAGGGGTTGGTCATTTTTCTGGGTGAAATGGGAAGTATTAGGCAGGTAGTGTTTCTAGGTAATGGGAAAGCAAGTTTAACAATATTTACAGCCTTGTGACTCTGCAAACTTCACACAGGTCCCCTTGTTCCTGCAGTTAAAGTCAAGAGACATGAAATAAAGAGTGACCCAACTCCCCTGGGGTTTGAAGGTATGAGTATTTCCATCCTGCATGAAAACCTGTTTGGCAATATTTTGATATTATTCACTGAATTCACATCTCATCACTGCTGGCAAACGACACTGGAGTCCCTTAGGGATTTGGTGTCAGTTTATCTGTTTAACTGTGATAAAGACAGCTTGTTATCCCCTTGCCTGTCCCCTGCACTCATGTTATATTTACCAACTTTCACCTAGGGATGGGCCTAAATTAAAACCCCAATTCTCAGCCTGTTTTGGGAAGTAACGCTCTAGACTGTGATCTGGACCTGGATTTTCTGCCTGGCTTCTACCTCACTCCGTAGAGTGCAGCAGCAGGGAGCCAAGGGGCTACTTTTCACCTGCAGTCTGGCTGCTGGCATCCCTCTTCCCTTGTTAGTGCCTATACTTAAGAGGAGCAGGAGCCATGTGCATGAGGATTACCGAAGAGGCTAGGCTGTGCATTAATATCCATTTAAGGTGCAGTGTTTCATTTCAGCCAAGCAGAATTTCCACCTATTTGTTGCAGCAGATTCATCAATTACTGTTTAATAAACAATACCAAAGAGTGAAACTGGGAAGTTATTCCCCAGCCACTGGAAGACCACCAGCTTCCATTGTCAGCTTTTCCCTCTACAAGAGGATCTGCCAGCACATGTTGCCTGGTGGGACACAAGCAGTTGGGTACCCTTCTTGCAGGACAGGGAGGAGAGAGATGTAAGCTGAGGAATCCTTTCTTGTGTTGCTCTGTACAAAACCGTGGTAGAAAGGGCAGGTGGCCAGGTCAGTGGTGGAATTGGTGACGTATTGGAGCTATCTCCTATCTCACTCCCAGTAGAAGAGGACGCTGGAACAGAGAGGCCGGAAGAAACAGTTCAGAGGCAGCAGAGGAAACAGCGGTTTTGCTGTTTGCAGAATATTTCCTCTTGCCAGTGACCCTGGCACTAAGTTTGGAATCATCCTGGCACCCAGCACCAGAGTTTCCCAAACTGTGGTGTTTATACCTCACTTTCCTCAATGAGAGATAATTCTGATCTCAGCGTACCATGTGGCTGCAGAGGCAGCGGGTATTTCCAGGTGCAAGTACTATCCGTAGCATAGAGCTGAGTTGATCCTCACTGGCTAAAAACATGGTCCTACTGCACAACATTCCTTACCAGACTGAGTTTCTTCAGGTAGGAGACAATGAGCATCATCATCCCTTTACCAGAAGATATTGCTGCTCTTGCCAGAGCTCTGACAGAGTTAGTGCAAAGGGTTTGATTTACCTAGATAAAATCTTCCCCCACAAAATTGTGTTGCATTCATCAAGAATGAGATCATTCATTTCTGGCTGGGAAGAAGTCCCTCCCTGGTCCCCCTTCATTGCTGCATGGATGGGCACCAAAATCGTATACCATCACCTACAGAATGATTTGAAATGCTGCAAGGAAAATATGTTAAAAATGTGTAAGGAAGCTGTAGTGAAATAGAACACTGCACTGTTCACCCAGCCATCGTTTTCCTTAATTAACATCACCATTTGGCTGTTCTCCCTCCTTCTCAGACTTACAGTTTTTCTGTGGAATGCTGCTGTCTTTTCACTCGTTTGTGCTGGTCATGTGTCTCCTCTTTTGTAACTGTTGGACCCCCGTCCGCCTGTTTGTTAAAGAGACTACCAGTTGCAGAGGTGATGCAGGAATTCACTTTGTACTGGTGGTCTGGTCACCGTTTCACCCTGAAGACACAAAATTGTGCTTCCTGTCACAGATGCTTTTGAGAACACCATATTGGCCCAGACTAAATGTAACACCGGTTCCACCACGAGACCCGTACCTAGATCTGCTTCACAGACAGGTAAACAAAATGAAAACATTTATCATCTCAATTTGAGACTGTAATATAAATTTAAGATAATATTTTCTCTCTTTAACTTAAAGGGATTTTTTCTCTTTTAATGAACATTATTTCCCATGAAAGCAATGAAAGAACAAGCTTAGCTCACAAGCAGCTATAGAAACAGTGTCCCGGATTCTGGTTTTCTGTAGGTCAGGCATAGCTGAAAACAATTCTTTTAACTGATGTCAGAGAGCTCAGAATTTGATCTGTGTTATTTTATAGCTTGAATTAAGTATACATAAAACTTAGGCTATTTCTTAGTCTCTGAAATTAGAATAGCAATTTGTATGGAAGAAGGCGGCTGATGCATATATTTGTAAAGAATCCTTGCTGTTCAGGTTTCTGCCTTGGATGCTTTCTACAAATGACAGTGGCAAAAGACCACTGAAGCTTTGTCTAAGTGGGAAGGCGGATATCTTTTTCTCTTGGTGTTTGTAGCCCAACCTGTGAATTTGAACTAAAATTGCTGTAGCAGTTTGAAGCTAATATTAGCATCAATGTATTTGTGTACATTTAGACAGTTGCTAGTATTTTGCTGGTGTGATTCAACGGATACAGAATATGGGGTCCAGTTCTATATGCTGCATGGTCCGTCACTGAAATTGTCTCTTCGGTCTCAAAACTCGGTTGGTACAGACCTTGGCAGGGACACTTGCAGCCCAGCACGTGAGTGCCACGTCAGAGGCTAGTTCACACCTTGAAAAGTACGGATGACCTAGCCATCCCTGCAGGGTTGTACCGGGGATGCCGCTCCGTGGAGGGCGGCCGCTGTCTCCCTTGTAGCTGAACTGCAGCGGTCGGGGCGGTCACGGCCCCCAGGTAACAGGCGGGAGGAGAAGGGGCTGCAGAGCTGCGTGACCCGGTGTTGCACCAACCAGTGCCCGTAGCAGGGAGTATGTGCGTGGGGAGGGATTAAATAAATTGATTAATAAACCTCTTTCTCCTAGATCAGATCACTTTTCTGTTTACTGCCTGAACTGCCTGCCTTGGCTTTTGTATTGTCTCAGGCCAGGTTTTGCTGTGGGTTGTGAGTGCTGGGTTATGCATAGTCCCACTGCATGAGCATCTGTCTCGTGCCTCGTTGTCAGAGCACTGCTTTGCCTTGCCGACAGCAATGGCCCACAGGCTATAAAGAACTTGATTCAGCATCTGCTCAGCCCAAGTCCCTGTGAATCGGCTAACGTACAGCAGGTGCATTAAGCAGGAAGGCACGTGGTGATTTGACGGACTCCGTTCAGCCTGTATCTGTCAGGGCTGCAGAGTCCCCTGGCAGGTCTGTTTCCTCCCAGCTGGACGGTGGTCATCCCTGGCAGAAAAGGGACAGGCATCAAGTGTGACGGAAAGTGTAGATCATGATTGCCAGCTGTACAGAAGAGGCTGCGTTACTTTTCCATCACGGGAGCCTCAGGGAGGCAGGTCTTATAAGGCTCAGCCTGAATTTCCCTCGGGACACATCCTCTGGGCATGCCTTTGTAGGTAAAAAGACTGGCTGTTGTGCTTGGGCTGGAAATGGCTCATTAAGTCCCTTCCACTGGGCTGGGGTGGTTTTGGGTGCAAATCATGCAATAGGACTGCTAACAGCAGAAATATTAATGGGATCTTCTCTACCCACCACCAAGGTCTGGTTGTCTTTGTGCCATGGACTTTACTGTCCCTTCCCTGCACTTCCAGCCTGCTCCAGAGTATAGTCTTGTAAGTTCCTCAGGTGGTAATATCACCTTGGTGTCAACCACGATTCAATGGCTTTGGACTTCAGTTTATAGATAAACATGCGGAGGTAAGCTGGAAACTGAATGAGCATGGCTTTCTGAAAATCATGTCAGCAGAAGTTATCATTTGCTACAGCGCTTGTTCCGCAGAAATGTTCCTGGTCCTTGCTTTTTGTACCTCCGGAACTGAAGAGCTTTAGCAATGCTAAACATTCAAGGTATGGATGGGCACGCACACTGTGGCCACACAATCTGCCCTCCCACGAATGACAGCAAGTGGTACAGGTTTTTAGGGACAGCATAATGGCTGCCACGTAATTTTTATGGCAAAATCAGGGAACAAGCTGTAAAACAGATGCAAGCAATTCAGTAAGTGGAATAGTGGGATGTGAACCTGTGACATTTATTTGTAAAAGACTGAGTCTGAAAGAGGCTCATAACTGATAGCTAACTCTTTTTGTTTTATTTGCTTTGAAAAGGTTGGCCCAGCAGGCAAATTCCATCTCTAGACACATTTGAAGATTTCGAAGCCATCCCCTCCAGCACAGATGAACTCTCCAACTCTTCTGACTTGGAGGAAGAGACCAACCCTAACAATGTAATTCCTTTTTCAAATTACGCTGCCCTTTCCCTGCGCAACCTCCTCTGCTCTAAAGATCATGATTTAACGTGCAAAGTTTGGGTTCACACCAGCCTTAAATTCAGGGGTGTGTGGGAATACAGAAGATGGGAATTTGATCTGGGGTGTTGGGAGATTATTCCAAGACTGTTGTTGATCAGGATCAGGACCATAAAAAGTCACCCTTACTTGTAAGCTGTAGCTTTACCTGTTACAAAAGTGAGGGAAAACTCTGAGCCTTTAAAAAAGTAATTTCAGACTTTTCGAGATAACCTAACCTGGTGTCACAAACGCAATTTCTGTATCAGAATAATGGCTGGCCGGTTAATTCTAAAGCCTGAATGCACAGCACAGTTCTGTCCTAAGTTTGAATAATATTTAACCTGGGCATGATAAAAGGAATAAAAAGTGACACAATTCCCTACAGAAGAAATCTCTGCTAGCTTGAAATGCCTAATTCAGTATTTAACTAAACTCCCTCTCTCTTGCACAGTGTTCTTTCATCCATAGTGACTGTATTTCTGGTGCATTGTTTCATTCATTTTAGGGGACCAATCTTTTTCGGGTAGAAGGCAGTTTTGACAGCTGTTTCCCAGATTCTCTTACTCTCGAGGATGGAGATTTAGTTCAGTTTGTGCAGGAAGGAGAGAACGGTCAATGGTAAGTACAGCAGAGAGACCGAATTTGACAGGTAGAACAGCCATACCCTCCTGGAAAAGATGGAAAATATTCAGAAGAATGTCAAAGCCTCTTCAAAATCAATCCAAATCCACTCGCCCCACTGACCACAATGTGCAAGAGGCAGTGGGAGGCACGAACGTACGAGCAGCTTTGGTTAATCCCACCTGGTTGGCTTTCATCCCAAATGCTTGTGACATGAGGCTTAAGAGGACAGAAGTTTGCATAAAGGAAACGGAGGGGAATATTTGGGCTTTTGACACCTTCTAGCCAGAAGGACAACTCTCAAAGGCAGCATCCTCCCATAGGCTACATCAATAAAATCCCCATGCCTTCCACCGAGCTGCAGCAGTGAACCAGAGAGCATTTTTAGCCCCAAAGGCTTAGATATAAGACGTGGTTGACACAGTGGAATGAATCTGCCCCCCCCCCCCCCCCCGAGCTCACAGACGTTTTGGTGTGTTTATTCTCTCCTGCCGACAAGTGAGTGTTAGGAACAGACCTGGCTGGGCATCTGAATGCTCTTTCCATGGGTAATTTGGAGGAAGAAGATCTGACCTCCTTGAAGTGCCCGTGCAGTCAGACCTTCCCTCAGAACTGACATGCCACTGAGATGGAGGCAAGTCCCATGGGGTGAAGTAGGTGGGAAGTGAACTAAAACCACCCACCTGGCGTGATATTTACAGCAAGGGGGATGGACAACATGAAAGATTCAGTTTCTGCAGCTCTGAATTTGGCCCAGGGTCTCAAACACAGGCCAAAGCCACTGCTTCCTTGTCACCCAATCTGTTTGCAAGTGAGCTTGTGCTGGGATACTGGGTCACCATCCGACACTGCTGCAATGTAGTCGCCGGCTACCTGCAGGGCTTCCCTGGGTCCTCTGCCTACTTCCTTAGCTTAGGAAATAGCTGCCCAACATACACCTCTAAGAAACACAACTCAGGGAAAGGCAATGTAGGGAAATTCACTGACTGTTCTCTGAATTCCAGGTTAGTGAAGAAACTGGTCTCTGAGAAAAGCGACTGGGTTCCTTCCAGTATATTGCAGCCAGCAGAGGGGGACAGTAACAACATAATTAAGAACAGCAATGCAGGTAATAGAGGAAATGTGTTACTGGCATTTTTTTTCATACTAAAAAAGGATGTGATAAAAAAAGGATGTGATTAAAAAAACCTGCACTTTCTATTTTAAAGTACTCGGCCTGAGTGCACGTCTGTGCTGCAGTCTCTGGTGATGCAGCTCAGCTAGCCTGAAATTTGGTGCCTTGGGTGTCGGAGCTACTTAGGCGCAGCAGCTTACTTGGGCATGGTTTAATTGTTTTCCCCTGCCCAGGCAGAATTTGAATCTCCCACCACACTCCTGTGGCTACCAGTACCCAGGCTGGCTACTTTACAGCTAGCCCAAGCGTGTCATGTGGCAAGGTGTGCTGTAACTGCAGGATAGCTTTCATCCGGACACAGCTTTGGATTTAGATCAGCATCAGGGCTGTGGTTCTGGTCTAGGTTTGAAAACATTAAAATCTCATGAACCATTACTGCTTTCATCGTATTTCACTGCTGGCTCCAAAGGCTGGAGGAAGGGCTGCTTGGCCAGATTTCAGCCAACTCAGCACTAAAAGTCATCCTTTCTTCAGCTTTCGTTCTGACCTAACACCCAAACAGGTTGTACTGGAAAAGCTGAATCTCAGCAACTCTGCAGATCAAAGGTTTACAATTTTAGATTGATTTTTGCCCATCCTCAAATATAATTTACCAAAATGTGTCCCGCTTTTCTTCTGGTAACAGAAGCAAGCAAAACCTGGCACAGCCAGTCCCTGGAGACCTGCGACAGAGAGCTGCCAGCATTCTATTCCGACTTACTGGTTTCTTTCGATTTTTTTTTTTTTTTGGTCAGTTTGTTAAAGTGAAAAAAGAGAAAACCCTTTTTTGAAAGTTAGGCAGGATTCTCTGCTGTGGTTTAAAGGGAGTCTGGTAATTGCTGCTCCTTCACCTCCACCGCAGGTCAGTTCTGCCTTCACCGTCAGTGTCTAACTATGGCTCTCATTTCTTTGGCATGTCTAATGCTTCAAAAGGAAAATAAAGCCACACAGACATGACAGTTGGTTACATACCAAAAGAGCCTCCCTTGCCTTTACTGAAGGAATTAGGAGAGCAGTAGAATTGTGATTATTTATTTTTTATTTTATTTCAGGCTTTTAACAATGACCCTCAAGACTGTAGATGGGAAATCCTTTAGACGCGTTGTAGTGACAATGCCCATGTCCTCCTTTTCAGACATGTACAACGATTCCTGCAGCACGGCCTCGGTAGAGTCAGACACCAAGGAGAGCGAGGTGGCCAAAAGCTTCCCAGCAGAACAGAGGGCTGGCAGCTGAACGAGCAGAACCAGCCTTCCTCAGGACCCCATCCATCGCTCTGTTTATTTTGGGTGGACGCTGGATCAAAGTTGCCTTTCTCGCAAGCTCTGAGGTTCATAATTCACTAAAACTTTATCAGCACGAACAGATGAGAACTGTGGTGTCCCCCTGTCAAGCTGGGAAAAACAAACTTGAAAGGAGCATTAAACATCCAGAAAGCATCAAAACCCACCTTCAGTATTAGAGGAGAAAAATGCTTCTCGCATTGATTACCAAACTGTTTCAGAAGACGTGGCCTAAATTAGGTCGACAGCAGAGCTGAGGAGTTACTATGCACGCACCTTTTGGCAACTTTGCTTGAACACCGAGTTACTGCAGAGGGACACGTGCCCCGTTACAAGTTCTTGCTCTGCCATGGGGTCGCCTGGAGGTTTTTCCATTTGCTTGCCTCTGGCTGTGCCTTCCCCGTCCTCCTTAATTCCAGCTGATACATCACAAATGTGCCCTTTTTGCTGATGGTCAACACCAAAAACATCCCCTTTCAGGGTGGCTGTGAAAAGGAAGCTTCTGACTCGGACCATCAGAGAGGCCTCGCACAGCAATGCCGCGACTCCTTTTGCAACGGCACAGTGAACAACCTGCTGCCCATCGCCTGTGTTGGGGTGATGCGATGGCAACTCCTGGCAACGAGGTGGAGGTGCAGGGCTTAGCAGGGAAGCAAAGACGCGACAGCTACTGTGACAAAGAACATTTTGAACTCTTTTTACAAAATAAGTCATTCCTCTGCCCCCTCTGCAGTCTGTGGTTGCTGAATCACAATCCTTTGCATTTGGTGCCGAGAATTCAATTGAATGCCATTTAATGTCCTATGTTTGAGTAGACTGCATGCTTTCTTTGTGTGCTGGGCTATGGAGTAGATACATTTCATCCCATTTGGAATATACTTAAGCATTGCAAATAGGCAGCGAGCATTAGATGCTCCAATGAGTGGATAAAGTGTTGTTGTTAAATACTTTTTTCCAGGACATTTGATTAAAGGACTGTACCAAATCTCTGCCACATAAGGATATAATGTATAATATAAAGTGATTACAGACGTTATTATTCCTATACAAGCCATTAGCTCATTTAGAGCAGCTGTTAAGGCATGAAGGCATTTTGATGGTAATTGGGTCTTAGGTCCCACAAAAGCTGCTAGTACTTTAATAAAGATAAGCATTGACTAAGAGTTGCAAACAGGCAACGATCGGCCTGGTAAAAATGACCCTAGAAGCTCAAGAGTGAGTGATTGGCTTTCCCTATTAGGGATTTTTTGCTTAACCCTGAGACTAATGGTGCTCTGTGTAAATAACAAAGGGGCCAAAAGCACTAAAAATGGAGATGGAGCAAAACCAAAACTTTAGTAACTGAGCCTCGGAGCAAAATAGTAGGAGTCTCTATCATTTCTGTTCTCGTCTTTGCAGGGACCCAAATGTTTTTCTGTGTGTCTCAGTGGAGGCTGGCATTGCAAATAGCTTAGTGTGTGAGGCAGCACAGCTGTGAAGCGGGTAGATAGTCCCATTGAAGAAAACCCCTTGGAGCAGGTAAAGGCTTATTCAGATGTTGTTTGCCTGTGAAGGCTTATTGGTTAATTATGAGTTGCACTCTGGTGGTTAATTCCCATGGTTCTTCTAACCCTCAGTATCTAAACTCTGTGATTTCTGGCATTTTCCGTTCGTGACTAAAGGACCTGAGAGTTCTGTACCTTTTTGGAAGCTAATTTTGTCCTACAGAGATAAGAGTTTGTCTGTTTTGTGCTGGTCATTTACCTTAAAAATGACACGTAGGCTCTCAGGAACATGGATCCCGTTAGTGGACTGTAGTGATGAGCCTCTCGAGGGAAGAGTTGATTCCTTTCAGTCCCCTAATGAAATATGCAGTGATGTTTTCTTGTAGTGCAATTATTTTATCCTCTCCCTAAAATGAGTTCACTTTGGTTTCTGTATTACTGTCAGAAATTGTTGCATGGCCTGGTGACAGTGCTTCTGTCTACCCCTGCCCTAAGCCTAGGAGAGGGGAGGGGTAGGGAGCTTTGATTGCACATTAATAAATATAGTAGGCTTTTGTGTGTGTGTGTGTGTGTGTGCGAGAGATGGGCAGGGTTACCCTGGGTACATGAAACTGCCAAAACTAGGATTTGTGACGTTGCTGACAGACGGAAAGATGGAAATCTGCACTTTGGAGTTTCTCTGGAGGAATCTCGTTCTAACGGTGCGATGGCAGTGAGAAGTCTCTGTTTGAACTGAAGGTGGAAAATCAGGTATTGTCAGTCCATCTCCTACCTCTGCCGTTTGCAGGGTGACAGTGTGCTAGCCCCGTATCCCCTGGCGCCTCAGTATCTTCCTGTAAAATGGGAGCTATTGGATTTCCCACGTGTCCAGTTCTGATGCTAACTTTTAGCAGGGACCCTCCAGGGGAGAGCAAAGCATTCAGCCCCACATGTCCCGCTGTGCCCTCCGCGAGCGTCAGTGGTGGCATCCTCTGGGGCGGTCTAGGGCTGGAGCAGGGAAGAGGATTGCTGCAGAAGCGTCTCCTCTCTCCCAGCTCACCATCTCATCCTGACAACTGCAAAGGTATGGGCTGAATTATAACAATTCTCCTCCTTACTTTGCTTTTGTAAACAGATTTTTTTTTTTTCCTAAATCTCATGTTTTATCCTGTTGGACCAAAGTTTGAGTCACTCCTGCACCGTGAATGTCCTGAGGATGGCAACTCACTGCCCCGTGGCTGTGTGCAGCAGGGGCACAGCACCCCGCTCTCGGTCTTTGGGAGCTGGCTGTATCTCAGCTATCCTCAGACACTGCTGAACCTGGGCAGGGACCCCACAGTCACTAGTTGTGTCCTTAACCTTCCTGCAGCGCCGGTGAGCCAAAGGCAGCTGCCTGTTTCTGTCGCCACGTTCCGGCCTCAGACCATACTGCAAGCGCTGCAGCTGCCGCTGGGCAGTAACCGGGGCCTTGGCCTGCCTGCTGCCTGCAACGCAAATGGAAGTGAGACAGTGCCACGCTGCTGCGTTCGCTTTTTTAAAGAATGAAGTTCACTGACACATCAGGCTGCTGACACGTCTGAAAGCAGCCGACAAGAAGTAACCTTCTGGCTTTGCTGACGAGACAAAATGGGGTTTGATGACTTTTCTTTTTTTTTTTTTTTTTTTAATAGGACACAGGATTGTCTTTTAATTAGTGTATTTCTGTCAAGCAAGGTGATAAACAAGGGAATGACTCTCCATGTACTGTCTAGAATATGATTTGGTAATGTCCAGCAAGACTAATGTGAAACATTAAGGTATGCTTATTCTGTATGTAGGTCTTTGACACCATCATTTTCAGGTAGATGGATCTAAAAATCATAGTTTTCAAATACGGACTTCGTTTCAGTGTTGTTTGGAGATGACATAGTGACCAGAAAGTCATTTGAAAGTAATGGTTGCCACCGAGTTTCAGTTGTAGAAGAGACAAGGTCCAAGGCAAACGTGTGCTGCGGCAGCACTCGTGGCTGAGCACTGAGCCCTTGCTGCTTGGCCAGCGAGTCCGTGCCAGCCGCCCGGCTGTTCCCCCGGCTCTGGGCTAGCGAGACCTGCCTCCAGCCCCAGGCTGGGACTGGGATCTCCTCCCTCTGCCCTGCTGCCACCTTCTGTGAAACCTGTAGAAGCTTTACATCCGCGAAACTCTGCCCTCTGCTCAGTCGGGTGCAGTGGGCCAACAGACTCCTTCCTCGCTGGCGGTCATGACAGACAGACAGGCAGGCAGTTGCCACGATAGGTAAGTGTTGCTTTTCTAGTAAACCAGGCCAAAATGTAATCAGGCCTGATCCTCTCCTCCTCCCCACCCCGCTGGGTGGAGAATCAGACCAATGGTCGTTGTCTGGACCATAAACGGCTGCGGCCAAACTGCATCTGAACGCTGGCTTTTCCTGCCAGTGACGACAGAGCTGCGCGCGTGTCTTAAATTCTGGTTGTGTATGTGATGAAAAGCCATTTTATTATCCATAATTTTCTTAGACTCGGAGATTTCAAACAGGATTGGGTATGAGAAAGGCCATGCGCTTCCTTTCCAAAAATACTCAAAGCCTGACTTCAAATATATATATGATTAGAAATATATAAGAATAATAAGAAAAAAGAGCCAAATTGTGTTTTTCTTCTTGCGGCTGGAGCTGAAATAGCTGCTAAGATTTCCTCTCCCCAGCTGAGAATTGGTACAGTTTGTTTTTCTGACATATTTTCCATGGTGTTGATAATGATGTATTTGTATATTGTGACTGATAAGAGATAATCAGACAGGGAAAGAGCACAGAATTACCTGTCCTTTTTTTCCGGTCAAGACAGAATGTATGAATTTATTACAAGGAAAAAGTGTGCAAATGAACTTTCTGCAATTACGCCGTTTGGACCTGTGTAGAACCACACTTTGTTTGAAATTTATAAAAACTATAACTAGTACAAAACATTGTGGCTGATGTCTCTATATGAAGTAACACGTCAAATGAGCTTTCTTTTTATTAAAAATAAATGAGTATCAGTAAAGGTGCATCAGCACAGCTGAAAAAAATCCACACATCTGTCCAATATAACTTTATTTGTCCAACACACGTGTCACGAAAGGCACGAAGTGGGCTTTTTCCTTTACCCGTCTCCCTTCCTCACGGTCCTGAATCCCTGGGACTCGTAGGAGCACGCGAAGGTTCGCACAGACGGTTCAGAGCTGCGTATGCTCGTGCTGCAGCGTGAGGCAAGGATAACGTCGTTACAGTTACCCACGAGACACCTGCATACCTTTGGCTGCCAGTGGTGTATCAGGCAGCGCTAACTGACCCAAATGCACGCTGTGGATCTTGTAGAAGGGCAAGGAGGTAAAAATGAGAATGTAGAAACGCAATGCAAATATGGAGAGCAAAATAAATTGGAACTAATTTCAGCTGGTATCCAGATTGCAGGGGGCAAACTTCACGTCACTTGGGTTTTCAAGTCATTGGCCTTACCATGGTACTGCCCTTCCATGTCGGTATGAGAAAAAGAAGGAGGAGGACCACACCAGACCCCAGGTGTGGGCTTGCTTTGTTCCCCCGCACCAAGCAGGCCCCGTGGCAAAGGCCCGGGGTGGAAATCCAGGCACACGGGGGAGCAGGCCTAACGCGCTCCTGTTGCAGACCGCTGGCGCGCAGCCACGCGCGTCGGGACCCGCCTGTGCAGCTCCTGTCCCAGCCTGGCGTGGTTCGCAGCAGGCACTTCTTGGGACACAGGTGGGTCGTTGCCGTTTGCTGAGGAGTGTGTTTGGACGCAGCACTGACGGCGAGCCAGCCCGGCGGATCCGCCTTGGACAAGCTCAGTCCTTGGAGCAGGACTGAACTAGCCAGCAAAGGTGCCGCCAGTCCCCAGCTGGGACCAGAGCCCACCTGGGGCTTTGCTCAGCCCCGTCTCGCTTGTAGCAGCTGCTCTGCAGAGGTGGCTCAAGATCGTGCCTCTCTCTTCTGTGCCTTACCATAAAAGAAAGAGTTTGGCCCTAAAGAAAGCACTTTTTTAAAGAACACATGGGACAGTACGGATTTACAGACCTTAACCCTCCACTGGGGTACAGCTGCAGTCTGCACTGAGTTACCAAATCTGCAGAGGAGCATGAAGCTTTACGTGGGCTTGCAGAGCCCCAGGTCTCGGCTGCGGAGTGAGAGCCTGTCCTTCCCCCAGTTAGCCCCGCAGCCCTTTCTGTTTTCACTTTCTTTCCTAACCATCACTTATTTCCTTCTGTGGTAGTTCACAGGCGAGAAGCATCGGGCTCCCCCCTCTCTCCACCTCCTTCCCATCCATGTGACTGAGCGCTGCCTGCATCAAGTGGAACTCTTCAGTCCCCAGGAAACCCCGATTTCCTTCCCACCCGCCCCACGGCGAGCAGCAGCACCTCTCAAACCTGCCGCTGTGCTGGCCATGGGGAGGAGCGCGCGGCAGCTCGTCTTGCTAACCTTCGCCTGCGGTGAGTAACGTCCTCCATCGTTTCTATCAGAAAAATGAGATAGACTATGCTGGTTTTGTTTCCTTGCAGCCAGGACAGCACCTAACAGACTGAAAGCTTGAAATAGTTTTGTTGCTAGCACTAAGGGTGCTTTTAATAAAGTCCCACTGCTAAGAAACAATTACAACTGCATTTAATTGCAGCTGGTACAGACTCAGTCTGATGTTGTCCTGTGTATTTTCCCTTGCACTCTGTGGTGACATAAACTCTGACTGTGTGATGGAGTCAGCTCAAAACAGTATTAGAAGCAGGCTTTTTTGGCCTTGCTTTTCTCAATTAAAAATAATTCCCAGACCAGCAGAACCAACTGAGGTCTTGAGTGAGACAAGCAGAAGAAAAACTGAGGAAGCATTGCTGGAGTCACTCATTTGTCTGTATTGCGAGACGCAGAGCACGACCGGGAAAGCAAGAGCGAGGCAGGGAGCCTGGGGAAGGTGGAGGCAGGCTGGGGCTTAGCTCAGCGACGAACCAGGTCAGAGCCACCGTTCAGTCCTTAATGCTGCTCTGTGAAAACCTGGGGAGCTAGCCTGGTCAAGGACGTGTCCCAGCGTGTAAGTCATCCCTCAACACCCGCAGCAGTACAAAATCTGCCAGGTGAAGAAGGACAGAGCGTGATTTCATCTGTGCAATGGCTAAATGTTTGAGCTCGCTGGTGGGGCGCTGGGTTTCTGTGGTGCGTTTTGCCATCAGCACACAGGGATCGCACAGGTATCAACCCCCGTCCCCCTCCCAGCTCTGCCGCGGCAGCGCAGCGAGCAGGGAAGCAGCCAGGGGCTCGGCCACGAGCAGCTCCTGCCACATCTGCTCTGCCTTCCCACGCCCGCTCCGCAGCCAGAGCCGCTGGAAGTAGCCCCAAAACGTGTACACGAGAGGAGAGCAAGATCAGACTGAGAGCAGTAACACCAATAGCTCTGTGGTCAGCGAGTACCTTTTTGACCAGGAAGACCTTGTTTCCTCAGCTCCTTATCCATTTTTGATCGTTCCTTTAGTAATTTGTTGTGATGTTTTATTAATGTCACAAAGTCAAGTCTTTCTGTGCAGACAGGGAATTAAACATAATTAAAGTTTAAGGGATAAAGTCTGATGGGTTGGAGGTTCAAGAAACTGCTCCTGGGTTGGAGGGAAACTATGACAGTACCGAAACCTCTCAGAAAATCTTGGTGCTTTTCCAGTTCCTCAAGGACTCAAACCAAAGCAGCCGGAGCTGGCCAGAGTGTTTTCAGTGACTGTAGGAGCTTGGTCAGGTTTTTGTGTCCACACAAAACCAGTCAGCTAAAGACGAGCTTTTCTTCTGGGCAGCATAAAGCGGAACAAAGCTGCTGGGCTGCCGAGCAGCATGAGTGTGTGGTTAGATGAGAAGGGGAAAAAGTCCCCAGCAAGAATTTTTTTCACCCACCCCGTTACAGGGCGACAGGCTGAGAAACGTCACAGCCAGCTCATGGCACTGAGCGCCTCGCTTCCCACCGTAACGCCTGGGAGCAGAGCCGTGACGTTCCTTGGCTGGCACTGACTGAACCTCCCCAGTCACCAAAGCATGGAAACAGAGTCTCCAGGCCCAGACTGGGGACTGCGAATTTCTGAGAGCTGCCCTGATCCTTTTCTGAGAGTTTTGGTCTGAAGCGTGGCATGCGTGGAGGCTTGCTGGGCAGATCCGCAGCCCTTGGCACTTGTAACGCACAGCTTTGCAGCCAAGGTGAGGCGAGGGGACTCCAGCTGCTTGCTCCAGGAAGACAGACCGCAGGGAGCATGCGTCCCCTGAGCAAAATGTTGGTCGTATGAAGTTTTGAGATGGCCTCATAGAGAAAAGAAACAGAGACTCACAGGGGGATGCAGAGCTGCAACCGTTGCTCTGCGGCCCCTTCTGCCGGCAGAGCTGTGGTGGGGGAGCCACGCAAGCGGCTCCTTTGCCAAGTTGTGCCAGGCCGGAGCTGGAGGGTAGGTCAGGCATCCCTGAACGTTTCTCTAGTGAAAAATAGTTAGGTTGAAATGACCTTTTGGGGAAAATTAAGTTTCATTTAAAAGCTATGGGTGGCATCCAAATGTTAGTGAAATAACGTTTCTCTCCGCGTCTGCAAGGTAAGTGTTATCTGGTCAGTAATCGAAACCAATCTGTTAACTAAAAACTAACAAGTACCGACTATTTAAGACTTGTGTAAATGTAATATGGGTTGTTTTGCAATCTTATAGGGGAAAAAAGAGTGAAAATTGCAACTTCTTTTTTGTTTTTATTGTGCCGACGCACTTAAATGCAACTCCCTATAGCTGGCCGGGGCAACTGCTCCGATTTTCCACTGACAGACAGAGAAGGAGATAAGTTATCCGCTGTCCAGCTCTGCCAGCAGCTCTGGTAAAGTCCAGGGGAAAGTGAGAAAATGAACTGAAGTATCATATTAATTATGGCATTTTTAGGTTCCTTCTGATAAAATTCACAGTCAGGGGGATCTGTCCTGTCATTTTTGTGGCTTTTCAACTGTATCAAGTTGCACTTCTTTGATGATAACAGCTACACTGGCAGTCAACAAAGGTGAAACCCAGGCAATTTTAGGAATATGGAGCATACATCTACACTTCTGCTCTTTTCTACCATAGCCATTTTAAGGGAAAATTGCAGTGTGGGTTCAGGTCTATACATCTGTTCTCATTTCTTTCGTTTTGATCTTGAATTTGATTCAAAACCCAGTAGATTTTATTATTCTGATGTAGTCTATATGTATCCTAAAATGGTGAGACTTCGTGAATTCAGCTGTTGTTGCAGATCTCTGTTCATGCTGAGTGAAAATAAATAAATGAAAGGAAGATGAGCTTGTGAGATTTCAGCCATTTCCACTCTGAATGTGCCTCTGGCCTTAATTGATCCTAAAATCCAAATCTCAGCAACCTGCCTGCCACAAACCTTTGCTACCGATTCATGAGAAATTTCTTCGAAAAAACCAGCATACAATAAACTTAGACAATGTGTTGTGGCGTCCTCTGTGGAGCTGTACCGCCAGCAACATGAGCTGCCTTGGACTTTTGGGTCCCTTCTGTTTCCAGACTGGAGAATTCATCTCTGTCCTCCAGCCGATTGAGGCAATAAAGCATTTAACTACACCTGAAGCTTCATGCCCATCAAGGAATTCATATATGTCAGTGATTTATGATTTCTTTTAGCTTGACCTTGTCTTTACACAGTCTTGTTGCATACTCACAGGCAAAGACTCAGGCAGAAGAGGTGTAACCATCTATTCTACAGTGTACTTTTCCCACTTTTTCTTCACTTTGTTATTTACATTTAGGAGCTAGATATTTTCCTTTCAGTTCTGCAAGGGACATGCTTCTGTAAATGTTATAAGATGGAAGTGTAATTTTGGTGCTGTGACTATTTTTAGGTGTGGTCCAAAAAGCCCCTGGATGCTGTACCTGAAATTTGTTTCTCAGTGCTGAAAGCCCATCGCTAAGAGGGCTGGCCTTTCCTTGTTTGGAGCAGCCCCTTGGGTATCCCCCAGGAGGAAGAACTTCAGGGTTCAAGCCCTCATGGCTGCGACAAAACCAGAAATAAATATCTGGAATTTCCCTGCCTCCCAGACCGGTTTCCCAGACTATTGTGAACCACTGTAAGACCATTATGCTGCCTCACTTCCTTCACACACGCCAAATGTTCCCTCTCCCCGTGCTTTGTTGGTACGTAACCAACCACCCCTTTGCCTTTACCCCCCCTTCATCTTCCTTAGACCTTGATAATTTGCTTCTAGCAAATCTTGCCGTATTGCTGCCTGCAAGGGAACTCTTGTGCTGCCTGGGGCTTGTGCAAGGTCTGCTCACGCCTCCGGCATCCTCCGGCTTCTTCCGCATAAGAGCAGCGTGTGGGGAGCTGGGAGCCAACGTGCTTCCACTGCAACGGGTATATTCAGAGGTGTGAAGACTGGGGGAGCGGTGAAAAATTATGGATACTCCTACAGCATGTCTGCTTTCACCCTCCTATCGTGACTGGAGCCAAATGAAGAATAAAATCATATCACCCATTTGATAACTAAATCAGTTCAGTTATGTCGTGGGTATCAACAGAAATGTTAAAGGTAAAGCTTTCTAGACTACTGACTTATTTGTTTCTTTGCAGCATTTTCCTCCTGCTTTGCTGAAGTGGCCCTGGGGGTTGAACTGTCGCCAGAAACCACATCCTTCCACCATATGGCTACTTCTGGTCAGCCACCTTCCCTTTATCATTCTTCACCCCAGCAAGGCACCACAGTTCATTTTAACAGCATTGGCTCTCTTAAAACAACACCCATAAGCCACAGAACAACTGGGCAGACAACAGCCCAGCATCAGGTAACAGCAGCACCAGGCCATCACACGACAGCCCAGGCAGGAGCAACCACCACACAAGTGACCACCCAGAAATCTCCCACGGTGGTGTCCACAACATCAGCAGACAACACAACTGCAGCTGGCCCGGCGACGACCCAGGCGATGGGACCAGTTACACCCGCAGTGGAGAACACAACTGTACACCCTGTGTCCTCAACCAAGCAAGCCAGAACAGATGTGAGCACAGAAATGACAGTGGCAGCCACAAACGCAACCATAAAGCATTCAACGTCAAATACACAAATGACGGCTGCTGCCGTAACTACTACGCCCACCACCATGCAAACTGTAAAGCCCAGCACAGGGTCAGGAAACCAAACAACAGCGCCTAAAAGTCCAACAGCCACAGCCATGACCAAGACAACAACCATTCGTCCAGGGACTCAAACAACCATCCCATCTACTATGGTGACAGTGAGACCCACTCTTGCGCCGCAGCCCTCTCCCATCCCCACCGGCACATACACCGTTTCCAGCGGGAACAGGACCTGCATCAAAGCCGTCATGGGTTTGCAACTGATGGCTCAAAATACAGAGACGGTGAGGTGGAAGCACTACAAGGCCGAGCTTTGCAATGACTGTTTCTTCATTAGCTGGAATTTATTCGTCTTCTTTCAAAGCACTTTTCAGAAGTTAGCTTGTGTGGTAAAAATAAGTGGTTTGCTACCAGGGCTTTTCTGTGCCACAGCATCTCAGCTGCTGTCCTTTGCCTTGTATGATGATGTCTGTGGGAGGTACGGGTGCTGTATTTCAGCGATCTATCCGTGGCAGCAATACTTTGGAGGGCAGGTCAGGCTTCAGTGTCATTTGTTTCCCAGAATGGGAGACTAGTTAAAATCTGAATTGATTTCAGTGAAGGGCTCGACATTGCGAGTTGCAATGAAAGCAAGAGATTGTCAGCTCTCAGGCTTGGACTCAGAGGTGGGTTGTCCTGATGCCGACACGTGGAGCTTTTAGGGTCATAGGAACTGCCAGGCTGGATCAGAGCAGGGGATCTCCTCTCCTAGCAGTGACCCGCTCTGAATGATTCCCCTGCAATGTCTCTTCTCTCCACAGAAGCGGATGGAGTACATGGCTGTCAACCCCAATGCGACAGAGACATCTGGCAGCTGTGGGACCGTGCAGTCCGAGCTGAACATAACTTTCAGTGGAGGGTTTATAAACTTCACCTTTGTAAAGGTAATCGTTGCATTTAGAGGGAAGGAGCGTTTAGGACTGGGGAGCTGGAACTCTGGCTGCCTTTGATCCAGCTTGTGCCGTGGGAAAAGGCATTTCATCCATCTCTATGCTAGTTTTCCACCTGTATATAAGGCATTATCACTCCTGTCCTTCCCAAGAGGCTAGAATCATAGAACCATGGATTAATTCAGGTTGCAAAAGACCTTTGGAGGCCACCTGGTCCAACCCCCTGCTCAGAGCAGGGCTAACGTCAATGTCAAATCAGGTCTTGTCTATTTGACCTTTGAATTTGGAAACGTTCGTATGAGCAATGAAGGGTAAGTACAGTGCCTTGCCACCCTTTGATACAGAGCGCTAGAGAACAGTGATAAAGCTACCAGTCTAGCAACACAAAGCCTAGAAATAGCCCCAAACAAAATCTGCGTCTCATTTCTACATAGGTAAAAATCTAGAGGGAGGGAAGGCCGGGTCTGCTGTTTGCATTGGAGAGGACAGAGGGAATGGGCTTGGGCGCGGAGTCCCTGCGCAGGAATGCGGCGTGTGTGCCGGCAGCTCTGACTCGCGCTGCCAAGCTGCTCTTACGAAGCGGTGTCTCAGGGACCCCTGAATGCAGGGGAGGGCAGGCAGTTGCTTCCCATAAATGCCAAGTATCACAACTGCCCAGCCAAAAGCCAGCTGTGGTTGTTAAATCTAAAAGGCAGCCTATGCAGTTGTAAGTGCCCAGTGGCCACATCCCATCCGCAGCTGAAGGGGCCTAATTTCACCTAATTTCTGAGTGGAAAATTCCAAACAAGTGAACTACAACAGCAAAATTATAGATAAGTGCCCTTAAAATGCACCACACCAGGGAGACTTGGTACACACAGAAGCTTGGTCAGGAGAGAGGCCCGGCTTACACAGTGGGAAAACGGGCTTTCTTTTTGACATTGTGTCTGTTGATACCATGTTCCCCGCTGGGACCGCGTCGTGTGTGGATGAGGCTTTAACATAAGCTGCCACGAGTGCTGCTGCTGTTATAACCCCAGGAGAAAAGTGCTGAGTGCAGCATCCTCTTGCTGCCTCAGACATTGGCATGGTTTACTCACTTTGGGAGGCAGCACGCAGTACTATTTATCTGAAAGCTAATAAGGGCCGGGTGGTGATGCCAGCAGGGCTAAAGACAGAAGGTAATGCTGTGTATAAAGTCATTAATGGGCAGGGAGGAATACGGCAAGGGTTGGATCCCATCAAACTCTGATGGAGTGTAACATGCATTAAGGCCGTGTCCTGGAGCTCCACAGCAGTTCAGAGCTGCATCTGGCCTTCACTGCTGATCTGTGTCCTTCAATTAATCAAACTGAAATGTCAAACTTACAGCCTGGTTCCAAGCTCAAACTAGTGACAATTAAGAAAAGTACAAATGGCTACTCAGTCATTTCCATAGAAAGTCCCAGAGGCAACAGCAAACTATACCACATCTGAGTCATTAATGCTCGAGCAGAGAAAAGATTTCAATTCATAATCATCTTGATTTTAGTCTATGGCAGAAAGTTTTCTAAAAGCTACAGAGGAAAAGCGAGGTAAAAAATCAAGGACCTGTTTTGAAACAAAGGATCAGTTCAGACCTCAGTGTTTGCTTTAGATGTATGCTTCCTGCAACAAGGGGAGCATTTTCTGCCTTGAAAGGATCCTTAGAAAAAGTCTGGTGATTCAAGTACCCATGAAAGCCCCAGCTCGCAGCAGTGCTAAGGAGAGTGATGTGAACCTTTAGGAGGTACTTGACCTGTCTTGCCCTGAAAAAGGTGGTTATTGGCACAGCATTAGACAATCTGCCCTTCACTTAAAGATAAGCCTCAAGAGCACAGCAGGGCTCGGCTTAGCCTCCTTTGAAATTAAAGTTAATAAGAAATCACTTTGCTGCTGTTTTTCACGTGTTTGGTCCCTACAGCCTCTCTAACTGCTTTGAAGCAGGAGTGGTCCAGCGATGGCACTTCTGACGTTCACCGGTGAAAGAGGAGCTGATCAGGCGCCGGGGCTGCGGTGCTGGGGCAGGGCAGCGGGAGGTGAGCGGCTGGCTCAGTACTCACCACTGCCAGCCGCTTTTTGCAAAGAACTTGAAAAAAGGAAGTTTTGTAACCAACGCACAAGGCGTGAAGTAGGAGCAGGTGTTTTCCCCGAGCAAAGTTATTCACTGTGGCCAAACAGAACATAGCGCTGCTGCAAAAAAATGGTAATATTTGACCTATTTATGTCTTTAAATAGGAATAATGCTGAGAACCTCTTCTCTCGTGTGTTTCTTTCTTAAACCTTCCCAGTCCATCCTACTAGCTTTTAAACTGCCTAATGTTAAAACTGGGTGCACAGGAGACATTCATGTCTGCTGCCATTTACCCACCAGCTGCACCCACCAGTCCCTGTGCGCTCACAGCTGGAATGAAAATGAATAGTAGGGCTGCTACATAGAGACTCACGTCCTACTCCAACACTGCTACCAGCCAAAAGCTCCTAGGGCTGGCTCTTGCTTTGTGACAGTCCTGGGGAGAACAGCATTCAGGTTGCACCAGGGTTTTAGGGCCCATGCAGGCACGAGCGTCAGCTGGAAACTTTGCTCTGTGCTGTTGTACCGGGGCGTTCCACGTGAGCCGTCTGTAGGCATATGAAGCAAAGCCAGCCAGCACTGACGGTGTCCGCAGGGTGGAAAGAACAGTTATTTCTCCCCTACACAGACACATCCAGGTTGCTGTTTCCTCATTTGCAGTGACTGCTGCTGGCAGACAAAATAGGAAATGAGTAGTACCACCATGAGATGAGCTCTTGGCTCTCAGCTTGTTGCTGACCTCTCCCAGTTCAAAACGACGAGCACAGAAGCACGGCTGCTTTCTGCAGTTCGCGCACGCGAAGGGCATCTATGCATGAAGTGCACTGTGGCGCCAGGCGTCCCGAGTACTTCTAAAGGTGTCGGCTTAGGTCCCGCAAGCAGTCAGACTGCAGGTCAGCGTGGATTAATTCAGGGCAGGATCACTCACGAGGGCACTGTAGGGACGCTCAGTGAAAGCAGAACAGGTGAATAAAAATATATTGGCCTTATCACATGCCTGTTAATTTGTGCAATGTATAATATTTGCTTAACTCCCTCCTACTTTCGGTTACCACAAGTATCACACGCGTGTCTAGTTTGAGCAGCGGGTGCAAAATCACACCTGTGTGGTCCAGTTTCACGGAGCTGAGCCAAATCGGTGATGCAGCTGAGACTGCTGCATTACACCAGCTTGTTACCCATTAGATGGAGTGATTTGGAAATGAAAAAGCAATACATCCAAGCAAGTTGATTCTGGGGTCTTGAAGGTGATGCTTTAAAATGTGTTTCTTAGGGAAATTCTTTGTGACCATTTTGCTGTGGTGAACTGTATTTTTTCCACAAATATGAGGACGTATTATGAATAAAGATATATCTTCTTTTGCAGCAAGCTCCAATGTACTATGTCAGCAAAATTGAGACCAGATTACAGTTATCTTCTGGAGGTCAGTGATTTTACATTGTCTCAATTTCATATCAAACTGTTCTGGGTGTGGGATAGGCTTTCATATCTTTAAAACACTGAATTTTGCAAATTATGTCTTTTATCAGCCTTTCAACATGTCATTCACCTAAAGCTTATAGCATGAAAATGGAAGAGAAGAGACTGGGCTGCAGTTTCATCAGAACTGTTCAGTTTTTCTTTTGTCCTCAAAAACTTTCCCTGCCTTTCATTACTCTCAGAATAGAGATTGCTTCAAACTTAAATTTAAGATACAAAACAGTCCTCAAAGTTTTTATCTGCAAGCATAAAAAAATGCTGTGACTCCACTTCAGTTGCATGCGTCTTTCCAATCTAATATGCAAACTAAACGAATTCAGTCTCTGGATCACAGAAATGCAGAGCTGGATCCATATCTCAAATACACCAATATGGAAAGGAGGCACGCCTGACATTTTGGCTTGGCAAAAATAAGAACTGGACCTGGGCTGAGGTTCTTAAAACTATCCTGAAATCCTAGACCTTGTCTGTGCTCTTCTCTGGCGACCGGATTTTCTTTTTCTTATATAGCCCTGCTTCTCACCATTTGAACAGTCAGGAGCTGCCCCAGATGTTACCTCCCAAGAAATGCTAAGAGATCATTTAGGTCAGAGAGAAAAATTCTGAGCCATCACTTCAGATTTTCTCTGACGTTAATTTTGCACAAATTCTTCCTAATATATCAAATCTGTGACAGGTTAACGACTATATTATGTTACTTCTCTGCTTGTTACTCCTAAGTATTTGGATTGACTTTTGTCCCTGAAAGAAGAAAAAGAAATCAGGAGCTTGACGAGGTGTGTCCTCATTTTTCTTCTCACTGATGAGCACTTTCATTAACTCAAGTGGAGCCTACTCTGATCTACAGCAATTAAAGTAAAAGAAAAGCTGATCCAGAGGACACGCCTGCTAGGGATGTTCTCGGTCTAAATGATCAGAGGTTTCCTGTGCATTGCTAAGTGCAAACTGCAGCAAATGCAAACTAATCGGCTTAATCGTAAGTTTTAAAATCCTCAAATATACTTTGAGTCCTCTACAGCGGTGCTGGCAAGAGACCTCGTGCTTCCTGGCTGCGTGGTGCCGCCTCTCTGCCAGATGCTGGCATGTCACAGTCCGCCAGCGGTATTTTTGCAGTGAGCACGCCTGTATCTGTTTCTAAGATAAACACTACCGAATGAACTGTAGCAGTACACACTGGTGCACTGATTTTGACTGAAGACGACCAGGGGTATGCTGGCAGATGTGGCTGAGATACAGCGATGCAGAGTTGGTGATGTGAATGATTTTGTCTCAAACCAGTATACTGGCTTTCGAAGGAGGATATGCATCCAGCATATACCCAGGTTACAAGACCTTTTCATGCTTTGAACTTGAGCCATATTTTCTGTAAAGTACTGTGACACTGAAATATGTTTAAAACCATATTTAATACATAAAGCCATACAGACTAGATATGTCAAATTTCCATGATAGAGATGGTATCTGTGTTTTGTCTGGAAATAGCTGTGCTGGAGACCTAAGATAGTTGTCTGCTCCTGCAAGAATCCTAACCCCCTGTTGCAGACTCAGAGTGTTAAAGTATGACTTGAAGAAGCATCTGAAATGTTAGCCACTTTTTCAGACCGAAGCTCAGCTGAGTTGCCTATTGATAATTACAGCACTTGTTTAAACAGGGAAGAAATGTAACTGATACATTATGGGGAAAAAGTCCATGCTTTAGTCACCTCTGTGACTGCTGCTCTGCCAAGGCACCGGGGATCCTCCGTTGTGTCTCAGAAAGATGTTGGTTCCAACGGAGTTAGTGTGGATTCTCATTTGGCTCTCTCCTTATGGCCTCCAGGTATGCTTTACTATGCAGGCATACACGAGAAGCTGTTTACAACAAAGCTGGGGAATTCCTTTAAGTGTGCCAGCAAGCAAACCTTCAGCTTGGAGAAGAACTTCCAGCTACTCTTCGTTAATATGCAGCTGCAGGCATTTGATATTGTCGGTAACCAGTTTGGAAAAGGTAAGTAGAAAGGATACCTTTTCCACCCTTCCGAGATCTACATGTCTGGTAGCCTGTGGTACCTCCTTCTGCTCGATTATAACCGTACAGATGTGGTGATCCTATTACACCTGTAGCACAATCACAGCTTTGTAACAGCTCCCAAATACTGTAACCTGTCCACTGCTGTACTCTCACCCTTTTCTGAGTCATTTTCAACACGGTACTATCACCTATGGAAGATGGAAAAGTATCTTTCCCTCCTACATTCAATAGCTTCTGTTTCACCTTCTCATTAAAAATGTCCAACTCTACAGCCACCATTTTATTCTTCACCCGTTTTCTCCCAGAGCGAGGGGAGGTGTGTTCACCACCACTGCATTGCCCAAACCCCTAACACGTACAGTTCGGTTCAAGGTCACTGTTCTCGATATAGTCAGATTTTAGCTATTTTGAAAGGCTCTTGACACTCATGATGTCCCACAGCTGCAGCGGCAAAACTGCCGACTAATAAGGGATATTTGTGAATGCAGGATGATACTTTCGGAGCAGCTGTGTCTAGACGTGATGAAACGCACTCCTGAGGAGGAGCACAGTTGGCATGCTCCCTAGTTTCAGAATTAAATGTGATGCTCATCTCTGCAATTTGTCTTTTCTTGAGTACAGCCACAAAGAGGCGACTGTGTAGCTTAGTAAAAGACAGAGGCAGACCAGTATTGGCTCCCCTGGTCCCCAGATTGCCCACACTGGGAGAACGTATTGAGACTCATCACAACTTCTTCCCTACGCCCACACCGGGGGTTCCTTCCACAGGGAAATGAGATGTTGTCATCCTTGTTTCTTGTCCAGCGATGCAGCCAGGACCTGGCCAGGGTGTGGGGTCCAGGACTGCTGGGTGCACCAGGAAACTCCCGTGTCCCCCAGCATGGACATTCTCACGGTCTACTGCCTGACTTCTTATGAGACGCAGGAAAGACCCTACAGAAAGCAGAGAGGCGGACTAGATGGTACCCTGTGGTCTCTTTCAGACTGTACATCTTCACATTTCTGTGACTTCCTCTCAGGCTGTTTCCCTACAAGAACTCCGGTGGACGGATAGGCTTCTCAGCTATCCAGCCCTTCACATGCACTAATAAAGCACTCCCTTCTTCTGACATTTGACTTTCAGCATGCTTACAAAATATTTCCCCTGCATTCTTCTTTTTACTTTAGACCTGTCTTTTGACTCGGTTTGGCTCTGTTTGACTGATTCTTCTTTTGTTAGCTCAACATTTTGGCTGCCTTTCTTATTCTAAAAGGAATACAATGGAAACAACGTATGGGGCTTTTTTAAGATATGGACTTTTTTTTTCTTACAAGCTGGAACAACTCATAGGATTCCAACTGGTCCCCAAATTCCCATTTGAATTTGTACAATGAATGAGTTCAGATATGGCTTTTGGTATGGCCTCACCCCTAGCAGAGGCAGAGCTTAGAAAGACTCTCTCTCTCCCCCCCCAGGGTCAGACTAATCTCTGCTAATCAATACCATATACAAAATTAATTAATTAGTTTTGCTTTTAATCACAGGGCTGAGAAAGCAGCTACCACTGCTGAAATAATTCCCCAGTGGCCATGAAATAGTTATGAAACTGTTATGTACCTCTGCTGCGTATGCAGATTTTGAAAGACAAAATCCCCAGTGAAGGAATGAATCTATACACATCACCAGCCTCCTCCCCTCAGGTTTCTTGAGACTGGCAGTTTCACTTCTGTTGCTCCTGATTTGCTTATCTTTAAAAGGGGAAGAAAAAGAAAACACTAGCGATCATTGGTTTCAAGTTCCTTACGATTTTGTACAGACTGCAGCAGCATTACATCAACAGCTTGGCCTGTTTGAGTCTGGATAGCTGTAAAAGTGTCTTTTGAACTGCACTTCAGTATATCAGAAACAATACCTAGAGTTCATAGCCCAAGATTTCGTCAAAGCGAAATGGCCAATTCAAATATCTCTGGCTTCTGCAATACTCAAATGCAAGTATTTTTCAGCTCGCTTCCGTAGCAGCAGGTTACATTAACCAGACAAAGCTTTTAAAAGGCAGCTTCTAGTAGAATGCTGATGCCTTTGGCTTTGCGGCATTGCACCACATGAGGTCACCACCTGGAACAGAGGAGAAGAGGGTCAGATGTTGGGGAGAGCTGCGTGGAGGCTCTGGAGCTGTGACACGATGTCACGCACGCCACACACTCCCGGGCTAACTGCCCACTGCCCACCGTTGGCATAAAGACTCCCGCTGGGGAAAAGCCTGAGCTCAGCTACAGTTTGTGCCAGCGTAGTCATCAGAATTAGGCAATAACAACAGAGGCCTTTGTCTCAGAGCACTGTCGAAATCTGCCTTGGAATAGTCACAGGGAATGAAAGAGGTGGGGGCTGTTGGATCTCTCTTAAACCTTGGGTATAAACGGGATTCACTGCTGAGCTGTGATATACTTTGGAGTTCAGCTGATCAAGCTGCCCTACTTAGAGGACAGTTTGCTACTCAGGTGCTACTCAGAGCATCATGCTAGAGGTCCTTCTTTCCCTGGAGCCCAAGGAAAGACCATTCCTATAGATCAGATGGAAGCCATAGGTCTGATCCAGTTCTGGGACAACACATTAGTGATCATTCCCAGACCTTCCCTTCACTCCCAGGGCTACACTTGTTGTATTGTGACTTTGAGACTGATCCTGCCATTGTTACTTGGGGAAATACTCCATTTACGTCAGTGACCCAGATGGTGCAGTCTCTCCGTAGGAAAGCTGCCAATCTACTCCAGTCTGGAAGTCCATTTTTAAGTAGTGAGTTTTCATTTAATCAGAAGATGACTTGAATATTCATTTGGGTAGGGACTGGCTAAGGAAGTCAGGATTTGCCCTCTCCGTAGCTAAGAGGTATGTTTGGAGCGAATATATCTTCGGCTGGTTCTTAAAAGATATTATTTGTGTCAAAACCTTTTCTGATATCATCATATGTACAATAAAATTACAATGGTACTGCTAAAGCAACCCCCTGGACTAAGTCCAAGGCTTCTGCCTTCCTAACCTCTTGGTGTTCTGAGTTAGCCACAATTATCCAGAAATATTCTGAATTAAACACAGAGAACAATTACAATTTGATTTTTCTTAGGAAACACTGACTCAGCTAGGATCCTTGCTGTGCTAATGCTGTGCTGGACTATGGGCTCCCTTCTCTGGCCTGACACTTTTTACTGGGCAGAAGCAATTAGATGCCACATAGGAGCAGTTTTTGTCTATGCTGGATGTGTCTTGCTCTTTATTTTCAGACTTGCACTTTGCAGTGTGATGCTCCACGTCAGCAAGAAAGCCCTCTGCTGCGTATGTACTGATCTTGATGGTAAAACAATTACCGTGGACATGACAGAGCAGAGTCATTCCCCAGTGAAGCACGTAGCTATTTCGAAAGGAGCAAGTACTGTTTTCTTGAGATAAGATTCACCACAGATAAAAATGTATTAAGTATAGCTCAGGAAAAAGAAAGAAAGAAAAAAAGGAAACAAGGTTTTGAGAACTTCTGGCTTGTATTTGCTAACTTTTCTGGAATATGGATGTATAGTCTGGGAGTACGGTGTTCTGCTGTAACACATGTTCCGATCTTTTACTTTCAGAAGAAGAATGTTCTCCTGATAAAAACAGCAAAGCAGCTCCCATCGTGGTGGGCCTGACAATCCTGGGATTGTTTGTCATTGTGTTTGCCACGTTCCTGATTTCCAGAAGAAAGCCACATAGAGGATACGAACGTATCTGAGGTGCCCTTGTACCTCCAAATGTGTGCAGCGAGTAGAGAAGTCACAGGAGTTTTAGCTTCTGCCTGGCAATCTGATTGCCCTGAAGCCATATTTGTAAGTAGGTTGACACCATGTGTTTAAAACTACTGAATATTTCTGGAAGCAATTTAAGGTGGAAAGGAGAGAACTCGCACCATCTACTTTAGGCTATTTTTAGCATCTAATTTAGATGTAGTCCAGAAGACCAAAGTGAGGAGCCTAAATTCTTTACATTATCAACAAAGGAGGCGATTCAGACCACCTAAGTCAGGTGCCTAAAAATAGCTTAAAACGGGCAGTATCACTATCCCTCAGAAAATCCATCAGGTTTCTTAAAGATGGCATTTAGATTTATTAAAATAGATGAGTCAGTGATGCGACCTTCAAGTGAATAAACCAGAGGCCCACAGCCACAGCCAACCCTGTTAAATCAGAGCTCGGTGAAAGCCTTGTGGGAACATTGGGTACGCTGAAGTCTCAGGGCGAGTGCAAGTGTGACTTGAAGGTAGTAACTGCTTTTGCGATTAAGTCCAGCTAATGTTCTTTGTTGTAACAAGGAAAATCTCCTTGTCACAAAAGATTTACAAAGCTAAACATACGCACAGATGTGCACATACGCGCGCGCACACACCACATACAAACCTGTTCACTGCAGCAAATGACATCAGAATGATAAGAAATTATATATAAAAAGATTTACAAAAGAGAAAATAATAATAAATAAGAGCACGCTTCTCCCTTGGGAGTTAGGGTAATGACTTAAATTCTACCAACAGAAGTTTTGCCTGGAAAAGGACTGTGGAATGGCACCCATTAAACAAAAGAAAGACGGAAGTCACCTGCAAAAATTCCTTGTTGTTAGTTTAATCTGGATCTAAACAAAATAGAAATGCTGGGAGATAAATTAATTTCCTTTAATAATGGCCCAAATCCTGAGCAATGGAACTCACTGGATTTTTACTGGGTAAAACTGATGATAGTATCTTGTGAGTTTAATTTCCCTTAAGTATTTTTAAAATAGTTTTGATATTTCACTAGTATTTAACCACTGAAGGTTTACTTATTTAAATCAAGAAAGAAAAGAAATCCTTCCATTCCATGAATTCCTAGACGATGCCGGTCTGTGTCAAGCAGAAACACGGTCATACTGTTCCATAATCGACATAATACGTAGCTGTGGAAGTAGTTAATTCTCCGGAAATGTTCCCTTTGAGTCTGAATGAACCAATAAATAAGAAAGACACAGGCAATTTTGAAGCACTTTTGCGCTTGGAGAAGCATAGACAGAAGTCAGAGCCAGCCGTGAGCAAGGGAGGCAGTTGAATAAGATTATAAGGTGAAGTAGCACTAGAAACAGAATACCAAACGTTCAGACCTTTAATACAGACACAGTGATTCGAACTGTATTCAGTTGAATACTCAAACTGACATCTGAGTGTTTCGATGATTATTTTGTACACGGCTCCAGCACTGTCCATATTGCTTAGTGAACTTTAGCTTATTTTCACCCTTCCTCCTTCCCTCTGGTTAGTGGACAAGCCCCCCACTGAACTCGGCGGCATTGTTCGGGCCCCTGGATTAGTAAGATCCCTCTGGTTCTCAGGGTTAGTTAATGCTATTAATCTATTCTTTAGAAAGCAGATTCTTGTACCTGATTAAAGCAATCACATTTTTTTAAAACAAGAGAATTGATGAGGTGTCCAGGAGGAAAGGTAAATATATGGAAGCGCTTCCATTTGAAAATGAGCCCAAGTATGCGGTAGTGATGTTACTGTCCCCAACTGTTACGTGTGGACATTTTAACAAAAAACACTGCCTAAAAAGCTCAGCCCCGCACAGGATCTGACCCTAGCCGTTCTGACTAGCGATCAATAGACATCTTTCCCATTCAAAACTCCGTCCTGTTTCACCTGTTCTTTGGATTGTCGGGTTGTGTGATCTGTACGGTTTGTTACTTCTGTTGATACGGATATAGCATTTTCTGTTTATGTTCTGTACTGAAAAATCTCTTTATGTTAATATTCAGTCTTTTAACATTTGATATCAACAGGAGGAGAGAAAACAGCTCCTAGTGACTGATAATTCTGTGTTTAATCTTGTGACACCCTCTAGCATTTTTATCGATGATGCAAAGTTAATGTTTTTTCCCCCCACTTATTTCTTTCTACAGTGAATCAAACTGTTGGTATGGAACAATGTTTCGGTTCAGGTTTACCCGATTTGTTCGTATGCTTTTTATTGCTATTATTTGTTTGCTGTTCTTATGAAGCTGCGTACTGCCCTTTGTACATGAATGCCACCCTGGGCTTGCTCTGCACAGCACGGGTGAAGGGCACGTGGTACGAACTGGGAACAACTGGAGGCTCCCATGAAATGCTGCCAACACGCAGCAAAACGAATCCAATGGCGTTAGTACTGTACAGTGGTAGAGAGTCCACTGGAGAATTCCTTACTGCATCCAGTGGATTCCTTACTGCATCGGGCGATCCCAGCCCCTAATGTGCACCTTCCTCCCACCCGCGGCCCAGCCTGCTTGCCATCACCTCCTTCCGTGACCACAAAAGACACCAACAGCCTGCAGCAGGGACGCGTGTTAGCATGCCGGCACAGCAGGGAGGGTGGCCTCTCTGACTTTAATGTTGACTTGGAATTAGACAGCCCAGCTGCTCCCCGAGTTGCCATGTGCAGCTTTTAAAGCTGATGCCTGTATTTATCTTCTGCCAGAATTCAGGTAGATATTTGGCTGGCACATTTTTATCTAATGGAGTTGCTTTGAGGTCCTCCTCCCAGTGGGAAGACTCTATAGGTGTAATTGGTCTTGGCTGCCAGACTTTCTCTTTTAAACATCTTGTCTGAGGAAACATTTTGAGCAAAAAGTCCCTAAAGGAGCACCACACAAAGAAGAGCCTCTTATGATAAACTAGTTGTATGCCAGGTGGGCCATACTGATCATACCACGGGCGGCAGTGCAGTTTCTGTGTTTCCCGCCAGTACGGATGTAAATGAAAACGGTATTTTCTAAGCCTGGCAGATTGCTTCCCTTCCAGGGCTGCTCTTTGCCATATGCAGACTCCTGTTCAGCAGCCCGCTCACTGCTTGCGACAGGGGTTTACCAGCCAACCTGCCCTAAAAATCTGCGTGCCAAAGCCCTTCCTAGAGTCAGCATGAGCCCGCATACCCAGAGAGCTGAGAGAAGAGCGCAGCCTGCTGCGGGAGGGGGCAAGGTTGCCGCTGGCTCTCAGGGTGACCAGCAGTGCTGGTCTCAGCAGCCCCAGCTCGCTTTTCCCTGCATTGCGGATCAACCCATCCCTGAACCAGAAGATGGTGATCATGATGACACGACACATCGCATCAGGGCAGCCATGCTTAACTTGCTTGCAAGCATGTGCTGCGAGCACAACCCTAGAGCTCTCCGATGCTCGGCTGCAGCTCTCGCCCCAGGCCATTCTGGTCTCTCGCACACCCAGGTAGACACAAGGGCACCCCGTGAGTATCATGATGCCATACGTGGCCACATCGCCAAGGAGTTCATAAAGGAAGATTTCATTTCTTTCAGTCCTTTTTGCTCTCTGATGGACAAAGTCCAAATTAAAAAAGAGCTGTTAATTCTGGCTGAAAGAGGAAGGGAGATGTAGATTAGCTTCTGGAGTGGATGAATATGGTGCGGTTGATCACGTCTAGCTTGCTATCATTTATGGTTGCTAAAAATTACTTTGCTATGAGAAGTAAGATATGCTCTTTATTTTTCTGTTATTGGCGTTTCTGCAATAAAGGTTGTATTTAGTCAGTAAAGCGTGCATTGCTGTGCAATTATTTTACCTCTTGAGTGCTGTTTCACCTAAACTGTTTAAAATACAAGTGCAATCTAACAAACAGGCAGGGCCGCATGGGCTCTGGACACAAGCCGCAGACAGAGATATGCTTGTATCCTAACCATAACTTTGATGATTATTTCTTCCATGCCTTGGGCAGCGCATCTGACATTTCTATCTTTGTTTAATCAGCATTATAAAAAAAAAAAAAAAAAGGTATTGAAAATACCATGCAATTTTCTGTTAATCTCCCCACAACTGCCAGAGTATGTGAATTCACCGTGTTTCTTTATATGATTAGCTCTGGTTTTGTTTCCTATTGGTCCAATAAACACAGACCGTAAGTCACAGCAGGTGGGATGGATGCTTGTTACTTCATGTTTAAACTGCTTTCACAGATAATAATCTCAGGAATTACGATAAGAGTCTTTTGAGGAGAATGCATCCTTTCAGTGTGCAGTTACGGAAACTAGAAGAAATAAAGAGCTTGGAAAATACCACACACATAAACCTGAGAATTCAACAGCTTCCATGTTGGTCAAAGGGATTTCCCAAAGGACGGGGGCTGGACTAGATGATCTGCAAAGGTCCTTTCCAGCCCAAACCAGTCTGTGATTCTGTGTGACTTTGCTGTGATTTTGCTGTTTGTCACATCAACAGCCAGCTTAAAATATCATGACTGTGGGACGCCTGCATGAGGTAAACTTCTCAAGAAAAGGGGACACTCAAAAATTCTTCAGCTTCATCTTTAAAGGTTTTTCAGAGAAACTTGAAACCAAAGCTGTCTAGATCGACGTTTGGCTAATAACTGCAGCCAGCCCCTGTTTGGGTGCTAGGCTCCTGTAATGCCCCTAAGGCTGTTGCTGGGAGGTTGCGTGACAGAGCTGGGCTGGCTGGGAAAGAGAGGGGTGGGCAGACAGACGGGGGAACGGGGTACTCCCTTCTCTGCGGTGAGCAAGGTAAGGCTCTGAAACGGCTGAATGAGTCTAACAGGTCATGTTCTTCATGGCTAAAGAAGCAAAGGTTGTTAGGTGGACTGCAGGAAAGCAGAAGGTGTGGTAAAGATGGGTGAGAAAAACCTACCTCTCTGCACGAACTTACCTGTTAGAGACGGGCCAGTGAGGGCAGCAGAAAGAAAGTAACCTCTCTTGCGATAAAGCACCAGAATTATGCTCCAGTAGCTATTACCATTTCTAGTGTCAGTGCACACCCCTACATGATGGCTAATTTAATGGCTACAGGTCACAAGGAGAAAACTTCGCAAGGCCCTTGATTTGTCCTTCAGTGGAAAAGCAGGGCTGCCAGGAGAGCAAGGTCAGTTTGCTTGGCTCTTTTGCACTTGCTTGGCCTGGCACAATATTAAATTTGGTGCCAGGTTTGCTGAAGTGCTGCACCTATTTAGTGGACAAGGTTCCTGGCTTGTTCATGTTATTTTAGAAGCTGGTCTGTTAAATACACACTAGATTTAGAGGGGGCCTTCTGCATGTTCACTGCCTGAGGGGGTGGGTGGTGGGTCTGAAGTGGAGCCGGGAAGGCTGCTGGATGTCTCCCACTCCCTCTTTCCTGACAAGGTTTAATGGCAGATGGAGGATTAGTCAATCACTTTCCCTTTTAAGGCAAAAACCCCTCCATCTGTAAGTCACGCCATGGACTGTCCCAGAAGCACAAAGCTTTCGAATCCACTGGAGAAACGTTTTTGCATCAGAGTGTCTAGAAGAAAAAAGCATTTTTTCAAAGCATCAATTTGAGGAAAATAACAAGGGTGAGAGGAGAAAGATTTCTCTGCAGTTAACCCTCACTAGTAAGGTGACAAGACACTTGGAGACTACGCTTTCTTTCTCACATCCATGGCTGTGGCCGCTGCATGCCAGTAATGCAGAGGTATGCGTGTCTGAAGTTTATCAGCCACAGCAACACTCACGCTCCTGGGCCTTCATCAGCATCTGGGCTTTCCCAGCTTGCCACAAAATGTCACCAAACCCGCACTTCCCTGTTTCTGCAAGTCCTATTGCCTATGAAGTTGGTAGATCCCAAGTATTTTATTAAATTCTAATTTAATTGGCTCAGTTTCTTACTTAACTCTGTCTTAAAAATTTTAAAAGGGAGTAGGTTGCATTTCCCACATGCAGAAACAAAATAAACGGCTGTTGGGAAAAAGGAAAGTGTTCAATCTGAGTCAGAAAATCTGTGCAGATGAGAGGCACAGATCTGGGTTTTGGACCTCAGCTTTACTGAGGCTTTCCGATACCCCAGAAATTTCTGAAGAATATGATTCATGAGTCATTTAACCTCATTCATTTTGCCATGGAATGACATTTTTTTCATCTCCTCAAGGAAAATGAATTCATATTTCAAACAAATTATGATGTTCACAATCTGCTCGTGGAAAAAATAATAAACGTACTCAAATTATTAATCTGAAGCAGCTTTCAAAATACGCCAAGCTTCTACAACAAAATTTCATGTGTTGCCAGTCCAAGCTATCCAGTACGTCGCTAGGTTCACCACAGTGCCTCTACCTGTGTACGTGCACTTGAAGCACATTGCTGGTGTCACTGAGGAAAGTGTTATTTTCTGCATTTCGATTTTATTGCATTGCACTCTCGAACACCTGCGTATACGATCTGGTGATCCCGCTTGACTTCGCCAGCCCTAAAAGCCACGCTTGCAGGTGCCTTCACCAAGAGCTGATTGGCAATACAGAGGAGTTTGCAACTGCCGCTAGTTCTACTGTTCAAAGCATGAACTCCTCCACCACCTCCATGCGTTGTAAAATAGCTCGAGCTCTTCCCCGTGTTCAACGTTAAACTACATAACGTGCTGCCACCTTCTGTTTAGAGACAAATTAAACACGCCGGAATTTTAAAAAATCGGGATTTCAAAAGACAAAGTAGGTTCTACGCCGTCAGCACGTCATGTTGAAGAAGAACGGAGTGAATGAACGCGGGAAAAGCTGTAGCTCCACTTAATGACGCAGTTTCTAAATCCCACCTTCAGAGCAGCCCTGGCGCGCACCCGAGGGGAGCGCGCGGCGGCGCCACGCGGCCCGCCACAGCCCTGGCGCGCGAGCCCATCGGCCCCGGCGGCACACGCGCCAGCGGACAGGCGGGGTGGCCCGCGCGCCAGGGACGCTCGTGACGTGAGGAGCCGCCTGAGCGCCCCGGAGCGCGGACAGCGGGTGACATACTGCCGCTGTGGCAACGGATAGCCTGCGCGTTCCTGCTGTGAGAGCGCGTGGTTGCTCTGCTGTTTGTAAACAGCAACTAGAAATACGTATTTTGACTAAGTGCTACTATTTTGATTTTTTTTTTTTAAAAGTCTCTATATAACTAATATCAAAATCACGGCCATACTATACAATTTAATCGTGGTCACGTGAAGGACTACGTCGGGCATGCTTTCTTGCGGCCTACCAGTACGAGTGTTTGTCTGACCACCGCCGTTAGCCTCGGCTCAGTAACGGGCGTGACGGGGGCGGGCGGGGACGCTCCCGCCGCTTCTCTCCGGGTGACGGGGCGCGGGGCGCGGGGGCGGCCCGCCCGAAGCCGCCGGCCCCTCGGCAGCGGCCGCTTGCCGCCGGCCCCGCGCGCCCTCAGCCTCCCCCGTGTGCGCGAGGCGGGGACCCCCGTGGCCCTCCCAAGCGCCCTCCCGCTTCACGGCGCGGCTCCGGGGCAGCCCCGGCGTCATTCCCCAAGGAACACGGTGGCTCACAGCCCATGCTTCCACAAAGGCAGCCGGTCCTTCTGCGGCGGGCACCGCTTGGCATTTATACGAATTTTATTTGATCTGACGTTTTATTGCCCAGCTTCTCAGCGTCATCCCACCCTGCCGCCGCCTCCTGGCTTCCCCCCCCCCCCCCCCCCGCCAGGCCGCTCGGGAGCGCGCACGCCACCCCCTTCCCCTGCCCTCCCCCCCCCGAGCGCGGCTCCCCCGCTCCGCGCCCGGCGGCTCCGCCCCGCCTCGGCCCGGCGCCCCGCGGCAGCCACTGGCGGCCGGGCTGGCGCGCACACCCCCGTCCCGCCGGCCCCCGCGCTCCCAACATGGCGCTGGCGCTGGCGGCCGAGCGGGGCCGCTGCTGCCTCTGGGCGCTGCGGCGTCAGTGAGTGCGGGGCGGGGAGGGCGGTGCAGGGCGCCCCGGGCCCCGCGGCCCCTCGCTTCGCTCCCTCGCTTCCCCCGAGGTGGCCGGGGCTGACGGGCGGCGGCGGCGGGGACCGCGCCCGGGAGGGAGCCGGCTTCGGTTGTCGGGCCTGGCGCGGGGGGAGGCTTCCCCGGGCCGCGCCGGGTAGCCGGGGCTGCCCGAGGGAGGAGGGGACGGGGCTCTGCGCCTCGGGAGGAGCGAGGGCGCTGGGCCGCTCGGCCCGGGGGTGGCCCGCGTCTCTGCGGAATACCGGTACCCCGGGCTCCTCTGCGGGAAGAAAGAGCAAAAATCCCCGCCTGGCGCTGCCGGCGCGGGTTCCGCAGTTGGTACCGGTTCGATGAAACCGTCCCGGGTGCGCGGGGTTCGGTAGCCACGGCTGCCTGGCGGCTGTAGCCCCCCCTCGGCTGCCGGTGGCCCCCTGCAGCCGGAGCGGGCGGCCGTGGCAGCTGTTCGTGCCGGGTTTAGGAAATGCACCGACTTCCCCGCTTGTTACCGAAACCGAGCCTTTGGGCGTGCGGTGCCGAGGACGTCTCCTGTCGTTGTGCCTGGTGGTGCTGTTCAAGAATTGCTGGACTCGATCCAAGATTCCGAAGTTGATTTATATGTTAATTAAAACAGTTCCGAGAGTTTACTTTTACAGTTTCTTCCAGCCACTTGGCCTTTGCTGTCTGATTTCTTTCGTATTGGTCATTTGAGGTTTAACTTTTAATTTCTGAAATTCTTCATAGCTCCTCTTTCTTGCTATCTTTCACATTCTTTTCTCTTGCACCTTTTCTCTGTATAAACAGCTCCTATTTCCTTCTTAAGGTTTTTGTTTTGTGGTGGTTTATGTCTTCTTTCCCGAATACTTCGAGTTGCCTTCTCTGTAATAGATGCCAGACGTTGGCTATTCTGTCCACTAAAAGAGCATTTTATTTTTTTTTTTTTTTTCAAATGTTGACTATTTCAATTCGAATCCTGCTAAAAAAGCAAGGGGATCATTTCTGTTGTGTCTAAATGAAAACACTTAAGGAGCGACCTGGTGAAGTTTGTACAACCTTCCTTGTTGTACTTGAGCATGTTCTGTGTAAATAGTCGTGTCAAAAGCTTCAGAGCTGTTTTAGTGCTGTCCTCCTCTCACCTGAAAATAGAAGTAGCTCAGTTGCCACTTCTTCGTGCACTTTTGTGACACTTCTGTGTGTTTGTAATTGTACAGGCAATGGCTCCAAGTACAAAGATTTGTGAAATGGGCCTCAACGATAGGTATGACGTTTAACTTCTTTAGCTACTAGGTTTAATTGCTTCTGCAATGTGAATCATTTTACAATTTGTTTTAAACCATTAGTTGCTGAAGAACTGTAGGTTTTTAAAATAAATGTGCAATATTTGTATAGTTTTTGAAAACAGTAGTCTGTAGCTGACCTAACAGAAATAATCTTTCATGTATAAACAACGTTTTGAATAACTTTATCTGTCATATTTAAGTATACTCAACTTAATGAAAGCTGTTTGGTTTTGTGATGTTTTCCTCTGAGTCCTTTCCTGATACCAACGTTGCAAAGGCCGTGAGAGTTGTTTTTTAGGCATAACGGTATTTAAACAATTTATGAAGGAAAGTTAAAAATATTTAGCAAGATGATTTAAACTCACTTTGTTGTCATGTTGTTTAAAAAGATACGTTTTAGAATTCAGAGATATATTTTCATTTTATTAGTTAATTTTAAGCCATTTAGTTCTGCCTGTGAGATCTCTGGCTGTGCGGGCCTTATTTCTATTACGTTTTAACTGCTGTCATGAGACTTAATAGAAGCTTGTAAGTCACTGTTTAAAAAAAAAAAACAAACCAACAAACAAGGTACGAAGGTACCTTGTTATTTCTGTGTGGCTGTGTATCAACGGGGAATAGTGCTCTTCAAAGAAATATGGATCACTTCTACTGGGGGCAGGGGCAGGTGTTAATTGTTTCCTAGTCGGTCCAGAAAGTACACAGTGAAAATATAAGCATCAACTTTTATGTTTAAGTGTTGTTTTAGGGTTAGAATATATTTCTTGAATTCTAAAAAGAAACAAAGACTTACATTAAACATACTTCTGCATGAGGGCTCTAAGAAAAAAATTCCAAGGCTAGCATGGAAATGGTTTTGGGTGAAGCACATTTTTTCATTATCAGAAGAAATGCGTAAACACTATGAATAATGAAAAAGAAATCTGAATTTTAAAATTGCTTTATTTCCAGGAATGTTTTTAAGGATATATTTCTTTTAAAAATTGCTTACTGTGCTTCATCCTTTTAAACAGGGGGTCACAACATAGAGAAGATTCTTATCGCAAACCGAGGAGAAATTGCATGCAGAGTGATGCGAACAGCAAAGAAAATGGGTGTGAAGTCTGTAGCAGTTTATAGTGAAGCAGACAGGAATTCCATGCATGTAGCAATGGTGAAGTATATTCCTTAAGTTTGTGATTAACGTTCATTCACAACAGTAGTTCTTATTAATAAGGTCAACGTGAAAGTAGATGTGTGTGCTAATGCAGTTGATTTTCACCTCTGTAGAGTTACTTCCAAGTTTTCCTTGAATCGATGAAAGGTTTGCCTAGTCTCTGTCTCAGCACCCGACAGCTTCACAGGAGTTGCACTGAAGTTTGGTGCTCTGGTTCCAGAGTAGCCACTGGGGGTTAGAGAACGCACTCTGATTTTGGGAAGAAAGTCAGAATTTGTTTCACCTCGTTGAGCCTCTCCATGAAGAGAGGCAGTGATTTAAAATGTTGCATGCTAGCAGTCTGATAAACAATGTAATTAGCTCAGAAATTCAGATACATTTCCTTTTTATGAGCTAATAAACAGTCTGTGTTATATGTGTTTTTTCGGTAACAGGCAGATGAAGCATATTGCATTGGTCCAGCACCCTCACAGCAGAGTTACTTGGCCATGGAGAAAATAATGCAGGTGGCCAAGGTCTCAGCGGCACAGGTAAGTAGATCATGACCTTAAATCTTTTGTTACTTCCATGCTCTAGTTCTTTATTCTTACCCATGGTGTTTCCATCATGTGTTTCCTTAGCACTCTACTGAAGTGTCAGGGTTTTCTGAGCTAAACTGGTACCCAAATAGTCTGGTAATATTATTCTGTTTTAGGCTATTCATCCAGGTTATGGTTTCCTCTCAGAAAACACAGAGTTTGCAGAGTTGTGCAAGCAAGAGGGAATCATCTTCATAGGTCCGCCTTCATCTGCTATCAGAGATATGGGTATTAAGAGGTATCTGTTTCTGATTTGTTACTTGGTTATGCAATTTACAGATCGGCAAAGCTAATTTTGTTAACAAATGACCCGTTGCTCCATAATTGTTTTATTCTGTCAGTTTTCATTGCCTTTTATTTTTATGGCTTTCTTCAAAGGAATAAGCTCCAGGTTTACAGATGTGAGATTCCCATAGACGTAGCAGCAATCAAGATTGTTCAGTTATTAGAATTTTGATAATTAAATACCTAACTGATTCTAGTTTTCCGGAACTGGGGCATTGCAGTGTTATATAGGTAAGGGTTCAGCAGTCAGATCGGATGTCTTGTGTATCGGTCAAAAGAACAGCGGAAAAGAAACACCATATCATCAGGGGTGATGGTGGCTCATGTAAATTGGGGTGGTAAGTTTTGTTCATCACAGAGGATCTTATTCTTAGTTACTTAGATCAAAGAAATGTTTCCAGGGTGTGAAGTACAAATCAAGAATATGGAAATAAGGTTATTACCAGCACATGAACAGTGTGATACTAATTTCAGAGAATTAATTTTTTATCACTTCCTAATGTGAAAGTAAATTACTTCTGTAATTTAACTAGTTTTGCATGCATATGTGAAGTTAATAGTTGTTATGCTCGAGTGTTTTATGTGCGGTGTGAATCCAGCCTGTATCATGAAAAGAGTTTTGCCTTTGTACAACTTAAAATATAGTTTTGGCAGGATACAGTGTTGTAATTTGAAAATGTTAGGTTTTGGTGTCCATTATCTGGGTCAAAAGATAAGAAAGAACAGTAAGCCTGAACCTGACGACCACTTTTATGTGGAGGGCTTGCAGAAAAAAATCCCTATTTGAAACATTTGATTAACTACGATCAAATTGTGTGTAACCCACTTATGTAAGTAGTCCTGTTGAGGTCAGTGGAACTACCATGAGGAGAGTTAACATTGGGAACATACACAGGTTTGGAGCTTAAAGTAAGAAAAAAAATATTATTATCATTCTAAACATAAAACTATTCTGTCAAAGCACTTCCAAAGCTATAATGTCTGCTGCTGGCGTTCCTGTTGTTGAAGGTTATCATGGAGAAGATCAATCAGATGAGTGTCTAAAGGAACATGCCAAGAGAATAGGATATCCAGTAATGATTAAAGCTGTTCGCGGAGGTGGAGGAAAGGTAAAGGAGCTAACTTGTTTATCACATGGTGTAAAGTTGTCATGTCTTGGTGTCTGTAAAAGAAATCTTTGAAAATAAAGAAACTGGAAAACTACTTTTGGTTAAAATTTATTATTAATGTCTAATCTAGCACTAGGAAATCTCTTTTCCATCTATTGTGCAGTCAGGCACAAGATAATTAGCTGGTATAAATTGGAAGAGTTTTCTTTATGTCAGTGATCTCCAGTAATTCACATAAGCAGAAAAGTTGGCCTGTGGATTTGTTTGTGTGAAATCAGATGACTTTAAATTGTTACTTTGTGATAGCTTCTGTCACTTTTTTTTGTGAACAGTTTTAAATATTGCATAAGAGGTGATTAGAAATACCATTTCAGTATTTGGTGTCTGGATGGTTTTTAATGTATTGTGAATTGCCTGTCTAAATCTGATTTTACTCTGAAATAAATTTCTATAAAAATGGCATGATAGAGAATTCTAGCCATTTCCAAAATGACTATATTTCTTTTTTTATGAAATCAGTTTTTCTCTGCCAATCTTGTAAAATTTCTATGACATTTAAGAATAAAATTGAATTTTGTACTCATCCACATCAATGGATTGGTAATACCTGTTTTTTACATTTCTAATGGCACTTCCAGTGGGACTTAGTAGGCTTATCTTATTGGAAGTTGATACACAATTTTGCTGAAGTTTAAGAAAGAAGGGAGAAGTGTTATTGTTAAGCTCATGTCTTGCTGTTTTAGTTATGTACCTGTTTGTGTGCAACAAGGATTTTTATTGTGTACCGTATTTTTAGACATTTAGATATGCTTTTTTTTTTTGTATTTTAGGGCATGAGAATTGCTCATTCAGAAAAGGAGTTTCTGGACCAACTAGAATCAGCTAGGAGAGAAGCAAAGAAGTCTTTCAATGATGATGCAATGCTGATTGAGAAATTTGTAGTTAATCCAAGGTGAGAAATAGATGTTTTAATATGAACACTAATGTTTATTCTACTGTTAAATAAACATAACTGTTTTAGTAGTAGGATGAAAATTGGTCTTGTATGTTTTATTTGCACTATGGCAGGTGTTAATTTAGTCAAAATTGTTCATAGTGTATTGAATTTCTCGTGGTGACTTTGTTTTGAATGATAAGGATTAAAATCCTGCTGTTTGGGAGACATGGCAGTGACATTTAATGACATTGATATTCCTCCTTGAGTGAGCTTTCTAAACTCGATTTACATCTAGAAAAAAAAAATCACTTTATAATACTTAAACTACAGAGCTAAGTCAAGCTGTCATGGTGTGTCTGCTGCCCTCAGGTGTCCTAAACTAGTTATTTAATCTTTCTCTATTTTGATATTTAAAACAGAAGTGATAGTCTTTAGCTCATGCCTGACCTGTGAAACTGAGCTAATTTATTTTTTATAAAGAACTTCTCAGAGGTCTGTTTGATACTCTTGTACTTAACATCTGTTTTTCTTGAAGCATCACAATAAAGAAAGCATTTATTCTAAAGAGACTGAGGGCCTGCTTATGCTGTCAGATGGGCATGAGAAAAATCTCATTAAATTCCTGGGGAATTTCTTTTGCCAGCATCAGAGGATTATCAGAATGGTGACAGATTTTTCTTAGTTTTATACATTGAATGAAGTTCTGCCACCTAATATCTGTCCTCTGAAATGGCGTGTTGAAATAAGCAATGTTATTCCTGAACCAGGGCTGCTGCCTCTTGTGAATTGCTACACGGTAAATTATGAGGGAAATGATCATTATCAAATAATAGTGAAGTGGTTTTACTTTTATTATAATACCTAATAAAGAGGTAGCAGCCTTTATGTATCTTGTTTATCCTATGGCCTATGAGGGTTCACTGCAGTAGCTGGCATTTAGAATCCTATTTCATTTCGGAGATTGAGGAAGTCTTCAGCAATTGAAATCCTGCATAATAGCAGTCTCATTTCTACATTTTTGGCTATTTGAGGGCAGAGAATTGAACCTAGAAGTTTAAAATAAGAAGTCCTACTGAAGTGTACAGTTGTACTGTCTACAAGTTCAAAGTCTATTTGGGTGAAGTCAGTCACAGAATGGGGGCCTTATTGAAATACGTTGAAACATTTATTATTACGAAACAGGCATGTTGAAGTCCAAGTATTTGGTGACCAGCATGGCAATGCAGTCTATTTGTTTGAAAGAGACTGCAGCGTGCAAAGAAGACATCAGAAGATCATTGAAGAGGCACCAGGGGTGAGCAGAAAGTTCTTATAATATTTTTCTATGAACTGACATATTTTTAAAGTAATTGCTAACTCCCATCGAATTTATTTAGTGGGTAGAAATTTATTTGTAATTCTCAGTATCTGTTTTAATTTTGCTGCAGAAAATGCTCTAATTGAAAAAATGACTTGCTTTAGAAAATGATCCTCAGGGAAAAATTAGGTAGATTGCAAGTATAACATTGGTAAGGATTTCAGTACAGTTGCTAAATACCACAAAATATTCATGCATAGTAGGTTTAGTATCACCAAAATTCACAATAATTTATACTCTTTCGTATTACTATTTACAGCCAGGAATTAATCCTGAAGTTCGAAAGCGACTTGGAGAAGCTGCTGTCAAAGCAGCTAAAGCAGTGAATTATGTGGGAGCAGGTAAGTCTGGAGGTATGGCTGCTCCAGAGGTATACTTTTAACTTAATAAGACTTTAAGCCTCAAGGCAAATGGCATCTGATTGTTTTAGAGTATGCCACGCATCCCCCAATTTTTTTGAGGTTTAAGCAAGTAATCACATAGTTAATTCTGATGTAATTACAAATTTAAACTAGCATACCTGGTCTGAGCCCAAGACGAGTGGCAGCTGAAGAATAGAAAGAAAAAATTTCAGAGCAGATAATTCAGTCAGCTGGATTGTTGTTGGAAAGTGAGCATTATGAATGTTAGTCAGTTTGAGCAGAGCAAGGGAAAAATAATTTCTCTTTCAGCCTACAAAGAGTAGTACTTTATATTCAAACAGTAAAGCCTTTAAAAAAAAGAACCCCCACAGCTCACTGTCTGTAAAGTCCACACTATTTCCCAGATGAAAAATAACCTGCTAAAAGTATTTGTGACTTTTCTTTTCTCGCTGCTTTCTTTGGATACTTACTTTTAAAAAATAATTACACGCTCTATACATATACATAATACTTTAAAGAGTCTTGGTACACTTTTTACGGCTCTAACAAAATGCAGCTCTTACTGTAGAGGAGAATGGCTACTAAACAGCGCTGGATATGTAAACGTGCAAGAAAACAACCCTTCTGTTTTCAGACCTCAATTGTGTGAATTGTATAGAATTTAATGAAATTCAGAGTATCTGGTTTAGAAATAATAGTCTTGTCCTGGCATAAATCAATTAAGTGTCTCAGGTGTGCATTCTGAAAAAGTCTTGTTTTGGTGAAATGCCCTTTTATTAAATGCTTCAGGAACAGTGGAATTTATTATGGACTCCCAACATAATTTTTACTTCATGGAGATGAATACCAGACTGCAAGTAGAGCACCCAGTTACAGAGATGATCACTGGAACAGACTTGGTGGAATGGCAGCTTAGGGTAAGTGTTAATTGATTTTACAAGTAGAGTTCCTCTTGTCTGGTGAGCATCTTTGATATTGCCTATGAGAGACCAGAGACGTTTTCAGATCATCATCTCCTCTTCAGCTAATTGGGTAGAGTTTCCTTTGCTCCAAAGGAACACCTTGTATTACTCTATTTGGTTGTAGAGCACTGTGTAGATGCTCTGAATTCCGACAATTCCAACTTTTTTCAGTTGTGTAGAAAAAACATTTTATAAAGTATATTTAGAGAGGTTATAGAGAATGTGGAAAGTGGGAGGATAGGGTCCTGATCTCCCCCTTGCCATGCTGAAAATATTTTTAAACTCTATTCAAATGTATCTCTGGCCCAAAAATCGTGCTTGGATCAGGCCGTAGGAGGAAAGCTCTTCGCAAAAACATGTGCCTGGTGTTATACCAGTATAGTCACATTCTAAAATAAATGTATAGTTTTGTGGACTGGAAACAGGCTATTTCCTCACACACCCAATTTGCAGAGAGATTACGCACATGTTCGAATGATAACAGGAAGTTTTGGACCTCAGGGAACTGGAAATGAAAACCAATTCTGGTTAGATAAATCCAAAAGTGAGGACAGCAGCACGCATTGAGCTTAAGTAGACAGGGTGCAGGAATGTTTAGTGTACCCAGAAGAAAACTAAAATGGCAAATGCTGATGCAAAAAGGAGGAACTTTTGGCTTCCTGATCTGGGTTGAGCATTGAGTGCTGAGTTGGAGCAGGGATCGAACAATACTGGAAGAAAGAGAAAGAGAGAAGGTGGAAGGGTTCAGTGGTCTTGGCGTGTGGCTCAATGAGTCAATAGACAGAATATGCCTGTCAGTTCTTGGAGAGATTGTTTTTGTGAATCTGTATAGTACTATTTCTTTGAAGACTGAGTTATATTCTGCTGTCTCTGCTGAAATCCATAGTTTGGTGGTAGAAGGCAGAGTATGGAAAACCCCAGACACTTCAAAAGAAGATGAAATGTTGCTACAAATTTTTTTAATATGAACTTGTATTTTCCCATTGTCGTGGTTTAACCCCAGCCAGCAACTAAGCCCCAAACAGCTGCTTGCTCACTCCCCCCACCCCAGTGGGATGGGGGAGAAAATTGGAAGAGTAAAAGTGAGAAAACTTGTGGGTTAAGATAAGAACAGTTTAATAATTGAAATAAAATAATGTAAAACGGTAGTAATAATAATAATAATAATAATAATATACAAAGCAAGTGATGCACGATGCAATTGCTCACCACTTGCTGACTGATGCCTAGGCCGTCTCTGAGCAGCGGTCCCCCCCTCCCGGCCAGCTCCCCCCAGTTCCTATACTGGGCATGACACCATAGGGTATGGAATAGCCCTTGGGCCGGTCTGGGTCAGCCCCCCCGGCTGTGCCCCCTCCCAGCTCCTTGTGCACGGGGCAGGGCATGGGGAGCTGGAAAGCCCTTGACCGGTGTAAGCACTGCTCAGCAACAACTGAAACATCAGGGTGTTACCGACATTATTCCCATCCTAAACCCAAACCACAGCACTGTGCCAGCTACTGGGAAGAGAATTAACTCTACCCCAGCCAAAACCAGGACACCCATGTAGATGGAAATTGTGTAGCTTCTTGGTAAAGGGTCTCCTCTGTTTTTAACTGCAGCAGGCTTCTTGTTATTATTTTGTCCCTAAAAGCCCTGTTTTTTTCAGTCTGACTGGTGTGTTGTTGGTGTTTGTTGGTATTCCTGTATTTGTAATGTGAATTCCTTTGAGTAATAAAACAATGTTTCCTTCCCCATTAAGGGTTCTTAAACATTCTCTTAAATGTACAGGTCCCACAGCATACGGAGGAATCAACAGCATATGCCAGTAGTGCTGGCTGCCAGTAATCCATTTTATCATCTGCTTTTGGAACAATTTTTCTCTAATAAAATCTTGTCTTAGTTGACCAGGCTTTAACTTAAACATTTAATTATTTTTTGACATAAACAATAGAAAAAAATTTTTCCATTATGCTTTAGCTGTGTGAAATATTAGGAGGTCAGTTTACACAATAATAATTCAGAATCCTTTCACTGATGACCCCCAGAGAAAAGGGAGTAATAACTTCCAAATTAGCCTTTTATGACCTACCACTTTTTTCTCCTTGTGCTTTTTTTAATGTGCTTTCTAGTTGTTCATGTTTAGAAGAAAGATATTTAATATTTCATACATTGGCACTCCAGAATATTGATCACGCATTAAGGAAAAGAACTATTGTTTTCAGGTTGCAGCAGGAGAGAAGATTCCTCTAACACAGGAAGAGATTCTACTCCGGGGCCATGCGTTTGAAGCTAGAATATATGCCGAAGACCCTAATAATAACTTTATGCCAGGGGCTGGGCCGTTGTTGCACTTATCCACCCCACCAGCTGATAGTTTCACCAGGATAGAAACTGGAGTCAGACAAGGTAAAACTGAAGGCAGTGGTGTAATTGAAAATATTTCACATCAAAAGCTTTTCTTTGTAAGCATTTGCCTCTTTGGCCTCAATAAGTCTGTCTGACAGGGTGTTGTTACAAAGACAAATCTCTACAGAATTATTCTTCCTTGTGATTGTCCATGTACTTTTAGTCAATCACTGAGTATTTCACTTACCTCTTTATTTACCTCTATCCAACTTATTGTCCATTGGATCATGCTGATTATATTCTCATGACAATTTATCAATCCGGCATTCTGATTGCAACAAAGAAAACTGAATTTGAGTAGTGTTACCTCTACGAAAGTCTGTACTGACGTTGACCTTGGAATTGAAATGCCAGGTCACATCATTAAAGATTAATGTTCTTTAAGGACATAGAGAAATGTGGCCATCAGTTATGTCAGAGTTTAATGCCATATGGTGTGCGGTACTATGCATTACCAACTTTCAGAAATACTTGGTTTAGTGTCACAGCATTTTTTTTTAATATATTTTAGGTGATGAGGTTTCTGTTCACTATGATCCAATGATTGCAAAGCTAGTTGTTTGGGCCGAGGATCGTCAAGCAGCACTGAGAAAGTTGCGATACAGTTTGCACCAATATAATGTAAGTAGAAGGAGCCCAGTATGATTTCAGATCTTGAGCTAACTTTGTGAACGTCTTAAGCTAAGAAAACACGGACAAAATACTGCAGTAAAACAAAAGTGGTTTCTAAGAGGGAGCCTACATTGCCACTGCCATTTCAGATGTATTATTTGTTTGCAGAGGCTGTATTTTTTCCTAATTTGCAAACTGTTCTCATTGGTGGAGTGAGTAGAGGTTAAGTATGAAGTCCAGTTTTACACATAGATTTTTAAGTTTGCAATATCTTCAATTGGATGATGCAGCTGGGACTTTGTAGAAGAGTAATGCTAAACAACATTTTCAATTGTAGTGTGAGCTTTCTCAAGCTTAAAGGAATTTACAGGTGGAATTTGTGTCAGATGATGTTTGCTTGTAATTTCTAATTTATAAAAACAATTACATTCTTAGAGTATACATGTGGTAAAGAAATAATGGAGAATTTTTAATGCTGCCAGTTCTCTTTAAGAAGTGGTCCCTTTTTCCCCTATAAAAACTACAGGTATTATATCTATTTTCAAAAGCAGAATTCAGAAGGTTTGACTTGGGGTGAGACTGAATATTATTTGTGCAGAATTAATTTACGGTTTTAAATCAACAACATAAACATGATTGAGGTACTGAAAATGTTTGGCCCGCTATTGTTTTAGCTAAAAACGAAGGTTACTGCAAGTGAAAGAGATAAAAGAATTCCCTTGTTTTTTTCCCAGAATTTTCTTAGTAGTTCTGTCAATAAAAGTTGACAGTACAATATGGAATCAGAGAATTGTTTAGGTTGGAAAAGACCTTGAAGATCATCAGGTCCAGCCGTTAACCCAGCACTGCCCAGTCCACCACTAAACCGTGTCCCTAAGTACCACGTGTCTTCTAATGCCCTCCAGGGATGGGGACTCAACCACTGCCTTGGGTAGTTACCAGTTTCACTGATTTCTCTAAAATAATTGGTTCTGTTTTCCTGTTGTTTGCTTAGATATTTTGCACAGCAGGAATTGGATAGTATCTAGTAAATTCATAAAAGTCACTGTTCCCATTTTTTCTATTAAAAGATCAAATATGGAATAGCTGAAAGTATTATAACTCATTTTTAATAAGAGGCACTTTTTATATTAGGAATGCTCTTTTGAATACTTAGGGCATGATTTGCTGAAACAGTAGGGTTTTTTTTTCCTAAATTACCTCCCGTTACTAGTGCTGGGAAACTTTCTTTGACTTCACAGTGGACAAAGGTAGTGTATTGAAAACAGAGTGCTTTCTCAAAGCTACTCTTGTGGCTTTTTTTTTCTTTTTAAAATAAATGGTTTCATTGGTAAAAAAACCAGACCAGTTGAATTAATTACATTTTATTGATAAACTTTGTGTTTTGATGGTGCTGTTTGAAGACAGATGCATCTGTCATCTGTGCATAAGTTGAGCAGAAAGCTGTACATTCATTCATAACTTCATTTCAGTTTGGCCATATGCTTCTTTTTCTTTACAGATTGTAGGATTAAGCACCAATATTGATTTCTTACTGAGCCTGTCAGGACACCCACAGTTTGAGGCTGGAAATGTGCACACTAATTTCATTCCTCAGCACCATGATGAACTGTTTCCAACCAAAAAGGCAACCCCACATGCAGTTATGTGTCAGGCAGCTCTAGGACTCATACTGAAAGAGAAAATGCTAACAGATGCTTTTAGAGATCAGTCAGATGGTAAGGATCATTCTTTTGTTTTGTTTTATTTTACTTGTGACTGGATGAGACAGTGCTGTGAGCTCATGTGCTATTATTTAATTTGCACGCTCCCTTTTTGCCTTACTTTGTGCCTGCTCAGGGTTCTGCATTCTGGCGTCTGTCAGATATTTACACACAGCGCAGACTGTAACTTTTGTTAAGGGGCAGATATTGAATATATCACCGCTGTAATGTACAGACTGCTTCCCACAGCACTTCAGATAGGCACTAACTGAAAGACCTTGGGATTCATAATTGGTGTCAGTGTGTACTCTTTGCTCTTTACAAGCATAAACAGTGAGTATCTGTCACTGTTATTCCTACGGTTGGCCCAAGGTCTTCAGAAGTAAAATTGACTTGGCTAGGAGTGGGAGAAGCAGTAAGGTTTAATGGAATGAACAGGCCTCCAGGAGCTGAACATTGTTGAGTTCTGACACTGATAATGGCTGTACCAGTGGGGCACGTGATTACTGTTAACAAAAACTTTGTATAAATCTAATGTATGCTGCCAACAGCCTCGTTAATTGTCTTTCCTCCTCCACTTTAACTATCCTGGAAACATGGGAGAGTGGGATTGGAAAGATTCCCATACACTGTTCCCTTGCTTCAAGAGGCGATGAACTAATCAGGCAATATCTGATAGCTGCATTCTCGGTAACGCCAATAGAAAACCCCTCAGTCTTCCCGGACAATTTGCTGCCGTGTTTGACTACTCTTACAGTTGGAACTTTCACCTAAAGGTTAATCTGAATCTGCTGTGGTGCAGTCGATTTCCCATGCTTTCTTGTCCCGTTCAAGGATGTGTTTGTGGAGAACAGTCAATATCCTCCTCCTTAGTAAGTGCTGTTGTTAGCGACATGTTTTCTGTAGGTTACGCAGCCTCAGCTTACTCGGTGTTGAAGCTTGAGTGAAGGATTGTCACTATCTATTACAGTGGTTCCCCAATCTTTTGTGTGCAATATAAATATATAAGTATGATGGTAGTAATCGTAGGGCAGTGATTTTATGGTGTAAGTCCTAAGTATTGTGTTTTGCCAAAGTAGAATGAAAGTAATGTGTCTGTATATTTTGTGTTTTAGATAAATTCTCACCATTTGCGTCCAGCACTGGTAGAAGAATAAATATATGTTATACTAGAAAACTGTCTCTGCTGGATGGGGAAAACAGTAAGTTACTAAAAAAGCGTGTGGAGGGAGAGGAGATACTTGATGGGTAAAGTTATGTCAACTGGTGCTTGAAAATTCAGGTTTAGAACTAGCAAATAGAAGCAGTATGAGTTTTATGCAGTTTAAGCAGGGAATTCACAGAATTGCATGATTAATCCACACTGTTGGATCTTGAGATATAAACCAATTTCAAATGGCGCTACTAATGTTCATCATTTAAATGAATAAGGTTGAGATTTTTAGAAGAGCTGAGTGCCATTGACTTTTTTTTTTCTTTCACTTTGGTGGGAAAGTATTCAGCACTTTTTCCCATCAGAAATCTGTTCTCTGTCCAGGTAACTTAGTATGGATTTCAGAGCATAACTTCAGGTGTTCATCTGTGAAAAACAAATTGTCTAGAATTCAGTATGAAATCTGCGGTATGTACTAAGCTAATCTGAAAATACTTGTTCTTAGTATTGGTAGGTCTCTTTTTTTTTTTTAAGTCAAAGAAGACTAGATATTGTTTATATGTCATTATTCTCTAGGTCTTATAATTAAATCTACTCACATATACATATTTTGTTTTATTGAACAGTTGTGGATGTAGCTGTAAGTTACAATCAAGAAGGGTCATACAACATGCAGGTACAAGTCCAATTTTTTCAGATGTTTCATTAGATAAAAGAATCAGTTTCCTGTAGACTTCTCTTGGTAGTAACTGTTATTAAAGTTGCTTGATAATTACCAATACAGGATTCCATTTTTGGTTTGCTTGCAGCCATTGTTGTAGACTATTATTTTGGCCTGAAATTATCTCTGCTAGATGCTGGATTGGCATGGAAGAGCTACTAAAATGCTTCTAAAAATAAGGCTAAGAAAAGCATTTGTTTTTCTAGTATTTAAGGATCTTACTTTTTATTTTTCCCTTCCTTAAATTTGTCTTTCTAAAACATTGGAAGTTAGATTTAAATCTGCATTTAAAAAGACACTTTTTCCACAGGACTCCTGCTTTATTTTGTGCATGAGATGGATCTCCTGTGGGATAAATGGAAGCTTTTTAGAGCACCATCTGTAAGATAACACCTTTTTTTTTTTTTTTTTTTTTGAAGATGGAAATTGGAAAGTGATTACCAAATGAGATGAGGAATGATGAGAGTAGTAAATCTTCTGGCTAAATAATTGAATGATGCCCCGTAGAATTGGATTCTTTCTCTGTCTACACTATAGAGATCCTACAGGAATCAACTCAAGATGCTTTAAACATAGATTTTTTTGTGTGTGTGTGATAGTCTCTTAATTGTGTGGCTTATGGGGGTTGTGTTTTGCTGAGTGTTGAATATACTTCTTGCGCTGCCTGGAGTCAAATGGGTTTTATCTCAAATTTGGCACCCAAAATGATTGTGTGCTCGGGAATGCAGTCTCTCTGTAGTTCAGTGTCTTGCTTCCAATATTCAGAAAAGGAGGATTATGAGAATAAGTCAGTATTTATGAACTGCTTAGTCTGTATAGAGATGAGCGTACTAGAAAAATAGTGAGAAAATTATTGTGCTTTCATGTGTATAACCACATGTTGGGTAACTCAAACTTTTACACCCTTATTTCTACTGATAGGAATACTGAGATAACCGACATCCCTCAAGTAAAACCCAGGTTATTCTGAGTGTATTGATTACATACGTAATGCAGGAGAGCTTTTACGCTTCAGACTTACCTCATATAAGTAATGTCAGCAAAAAATGAAAAGGGGCTGAAAGGAATGTAGAGTGGGGCCTTTTGGGGAGGGGAAGGGCAACTGGGAGAACGTAGACTCCCAGGGAAGAAGGAAGAATGGGGGTTGAGATGGAAATGGAGAGAAGCTGGAGATAAGGGATGGAGAAACAGAATGGGGAGCTGGTCACGAGGAGGACAGTGCCTCTGGAGTGCTACAGAACCTGTCCTGAGGCCAAGCAACTAGAGCAGGTTGCTGGGCCATGGAACTGGCAGGCGCTCACAGTGCTGCCCGGGGTTGTTCCCCTAATTTGCAACCCTGCTCAGAATACTGATCAAGCAAAGGATTTTTTCTCAGGGATCAATATCAGATCAGCAGTATCCTTTCAATGCATGTTGTAAGGTCTTCATTCAGTGGAAAAATAGTATGTGACTGTATAAATGAAGACTGAATTTTATCTCTACTCCTACCATCCTGAAAGACTAGCAAGTCTCTGATTCTTTGCTCACTGATGTTAGACGTACAACTAAAAAGATCAGTTAAATGTATTGCACTTACGTTCATATTCTTACTGTCTTTATATCCTGAAGTTGTGGCAGAGGTGCAATTTCCATTGCTGTAGTTGAAAGGGTTACCTACAAATCAATGACCTTTCCATTTGGTCTTTCTTTTGCAGTTTTGGTGTCTAACTGACGCTGTCTCCATTACTGCTCTCCTCTGCTCCTTTGTAGGTTTACTTGAATGGATTGTAGTTTTTGTATTACAGGCTTCCAAGACTGAGGAAGTTACCTGTCTTTTGGAAAGCTTTGTGGAAACTTGTGGTGTGAGGTGAATAGTATGGATTTTTCAGTTTGAAGAAAGTCAAGATGCTAGGACAAAATAAAAATATTAGATTCTAGTAGCATCGCTAAACAGAATATTCTGGTTTTTTGTTTTTCCTGAGAAATAGTATACCTTTGTATTTTGCTGAGTGCTATTGCATAGTTTGTGATAAAAATTGTCCTCGGAAAGCATATTAGCTAATCTTCTGAGCTCATTGCGTTGGATACAGAATACATTCTGTTAATTGAAAAATAAATGATACATAAGATTTTAAAAGATTTGGGTTTTTTTTTAATTCCACAATTATCTATGAAGAATCACATGTTATGAGTGTATACTACAAATACTAACTTTCGGTTTGTCGTATTAGAGTTCATGAAGGGTTAGGCTTTGTCCTTATAAAAGCATTTCACTTTCAGATTCAAGATAAAACATTCCTGATTTCTGGAGAGATCTTCAATGAAGGTGATTCAGTTTACTTGAAGTCTTCAGTAAATGGAAAAGTGTGTAAGTCCAAATTGGTCATTTTGGACAACACCATTTATCTCTTTTTTCCGGTAAAGTTTCTTTCTTTATTATCACAAGTATAAAATTTCAGAGTTTTACCCATGTAAATGAACAATATAAATTACAAAAGAAAGTGAAAGAGAATCATAATTTCAAGTTCTTAGGTGGTTCATACAATGTTTTGATACTTGTTGGATTTATAGCTATAATTAGAAGTTAGTTGCTTATGGTCAGTGAGTGAGAAAATAATTACTTTTAGAAAGAAAATACAATTAGGTGAATCAGTTGCAGATGATGGTTTGGGGAGGGGAACACAAAATATTAGTCAATTATCTAAGTTTATCATAGAATGGTAGCAATTATTTCAAACTGATTATTTTAAAGTACTTGTAACTGGTATTTTTATTTCCGTGTATTTAATTTTTAATATTAAATGATAAGAAAGAAATTGATATTGGTCTGAGGAAGGGTAACTTCAGCTAATATTAAAAAATGGGAATTATGAGTTACCATGGCATTATCTGCATTGCATGAATAATGGCATTTGAAAGAAAAGGGACCCTAATTTGCATGATTAGGCTGGTAATTTTTTATTTGCAGTTAAAAAGATTACAGGGCATTAAAGTAACTCAATAAAAATGCAATCTAAATAAATAAATTATTATGTATTCGTTTCAATAATTAACCACTAGCTCTGAGCCCCTTAAGACTTTCAGCAGAATGCAGTGAAAACTTTGCTGCTCCAGCGATGAGGACAATAAAACTCGTGCTGGAATGGCAAAGCTCAGTTTTCCTGTGGTATCAAAGTGGAGTCTGAGGTGGGGGATCTAGAAGAAATCACAGGAGTTTTAGGATGTGGGGGAGAACGAGTCTTTGGGACAAACTCTGGGTAGCAGGTCTGAGAGGGATCAGGGCATTTTGAATGACGGTGAGAATTTTTTGCTAAGCTTAGCACTGAATCCATTTTGTTGTAGATCGTGAAATGCTCATGTCGGCAATGCTTGGCAATGAAGATGCCAATGCCTTTCTTACTTGTTGCAGCAACCTGCCTACCCCTTGTGCAAACAGCCTTTACTCATTTTCTAAAGCCTTCTGCGCCGTTGCTGCGTGAATAGGGAAGGTGTGGGTTTGGGACAAAGCTCCACGTGGAGCCTCTGTTTCACAGGGGTAGTTCCTTCCTTGCTGATCCTTAGCAGCAGCAGGCGCGGCTTTTAAGGACTTAGACATGGGCACAGTAGTAGCGTGCCCACAGGTGTTTTGCTGCCCTGGCCCCAGGAGTCTGCCACCCTAAAGAGCTGACTGATTTGGCTAAAGCTGGATCTGTTCTTTCCCTGTATGTCAGCATGTCTACTGGTGGTATTATTTTATGTTGTTAACTCACATGCCATTGATTTTATTTCTCTAGGAAGGTAGTGCTCAGATTGGCCTTCCCGTACCCAAGTACTTATCTGCAGTAAGTTCAGTGGGAACGCAAAGTGGTGCTGTAGCGCCCATGACGGGCACAGTTGAAAAGGTAATTATAATAATACGGGTAGGAAGTGAATTCTCCAATACATATCCAAGTTCACGCTTCCAGAAATGGTGCTTGCTTCTGTACTGCCAGGAAAGAATGAGAGCCAGAAATGGCAGTGCTGTGTGGCTTCTCCCAATTGGAAAAAGCCCTGTTTACTCTGATTTCAGCAGCCACCCAGGAGTTTTTCAGGCTTCTAGTCATCTTTTTCTGGAGCTTTGGAAGATCTGAATATTTAACTAAGCCTACTACTTAAATAATTTTTCCTTCATCTTAATTACTTTCTAAGTCAAAGTTTCATGAAGTGTTAAAGGCTGTTTGACCGATTTCATCTAACCAAAAGAATGAGATGCTAGATGCACTTGCAAAAAAAGAAATATTCAGAAATGCCTTTTTTGTTAAGATGTGTGTTTTGCTGCTTCTGTTTCTGGTTTTGTTTCTTTAGCTCAGCAAGTCTTGTATATTTTTCTGTACAGTGGAAAAGTTTCAAGGGAAAAGAGATGTCCAAGAGAGTTTAGTAGTTAAAGGGTTCTGCTAGCAATAAAAAAGCATGAACCCTTTCACAGGGTGGAGTACATTGAATATGGATTGCTTACATGCTGAGTGAACAGTCTAAATTAAAGGTATTGCAGAAAAACTGGGTGGCTCCTGCAATCTTCTTTCTGGATTTTGTTTTAAAAACGACTTTGGTGACTGGCTCCAGGAAGAGGTGGTTCTCAAAATAGAAGCTCTTAAGCACAGAAAGCGTAGAATATTACATTGTCTCTTCTAGTGTTTCTTCTTTGATAAATAAATGGCTTCCTGGTCATCCTGTTACTGAACCTCTTTCTATAGCCTCCGACTCCCCTTGAGTATTATCTAGAGAACTCAGATACCCAGTTCAACAGTAATAAAGATATTATGAGGCTGTTTTGGAAAACCACAATCACTCAGTGGACTGTGCTAGCCAAGATCCAGCAGATGATTTTTAATGATACAGACATCATGATTTTTTTCCCAATTCTCTCTTGAATTGTAGGTGTTTGTGAAAGCAGGGGATAAGGTTCAGATTGGAGACCCTCTGATGGTTATGATAGCTATGAAAATGGAGGTGAGTGACATAGAAAAGGTTTTAATTACTGAGAAAATAAAAATCTGGTCATAATTTAATTATTTGTGGTTGCATTATTGAAGTATGGTGCAGATTGTAGCTTGCAGATGTCAGTATCACTTTATATGCTGTAAAACAAGTGTTGTCTGAGTAGATTTTAGAGGATTATATTTGCTGTTACTTTATTAACAAATGAAGATGATATAATCCATGCTATTCTGCAGGTGTTTTGACATTCATTTGGTTAGCTTTGTCAGTCCTTCTCTCCCCTCCCAAGAAATCAATAATCCTTTATTTTTCTAGTGGAAAGCTGTCTAGGTATCTCTCTTGCTCACTGTCTGTGATATAAGCATATGTAATGTCTGCAGTTACTTCATGCAGAAATTTAGCTAACGATGACTTTGTAAATATGCCCAGGATTTTTTTGCTTATAATCTTTTTATTATTATTTACATAAAGTTTTACCAAGAGCACACTAAAGACTCTTTGTAATTGTCCACATGGCATTCAGGGGACTAGTATTTTGGCCATTACATCTTGTCACATTGCTTGACCATGGCTCAAATTGCTTGAATTACAGTTTTTGTAGCCTGAACTGGTTTGGTTTGCCTATTAGCTTATTTTAAAATTCAGTTTGTGGTAGCAGAATTAACACTTGAGAAAATTCGCCTTTCCCTTATCATGTCCTTTTGTAAATTACACTAAAATTACATGAAATACATCATCTGTGCACTAAAAAAATTAAACCCAAAGTTATTTGCGATTGGATGTTGAATGTTTGCGCCTCTCCAGCTGATATCTCAGACTGACATTATCTGAGTTATCTTTTTTTTTCAGTTATGAAATATAAAATGTAAAATTTAAAAAGCAAATTATTATTTAAACGAATCCTTGGTTAGATGCGAGGATTCAATATCTAATATTAAATGTTTTTATATTAGACTAACCCTATTTAGAGAATTACCAAGAAACAAAACTTCAATGGAAAACTAACCTGATACAATGCAAGTAGACCAGTTTGGGGGTTGGTACGTAAACATGCTGTTCCTTTACTGTCACTAGTAGCTGTATTTGTATTTCATCTGGATTTTGCCAAATATCTGTTCAATAAAGACCCCTCCTGGCCAGCAAACAAAAATATCTTTAGTAAATCGGCAGATTCCTCTTAAGGGAACAAAATTGCTATATGATTAATGTTTTGGAGTAAAATTGTATTATTTCTGCCTGGTATTTATTATAATAACAAAAAGTATTAGTCAAGTAAAATAACATTCAGCTGTTCATACTTCAAAATATAACATTATATAGCATTTTTGTCCCCGGTATATTCTTATCAAAAGAAATATTGATGAGAAAATGAAACTTGAAAAAGGTCTAGGATAACATTTTAAAAGAAGGTTTAAAATAAATATACATGTCAGAGGAAGTAATTGTGTTCTGTTCTAATTGCACCAGAGAGTAATATTAGCATTTGCTGAAGGGGGTGGGGAGAAGAAAAAAGTACTCTGCCGGTTCACTCTTGATCTGTTTCTGTGCAGCATACCATCAGGGCTCCAAAGGCAGGAGTGATAAAAAAGGTTAATTTCCAAGAAGGTGCCCAGGCCAATAGACACGCTCCACTAGTGGAATTCGTGGATGAAGAGGCCGAGTCAAAATAAAATTAAAGGAAGGTGCATTCTATTTTTCTACTTTGCTGATTTTCTCTCAAGAGCAGACTTCTTCATGTTTTCAGCAAACTGTTTTGTATAATAGATTGAGGAATTGGTTTCCTCTGCACTTCCTACATAGTTTGACTGTAAATTATGCTGACTTTACTGAAATTTGGATATCACTATACTGTAATTCTGTATAGAACTCGTGGACCTCTGTGATTGTTGTTCAGTGGTTATGTTTGCCTGTGAAAAAGGCATTAGACTGGAAAAAGATGTGGAACTCTTAAAGGATGGGAGAGGTTAGTAAGGACTGTAAGTTACAGACAGCTAGGGTTCTTTTGACTACTTTTTCATTCACAGCTGCCTTTTTTCCCTGAGATGTGAGAGCATTGACCCAAAGGAAATCTGAAAGGTGACAGTTGTTTTATGAATTCATTTCTCTGGCACTGTTTGTGGCTTACGCTTTTGCCTGAATAAGGGAATTCAGGATTGTTCCTTAACCCAAGATCCCTCTCAGTCATTTTTGGTGCATCTTTTTTCCCCGTTTACCTCAATGAGTAGTGAAAACTTGCATTTCAAAAATTACTTTAATATACTTTGAAATATCTGCGACAAAGCATTTTAAAAATACATATTAGCATTTGCTACACTAATCGAAGCTGGAACGTCACTGCTTTCCAAAAATATCATTTGATCTTTAAACATGAAGTAGTAGCACAAAAAGATAAGCTTATTTAATACTTAGTGTGCCAAAATAGAATAACGACTTCAAAATCCTCATTACTTTTCGCATATTGTTCACTTTCTAATATATTACTTATTGGCTGGAATGAAGCATACCAAAGTCTTTATAACAACATGAAATATGACTCAGAATAATAGTCAGATTTTTTTATATCTGCAGTGTTGCAGAAGGGAAAATTGGTAGGTTTTTTTGATATGCGAAGAAAATACTTCTCAGACATAGCATACTGATCATTTGCCGTAAATTTAATTTAACTTGTTTAAAAAGCACCTCAGAAACAGGAAAAGGGAAAGAAAAAAAATATTTTGATTGTTGCAAACTTGCAAAATCTTTTCACCTTTTAGTTAAGGTGAGGTCTTGCTTGTCATATGAACTTTCGATATACTAATTTAAGACGATAACATGGTTTATACTGCAGAAAGAAGCAAACACAGATGCTGCAGTGATCCCAACCTTGTAGTTACATCTGTGCAAATGGGCCCTTGTACTTACCTGAAATGTCCTCTGCGAATCACTATACAATGTCACGGGGAATTCTCTGATCTGATTCTGTAACTGTGCAGCCTTGCCTGCGATGCAGACAAAAATTATAAAAACGTAATGGCTCTGGATGGTCTGTATATTAAAAATATACAGTAATACTTGTCAATTTTCCTTGTAATCCAATGGCCACCTAACAAAAATTACACTCCAGTGAGAGTGTAGAACATTGCCACAGTGATTTTTATTTACTGCCAAATAAAAATTAAGCTTAACTTTGAATGTTTGTTTCCATTTTTCTCCATTTTGTTCTTTCCTTGGTTGCTTATGTTTATGCATTAGAGGGTTTTAAGCAGCTGTTTATGTATCATCATCGGATATATGACAGACCACAATCTGCAGATCACATTTAGGAAGTAATAATCCAGACAGTCACAATGGGTTTCACAGCAGGTAAGTTTAATGACTTGTTTTATATAAAAATTGAATCTCCATGTAGAAATGGGAACTCAGTCCTGAAGAGACGCTGCGGCTTGGTATATATTTTTTTCTTTCTATGTGACATTGCTGTGTTTCTAGAACCACTTTGCTACACTGAATCTGTAGCAAAACATTAAAACTCACAGCATGAAGTTCTCCGTCCACTAAATCCGCACTGCTTGCTTCATCCAGCCAGTGAAACACGAGCATGTTCCTTGGAAGCCGACAAAATGTCTCCCTTGGGAATGAAGGGAGACAAATAATTTTACCAGTTTTAATTTTGCCTCACTTCTGAAAATTCGCTGTTAGGTTTTTTCTCTATAGGTTTCCACTGAGATCGGTTTTTCAAATAGTGATGGTTTTGTTTATTTTGGAATAAAATCTTGCAGAAGTCACTGTCAGAATTCACACACTTGAAATGTTGTGCTGCAATGTGATTTAATTGAACTTGGAGATGCGCAAAGAATTATTAAAGGTAGGTTGTTCCTGTAACCCAGAATTCTAATTTACAAAATATTCAGAAATTTTCTCTTTATTACAAATAAATCCTTGTGTTTATAACTGTGAGTTGATAAGAGCCATATGATAGTAACACAGCTGTAACTGAACTGTTGTCTGTAGAACACTTAGTGGTAGAGTAAGAAAGAAAAAAATCGATAATCGTTTAAAATGCAATATTTTTGTATTCGAGCTAAAAGGATAATCTCTGCCAGTTATTCGTTATCAATATACCTTTTCCAGTAGTGCTGTAGTTCTGATACAAGAGTCATAGATACTATGGAAGCAGTGAATCTGAACTGATTCTAAGTGTCATGATCTACTCCTGCCGCCAGAGGAGAGGGGACCAGGTCGCAGGATACGCAGTTCAGCCACAGTGGATAGTCTACAGGAGAGAAGGAGGGCATTAGCGTTCCAGACTATGGCTTCTGTGAGACAGGATCAGAGAGCAGCACTCAGGGAGCTTACTGGTCAGCTTGTTACACCAGGTATGTGACATCCTGCTTGGGAGCGTGAACGTTACCCTACCAAAATGACAGCCCTTCATAAACTCGAGTTACCCACCTCTGGGGATCTCCGTCTCTCTTGCGCTCTTCAGCTGCTGTACATTACTGTAGCTTATACCCGGGGAAGATTGTGGCGTGGAGCCCGAATTCTGGCTGAATCAGTGATGAGGACACAGGGAGTGGAAGGCAGGAGAGCAGGACTGTGTCCTCCTTTCAGCCACTGACTCACCGTGACTTCAGGCAAATCACTTAATAGATATTTGCCTGTGTTTCCTCCTATTTAATGAGGTTGATGGTAATCAAAACCCTGCAAAATCTGTGGACACGGTGATTTATAAATAATTGTTTTCCATGCTTGCTGGTACAAGTGTAATTTCAGATGTAGACTTTATTTTTACATGTAAGGTTGTTTTTACCCTTTATACAGTAAATATCTATAATAGTGAATTGTAAAAATAAAGTTTCCAATATGTATTGAATCCTTTGTTGCAATAGTTGTAACTGCCTAGTTACCAGAAAATCCTAGCTTCTGTCTTCATGATGATTAAAAAAAGAACACTCAAGTGTTTTGGCAGGACCATCAGAACTTAAGTCAATGGTAGGGGAAAAAAATGAAGTTGAGCACACTTTAGCTTTAATCTGTTTTCAATATAAACACTTCTTGTGCCAAAAAGTTGCTCTTGAAATGCTAATTGGTCTCTGTGAATGGCAGCCTATCTACTCGCTTAAAAAGTAGAGAAAGCAGGAGACGTTAACGTCCTAGAGCCAGCAAAGCTCCAAGGAGGGTCTGGTGAAAAAGCCTGCTGCTGAGAGCTCCATCCCTCTTTTGCCTCTCTGAAAAGGAGAGAGACATCTTATTCTAGGCTCTGCTGTTTCTGTCGCTCATCAGTGTGTACTGGCACACACTGAACAGTCATAAATACTGGTATGATAACTGCAGCCGAAGACCCTGCGCATTTTCAGTGTGCTAAGCGTTCCAGAAACATAAGGCATAGCTCTTGCTCTATAGACTTTTAAAATGAGATAAAATATGAACTAGAATAAACCAATTTAAAACCAGAGCTGTTATGTACAGGTGTGGTTAATGCATGTTTTCCTTGAAGTGTGCCCCACTGTATTGACGTTGATAGCTAGTCACGGGCATGGAGGTTAAAATTTGCCGCTTAGATATCAGAAAATTAGTATTGGCTGGGTTGTGTAGACACGTTCCCAAACACCGTTATGACAGTGTGAGGAGTGGAAAAGGCTGAATGTGCGTGACATGTATGGCGGGAGGCAAGAGTCCTCTTATTACCCTTGCTTTGTGTGTCTGCATTACTCTTGCAGACTGCTTGCATCAAGGCAAAAGGCTCTGCCTTCTATACATACAACTTAAATTACTGTTTCATACATTAGTAGCAAAACGTGTGCTCAGAATTCAGATGGCTTATTTTTATTAAGTTGAACAATTAAAGATGGCACATAGAGAAAACCCCTGTGATAGGGAAGTAATTGTGTCAGTATCCTAGATTCTTGAAATCACCCAGAATTCTTTGTAGTGAGAACAGAAAGCTGTTTACGGTTCTGAGGTGTAGGTTTTAATCATGAAATCATAGCCATGATGGCACTGTCTGGTTTGTAGCTTGGGAAGTTTCAAATCATTCTGTTTACAAAGATCATACGGTGTTTACAGTTCTGAACTGAAATGTCAGTATCTCATCAGAATCAACTAGCTTTCTCAATTCATATTGCCCGCTCATTTCTTAATTCCTGTTATTTAAAATGCCTTGATTTTAGTCTATGCATCTCGGTACTTCTGATGAGTTCCAAGAAAATACAGAAGTCTTGCAGTCTGTTGCCTGTTAGGTGTCTTGGAAAGTCTCAGTTTATTCAGGCCTGCCAGGGTACAGTTAGGTACATGAGAAGTCTTCAGACTTTCTTAGGCTAACTGACCTGACCTCTCTCCTTTGTCCCATAAAGCTGTCCTGCTCCCTCCCAGAGATACTGTCATGTGGAACCCAGCTCCTAACAGTGCCTTCGACTGGGTGTAGTAACTTGTATCTCGTGTAATGGAGGGAGGATGAAAAAGTTAATGGAGGTGAACACCCTTCCCTGCAACCTATTAACAACCATCTTCAGATACTGGTGATGTGCCAGTTTGCAGGTTAAATTGCGTAGACACCGGCAGGAGGACTCAGACTGTTTACTTCCTCTCTGCCGCTTTCAATACAGAAAAAATTATATAGGCCGATGTGGACGTTCCAACCGCATCAGCTGAAGAGCGGACAGGAGCAGACCGCGGGGTCTGTACCTGCGGACGCTAAGGACTTCGTGCCTTTAGAGTGGCATTAAATCTCCTTGTGCAGGACAGTTGATGGGACTTTGTTCTCTTAGTCGAACATGCGGCCAGCGTTTGCAGGCAACGGGCCATTAGTCATAACCACTTTATGGCTATTCCATCAGTGTAAGATAAATTGGTGGTTTCACTTTCTAGAGCGTAAAGTAGCTGACAAAAAGAAGTGGGGGTCAGAAAGACGCTTCTAGGCCAGGCTGTCCCAAGTTATTGTTATCCTCCGTGGAGCTTTGGGCCTCTTCCTTGGAAAGCGCTCTAAGTGGAAGTTCCCAGCGAGGGGATGACACTAAATGGAGTCTGCATTGGCTCAACGTGCGGCTTGCTTCTCTGTCTGCTGGAGAGCTCGAGTCAGTGTAAAACAGATCAAGGTTCTATTCAGAACTAGGCACTTGACACACCTGGATTTAAAAAATCCCTGACTGGTTCTCCTGGGGTTCACATGAGGTGATAAAACATCACTGGATCACACAACAAAACAAGACAAGTATGTCAGCCTTACCATAAATTAAACAAGTCGTCATGTTACTGTGGTCACAGTGATTATGCTGCATGCAGATTGCCCAATGAATAGTATTTCCTTCTAGTCTGCATCACTGAATGTGTGCGTCATGTTTACAAACACCAGAGCTGTTTAGCACTGGTCTGACTTCTGTGCCGTCCTGGATGGAGTTGTACAAAAGCTGACAAGTAACGAGCCCAATTTAGACAACTTATTCTGAATATGTACAAATATGCTTTTTGGCAGCTTCATGGTGCCCCTTGCTTTACAAAGCATCTGTTTTTCTCAGAAATGCTAAGGGTGAGATTCAGACAGCGGACACGTCACTAAAGCTCAGATCTGCATCTGCGGATGTACAGCCAGCCCGTAAGCACATGGACACGAGCGGAACTGGGGCCACCTGACTGTGTCCTGAAGCGTGTGCTTGCGGGCTATGCCTACTGCAGCGGGCCGTGCACGGAGAAGATAACTCGGACAGTCTAATCAAACTGCCTCAGGCTGAGGCACCAGATAGCCTGGCCGTGGTAGCCAAGAGCTCTGGGTAGGCTAGCTTACCTTGGCCTCTGCGATTCAGACGTACCTGTGGAAGCACCCTGGAAGTCAGGACTGAAGAGCATGCTGTAACTTCCACTAGAATGAGTAACACTAGACTTCCAACCTAAATGGCAGCAGGAAGCCACTCTTATTCTTTTCTCTGTACAGTTTCACCTTATAACTGAACTTAAATTGAAAAAAAGACAACCACAGTTGCAAAACAGCGGCATGCACACTGGGAATAGCGTTAATTTGCATTTCACTTTTTTTTATATTTTGCCTGCCCTAAGAAGCCCCTGCGAAGCAGTTAAGTATGATTTTCCATACCTTGTAAGATGGGAGTTCATAAAGTAGAGGAATTTAGTAAGTTAGATTAAATCACAAGTCAGTCAAAGCTGGAAGCAGAGTCCAAATGTCCCAGGAAAAAAAAGAGCAGGAACAATTTCTGAACATTAAAGTACGGAGAACAACTGCCACCAGACCTGCAACTAATTTAAAAATTGCTAATTTGTAACCCAGGCAGATGAAAATAATGGATTGAACTAAAAGTTGTAGCAATGGTGATTTTTTTCAAGGAATGTTTTTAAAGTAAACATGACTTGAATGCATAAAATCAGGTCTTGTAGACAATACCTGTGAGTCTGCTGATGCAAGTAGCACCTTATTAAAGCTTATGAGCACTCCTGTATGTGAAGTTCCTTGTGCTCTTGAATATTTGTAACATCGGGCCTTAATTTATTAGGAGTTTAATCTAAAACTCATTGAAAACAAAGCTAAGGACAATGCTGATTTCAGTCCCTTTTTAATTAGGACCTAAACAAGAAAAGGTTAAAACTATGTTTAGTACTTTATTCAGTGAACAAAAGCAGCAAAACAGAAAATAAAAATACTTCTTCAACGTTCTTCTAAGTTAAAAGAATCTTATGTACAACTTGTTAAAAGAATAGGAAAAACTACACACAAACGCACCGTGCCCCCAAGCACGCACTCGCGCCCCCCCGACCCTGCAATGTAGCAAGTGAGCGGGTCACAGACACTGGGGAACAAGCAGCCTCTTCTAAATCCCACCTCTGTCCTGAGGAATCTACTGCAATCGTAGTTCACCTCTCGGGTTGTTCTTGCGTGTCGCAGTAATTCTCAAGAGGGTGTAATTTGTGTCTTCGGGTCGCGGGGGGCTGTCACAGCACGTTACAGCGACGGCAGTTAGCTAACCCAATGAAACGGGCTTTCAGGTCTGGCTCTGTCCCTGCTGCCGTGGTTCAGATGGGCTGGGCTGGTGCGCAGGCTGATGGCTGTTCACACCGGCCGCTTTGCAGCCATCCTTGATTTCAAAACCAGGCTTTTCAGAAGGATTCCTGGTACCCAGGCAGCTAGCGTCTCTCAGGACAGCTGAATTCACACCTATTTCTATATACTTACTATCAAGACAACAATTTTATTGTTTCAGAACACCAACACAATTGGACACTCCACAGGACAGGCCCGATTCTCCTCCCCAAGCACTACTTTAACTCCTCACGCTCCATCTAAGCTTAGCTCTGACTTTCAGTGAAATAAGTGAGAAGCAATTCGTACCCTTTTCTGTAAAAACATACCTGTAACCCCTGTACGCCCCTCATGAAGAACGGCTTTCGGAAGTTGTAATTTCTCTGTGGTGTGCGCGGTCGTACCGGTCACGTCACGTAAAGACAGAAGCTTACTTTAATAGCTCCCAGCTCAGCAGGAGATGAGACAACAAGCATCAGATCTCAAACCTTTGTCCTTCCCGGCAAGCAGTTTGCCGCCACTGTGAGTTTTATCAGCAAATACTCTGCTTCCCCAAACCTTCTCGCTGCCAAGAGTCTGCAGTAGATAGAGTAAGCTTTCCTGGGAAAAAACAACTGCCTGGGATACTGGTACAAACTGTGATTTAACCCTCGCAGCCTCTTTTCCTAGGACATCTGTGCGTCTGCAAGAAGGCTTCCTCTGTCGACAGCCCCTTGGAAGCAGCAGCTGCCCCGAGGGGATGGCACCCCTCGCCGGGAAGGCTGCCCAGCGCCGAGGCGGCCCCCTAAGAGCTCGCCCGCAAGGCCGCTGCCCCCGGGCTGCACAGCGGCCGCCTCCCGCCCGCCGCCCCGCCGGCTCTGCCCGCTCCCGCTCCCGCTCCCGCTCCCGCGTGGGGCCGCCGCCGCCCCGCCAGGCCCCGCCGCGGCGAGCGCCCCGCAACGTTCCCATGTCGGGTCCTTGCGGGAACAACGTAAGGGGTCGTCCCGGCAGGAGAGCGGACGCGGGGTGACGGCGGGTGCCGGGGTGAGGAGCCGGCGGGGCCCCGGGCGGCCCGCGGCCCTGAGGCGGCGGGACCCCACCGCGCCTGGCCGCCCCGCAGCCGCCCGCTCCCGACCCCGCAACAGCACCGAGCAGAGCGGGGAGGGGGCTTCCCCCCCTTCTTCCCCCCCTTCTTCCCCTCCTCGGGCCGAGCCCCCCCGGTGCGGCGCGGCGCCCCCCACCTCAGCTGCCTGCGACGACCGACCGCCATAGGCGCCGCAGCCCCAACCGCCGCGCTGCGGGCGGGGGCCGCTCCCCGCCGCTCCCGCAGAAACCCGGCCGGGGCCGCCCCCCGCGGGCAGGGGAGGCCGCCGGGCCGCTCCCCGGTGGAGGCTCCCGCCCGCCGCGCCGCGGCCGCGCAGCGCCGGCTCCCTGCGCGGGGGATGCGCCGCACTGCGCATGAGCGGGAGGCGGCGGAAGGGCCCGTGAGGAGCCGGGAGCCGCCGCCGCCGCTGGAGGAAGCCGTTGCCGCCGCTGCCGCCCTCAGTCTCCGCCTGAGCCGGGAGGGAAGAGGCCCGCACAGCCCTCAACATGGTGAGCGTCCTCCCGGGTCGCCTCTCGGCCCGGCCCGGTGCCCCGGGGACGGCCAGCCGGGGCGGCGCCGCAGGGGCAGCTGGGGCCTAGTCGTGGCGGGCCGGGAGCGGCTCGACGGGAGCGGCGAAGGGGCCGGTCCCGGGGGCCCCGCAGCCGGGCCATGGTGTCCTGGGGCCGTGGGCTCACCGGCCCTCCCGCCAGGCAGGGCGGGGAGGGCGTGCGGGGCCCGGGAAGGGCGGCGCGGTGGGCCGGGGCCGCGGGGCCGGCGGGCGGGAGGCTGCTGCTGGACGGGGGCGAGCGCCGGGGCCTAGGTGGGGGGCGCCGGGATCTCGCGGAGGCCTCGGCGGCGGGGCTCTGTCAGGCCGCCCGCGGCGAGGGGCTGCTGGCTCGCACGTTGTGTGCGGGTTCGGGCGCCTTGGTGCGGGACGGGGGCTGCAGCGGGGCTTTGTGGGCAGCTTGGCCTGCGCCCTGTGCGGGGTGGAGAGCAGCGGTGACCGGGGAGAGCGCGGGGCTGCCAGACCCCAGGGGCTACTCGGAGCTTGCTGCAGGGTTCCGGGCGGCTCCGGGCCCATGAGGTGCTGTCAGTTTACTGGGAAACTTGGATATGTTGACCTTCCTTGAACTGGGGTTATGTTGGGGAATTTCTGGGTAGTTATTCTGAGGCTTTGGTAAGGCTCCTGTTGATATGAGTGTTGTACAGGAAAACCTATCTATCTTGCATTTTCTCCATAATATTTTTCCTTATAGCTGAGGATTTGCTGTGGGCTATCAAATCAACTGCCTTCGTCCCTTCCCTCTTCTAGAGGGAAACTGCAGTGGTTGGAACAAAATTTGCTATTTTTGGTCACCTGAACAAAAGAAAAAGACATTCCTTAGCTTTAAATAAGGAGGGTCCTTATTGTCTCTTGCACAGTGTCTTATGCACCTGAGGGAACATGCTTATAGTCGTACTTCTAGGCCTCCTCTGTATACAAAAGTTGTACAGCTTTTGCTACAGCTGTACAACTTAAAGTAGTACTTTTCTATAGCAGCCATATTGTCCTAGGAAGGGTGTAGGAGGGAGTCTAAGATCCACTGGTGTACGCTTACTGGTGTATAAATATATCTTATACCTGCAGTTAATATTATTCTGGCGAGTGGTGTTAAAAGCCTATTAAAAAAATAAAAATGTCACCTTTAACTGATGGAGTTATGTTGGCATAAAAATTTGGTCAGCCAGGATTAAAATAGTGATGCATCACGTAGACCTCTAATAAACTTGTCACTATGTTACTAGTATAATTTTTAATTGAATAGTTTGATGTAGATCTTTACTCGAGTTTTTTATGGGAGCTTAAAACTAAAGTCTGGGTAAAGTTCAGACTGTAGAGGTGTCTTATAGTAATTCTGCAGTTCTGGGACTGTCTCAAATAGCACTTACGCAGTAGCGTTACACAACTTTTTATGAAGACTTTTTTCCGTAAAAATCACCTGGAGCTGTCTCACAGTATATCCAGTGTAGGTAAGCAAAATACGCAGTTGATGTCTTGTACATACATATGTTACCGGCTGGCTATGTGGTTAGAAATTTAAATTGAATAATACTGTAGTAAGTCGCAATATAACAAATAGTGAGGCACGTTATTCTGAGAATAGCTTTTTATAAGAAACAGCAGAATCCTATCTGCTTAATCTTCTTGGAAATAGTTAACTGAAGAACTAGCAGATATATTCTGTGGAACAATACTATACTGATAGATTGGTATTTATCAGATTGGAGGGGGTATCTGAATACTCTAGTCATGGCCCCAAGCGTAGTTGTTAGGCACTATGCAAACAACTGTTTTCCAGGTTGTGCTTGTTGACTCCAGCACCCCAGTGAAAGGATGACATAGACACTGAAGTGGGGCTAAATGACAGGCTGCAGCTTTTATAAGTAGTAAATACAGGTATGAATTGTTCCTAGCGCCCAGGTGTAGGATTCTGTACCTATACTTGTGGTATGTCAAAATCCTCTATGTAGTTAGGGGGAAGAGTAGGGAGACTTCTTCACAGAGATCTGAAGATGTCCATCCAGAAACATGAGATTCAACGCTGCATTTTTCTGCCCGTGTGCACTACTGCTCTGGCTAGTCCTTCCAGTGGCTGTGGCAGGTTTTCCTGCGGCTGGGTTGCTTGGTCCAGCACAGCAAATGCTGCGGCAGAGGTTCCTGCAGCTGGGGCCTGGCTCCTACTCGCCCATGCAGCACCGCCCGTCAGAGCGCTAAGTCAGAGGCTCTGACTTAGTCTCCCCAGTGTGCGTGTGGCCAGTGCTTTCTGGACAAAGGTTTCCTGGCTTCAAGCTGTCTTTGTTCGGTACCTGGAAGGGAGACCATTACAGCAGCCTGTTAGGCTCGCTCTGGCCATTTAGGTAACTTGGAAAGTGTTTTCTGTCCAGTGCTCAGGTACACCGTCCTGGCAGTGTTCCTTGGGTTGCTGATAGCAATCTGCCTCTCTTACCCACATTTTCATTTGATCTGAGCAGCATCTGTAGAAGCGGCCTCCTTCACCTTATTTGTTGGTATGCGACTGCTTCATCTTGTCCTGAGGACCAGTAATGTGCCTGTGAATCAAGACCGAGCAGCAAGCTGGTCCATTATACTCTACGCCATCTTCTCTGAGGAGAAGAGCTACTACCTGTGCTATTCTGAGTGGTTTAATGAATTTAGGACTATGCATGATAATCAAGGCAAGTGTGTGAGTAGCCATGTCTTTATCCAGAGCCAAATGCTAACCTTATCTCTATTTACATGATCTATTATATTATCCAGTTCGTGTTCTCTGAAGAATATTTCTATGCTGATAAACACATAATTTCTGACTGCAAACCTCAGGTGACAGGAAGTTGTAAAGATTTAGTATTACAAGAATTTCACGTCTGACGCTGTCTCCTGTAATGTTACTGTACTTCATGACATTGTTATGTAGTGTTTAACTCCACAAGCTATTCTGCAAGGCTGGTTTGTATGGTGCATATTCATGTCTGTAGTAGTTTGTTGATATTAAATGGTTTTGGTTCTCCCGTAGAAAAACTTCAGATTCTTGGCATTACACTTAGGATGGAGTAGTCTGAGTGCTAGACAAGATGGTGCATGATCTTGTTTCCTCTCCCAGCTTACCAAAGAACCCTTTGAACTTACACTGTAAAATCACTTTTATCTAGAGCCATGAAAAAATTATTCAGGACTATGAACTACTCTGAAAACAAGGTGTGAAATTTATTGTGTAGCTCTTGATATTTCACTCATGTTTTATGGTGCCAATGCAAATATAAGGTATGAATGTAGCTTCTAATGGCTGGATAGAGCTTCTGCTCTGGACCAGAGTTAAGAATGCTAAATGACTGACAGCTTTATTTTGTCCTTTTTTAATTGAAAAAGCCCTGATTTTTGGTGTTTCCTTCACCTCTCAGGTTAACATGAATTACGTTAAAACCCTATTACAACTACTGCATTCTTCTGGGTAGCTGTATATTGATCTTCTACGGAAGACTTTCTGCCCATATGCAAGTACTAAAATAATTTTATGCACTAAAAGAACATTAGAGGGTGTAAAAAGCAACTTTGATTTTACGTTGCTTGTGATTTTTTCCCTTGGATTTTATATCTCAACAGACTTTGTGAATTTTTAAGTTCTGTTCTGTTCCACTGCAGACAAATGGATTTCACATCAGTTTGAAACAGCAGCTTGAGAATGTCCTGACGATCTTAGTTTGTGTGCCCTCTTTTCGAGAAACTGCTGTAGAAAATAGAATGTAGTTGAAGGGCATGTTTGTTTACATTACACAGAAACAATGGCTATTTACTTTAATTGCTTTTGTCTTTAACTTGGATTTTATGGGTTTTTTTGGTAGTATACATGTATGCCATGACAGTTGGTGGATTAAAATGTAATTCAGCATATTCATAGACGTGATTAACTTTTGTTGTGATTAACTTTTTTGTTTTCTTATCAAACAAAGAGAAATACTCATGATTTTGCCTTTTAAGCTTTAGCCGTGTGTTTGTTGAATACAAGCAGTAAACCAGGTTGTTTGCCGGTGTCTTGTACGTTCCTGTAATGGATACAGCCCAACGTGGAATGATTCAGACGCTGTAAGGGAGCAATATTCTCTTGACCATTAGTGTCGTATAAAGAGGCGACAAAGCCGGCGGTCGTGATCCGTAAGGTTATTACAGGCACGAGCCGGTTCTTCTGTGCGTGGGCTGAAGTTATTCTGACATCACTGGGGTCCTTGGAGAGTGCAAGGATGCCTCCCGCAGCCAGATCTCTTGCTGGGGTTTAAATGCAGGTAGTATAAAAGCCTAGACTTTGTGGAGGTTGATACTATTTTAGAAAAGGCTTTTTACCTGTCACATGCATGGGAACTTAACAGGCTTTTCTTTGAGTCCTGACTGAAACAAAAGCACAGATGTCACATCGTTCAAATTCCTTTAGTTAGCAGTGAAACTAGCAGGAATCAGAGCATCTGTAAGCTGGGAAGGGAAAGGTGAAAAGCAGTTACTCATTAAGGAGTAACCGTGCGAATGCCTTCTTTGGGGGCCATAAGGAATTTTGGGCAGGGATGCTTCAAACCGAGCATGCACTGCTTGTCTAGCTGGCAGCTGCATATAACCTTTGAGCGAAGTTCAAGAGCAGGGTTTTGGTAGGAATCCTCTGCTCTCTAGTCCGGGGAGCGTGGGACAAAGGTTGTTACTGTTTCGCGTGGACGTTACCCAGGAGAGCGGAGCCCTCGTACGGATATTAGCTGTCCAGAAATGGATGACTAGTGTTGATGACTAGTGTGCAGAGCTGATCTTTGAGGTGACTAAAAACTGAGTGTAGAAGGTAAGGAAAAACAACCGTATAGTCAGAGGTGGCAGGTCAGTTCTAGCGTTCTTTTTTTTTTTCCCTGGACTGGGAAAGCTTACTCCCCTAGACAGGGGAGTGTCAGTCTGAGGCCAGAAAAAAAAAATACTTGGGGAAAAAAAGCCCAAGTATTTTTTTAATTTTTATTTTTAATCTTTCACTGAAGTATCTGATACCAGTCACTGTCAAGGATGGGTTATCGAATTAGAATTATCAAATTTAGTACTTGATGGGGAGAGGCAAATTTTCATGTTAAAATTAATATTATATCATCAGATGTTCATGGGAAAGATTTAATTATTCTAGTTTTAAGAATCTACACAATGTAGCTTTTCACTTAGAGAAGTCATTCTCTGTTTTAAAAGTAAGTTCACCTCCTGTCTTTTATGACATCCTCATTATAAAAGATAGCTTGGATACCACACAAACTTGATTGAAGGCTTGCAGATTTGAATTGTTCCTTTTCCCCTTACCCCAAGGGGTAAGACTTACTAGAAAATTCGTTGCACTTGTTTTCCGTTGGTTTTCACTTGTATATTTTAGCAAGAAAGATAAATAAAATTCTGTCTTCCCTTTTAACTAGTGCTGAAGTTGGGATATTTTAAATGGATTGCATTGCATTACAGCACGTACAGTTGCAGTGTAAGGCATTTGTTGCCTGATGACTACGGGATTAAAGGTTATACAGTGCTCTGGCTTCTGTATTGCACACTTAAAACAATAATAGACTGTTAGAGCTCGGCTTCTAGAAATAGCCCTTAAAAGTGCAGAAGGCTTGGAACCTGTTCCTGCTTGAAGTGTGGGTTTTTAATGTGATGAAAGAAGAGCTATAATAGGATAATAAAAACTCAGCAGTATTTTCATCTCTTGCTGTCCTGTAGTAGGCCTTCAAAGAGTTGTCCAGTGACTTAGGATGTGGAGTGTCTTGTCCATGTTGGCAAGCTTCTGCGGAAGCATTCATCAAATGTAAAGAAAGGGCTTTGCACTCCTTCACTAAAAATAAACTTGTATTTGACCAGTAAAAATATAGTTATTCCAGAAGAAGATTATGGCTGAACAGTGGGATTAATTGCATCTTAATACATTACTGAATGCTGTACTGATTAGTGTCATTAGCTGCTTGACTCTTGGCAAATTCAGTGTTCTTTTTAAAAAGGTTTTATATTGTTGCTGTCACTTAGGGAGCGCAGGAGGATCTCATGTGCATAGATAGGATTTAAATTTTTATCATAATAGTGATTTAAGCTGCAATTTTTTGATCTGATTTGCAGTCTCCTTTTATGTGACAACACGCAAAACCCACTACCTTTTGTGGTCTTGGGCACCCACGGTGAGGCCCTTGTACACTTGTTCCTTGACTTTTTGTTGTATGTCATTGCTTTTAGAGCTTACCCTTGCAAGAGTAGGGCAGAACAAAGCCTCTTGAGGTTTTACAGACTACTCACTGTTTAATAGGGCTATGCATACTGGTGTGTACATGTTAACAAACAAACCAACAAACCCCTAGTGACTACAGGCACCCACTTTGTCAAGAGAAGCAAAGCAAAGCTAAGGTCGTAAGGGTGACTGCTGTGCAGTGCAGCTGAGCCTGTGGTGATGCAGCAGTCTGGCTGTGTGGAACTGATTCGAGGAAGCTGGTAATTGATAACAGAAAATTAGCTTTGGGATTGTTTCATCTTCATTTGGGATTTTATTCAATGGTTTGTTTTAATATATCTGACTTTACAATATATTTTCAAAAACGGGAACTAAAAATGCGTTAGTCATTTCCAGAAGTCATTCCACATGGCTTTGTCGGAGTCAGTAATATTTGGGAAAGATTAAGCTCGATATTGTAAGGTGCCGAATGTCTGCTGTGAAATTCAAAACGTGCACAAGTTGTCAGCAGTGGGCCTTTGCAGGAGCTGCTCTGGTGGCTTGACCTTTACCTGGAACCACTTCTGAAAACCTGAGTTTCAGAAACATATTTGTAGTAAAAGGTCCAGTGTGAGAAATTTATTCAAGAGACTGAAATAAAGCAGCAACACATTATAACTTTAAAAGTAGTATAACCTAACTAATATCACTGTGTTTAAGTCTGCAGTGTGTGCTAAAATTTTGGCTTCAGCTAAGTGTTGTAGATATAGGGGTTTTTTGGTTGGGGGAGGGATTTTTTTTTTTTTTTTCTTTTTTAAAGGGATCTTAAATTAAGGGGTATTGGTCTGTTTAGTGTATTATGTGGGTACCAGTTTAAGCCAAACATGATGCTCTTGTAATTTTTTTTAAAGGTGTAACTCTGAAGCTGGTATCTTAATACTCTTATGAATAATAGTGTTCACATTCATTGTCATCAAGCAGCAAAAAACTGATTTTGACTTTTAGGGCAGATGAATTTGTTCACCTGAAGCATTAGTTCTTTTTTCTAATGATGATGCGATTGGACACTATTTATCCTTTGGAATGAAGAGCTTGAGCTCATACTGCTCCTAAACCATTCCTTCTTTGGCTGAGGATAGTTTATCACGTCTAGAGATTTTTCTGGCCTTTTTTCCGCATACTCCCTGAGAAGGAGCCGTGCACCTGGAAATTACGATGATGAACAGAATATACAAGTTTTGGTTAGAACGCAAGGTAAACTGCAAATGAAATATTTGTGCCGAGTAAGAGATGCAATCCTGACTTAAAAGGCAGAACTTTTATTTACCAAGTTGTGACGTTGGGAGTCTTTTTGCTTTGAACTTTAGAACTGAATTTGGATTTAGTGCAAGAGCTGTATGATTGCTTTCCACTGATCAGCAGTTAGTTTTGTGTAACTAACTGCCTTGAAACCCTGAGTGTGCTTCTCCTCATCAGAAATATCCTTGGAAATCACTCTATGCTGATAAATGGCTGGCAGCAAGTTCTCCGTTCAGTTTTGCGCTAGAGCAGAGAGGGATGTCTCTTGGCCTGGGCAGGAGGCCTGAAATTCCAGAGCTCTCACCTTGGCTACTCGCTCCCCTGCCCGCCTCCAGCAAAATTACTTACCCTTTTTTTTAGCTTCAGTTGCTGCACCTGTGAAATGGAGACAATGCCTCCTCACAGGAATGTTTTGCAAATTATGTAGGTGGAGTTGAGCACCTTCAAAGTGAGAAATCTGTTTTTAAAAAAAAAAAAAAAAAAAAAAGTCTTTTAAGATATTTTGGTGTGTAGCTCCCTGAAGCGGATGACCCGGCCTCGTTCCTTGCCGCCGTCAAGGGGTGCGTCCAGAGACCCCGGCGCTGGCCGCGTGGGCGCGCGCCCGGTCCTGCGCGAGCTGGTGTTTCTGGTAGTTCGGCAGGCGGGACTGAATGAACGCCGGCCGCTCGTTCAGCGATGGTAAGCTGCTAAACGGCCTCTTCTGCCGCATCTCTGAGGCAGTTAATCTATCAAATTTTTGATAGCCACGGGCTTCCTTTAGGCATCTCAATTGCCCTTTTTTGGTAGGTGTAGCATTCTTGTATTAAGAGGAGAATGCTTTTTTTCTTTTTAAAAAACAAAAATTGGTTTAAATAGAAAGGTGTCCCATCTTACAGCTGTATATGAATTTGATATGCCCTTCAGCGCGCTCTCCAAATATGCAATAAGAATACCCATTTTTTTATTTCTGTGATTGCTTTGCCAGCATGATTTGTGTGGTGATTTAACTCAGTTTTGTTACAATGTAAAGTACCTAGAATGAAGGTAAGTTTAAATTTAAAAAAAGAAAGAAAGAAAATAAGTGTTGGTTTGAGTGTCTAACTGCCGCAGCAGTTAGGGAAAGTCTAATTGCTTGGGAAAATTATAAAAGGTACTGATTTAAAAATATTGACAATACGGATGTTTTTTTTCTTTTTTTTGTCCAGCAAAACATTTCTAGTTACAGTATTGTCTGTTTTTACTAGAACAAGTTGAAATCATCACAGAAGGATAAAGTGCGTCAGTTTATGGTCTTCACGCAATCTAGTGAAAAGACAGCGGTGAGTTGTCTGTCTCAAAATGACTGGAAGTTAGATGTTGCAACAGACAACTTTTTCCAAAATCCTGAACTTTATATACGAGAGAGTGTTAAAGGATCATTGGACAGAAAGAAGTTAGAGCAACTATATAACAGATACAAAGGTGAGTACCCTGAGCTTTCAGGCTTATTTCCTAGCTGTAGGTGTGTATGCTTAATTACAGTGTATCATTGCAGCCCTGCTCTTGTGCTTGGAAATCTTAACCGGCTCTTTCGGCTGTGTTTTTCTATTACTAGTAATACAAGTTAAAAGGGGAACATATGTAGGCTTCTGCTTCACACGGATTACATGCAGTTGCTTTACATGCCCTAAATATGTGTACATTTATACAAGGTTAGGGTCTGGAGCTGGAATTGTGTGTACAGTGAGTAACTGTAATGATTAATGTGAATTTTAGGTGATTCTTCTGGGGAAAGCATGTCACTCAGGACTCGCTCCTGACAAAGCGAAAGGTTGCATACCAAGGATGGATTCTACCTTAATTTTTATTCACCTTGTGCTTATTATCAGAGCGGAAGAGAAAACAAAGTCTCTTTATTTGTTATATAGCCAATGTTCAACTGATGATATCCTACCACAAACAGTGAAGTGGATTCAGTACAGTAGAACAAATTCTGTGTTTTAGCACTTTAAAAAAACCTAAAAATGAGTGCTACATTTTCTGTCAGTTCTCGTATGCACGCATAATCCAAATACCATTTTCCTGAAGTCTTTGTTGGCTTGCGTTAGTAGATCTTTGTTAGTGCACTTGAAATGTGAGCATCTCACTTCCAGACCAGATGTTGATTCCTTCGTGGAAAGAGGAGCGTGCCTGGCTGACTTGGAATCGGTAATGGGGCAGCATAACTTTCCTCTTGGAGGTTACCATGTCCAATCCATGCCTGCTGGTGATGCCAGAAAACGCGTAACACTAATGTTGACTTAGTAGCGTATGGGCAGATTTGATAATCGTATCAGTACAGCTTGCAAATGGACACCGCGGGATTGTTTATAATGGTACACAGATCGGCAGTCTTACCAAAGATGCCAATAATTAAGTGTGCTGGTGGGAAAGGACCATTGTTCTCTGTATGGAATGAGTCAGAATATCATGCATGTTATTAAGCAGAAAACAAATGTTTGTGGTGCTTTTGTCTCTCAATGAAAATACCATAAGCTTCATTGTATGGGAGGCTTTATTGTAGTAACTTCTTCAATTGTTAAAGCTTAACCATTGAAAATACTAATTTAATTTTGTTTTTAAAATATCCACTTATAAGGGCTGATCCTAAAAATGGCTTCTTGGAAATGTTTGCTTATCTTATATACTCACGTTGAATAAATCAGCTTTTTCAAAAGATCTCTTTTTATTGATACTTACTTTCATATCCCAAAGATCCTCAAGATGAAAACAAAATTGGCATAGATGGTATACAGCAGTTCTGTGATGATCTAGCTCTTGACCCAGCCAGCATTACTGTACTCATCATTGCATGGAAATTCCGAGCTGCCACACAGTGTGAATTTTCAAAGCTGGAATTCATGGATGGAATGACTGAGCTAGGGTAAGTGTGCAGTGTAATCCAGTGTCAGAAACTGGCATGTATGGTGAAGCAGCCCTGTTTCAGGGAATTCACAATCGCATTGTCCGCTCAGACTTCGGAGACTTTTCAAAGTCTAGCATCACTTGTCTGCCTCTGTAAAAATGCATCTGCTGCCTATGTGCTAGATGCTTAGTGACCAAAAAAAGGGAAGCAACTTTGAGCACTACTTGCCTTGGTTGTGTGAGTATTTCAGTTAGTTGCCATAGAGCTACTCAGGTAGGTGAAGCAAGGATGTTGGCCTGCAGTCTAGCATACCTGGGTTTTCTCTGCCTTATGAGAATGTAGTAATCTTTATCACATTTTTCTAAAAATGTTGCGGATTATAGAATCTGATGCGTCAGCTAATGTGTGCAAATGGCAATGTGAAGAAATACAACAATTTCATTTCTTTGTTTGACTAATGAAAGGCTTCCTGAATTTTGTTTTGATAATCGTATTGTATTCCACAAAAATTTTATAAATTTTTGTTTAAGTTATAACTCATATTTTATGGCAAAATGAATAATACACAAATAAACATGCTTTTTAAAATGCAGATGTGACAGCATAGAAAAACTGAAGGCCCAGATTCCTAAAATGGAACAAGAATTAAAAGAGCCAGGAAGATTTAAGGATTTCTATCAGTTTACTTTCAACTTTGCAAAGAATCCAGGACAGAAAGGTTTAGGTATGTATTCTTAATCATAAACATTTGTTTGTAAATACGGGAAATTACTGATTAGAGCAGTAAGTGAAAATATTATTGTGATCCAATGAGTCTGAAAGAGCCATCCGTGGGATAAAATACAGCTCTCTGTTGTGAAAGATAGATGTCAATTTAAGGGGTTCAAATTGATAGAAATATCTGCATCCAAAATTTTATGAGAAGAGGGTTTATTCTTTCACTAAGAGTGTGTGCAATTCTTAGCAAGCAAAATGGATTATGGGCTTACTTTGAAGGCATAATTATACCACTTAGAATTTGCAGCACTGAACAGATTAATTGAATTTTCACTTTTAGGATAAATATAAGCTGTAAAACTGATTTCCATGTAAGTACACTTGTCTAGTCTCTTGGAACACCAAAAATGCTTGCAGATTTCTTGGCAAAATAGAATTGGAATAGTACAAATAGATTTCTTTATCCTGGGCTTGATGCCTGTTGTTGTGCTGTTGGTAATAGGTGCCTACCTACAGCCTTCCCCCCCCCCATCTCACTGAATGTTGTTTTTTCATTATTTTGGAGCTGCTCTTCTGCTGATTGTGCTTTTGATTAGTATAACAGGTGGAATGGAGGCATCGCTTATTAAAAAAATTTTTTTTTGGAAAACAAAAAACAACACCAAAAACGTGACAAAACAGCACAGTTCAGTTGGAACTAAACGAAGAAACTGTAGATCTGTCTATTCAAAACAGCAAAGATGAGGGAACAAAAATTTCTTTCAAGCAGAATGCATATTCATGTATATACAGTGTAGCTGAGATATTAACCATAACTAGTATTTCATGACTCTGTAGCTGTTAACTTCTTAAGTTAACTGTTCTACTTTTGAGAAGAAACAAAATACTGAGAGGTTCTTCCTTGGCAGCGTGTGAATTTATTTTTCTCAGTAATGAAAATGCCTTAAACTGACTGCCACTGACCAGCTTTGCATTCGTGCGCTGTGGAAAGATGAGCATTCTGCTTTGGTTTTGTTGTCTTTTATATGCACACCAACTCCTGGTTTAAAAAGGATATCGAAAAATAAGTAAATAAGCACAAGCTCCGTGTCTTAGTTTTGACTCTGTGTCATTCTTTAACATCTTTCCGTATCCTGTTTTTTGTTTGCACTTGGATTGTGAGTTTCATTGTCTTTGAAGAAGCTAAAAGAGCACTGCTAAACTCTGTAAAAATACTTGTGCACGCACGTAGTCAGATCTGAATCCTGCAAATCAATGAATGGGCCGATTCTTATTTCTTGTAGAAAGTCATATCAATTTTTTTAGGCTGCTACAACAAGGAAAATGTGGACAGTAACTGAATTGTGAGAGGACAGAAGTTAGGTTATGGAGAGTGTCAGTGTGGGATCAGTTCTGCAGGGTGAACAGTTGCAGGGTTTTGTTGGGTTTTGTTTTGTTTTGTTTTTTTATGGCTACTGGTGTAACATTTGTATGTTGTTTTTAATCTTTAAACAGCTTCACACAACAAGGAGTATTTTGCAGAATCCCTGTAAAGTGGTAAAAGTGAAATGACAAATCACAATGATATCATAATTACCTGTTCATTTTTAATTATATTTTCTCAAAACTTCAGAATAACCCAACTGTTTGATGTAGTACTTGCCTCTTATTTTCTTCTCCATATTTCTAAGGTATAAGGAAGACTTGCATTCTTTTTCTGAATTTTTTTTTTTCCCCCTAGTCCTTTATGGAAATGAGTATCCCAGGTGGAACAGACTTCAGTAAAAATTATTTACCAGGAAAACCAAGTCCCTTGCTTTATTTCTCGTTCATCTTAAAGCTTCTTTATGCAGGTTAAGTGCTAACAGTGACAAAGACACATAGTTTTCTCAGATTCATACAGCATATACATAGTGTAAGGTTTGGGTTTTTTTTTCCCCTCCAGTCTGGGTCTGGAAGTGATGTAGAACTAAGCTTAAAATCTGGATGCTTACCAACCCTTTTGGTGCCAATAAATACACAGTTCTAAGCATGAATTTACGATAGGGCAGAATAATTCTGGAAACCCTGAAGCAAAAGAATATTGGGATAAGTACAGTGCTGAAAAGCAAGTGCTCCTAGTGAGGCAATTAATTTTGGAGTGTCTAAATAACTGCTTGTAGGAACTTGCAAATGGATTTTAATGTATATTGGTCTCTAATCTTCCAAACATTGTGCAGTAGTTCAGGCACAGTTCTGGAAACGCATTTCCTCTGCATAGTTCCTTACTACGGTGTAAGTACTGTGGATGTCTTAAAAGTTCTTGTGATATCTGCGTATCATTTTGGGAATACCTGTTAGCTGGTGTTCATCTCGAACATTGTTTTCTTTTCTTGCATCTCTCTGGATAAAACTCAAAATGGAGCTTATATTTTGAGACTTTAATATTTTGATCCATGAGGACTTTCTTGAGCATTCTTTCACTTTCTTATGAAAACCTAAAATTATATCTTTACTCTCGGATTTTGTGATTTCATAAAATTTCTTTTAAAACATACAGTTTGTCCGAAGGCTTTATGTCTTCGTGCTTTACATGTTCGGACTCACATAATGACTCTGAGGTTGCAGCATCCCGAGGTCTGTTTTGTAAAGGCCTTTGCTTACCCACAAGAATAATCTCAAAATTGTACAAGCATGTCAAAATGCACAGTTAGTTTATAAACCGCTATAAATACGCAGCAATTTGATGACCTTGCATTTTTTACTATGCCTGCTGTTAATGCATCACAAATAAATAAAACCTGGTTTTCTCATCTGTTTCCTTGAGGACCTGATCAGCTTAATCTGAAGTTCGTATCTGTTCATTTTTAGGAAGGCAGCAGTTTTAGTTGAAAGCTGAAGTGCCTATTTTTGCATCAGAACCTTCTGTTAAAGAGAGATACCTAGCCTTTGCACTCTTTATCTAGCTTATTTACTGAGGAGTAGTGACTTCTGTTTAATTAGTCCCTGCTTTTCAAAACTCAAACTTAACGCGTTTGAAATCACACCCCTTTGCAGCTGCTGGAAAATCCTCCACAAATTTTATTCTTTACTTTGGTCAGGAAGCATTATAACGTGAATGTGCCGTTCGAAGCTTTTAATAGCAAAGATACTGAACAATTCATAAACTCCCCCCATCACCATCTATTTTCCCTCCAGCAATGCCGAGTTCTTGCTTTGTTTTGTTTGCTGTTGGCTTCACCTCCAAGATCCACCTCCTGTTTTTTTAAATAGCCTGGGCGTCTGGGGGAAGGGAGGGGTTTTCTTGTCCTGTCAGATTTTTTCTCTTTCTTCTTTCCCGAGGTGCAGCTGATCACCTGCCTCTTATCTCTGCTCTCACGAGAGGGTTGTTCATGGAAGAAGAGATTTGCTAGACTGCAAAATACATAGGCTTTTGTTAAAAAAGAGGTCACTTAACTAGGTAGCCCTTTGGGGTTACTGTATGTACGTGGTGATGGGTACTGAATTCAGAAAGACCACAGGTAGTAGCATTTGTGATACAGTACAGAGGTCCTTGCCTAAGTCCTGGGAATGGGGATCACGCTAGGTAGAGATTTAGAGCTCAGATACATAACTTTCTTTTATCAGCTAACATGTTACTGTATGCCACTAATAAACAGTAAATGCGTGTCAGTTTAGCCTTCGGCAAATACCAGGGAGGTGAGGTTTTTTGGTTTTTTCCTTACGTGCCAGACTAACCAGCCTCTAACTGCCACGCTCTAACAGCACCCGCTGCTGACGGCAGCACGCAGGTGCCTGACAAGCAGCAGGTTGTTCCTGAACCGCGTCGGTTCAGGTTTCTCAGTCATCCTGAGAGACAGAGTCAAAACATGCAAGAACTTAGCAGGAGTCTTTGGGGAGGAAAAAAACCCAAGCCAACAAAAAAACCCCCAGCCCAACCAAAAAAAGACCACCAGCGAACAAAGCAACCATCTGCTTGCACCGTACTTAAAGTTTTTTTCAAAAGGAAATCTGATTGCAGAAACGAACGCTTGACAAAAGCCATGTTACAAAGCCAGCACCTGTAACAAGGTTGCTCTAAAAATGAAATCATAAAAAGCTAGTTTTATGTAAATTGTATCTTATATATTAAAAAAAATTAAAGCAGATCTTGCTACAAAATACTACATGTTTTCTTTTCTAGTCAATAGCATTTCTAAGACAAAAATATTTCACTGAATCTTAACGAAAGTCTTGTTAGATAGCAAAAGGCATATGAAATATCCTTGCGTGCTTTGGATATGCTAGGTATTAATACGGGCAATTTTCAGTTCTTCCATATTCAAGTGATAGTGTCGAAATCTGTCAAATGTTTGTGTAACACTTTATTTATGGTTGCCTTTTTGTAAAGGATCCATGTGTATATTTGCATTTGATTACTCTTTTCACCTTTATGAATATATGGTTCATCTTAGATAGCTGTGGAGATGATATATTTGAAATGTATGTCTCTAAGAGTAATGTATTTTAATATTACAGATTTAGAAATGGCCATTGCCTACTGGAATTTAGTACTTAATGGAAGATTTAAATTTCTAGACTTGTGGAACAAATTTTTGTTGGTAAGTTTAAATCTTTACATAAACTGGACTGCAGAAATTTCAAAACTTGGAAGATAAATAAGTTTCAGTTACTGAGTAGACGAAATAGACGATTTTGACCCAGATCCCCAGTACTGCACTTCGTAGTATGTACAAGAGAAAGAGGTTTTGGGGATATGGATGTGTGCAAGACAGTAAAAATGAATGTGTATAAAGGTTCTTAATTTATTTTTTTTTAAAGTATACATTTTCCACCCCTCCAAACAGGAACATCATAAAAGATCAATTCCTAAGGATACCTGGAACCTTCTTCTAGACTTTAGTACAATGATAGCAGATGATATGTCTAACTATGATGAGGAAGGTAAACGTTTCCATTTTCTTTCATTATCTTCTGACTGTGTTTTATGCTGCACTTACTACTGCATATCTGCTTTGGCACGGCTGTCTAATAACAGCATAATTGGAATATCACTGGTGATCTAAAGTCCAGTTAGAGCTACTCCAATGCATGTTGTTACCGTCTGCTTATCACTGCAGGTTTAAAAAAGAAATGCTGAAACTTTAAGTCCACTTTCTTTTTTACTTCTGTCTGAGCTCAGATACTAATTCTTTATTATTGAGACAAACCCTGATATTTGTCCATTTAAAAAACACATTCTCTGTCAGCGCAGTTTTTGGCATCTTCAACTAAGTAACTGATTCACGGCCTGTGCGTTTCTTCCAAGGGTCCTCTGGTTATTGCATTTCTTAGCTGAGAATCGTTTTTAAGTTTGGTTGCTTCAGTTTATGTGAAGACTGGACATGTAATAATATTAAAGTGAAGCTGGCAGCATACAGGGATTACTAAACATAAGTTATTTCCTACCAAATGTGTTTCTTGTAAACTTGTGTATTGATCTTTCCTCTTCCAGTCCATCTGTAGCCAAGAACAGCTAATTACCTTCAGTCGTTGGTGGCAGATCAGTTCAGTGAGTGGAGGAAACTGTAAACTTCTGACGCTTCCAGAGCAGAGGGGAGCAAACCTTCTACAACTTAGTAAATAAATTATGGACAGTTCTCATTCCCTTATCATTGAGCAAACGGGCTGCTGCCCACAATAAATCAGTGTAGTTTAGAAAGATTAAAGGCAGAAAACATGTTTTAATGATTTGGAATAAAAATATTTTAAGGGGGGAAGAAAACCATCCCACAATTATTTTTAACCTTCACGTGACCATCATGCACACGACTGGGGACCTCTTTGGGTATGGCTGCCCATAATATGTAAAATACTGATACGCGTTTTAGCTGCCTCTGGATAAGGAATACAGAAGGGTCTAGATAGCGTAATACCAGCCTTCTAGGGCATGATACCGTGTTGCTGGCTATGGGAGTGCATTGTTTTGAGGTACGGCTAGGTATGCTGATTCTAACAGATGAGCACTGCATTCATGCAAAATCAAACTGTGAGCAGTAGATACTGTCGTATGTTAAGATACGCTGCTGCGTGCAGCACAGACTGCTTCATCCAATGTTCCACATTTTTTAAGCAGCTATTGCCATCCTGGGGGTCGAGTTCTGGTGCTGAAACCAAGACACTTCTAAGCTAGAATTTTTGTCAGCTTTTTTTTTTTTTTCCTCCTTTTTTTGGTCAGGAGGGTGAAGAAGCACAACCCTTGAAAGGGATGTGTATGAACTGGGTTTAAAGGAAGTAGAAATCTTTAACCAGCTCTTAAATTTCAAGCAAGGAAATGGGATTTTGATTGTTTGCTTGAAACTATGCCTAGTTAAGACTGGAAAGTAAATAACTTGTTTAGATCTGAAGCTTTAAAAAGAATGCCTTGTTGAACCGAGTTCTTATGTTCCGGTCTTTTTTCCTTTTAGGGGCATGGCCAGTTCTTATTGATGACTTTGTGGAATTTGCACGCCCTCAAATTGCTGGGACAAAAAGTACGACAGTGTAGCACTAAAGGACCCTTCTAGCGTGTACATAGTCTGTACAAATACCTGAAATGGAAAATTGCACAGTCAATTTCTGCTGGCTGGACTGAACTGAAGATCAATCCTCACAATACGGCTGAGGGTTGAGACAAACCTTTAAGGATACATCTTGGACCATATCATATTTCATTCTTCTACTGGTGGTTTGGGCTTTTCTGCTAGTCTGGACCACTCTTGCCCGTTAAAATTCCAACATCGTGGATTTCATCATGGATTTATTTTTTTTTTTTTTTTTGGTGGACCACCCTAGTTTCATCTCCCATAAGTCCTAGAAGCTTTATGATTAGTTTGAGGTTTCTGGTTTCACATAAAGCACAATGCTGGTCATCATCAGACAACTGTTGTATGGCATCCGAATTATACAGATCAACATCAAAACAGTTTTTAAAAGAATCCTTAAATATACACTTGGGGCTAGTTGCAAAGACTGTGTTGATAGCACTTCCTGGAAGAGTGATATATTTAAGTGTACTGGGTCTGATATTTTTTTTTTTTCTTTTCTGGAAAAGTACAGGTATTGTCTAAGTGAGTTTGAGTATCTGGTAAAAACAATGACAGAAATAACCAAGAAATACCAAGGTTGTTGCTACTGGGGTATCTAGGTGCCTATCTGAATGGTTTGATTGTACAGCGACTGACTGTGAGAACAGCCGAAGTACGACACAACTACTGTGCGCTTAAAGCACCCGTGTTTAATGTTATGGTCAGCCTTCAGTGAGCGTCATTGCGATAAGCTGTGTGCATCATGATGATAGAATCTAATATTCTCTAGGTTATTATCCAAGAAATCAAATTTCATGACAGTTTTGACATGCTTCTCTGTCTGTCAAAGAAAGGTTTTTCATTTCTGTGCAAATCTAAAACTTGAATATACTGAATTTGTGTCTTAAATGTTTGCTACACAATCCAGTATTTTAAATTGAGACATGGAATTTTTATGGTTGAGGTATGCTGAAACAAATGGCCCTGTTGTACAAGAAGCTGGTGAGTTTGATGTGAATCTAGGTTTTGAAACCATTATCCTGAGAAGGAAGTTAAATCGTTATAACATATAGGTACTGCCGTTACTAAGGATGACACCCATTTTTTAATTATTTTGTTGAGTTTTCCTTAAATTGACATATCACCGTGGTTGCCAAATACAGAGACTAAGAGTAAAGCTTTCCCAAACAAGCACAGATCCGATCTAAAATACTGCACTGGCTTTGTTTGCTTCAGTTATTTGGTTGATCCGTCACTACTACTTGCTGTCTTACTGCATTTAACTAAAGCATTTGTTTTCTTCAGAACAGGTTTTATCAGATGCAGTTCTTCTTTATTTTTAATATTACAGGAGCTCTTGAGCTGCTTTTGTGCTAAACATGGTCTTTTACTTCTCACTTAGTTACTTGTGAAGAGACTTGATAAATACCACGCTGTAAAACAATCCGGAAAATACCAAGCTCCATAGAGTTACAAGTACGGACGGAGGCTTAAGTCCGTGCTCTGAATAGTCCCGTTATAAGGCCAGAAATCTTGTTGAAATGAGTAACTGGTACTTGCGCTGAACAGCAGAACACGTTTATGCAGATGCTAAAAGTATTTTAGGAAAAAATTGACTATTAAACTGCTAAAAATTTTTTATTTGTATTCCCTGAGGGTGACGTACGCCTAGCGCCCTTTATAGCAGCGCTCTTTTAAGAGAATCCAGCTGTGCATTTATTTCAAGAACACGGTGCCACAAAAACATGGCAGACTTTCTCCAGCTGCTGGCACGGGCCGTGCCCACGCCTGGGCGTGTTGCTGCTTTCAGTATTTCCCTTCTCAGTTTCGTGTAAATATGAACGGGGACTTGAACTTCGGGGGGGGGAGAAGGCTCTGCGAGGTTACCGATGGGTGCTGGCCTCTGCCGCGAGGGCTGCGGTACCGTTGCCGATCGGTTCGCCCAAGTCTGCCGTGCCTGGAGAGGGGACGGGCTGGCTTTTCATCCCAGTACAGCTTGTCCCTTGCAGGAGGCCGAGGCTGGGCAGGGGCGGGACGCCGCGGTGTTTTAAAGAATATTCCTTTTGAAGGCGAGAGCTTTTCAACGAAATAGTGTTGTCATCAGTTTGGTACTACACGCCTATAATTACTGTGTAATTATAAAGAAATACATAAAACTTTGACTAATTATGCTGCGGAAAAGGGTTATTTGTGCTATGATGGCATCTTAGAAGTTTTTCAAAATGAGCGACTGAAGTCGAAAGAAACATTGACGGAACAGGGTGTTGTTCTGAGGACAGAATGCCCGGTTACAGGGACTATTTTGTATTGAACCATGCTCAGATGTGGCCATGTGTTTTTTTCCTTTATATATTTGTGTGGTTTTTCTTTTTTTTTAAGAATGCAGACAGTTGCTGACTTGGATTGCTTTAATTCGTAAGTGCTTATGTCCTCAATTTGATGATCTCCCCTTAAATGGATCAGTTTAATTTTGCCAAATGTCAAGAAAAAAAGGCGGCGAACATCAAGTTTGTAACCTGTTTTTATACATCAAATATGTACAAAATTAGAAGTGCCCTGATATAAAACACTTAATCTCGAGATTATATTTAGTAAAAAATCCATCATTTACATATCGCTGTAAGTTGCAATGTAACTTCTTACAATCCCTCTCATTACCAACAGAGGCAATAAAGCTCCAGTGAAATCGCCACGACTACGTCTTCTCATGCATTGTGTCAGGGATGAGTTGTCAGGCTGACGTCTGCAACGTGTTTTTAAGCAGGGGGAAAAAGCAAGCGTGGGCTCCTTCTCTTCGGCACAAAACACACGTTCTTGGTAAGGCGGGGGGTCGGAGAACTGCCGCAGCCCCCTGCCTCCGCCTGCTCCGCGTGCCCGCAAGTAGCAGCCGGAGCCCATCTTGTGACGAGGAGGACGCCTCACACAGCGCGTGCGTTCTTTAAGTACGGTTGCAGGCTGCCTACCTGGGTGACTTTCTGAGTGAGCAGCCTGCTCGTAAGTAACTTACAACTTGCTTCAAAACTGTTTTACAATGAAATCCATACTGAGAAATCCTTATTTAAGAAAAATATAATTTTTTTTAAAAATGCATTTAATAAACGTTTGTCATTCACGCTTTAGTTAAATGTTGCCAGAAGTCTCTGTAGCTTTTGGGTATGGTACGCTGACTACGTCTGGTTTTTAAAGGCATGGTGCCGTTCAGGCCTCTGAGCTCCCAAAGGGTAGACCCCACCACGAACTAGATCAAATGCTGTCTGCCGGTCATCTTCGCTGGCAGAAACGGGCCCTGGCCGTGCAGTACCGCGCTGAGGCTTTCAGTGCCAGCGGGTAGGAGTAGCTGCACGCGTAACCACGCATGCCAGTTCGCAGAGCCGCCTGCACCCTGGGCATGGAAACGGCACGGGCGGCGGCTGCCCGCTTCCGGAGGCTAAGGAAAGCTGCCCAACCCTACGGTGGCTGGTTTACGTGAAGTTACAGCGGGTTCCCTTCTAAACTCAATTCTACGTCTCCGGAGCACAAAACGTCAAGCCCTCCGCCCCTGAAGAGCTCCCGGGCCAACAGGCAGGGGTGGGAATGACAACCCTGTACCTCGGATCAGGAACAGGCGGCTGCCCGGTGACTGACGGCGTTTGCTGGTGCAGAGACGGGACCGAAGCCTGGGTGGGAATCGCTCGCGATGCGCGGCCCGTGGCAGCGCCCTGCCCAGCAGGAGCGGCCGGGGGCACCCCCCGCCTTGCACACGTGTGCGTGTCTGAGAGCGTGTGTGTGTGAGAGAGTTTGTGAGTGCGAGTGAGAGTGCGTGAGTGTGTGCGAAAGTGTAAGTGCGTGAGTGTGTGCGAGAGTGCGGAGAGCATGTGTGAGCGTGTGCGTGCATGGGTGCGTGAATGCGTAAGCGTGTGAGAGCGTGTGAGAGAGAGCTCATGAGAGCGTGGGAGAGTGAGACGTGTGTGAGAGTGTGAGTGCCCATGAGAGCGCGTGCAAGGAGCGTGAGAATGAGTGTGTGTGGCTGAGTGCGTCTGAGAGTTTGTGAGAGTGCGTGCGAGAGAATGCATGTGTGTGTGTGTCTGTGTGAGTGCGTGTAAGCACGTGAGAGAGTTCGTGTGAGTGCGTGCGTGAGAGCATGCGTGTGTGTGCACGAATGCACGTGAGAGTGTGTGCAAAAGAGCGTGTGAGTGTGCATGGGAGCGTGCGTGGGAGCGTGCGTGTGAGCGTGCGTATGCGTGAGAGCGAGGGAGGCGGGGGCCGCTCCGCCTCGCCCTTGGCCCTCTCCAGCTGGTGGCTGCACGGTGCTGGGCACGGCGCGACGGCTCCGTCCAGGCCCGCGGAGCAGCAGGCCCTGCTCTTCTCTAACGTTTACATAATTAAAACAATGACTCAGCTGGAACTGGAAGTTTTATTTAATAAATATAATTTTCATAAACCATTTCTAAAACAACTGCTACTGCCCCAGCTGTACAAGAAGCAAGCACACCGACTCGCTGGCAGAGAATCAAAAATAACACGCGGCAGCCACAGTGTCCGAGGTCCGGAATTCTGGGTACTAATTATTGCTACGGTTTCCAGTTGTCAATGCCCCTTACTTGCCTGAAGTTAAGGATCAACATCTTTAAAAAGGTACTTCTTGCAGAGAGTATAGCGTTCGAGTTTTTTTCTTCAGAAAAGCAGCAGAACTTGGTCACACTTCAGTGAAAAAACAGAGCAGATATTTGTTATTTTTGGATGCCTGGGACCTGAAATCTCTCATGGGACCATAACCAGGCCTTGTGAAAATACAGTCTTCGCTGCAAAAATGATACCTTATTTTTACCTGAGAGTCGGTCTCCTTTTTAACCGTTTTTCCCCTTTCTAAACTACACGCCCCATGGATTGTCTCTTATCCCACTGCCAAAACGTAACGCGGTTGAGAACCCACTGCTGTATGAAATAACTTCCTGTACCCCCACCGAGGGCGAACCCCGGCGCAGCAGGGGCCTCCCTCAGACAAGCCCTGCTCCGCGCCGCAGCACAGCGCAGGGCTCTCCCCTTCACCGTACACAGAGGGGTCTTCAGCCCGCCGCCCCTCCGCTTTTGGTCGCGTCTGTGCATTTATACAAACTGGAAACAACAAACAAGTCCTATCTACAGCGACGACAATTGTCTGTACTGGTGGCAACACAACACCAGAGCGCGGCAAGAGCTAGAGCACGGTGAATACTTCCAAGCGATGAGAACTTTCCTCTCAAGGAAAGCCACCGAGGCCTGGGCAGCATGCGAGGGCTCTCCGTTGAGTCATTTCTGATGCCTCTACAAGCAGGAAAAAAAATCTATGGAAAGCAGAAGCCTTGCAAATACCGAGGCAAATGCGCTTCTAAGACGACTGACGGCAAGAGCCGAGAGAGCCACGAGCATCCCCTCCTTCCTCCTCCTGGTACAAAGCGAGCCGTTCCGACAGGGAGCAGGAACCAGACAAACCCTGCCGCTGGAAGCAAACAACGGAAGCAAAGAACATACAAAACAACCAACAGTAAACACGTTCACAGAAAAACCCCAGGCCTGCAAAGAAGAAAGCCTAGCTGGGAAAGAATCCAGGACAGAAAAAAGGCTAAAACCAGTCCTCGGCGAGGGCTGCGCCCGGCTCCAGGCGCGGCTCCCCCAGGCCGGCGCCAGGGGCGCTGGGTACCCTGCGCCCGGGAGGAGGGGGGCTCGAGGTAAGCGCTTCAGAAGCACACTATGACCGGGCACTTTTGAACACTGAATTTCACCAAAATCACTAATATTTAGAAGTACAGAAGTATCAGACAAAACTATTAAAAATAATGTAGACGACAGCTTTGAGACATTTCTAACACTAGGAAAAAAATGAGATTTTTCCAATATAGAAGTTATACTGTCATAAAAAAACCTGTGTTTGAAAGCGTTACCAAAGGTTTCCAGTAAGAAATTACAGTTGCCTAATAGGCATCCTACATTGCATAATCTTTTCTCAAATCATCTTTTGCACTAGAAAACAAGAAATCATTCTGAAAACGTAAAGCCAGAGTGTTCAGCATTCCTTCCTTTGCATTTCGTTCCCCCTCCCCACCTTACGAAACATACAGAATATTTTAGGCAGAATATTTACATTTTAGTTTGTGAAACAATTCAGAGCATCTTCCCACTTAATCTTTTCCACTGCACCCTTTAAAAAGCCCAAGTCTGGCACCTAAAACGACATTTTTCTAAGTAACAAAACCCGAGGCCGTTTTTCCCAGAACAAGAACTAGAATTTGCCGAGAACTCGGTCCTGCCCTGACGGCGGCTACGGAGAAGGTGCTTCTGCAGAGAGGCTGCGTAGCAAAGCGCCCGTACGCCGCTCCCGCTTTTAGCTCGGGGCGTCTGTCGGCGTTTCGCCGTACCTCGGGGACCGCACGGCGGAGAGGCAGTTCTGAAACGTTTCCTCTCTGTGGCGAACTCTCCCTCACCCCTCCGCACCCCGCAGCGGAGAGGAGGGCTGGCGCCACACCGACTCGGCCGCGTTCTGTTCACCCTCCTTCGTGAAGGATTCGCACTGAACCCCACGCGCAGTGAATGGTTTCACACACTTGAGCTGCCAAAGAAATGCACAAAACCTTTCTTCCTTCAATAGAAGCAATTTTAAAAGATTTGCGACATCAGTACAAAAACACAGTCACTTCTTCCCTCCAAAATACCTGCCAGACCAAAAAATCTGGTCTTATGCAAACCAATTCTACGTTCTTACTACATGAGAAATTACTGATTTAGCTTTACTGCAAATAGAAAAATATACCTTGGCAGACAGACGGATTCTTAAGTTCTTCCTGAACTGTTTAAATGCATGTTTCTTCGGTAACCTTACAGACACTGGGAAAGGGGAAAGCAGGGGAAAAGGGAGAAGAGGAGATGGAAGGTTTTGAAGAAACACATAATGAACGTAAATTATTCTTCAAATACAGGACTACTGTTGTTCTTTTGTGCAAATGTCATTAACGTATTTGTGTGGTAAAGGCCAAAATACACACACGTACAGAGCTGAGCCCGTCTCAATGCTTGGAGCGGGGCTGTATGCCACAGCCTCTGCGCCGCAGCACCGGCCGGCAGAGACGTCGGTACAGGACCGCGCACCACAGGCGGGGAGGTGACACCGCCGCAGACTGCCCGCGGGACGGGAACGGCAGGGCTGACAGCCACAAACACAGACTTCTGAACAGGGGAACACTGGGGCTTCGACATAAAAGATGCAGCTGAACAGCAGATATCTGATCAGAATATTTCAAAAAACCTCTTTTTTTCCCTAGATATCCATGGCAGCATGAAGACTCTTAGAATGAGAAACTACTAAGAAGAAAAACATTATTTTAAAACCAGATTTAATATTATATGTATGATACACAAAGAAAGTATATATGTATGGGGGGGGGGGGTGTATGTGAAATCCAAGTGTATTCTGTTGCTACCGCCTATCTGGAGAAGTTCCCTGGGGGCTGGAGAGAGGACCCCCACCGAACCGCGCCTCCGCCCGGGAAGCGGGCTCCGGACCGCGCGGTCAGACGCGCCGTGCTCGCGCCAGGCTCCCTGCGGGGGCTCCTAACCCGCCCGACACTCGATGGGGGATCTAGCGGGCCACTGACATTTTCAAGCTTAAGCTTCGCTGCCCTTACGCATTTGAAGGCATGACACAGATATGAACTATGAACACCGAATTAAACACTTATTTAAAAGGAAAATTTGCTATATTTTGGTTTTGCTTCTTCTGTTTTCATAATTCCTTTTTAGAGCTTCTTAATCGCTTTGCGAACTGGTCTTCATCTATGCCAGTGGGACAAAAACCTCAGGTACTGCGTGTTCACGTCACTACGAGTTTCCAAACGAGGCTGCAATGACAATTTCTTTACTACACAAACATTGCCTCGAACAACGAGATCTTGAAAATCCTGCAGTCTCTGCGGCCTTCAGTTTAGTGAAGCTTCCAGTCATCAATGCAAAAATAAAGTTCCAAAGGAGAACCGAAATAATACCGGGCAAAGTCATGAACAAGGATAACGAACGGCAGAGCTGTTTCTGGTAAGGAACAGCCGAAGCATTTGATACAAGGGCAGCTGGACCTCCTGAACACCTCCTCCTCCTCCCTCGCTGAGCTCGGGAGGACCTGGGATGACCGTAGCAAGAGGGATACACTCCTCTGGCAGCAGCCCAGGCCCCGCCGAGGTGCCATAGCAGGAGGGTAAGATGTGCCTGCCTGAATTATGAAATAAAAAGTATTTGCCGTGTCATTTGCTTGGGAGACAGCACTTAAGCCAACAGTGGAAACTTGTGCAGGCAGGGTGAAAGCAGCTAATACTGGTTTTGCCCAAATCCTACGCTTAACCACATCTTTGTTGAAGAAGTTCTCGTCGGTGCTACTTACAGTCCGTATTCGATTTACAGTTTATTCCACCAGAGATAATTTTAATATGCAGCTTTACATCCTCAGCTGTCTGACAGGAAAATTCTTCCAGTTACTGATGGGACTCCCGTGTCAGAGACTGGCTTCCAACTGGATTCCCAAACAAGGGCCCAAAGCAGCAGCATTTTTACCAGCCTCCAGCCATAAAACCTGCCGTACCTAAGGCAATGTCTACGGCCGTCCCTGGTAGCAGCACCTCCGTTTTACCTCCCGCATCTAAAGACAACCAACAGGTTCAGTCAGCCGAGCCAAATGAACAGGCAAATGCTGCTACCCAGCCCCAAACGTGCGGACACGTTTATACTGGGACAGGAGACGCACCTGCAAGACGTACCATTCAAAGCTCCATCTGCGCAATCTGTTTTTATTGGCATACTTAGGCATCAAAACATTGCCATCAATGTCTCAGATCCTTCAGATATAGGAAGATAATTAATTAATTAATTGTATCTTCAAAATACAACGTGACCAAATATAAATACATGAAAAAGAATACAACATGCAAAAATTCCCCAACTTTAAAAGGATTAATAGTTCCAAAAAAATTATGCTAGTGAGACTTCTGCACAAGCCACCAATTCTTACACATTTTTCCATGTCAAGATCAAGAACTGTTAACAAGACACACAGGGCATAACAAAAGATGACTGGCTTCTGAATTATACTGTAAGAGAAGAGTGAACTGTTATATCCCTTATTATTCCAAATTATTGATTTGTAAAAGTGTTTTTCACAGCCATGACTAATACATTGCCATTCATACACCGGCATAAATATCTGAATTGGATTTAACTCTCAAAAATTACTAAACTGATTGCTTATAGAATATAGTAACCAGCCATGGGAATAACAAAGTTGATTTGTAAACTGCTAAGACAGCGTCTGTAAGAGACAGCTCAAAATTAACGCGCATGTTTAAAGTGAAGGGTCATCATGAAAAACGCCATTTTTAAAAGTTTCATTGTGCAAATTCAGTTCTATTGCATCACTCGGATTTGGGAGGAGAAAGATTTTGCCGCTGTGCTACAGTGAGGTCTCAAGTATCAAATGCAGGATTCCAATCTGCTCGTATGGCAACAAAAAAAGATTAAATGGTCAGAAGTAAAAGCGTTCCTTACAAATAAAAATTATATAGCAATTTGTGGATATAATTAGAAAAAAAATATTAGAAGCAATTACTGTCCAGGTGACTTATGCTAGCCCACAAGACGAGCCACGGCTCGTTTTGAGAAGTCCTGCTAGTCTTTTCTAGGGCAGGGATGCAGCACTGAACTCGCTTCAGCGCCTGCTACAGGTCTGTGAGCACCCCATGGCTTCCACAAGGCATTTACACATGTCCCTGTTAACAAGTGGGTGAGTCCATTGTGGAGAGAGTCAAGATGCTTCTGTCGTTGGCATAGAAGGGATCCGATGAACTCCATGATCTAAAGTAACAATAAAAGAAAAGTTTGGCTGACTGGGAACTGACAATCTAGAGGTGAGGAGAAAAGTCTATGAAAGCAAAAGTTAAAAGTGTTATGAGATTAGGCAAATGTAACTCTTTAAAAGGCTAATCTATTAATTTCATGTAGGCACCTGCAATTCATTCAAAGCTTTGAAAATATACTGCACTTAGTCATGCCAGCTACGGAATCAACAATTCTGTTTACCTTTCTGGCAAAGTTTACTCACAGCTACAGATACGTTCATCACTATGAACTAAAATGACCAGAGGTTTATATGCCAGTTTTACGACTAAAGTTTTAATGTCGTGCCTCAAGGAAGATCTGAACGCTGCGCGTGTAAGTCGAGGCACTGTGAACGCCCCAATTTGGTCCAGCCTGAGGTCATTCTAGTCCCGCCTTGTGGTGTGCACAGCCAGCCATGGCAACCCGGTGTACCGGCGTTCTAGTCAAACATCCATGCTGGCCCAAGTTACGGGCAGGCAAAACTTATCTACAGCCATGAATCTATTTCATCCCCTACTGTTAAATTTAAGTTAAAATTTAAGTCATCAGGAAAACTGCCTAACATGTCACAGCTTTTGAGTCAGATGGGATCTCGCAATGTCTTTCTCTTAAGGACAGATTACTCCTTAGGAAGAAATACTGTTCTTGGTTGAACAATATTATAGTATGTGAAAAGCTGAAAACCAGAAGGTTGGAAGGCAGGAAATCAAAATATAACGAACTGATCCTCCAAATTTGCCTCTGTCAGAAATCTGCTGTTTCTTTAGAACTTTTACATGCGATGCCTTGACACGAGTACCACGAATGGGAGATCTGAACAATTCGGTAATGAATCCTACTGCACAAGACTGTATGTGATCCAGCATTCTTAATATTTTAGTGACTGACAAGTTGACAGACAAGACAATTTAATGGAACAGACAGACAAAAATGCGTTTTATCATACCACAACACACATTTTATATTTTAACTGGTGAAGGAAGCTATAGAAAATACTTCTCAAATACATTTTACAAGCAGTAAATTAAGTACAAAAGACTATATTCCTGTGACCCGCTGCTCCAAGCATTTGTACAACTTTGATTCATCAAAGTTTCTATCAAAATTTGATACCGTGTTTGATTTCATGTTCAGTTACCGTATTTGACAGAATATCGTATTTGACAGAATATCAGGAGCACAGAATACAACACAAGCTAGCTACAGCAATGTTATTTAGAATAGTGCTCTTCATTCTACGGCACTCTCACAGACAACGTATTTATAAGCATCGCTTCATTCAACAAAAATAATTTGCAGCTACCTCCTGGTTGAATAAGAAGCTGTTTTATAAAGCACAAGCATGCAAAAGGCCATCCTGTTTGGGACTGCGCAATCTGCTGAAGAAACAAGCTTTAGGTAAAAATCAAAGCAGCTCCAGCTCGTGAACAAAGGTTAAACAGTTTTACAAGCATTTTTAAATCACCAAATAAATTTCTTAACTATACCTTCCGCATTTCACAACTTTCACCTGCCTCATGTGATTTAAGCGATCAGTACATTAAAAAATAAACAAAGACTTTGACATATTGCCAGGAAAGCACAGGGGAAGAAACAGGCTTAGAACCTTGACTTTTAGACTAGATTTTAAGTACCAATGCTGACTGGAAGGAACTGAAGTCATTGAAGAAAGCAAATAAGACGGAAATTTAAAAAAAAGTCTTTTCTAATTGTACTGTACATAAATTTAAGTGAAACTAGAAGATGGTTCAGAGTAATTTCAACCAGAGGCAGAAGCAAAAACTACAAAACTCCAAGCCCTTAGCGTAGCACCAAGATCGTTTGGCACATTCACGACACATAATACTAACTTCGTGTTCTAACAACTCTAGAATTACTCAGCTCGATGGAACTTTGTCTGAAAATTACATGAGGTAAGCAGACAAGAAACCTGAGAAAAAGGAGTCTTCAAAAAGCCTTTAATATTCTGTCAAATATGAGTTATCTTCCATAAATATTTGTAAGTTCTTAAAGAAAGAAAAATTGAGTGAAAAAAGAGGAAATTGTAAAAATGTAAATGCATTGCAGAAAACAAAACACAGAATACCTACCTTATAAGACTACACGTTACTAAGGCAAATGTTAACTAAAAATCTGCCCTAATTAGATAACAATAAATGAAAAAAAGTAGCATGAGAAGTTCCTCATTTGGAAAGCACAGTTTTACAGAGAAGTGGGAAAGACCCCCAAAAACTTAGAGAAACTGCTACCAACATGTTGATTTTTAGACCAATTAAATGCTCACCTTGTAGATTAAAAATTCTATTAAATTGTTTATTTTATACATCATGCCCGCTTTCTATACAGCAAGAGTTTGAATTTAAAATTTACTTAATCATAACAGTTCATTTTTCATATGGAATGAAACATTTTGCATAATCATACCCTAGATTTGTAGAAACGTTGAATAAATTTCATAAGCAAGCCAGAAGAGAGAAACTGACTGAAACCACAGACACCGTGTTCAACACAAGGTTCAGAACAGAGAGGTACCACATACCAAGTCAATACCTAAAGGCAGAATCAGAACTGACAAAGCTTGTCAGTGAAAATTACCCACACAAGATTTTATACTGAGTGAAGGATATCACGATCTTTAACCAAAAGAGACAGAGTTGTTCAAATACAAAATGAGTTTCCTTGAAAATGCGTGAAGTGCACCTTTTTCAGGTTTGCCTTTTGACCGATGAAGGACCATGATATCATTCAGGGACCGAGAGATTACGATGTACAAAAGACTATTTTTATTTTTACCCCCAAATATTTCCATGTTTGTTAGCTATCCCTCTTTATTTGGAAATGGGGAGATGGCACATTAGCAGATTTAGTAAGAGTTTTTCTCCCAGTTATGCTGACTGCAACAGCAGCATTGCTCCTTAAACAGATTTGATTACTCTAAACGTGCTTTTATCCCACCGAGGTTTGTTTCACACGTGGTTTGTGAAGGAAGAAGATTTATTTAGCACATACTTTGGAACGGCACACGTGATTTTGACAATATACCTTCTAGAACTGAAAAAACGTTTAAAATTCTTAGAACCTGAAGGCTCTGTTCTGTCAATTACTCTGATTTTAGAAATAGATTATAAAAGTTATACTACAAAAATATTTCATCTTCATATCAATCAATGGCTGAAAGATTTAAAGACTCTCCTTCTAACAATGAAGTTATATGTTAGGGGGGGAATGCGAGCCTTGTGTAGATCTTCAGGAGTAACGCAAGCTCCAAGGTAAATATTTGGAGGTTGTACATCAAGAACCAAAGGGAAAAGTCTTTCGACTTTACAAACAACTCCTGATTCGTGAAGGCAAAAAAATAATCATAAAAAGGAGAACAAAAACAGCAGCAAGGCTTGGTTTTCTAAAGAGAGGAATGTACAAATCAAGAGAAATTACGATAGATACAACACAAGAACTTGTAGTAAGCCAAACTAAACGTTTTAACAGAAATCTTTCGAAAACTGTTTTCCCCCCTCCCTATCCCAAAAGAAAGCACTCAAAAAGAAAGAAGAAACTAATCTTTTAGGATGAAAAAAGTACAGTAAAGAGTTGCATTTCCTACTTAGATAAGCAAAACCTGCAGCTGGTTTGCTAGACATCTATCGCTGCAGGCTCATCAGGTTCCAGTTTATAGGAGAATCGTCTGCAGCAAAGGCTATTGAGAGAAATGCCACACCTGTTGACCCGGGTTGGACTGCATCTTCCCATTAGTCGTTCCAGCATTCTTCTAACAGATGTGCATGCTGTTTCCCCATCTGAGAAGCAGCACACGGAGTCCAAGCAGTTGATACCTGAACCTGCCTCAGTAAGCTGGAAGGAAGAAATAAAAAAAGAAAAATCAGTGCTCACACATTCTAGCAATGAAGATGTTATCAGAAAATACTTAGGAAAAGCAGGTTTTCTTAAAGTTGGAGTGTTGAATATTTTTCAATTTTATAGGAGAACTACAATGATGAATAACACTACCATTTCCCTTCCTAAGGTCTATATACACTAAAATTTGATCTTCCTAAGGTCTGAATGCAGCCCCGGTGAGCGTATGGAAACCGTTTAGCACCATCTCTACTTAATGTTGGAAACGGGTTAACAATTCTCTGCATTACAGCTACAATGGATCTCTGGAGCAGAGCGTCATGCAGTTTGAGCTGTGATGCCCTGATTAACCTCAGTGGAGGTACAACAATTTATACAAGCTGCAGGTCTGCCCTATTTTAAGGGAAATCTGTCAAGAGAAAGCTTCAGACCAGGGCTGCAGAATACAATGCAGCAACCTGACCACAAGTAATAATTTTTCCTCAAGAAGTGTAGAATGCAGCTTCCTATAATAATTTACATTATATCACTACCATAGCTACCCTTGGCTTGGTAAGGAACAAAAGCACATTCCTGATTCTGTGAATATCTTTTATCTAAATGCAAACAAGGCTGATGTTAGAAAGGTTTGGCCACGTTCGTGCCAGCACGAAGAATAATTCAACATTAGCATAATAAACTTTCTACTGTTCATTCTTTGTAGGTGAGAAAAAGACCCAAACAAAATGGAAGTAGTCATACAGAGATGTATGGGTTTAAGTTAAGTGCCATCTATCAGCGTGCTCCTCTATATTGTTTTTGCACACTTGTCAACCACAGCATAACTGAAATCTAACTGAAATCTAGTACTGCTGGAGAGAGACCACCCAAACCTGACTTTGGTATCCTTTCCAAAAGGAAAGAGAAGTGTGGAGTGTGTGGATGCTTTTTCATTTAATTTGAAACCCTGCACGAGAGCATCCTGTCAAGCAAACGCCAAACACACAGGCTAAATTTAAGCATCCATTATCCTCACCTCACACTCAGACACCAGTGACTGAAGAAATCTGGGAGGAGGCATCTTAGTCTACGATAGGACACAACTCACTTAAGAGCTTCCCCCCGACTTTTCACCATGAGACCAAAGGTCGCTGACTGTTGTCTAAAGACTTTGGTTTCCAACCCCGATTTCTTTCATGCCACCCACACTTGCCCAGCACTGCAAGGAAAGCAAAGAACCTTGGAGTTTCCTATGGCAATGGTTTACTACAAGTGGACACATTCCTTCCTAATCCCCCAAAACAGGCAACTTGACAGATTACAGCTTCGTAACAGAGCAATTCCTGTACTACAGCGAGGAGGCAGCTAACAGAAACAAGAGGCATCTGGAAATCCAAAAGAAAAATCCCAACTGGTAGGACAAGGAGGGAGCATGCAGGCAGAACAGGCGTTTCCATGCATCTTATCCCATGCCTGCCCCTTCCTCAGCTCTGTTCCGCATTCTCCGTGGTCCCTCCAGATCTCCCCGTCACACCGCTTAACGGGATGCTCGCAGGATTGTCAGTTAACAGCTGCGTGAACTTCCAGAAAGCAGTACAAACTGAAACCCTCGGTTCAGTTGCTGCACTTTGGAGGCTGTGAACGAGTGCAGGCAGAACACACACTTCTGACTAACTCGCACGCATTTGGGAGGTCTTCTGGACAAAAAATGAGCATTTACTATGACAATGAACTTCTGTAAATACCTGAGAGACAGGAGCAGAAGCATTGCAACTGACAGGTCTAAAAGGGGTTTTGATTAAAACAAAACCAAACCAAAACACATCTCAACACAGCTTGAGTCCCTGAATGCCCTTACTGATGACCATCACATCTAGTCACAATGGTACTGTCACAGACGATACCGTCATTAGGAACAGCACAATTCGCAGCACTGCAGTACTAGCAAACACGACCTTGGCAGCCACTTCATACTGCGCGCACAGCCTATCAGGCAAGAAATTACACAGAGCAGAAGGAGCTCCTATTAGGAGGTCAGAAAGCAAGCTCCCCGCTACGTACGCGGTGATCTTCACCGCTGTGTTCACAGCGATACAAAACAAACTCAACGTTCCTACACTTCGGATTTCAAAGAGTTCATCCATTATATTGAAGCAGACCAAGTAACACCTTTAAAGTTACTGCAGGAGGTCATGTTACAGTGGTTGCATGTAGGACCCGAGGGACCAGACTTTTTTTTTTTTTCCCCCCTAGAATCTGCTGACCTGAGAGCCATCAGTCCTAGATATTATTCAAAGACTGGCAGAAAGAGGAACCAAGAGTAACCCAAACTAGCTTCTAAGGACTGAACCCTCAGCTCTGGACTCTGGAGGGCTGGTATCTCTTCTTCACTAGAATCTCCTTTGTTCTTCTCAAGTTAGATACTCACAAAAAGCTAGGATCACGCTTGAACCACAATTTATGGAAAAGTTAATATTACCCTTTTTTAAAAAACAGCAAACGTGACCTTACATAAGCCTGGAAACAACATTTATGTTTTATCAAACCCTCAGTTAAGTGTAAAGTAATACTAGGAGAGCATTAAGGACAACATAAAAATAAATTCAAATTTATGTGTAGATATATTGCGTATCACTGCCTGGCGAATATGGATTTTTATATTTATATCCGCTACCTGGAAGGAAGATACTTATATTATACTAAAGAGTCCCTTTTCTCACTTTTCTCTCTGTGGCAGACGATTAGGATCATAGTTTTATATCAAAGTAAACCTGGCATGGTAAGGCAGTAGAGCACAATGGTCTCTGAAGACCTGAAACAAACCCTCAGGAAACAAAAGGCAGGAGAGACAACGCTTTAAAAAAAATTAATAAGTAGAGAGAAATATCTGATATTATTCATATCTGGGCTGCAAATAAAGTAAAGTATATTCATAAGGTAAGATCCGGGATCACGATAAACATAGTACTTTATATAATAATTAAATCATTTCATGTAATAAATCAAAAAGCAATTGTAGTGCAGAATTAAAGAATGATTCAGCTTGATATGGAAAAATGAAACCCACATACTATGATGCAAATTTTCTTGTAGATACCAAAAATATGGATATTTTGGAGATGGCTCCATGACTGTCTATATATGATATATAAAAAAAAAAAATATATATATATATATATACACACACATTAGGGTAGAGCGGGAGTACTACCTAGTGAACGTAAGAACTGTCGGGTAGGCTAGATGGATCTAGCAGTTGCCTATTGTCCTCCCCTCTGTGCCTGCTTTCAGCAAAGTCACATGCTGAGCTGACTGAACCCTTATCTTCTTCCATCTAGAAGGACAGAAAAGCAACAAATCTTATAAAGCACCATGCTTGCATTGCTTTAAAACAGTTACCATTTTTATATGAACTTTCATTTTACAGGTCTGTTCTTGATAGAACAAGGCATATTTACAAAGTAGAGAGGCAATTTTTTCAAGTTAATCGGTGGATCAAACACGGTTTATCAGTGCACAAGTATTAGAAGTGTTCAGTCTTTTTGTGCACCATAGACCACAAAAGGGGAAAACCCAACAAATTTGAAATCTATTTCAAATTTCAGATTTTGGTTTAAAATTTTGGCGTTTTATTTGTTTTCCCCCCTCTCATAGAAAGGGCCATTTCAGTTTGTTTGTCTTATTAAAGGGTATTCTATATGCCACAAGACAGACATTTCAACTAAACATTTAATCACACTGAAATATACAGTTAGGACTTTGTTGAACAGGAAATGTATTTAATCCTGTACATCAAGTTAAGAGCACCACAGCGTATTCTCCTGAGCCCAGGTCCTAGCTGCCAACGTGTCTGATGCCACATGGACATGTCAGAAAATCTGAGATGGTTATTACTGTTCCACAATTAAGTTAAAACTTGCTCCCTACTGTAAAGCTCGCTTTCTTTAACCCTTAATATATTGTATAGCAAAATCCCAAACAATTAGATTTAAAATTTTAAAAGAAAATATAAGAATGTTGACATCTAACAACTTCACTGGCACTTACGTTTTCAACATTTTTCTAGTTTTTCTACTCTTCATCTCTTTGAGTCAAATACACCTACAAATGCCAAATCATTTCATTATTGCAAAGTCATCAGACATATCTTCAGGTAAGTAAATACGTGCACTTTTGTGACTGAAGATGAATATGAAATATTCTATTCTTCTCTCCTTTATGCCCTCTTCCTGTGATAGATTCTAGGGATTAGCTAACAGATCAGCACTACACTGGGCTAACACAATATACGAAACTGTAAAGGAAGGGATTACCCTTGTTCAAAGTTTAGCATATTAAGATGTTCTGGTATACTTCGCTAGCGCGAATGCACGTTTGCACTTGAATAGTCTTTCTGGAAATCATACGTTCCTTACAGAAAACATATGCTGTAAAAGGAACAGAACCCTGTCTGCTCGACTTCTACACGGCTGGGCTGGGTCAGATACGAAAGCTATTAGAAGGGGAATCCTATGAAACAGTAACTAGAGGAAAAAATACAGACAAGTCATGAAGGCTGTAAAGCCAGGGCCAGAAGCCTGGGGTTCTGGAGACAGCCAAGAAAGCAGATCTGTACGGAGATGAAGGGAGAACAAGGCAACGACAGACCCGTGGGCCTGCAGACGGGGCAAGAACAGGGTCTCGGCTGTGCTAAGGCAAACGCTACAGTGTGAGAGTCCCAGATACAACGTTACGCACTGGCAGCCTTCCCTGTAAATAAAAACCTTTTTTTGTGTTTTACATAGTATTGCGTACAGTCGTAACACACTGTCCAAAGGTAAAAACTCTACAAACGCAGTTAATCCCATCAGCAAGTAGAATTAAAACATCTGTCCGAGCAACACTTCTCACATGTGGCTTAAGATTTCTGACAGTTCTTATAAAGCACGGAGACATGTATACATACATATATACACAGACACATACACACACAAAACTTTGTTTACAAAGGGAAAACTGAAACGAGATGCAGCGGGGCCCAGTTAGTACCCTATTCCAGATGTCCCCAGAACAGGAGAGACAGCTACAGAGGCAAGCAGCAGCACTCGCTCAGTCTCCAGTTGAAGGCAAAGCCTGCACCTGACCTGCGCTGCCCCATCTCCTCTTCACCCCAAGTTACAGAAGCGACGGTGAAGTTCAGAGGCAAAAGTTTAACAGGCGCACGCAAGACGGCATTTAACTTACAGGAATCCCAGGGACACTTAGAAGACCCCCCTCAAAGCTCTTAACTGTACATTATAAATGTACTTAATATGAACGTGAACATTTTTTGCACACTGTGAAGCCTATAGAGATAAAATTGATAACAACCTTATACTTGTCTTTTCATTTGCATTCATAAAGGTATTCTCCTTTGTATATCAACAGGACAGTAAGCCCATTTGCAGAAGGCGGCATAACTCAGTTTAACCTGCTGCTATACTCCTTTCGAGGTTTTTATTATATATTTAACAAACAAGAAAAAACGGCCAAAGCCTGTTCATCAATCTACAGGCACTCTGCAGCCACAAAGGACGCAACCTCCGGGCGGGCACGGCCAAAGGAGGTGTGGCAGAATTCGCTGCTCACGGCTGGTGTGCTTCGTGTTCCTACTCTTTTCCTTGCTTTTGGAAAACAGGTGCCCTGGACACCACAGAAACTAACCCCTGGTCTTCGCTCCAAATTAGTTTTTATTTAGTATGGTGAGGTGAGTAGTTTCCATCTGTTAACTGATTTTCCTTTGTACTATTTTGCGTAAGGATCCACAGGATAGCTTCTGAACTTTGTCCAAAGACTACAAATAAAGAACTGGAGAAACCCAAATCCGTGTTTCTTTCTTGCTGCACTTCACAACTTCAACCGCACGCTATAAGGCACTCGGTGCTTCTGTACCTTCCTATTAGACACTCAAATGTAAAACTCCTGACACACAAGAGAACTGGATTTGCATAATCATTTGTTACTTACAGAAAAAACAAGTTTCCCATTTTTTTCAACCCCTTCCCCAAGTGTAATATGAAGAAAATCCCCTCAAGTTAGCAAGCATTCTCCTGCTTTTAGTATTTTAATAACTACAGTGCTGCCTTCCTAGACAGCTTTGTTTTTCTTTCACCATCCAGTTGCATAACCCTTAAAACGTGTTTAGTTTTGGGAAGTGTAACAGAATCTCGTTATAAATATATAATCTCTTGTAATTGTTATAATCTCGTTATCTTTGGTGCAGATATGATGCACCACGTAATTCACTTTAATAATTCAGTGAGAAAACAGAGGTTTACTGGAAATATATTTATCCAAAGTTTTAAAAAGGTAACTTACTTACATGACACTGATAAACCAAGAATTTGAAAAGCTAACTTGTAAAAGCTTTTGCAGAGGAATCTCCCCAGTATGTTGCTAAGTTTACTAAAATTCAAGAGGTATACTGCAGTTTGCCTGTTTCAAAGCTGGTACACGCTGAATTTAAAGCAAACCAAACCCACCACTACCTCCCTGCGGTGTTTGGAAATCTAAGCTGCTATGTTTCAGTGGGACAACTAACAGCTGAACACAATAGCCACTTCTAGTTTTGCCTTGCAAAGGTATAGCACACTCTCAGAGGAAATACAAAGCTTTGCTCTCCCCCCCCCCCTTTCCAAGGACTTGGACCATCTCTTTCAATTAACCACTAAAAATTCTCTGCTAATCGTTTACAGTGTCAGCTTCAGTCTCCTACTTGCCCTCAGGTAAACAAAGAGCAACTAGGCCCCAAGCACATAGGTTGGTTGGTTCTTCCAGCACCTATTTGCGTGTTTTTAAACAACACAGTCACCTTAAAAAAAATATTTAAAAGGACTCAGTTCTTTGCATTAATTCTTGCTATAGAATATAGAAGTAGATAAGGGTGGGATAAAACATCAAACAGGTTGAGACATTTTTTATGCATATGAATGTTTTAGTCTTACAAATGAGCATCAGCATTTGATAGCATTGCAGGTACTGAACCCAGTGCATTTGAAGGGTTTCAGAATCACAATGGTTCACCTACACAGACACATGTACGCTTTGATCTTTTTTGGAATAATTTTCTAGGACTTAGTAGCCAAATGCCTTTAGGAATACGTATCCATACACATTGAAAACAAACAACACTCACTTTATAGATGCACAAAACAAACACAAGAAGCCTTAGCCGCACAAGTGTATGTACGCACCCGAACTTAAAACATTTTCTGCCCTTTCAACACAAGTGAAAGCAAATTAAAATGGGCAAACAACTGGCAAGAAATTGCTGCCTGAAATACATGGACCTTCCCGTCACGGCCTTATGAAGCTGAAATTATCCAACATGCAAAAAGCACTGTTAATTTTGATCATAAAAAATTAAAAGCATTATAACCATGCTAGAAACTGTGATTATTTAAAAATGGATGCAAGAAGAGCTAGATCTGTATTCTGAAAGTTGAGCATCATGCTAGGGATGTTTTTTCCTAAAAAAAGCACGTCCAACACATGCTACTTAGGAGAAGCATTTGGCTCAAAAACACAGAGCAAAGCCAAGAAATAACCAAACTGAATGTATCTGCACTACAGGTATTGCTCTCTCAACCCACTAATATTCATGCCTCTTCCCATCTCTCTCGACACTGGTTAGTTCACCTCCAGCATGCATAAGAGTTGATGAGGAACTGTCCCTCCTACTCTACCTAATTTTGCTCAGCTGATTCCTTGCCCTGGACAATGGCTGCAGTGCGATGAACTCGTCACTTAAAGCAACTCTGTTGGAGTACATCTACAATTGGACAGAGAAGGGATGGAACATACATGTCAGTAAGTAGCAGCAGCAATTTTCTAAGAGAAAGACACAGGACAAGACATTGTTATTTAAGTGGAATACACATCATATACAGAACACAAGCCTGGTACCTGCAGGACAGCTCCTGGGATCATCACAGCCAGTTATTTTTTGGTAGGACCGTTCTTGAGTGGACCTTAGCTTTCATACTGAGAAAAAAGGCCTATACACTTTTACATCTATGCTTTACCAGTCATCTTTATTCAGTATTACCTTCTGCCCTCAACAGTGCTGTGATTTATATTTACCTGAAGATTTAGCTTTTGATTCAGATTTACCTTACTGTTCACTTCCTCCTATGTGTTTCTGTAACAGACTTATAGTCAGAAATTAGCCAGAAGCTACTTCAGGGCAACAGATCGAAGTCAAAGAAAATCCATCTTACTATATTTAAGGCCAGCAAAAAAACTTGGAACACAGGAAAAAAAAAAATTACACCCTAAGTGCATTAAGGACGGTAGAGTTAATCAAACTCATCCCTCTATAAAAGTCAACTCATGCTTGCCTGGCGAAGTTTTACTATACTGACTTCCCAAAATGGAAAAGACAGATTCTTCTTGTTGTTGTGACACAGAACAATATTTACATTTAAAAGTTTATCTTTACCAGAATTTCTCAAGTGTTTCTCTCTCATACCAGTTAAATTTCTTTGCTCTCTTATGAATAAATTAGTTACATGTAACATCCAACTGATGAGAGACAGCTTGGCTGTTGACACTGTGACCTTATACTAAATAAAAAGATATAAACCCAAGTTGCTTACATACTCAGTAGAGTAAGGCAGACGCCGACAGATACAGTGAATTCAGATCACTAACTGGGTAACTTGCACAACCAGTGTGCTCTTAGTTTCTGAAAGATTAAAACAATAGGGGCAAGCATTTTCAGCCGGGAAACCTGTGTTTTGCTCACTGCTCCTTGGAATATTTTAGAATTTAAATGATGGAGGACAGAAACAAATAACTTAAATAGCTGTGACTGAAAAAATTAGTGACTGGTTCATGTAACAATTTATCTTGCCCCGATAAAAACTTAGTAACTGTAAACTAAACTTTTTCTTTCCCTCAATATGCAAATATACTTAGTCCTACAATTAAAAATGAATAATTAAAAATATTCAGTTATACAGAGGGTGCACCTACACTATAAAAACTGCACTTAAAAGGGCAATATACAAAGTTCCATATTTGTTCTTTGAATGACGTCCACAGAAAATTCCTCAGCTTTTAGGACAAAGATATTCTCCAAGCTCATTCTATCTGAAAGTCAGAGTCCTCTCCTCTGCTTTGAAACGGAAAGAAAAATATTTACTAGAAATTTTAAACAAATCTCTTGAGGTATAGTCATGAAAGAAGCATTCTGTCACTTGTTGACAAGAAATGTGCTGAGCTGGTTATCTGTTCACGTATGTCTCCTTCCTCACTACAAGAACAGCCGATGAAGTTCAGTGGGGCTGATTGTCCCGTTAGAAGTAGGAGTGGGAAAATTTCAACGAATTAAACCTCAAGAAAGCAACAAACAGATGCCTTCTTTTCGCAAATACTTTTTTAACTATGATTTCATTATCAGACACACACAGAGAAACCACTGAATGGCTGCTGAAGCACTTCTGGTCAAGTCAGATTTTAGATACCTCAACTTTGCAATATCAGGCATTAAGTGTTTTCAGAAAAAGACAGTATTTTGGTAAACATAGACCCTAAAGCTGACACTGTCAAATGGCAAAGTAGAATGGGAGTAAGGAGGAAAAAAAAAAAAGATGACTAAGAGATGCACAAAGCAAAGTCCTCATAGCTACAGATCAAGCTGTTCGGCATTCATCAAGATTCTTTCTTAAGAATAAGAAGTCCAACTGTGTTCTCAACAACACAACTGCAATGGAAGCAAACTGAGCCTGGAAATTCTTTAGAATTGATTCAGAAAGCAAGAGAAAGCAGCAAGTATACGGATAAGGCTGGGGAAAAAAGATGTGGGCTTTTTGATTTTTAATTCAAGAACTTTAGGAACACGAGAAACCTCAACCACCATACCGATACACTGCCAAAGAGAAACAGCTGATGCACAGGAAGGAAGGAAAGGGAAGTGCTCAATAAATATTGCCACTAGTTTTTGAAGGGAAAAATAAAAGATAAGTAACTATCATTACCTACAGAATTTCTTCTCAAGACTCTTTAATCCAAAAAGTGCAGTAACATGCAATCAAGAGTCTTATCAGATCTAGCTGAACAGTTTTCTGAAAGCTCGTGGTTATTTACCTGGCTTTTAGCTACTAAATTCCAAGACTAGAAAAAGCAGCTAATATTCCAGTTTTGAAAAGGGACTAAAGGGATATTCTGGCTGGCAATAGGTTTGTCTGCATGATGTTGATCCTAGGCAAATTAAGAGAATGTCTCACAGGGGTTTTTTAACACACAAATTAGAAGGGTAATATAGTTCAAGTAAATCAGCATGTACTTACATCAAAGAAACGACAAGGTTAGATGCATAAGGTAACAGTACTGATGTAATGCGGTTAAGAGTTCTGTATGGCACGTAGGTCAGTGTAATTTGAATTAAGCAACTAGGACACCACAAAATCAGTATGGCACACAGACAGACTAAAAACTGCTAACGGGTTTCAGAACATAACTGTATACGGGATATCTTTGTCAACTGGATTCTTCATTCACTTTCACTCTTTTTTTTTTTTTTTTGGCCCTACGCTATTTGACTTCTCATCAATGACCTGGAAGAAACCAACATAATCGCTTGCAGATGAGAAAATGATGCAGAAGATAACAGGTTATTGATGTATATTATTTTGTAAACTGAATACAGCTGGGGGATTCACTATTTCCATACTTGGCACCGACGTATGCTGTGCTGGAATAGTGTGTCCACTGGTGAAATCCAAAATTCAAGACGAGGTTAAGGAATGGTGAAGATTACAGGAGAAATACCATAATGATTAAAAGACTGGAAAAATAACCTTTTTGACAAGGGATGCAAGTCCAGTCTACTTATCAGTGAGAAAATTAGCTTGATCACAAACCTAACTGTGAATAAACCAAAAATTTTTTAATAGAAGACTTTTCAGTTTAGCAGAAAAAGTATAAAAAGTTAAAATGCTGAAAACTGAAACCAGAGGCAGTAACTATTAGAACAATGGGTCAGGATGACCTCTCCATAACTGTCACTAAAAAGAAGAAAACACTCAAACATAGATGAGATTTACCTAAAGACAGCCTAATTTCAACAGAACGATTTCAAGAAGTTTTTGTAACCTGCGTCAGGCAAAAGGGAGATTCTATTATCACAGCATATCCTTAAACCTCTTCTATGAATTTATGAAAATACCACATGGGTAATTATCTTTAATTACATAATCAACAATCAAATACATGGCATATGATATGATCAAGATTTAAGAAATACTAATTAAAACAAGTCCTACTAAAGTAATTTTTAAAATTATTGTTTTCATCACATTTTAAGAACTATTCAGCGCCAATTACAGTTGAAGAGAGAGCTTCTAATACCTAGACAAAAATGAGAATAAGTTACCATCTTTAATGCAGTACAAAAATGCGTAGCATGATCCTCTCATACAGTTGCAAGCTGAGATGCAAAAGACTGAGTGACCCCTGTATAAATAATTCTAATATTGCTAATATCAACTACTTAAACATAAATGTTATTTCCTTGTAAAACGGTGTCCTCATTTTCATAATTTTAAATTATCAATTACCTTTTGAAATGAGAACACTTTTACACATTAAACATGACAGCAGTGTAAGAGGGTAATTAAATATCACCGGAAAGTAATTAGTTTACAAGACAGATGTTAACAAATGTGTTCTTTTAACTATTGATCAAGTTGGATACAAAAGCATAACATTACCTGAGCTTTTTCAGTACTTGTTGGTTGTAGATGTCTGTACAGCACTTTCTTCACAACATCAAGAAACAAACAAGCAACTACTATGAGGATTATGGCAAACCAAGCAGAACCACTTGACAACAGTTGAACAAATACAAAGTACATGTCCTGGGTATGTAAAAATGGCCTGAAAAGTTAAAAGAAGTGGCAATTACTAAAAGGAACTTCTAGAAACAAAAGTACAGCACAGGCAGGCTCACGTGTATCTTATTTTACATCAAGCAGCAAGTCTCTCAGGATGCAGAGTTACAAGTGCGGTGTCCATGAAGAAGTCTAGCAATCTGTTGGAACTGACCTGGAAAGAAACTCTGGGGAAGGAGGGTACCGAACTTTGGGAGGAAATGTTCTCGTTTAGTTTTAAATTGCATTGCAGGAAATCGATCGCCATCCTATCCCTCCAAGACCCCCAAATAGCGAAAATACATCACTTTACTGACTCAAACCCCAGCATCTTCAGTTCTGTTGTAAACATTTACCTATTACATAGCACCTTTGGGAACCTACCTACTTTTTAAAAACAAAAACGCCTTCATAGTCACAAGCTGTCAGAGAGAAGTAATTTCTGTCCTCGAGCACAGGACAGCTTAAGAGCATTGCCCAAATTTCTAAAAGAATCACCAAAAGTGAGTGGCTGCTCTAAGGTTAAAAATTTATTTTCTGACACCTGTCACAAAATTCAGAGCAACATGGTAGAACATAATACTTCAGTGTTTCTTCATAGCTTTAACAATCATATGTGCTATAGAAAGGAGAGAGGGGGGGAACAACAACAACAACAAAATCACTCACCAGATAATTCCCCCATAAAACAAGGAGAACAGGAAATAAAATACAATGGATCCCCAAGTAACAAAATGGTTTATCCACGTCCAGAAGTGAGTTTCTAGTGCCATCTAAAACAAAGATAACGTCAATGAACTTCCTTTTTCCCCCCACTTCACAGAAAATGATAAATACTGGTCTGAACATACTTAGGAACTTCCAGCTCAAACGCTAAATATTGTTGTAACACGCAAAAACTACAAGGAAAAATTTTAACCAACACTGAAAAATAATTCATCTGGAATCCTCAAGAATCAATTACTTCTGCATAACTTCTGAATGAATTTTACATTATTGCTCTTTTACATATTTGCCTATATAACCAAACACAGAGGGTAATTAGTATATCATCATACCTTCATTGTAACAGTTATAACCATAACGGTGAAGACCAAAGTACCAAATGTCCAGTTTCCAAACATCTAAGAAAATGGCAAGGCAAAAATCATGGAAGAAAAAAAAAACAAAACAGTTAAGAGCATTCACCCTAAGTTAGATTCTTCTCAAGTCATCTATACTAATGAAACAAGTCTGTGGACATAAGCTTGTAACAACTAATATTGCGAAAAAGCAAGAAGGGTACAACACAAACTACTAGAAAAAAATACAGCTTATGATAAGAGCAAAATTAACAATCTACAAGTCACCTTCCTTTTTGGTTCAAAACAAATCACCATGAAGGCTACGTGAAATATGAAGAAAGTCCAAAACAGTAACATGAAATGATAGGAAAATGAAGATACTAATTTGATCAACTAAGGACAAGCATCCAATAGAAAGCAAATGTTGGGTGGAAGGTATTCACTTTAACGTAAAACACCGAGTTGAAACATTTCCAGATCATTTTCAACATGCAGCATCACCTGAAAGTTCACTTTTTACCCCAAGCACAATTCAAAAATAATGGTGCCATTGTATTTTTCGAAGAAAATTCTAAGGAAAAGACACTTTGTTTCAAGGCTAATAAACACAAAATTAAGCTTCAATTCTAAAACACTGCATCTCTTGCTTTTGTATTCTCTTGTCCATGTAAATTAAACTATGGAAACTCTGAACAAGTTCTACAACAACAAAATCTCAACTCTGACAACCAAGCAGGGATGCCGAGTTTGTAATCTATCTACACACATGCTACTCAGACACACGCTGCCGTTCTACAACAGGTCCAACTGCTCGGCTCTTGTAAGTGGCCTGGGTGCTGAAACTGTGGACATTGCTGTTTCATAGCTATTTTTGCCACTGACATACTGAATGATGACCAATCCCTCAACTTGGTATTTACCGGTAGCAAACTAAGCAAGCAAGGAGAAAGGTACCACATGCGGACAGGCAATCAGAAGTCATCCTAGAGTTGATTTGTTAGTACAGCACAGAGGCACGAAACTGGGATTCGCACAGTTGTAGTCCTTGTTGCAGAGCTCTGACAAAAAAAATCCCAACAGTCTAATGATAAATCTCAAGACTGCTCTCCTCATCTTTACACAAGGTACAAAACCGAGGCAGCCATGAGTCTGGATTTACTGATAATTTTAAAGATCTTCATTAAAACACGTCTTTTGAAGCCTTCTATTTACTTTTCACACCAATAGTAATGTTTAAACAAGCAACACGCTTGCCATTAACTGCTGCAATAATAATCTTGAAGTAAAATTAGACTACTGCTCCTGAGGGACCCGTGAAAGAAAGTGTCTTTGCTAACACTGCTCTCAATGGTCACAGAGCTACAATGCAAAACCTGAAGAGGTTCTTGCCACCATTTTATTTTTGAACACATTTACACTGTGGATGCTGCATCCTTTAATCCTGCGAAGTAACAGATACAATATTTTGTATCTCCTCCTCTTCTCAACTCTTACCATTTGCCTGTTAGGTTTCAATATCTGACGACATGCACAGCATGAAAAAGGGGGGAGAAAAAAGAACTAGAAGATCAAGTCGTTGCACAATGTGTCGAGGTAAGCCTAACACACCACCAGCGATAACAAATTGTTTACCATCTCTTCTATTCTGCTTTGCTTCAAACTGAGAACTGGGAATGAAAACGTGAGGCCTTGCACCAACAGCACCCAGCATCACACATTCACACAAGGCGATGGCTTCTCGAAGACCTCTCACGAGAAAGCACTTCAGCAGTACACGCGCTTCTCTTGCCCTTAACTTTGGCTTTTCCAGGCACACGTTGAATTTGCAACATACTTTACGCACCGTAGATATTTCACTGCAACACACAGTTCTACCTGTTCCACTAACCATCTTTTAGCAAACACAGAGAGGTAGAGAGTAACTCCCAATAAACTCTAAGACTTTTTTTTTTTTTTTAAGACACATCACAGAAAACATGAGAAGCCAAAGGGCATCTGAAAGCTTTCTTTCCAGTATGCTCATTCACTACGTATATTTAAAAAATCTTGAGGTTAATTTATACAAGAAACCATTAAAAGAACCTTCTCCATAAAGTCTACATTAACAGACTGGTCTAGACTTATGGAATATAATCTGTTCCCCAAACTAAACATTTGTTACTAAGCACAATGAAGAAACATCTGTTGCTGCCTTGCGGACATTTACTAAGCAATTTTGAAGTGAGGTGCTTGCTTTGGCAACTAAGACAGATGCGCAGAAATGCACTGATTCATGGTGTAAAATTACGTCATTAGAAGAGTACTGAAGGTCCTTTACCAATTCACATGAACTTCAAAGTCACACGGCTTGTAACAAATGCCGAGAGGACACACTCGTACCTCAGCTGTAAGAGACATTTCAGTCTAAAGACAACTATTTTAATGTTGTTATCAAACATCTCAGGATGAAACAAGTACTCCAGCTAGCTGCACCACTGCCCTGTTACTGCTCCTTCCTCTGCAGGGCTGCTAACCACCCGTTGGCACGCTCTCCGATTTTAGTCACTCAAGACAATTCTGGCCATTGTCTGGCCATCATTAAATGGAAATCCCTTTTTTGGCTACACTTCCTGAGCTCGTGCCCACTCCCTATCACCAGGCGACCGCTGCGAACACAGCGTGACGCCATGGTTGTACCTTGTGCCGTAACTTGCACCTCTACCAAGCACTACACAAGAATCAGCAAGCATTTCATGTCGGTAGTTAAGAATGGCATAACGAGAGAAGCAAAGGTATTTTTGCATCGCTGCCCATAACAGTTTTATAGAGAAAAATCAGTATCTAATTGTTTGAAATTGGGTTAACCAACTCAGAACTGGGGAAACGAGGAAGCAGACTTGCACGGGTTTCATCCAAGCTTTAGAGTTCTTTGTATATGATTTTTTCTGTTAACTTTAACATCTTTAAAATAGAAAGTGTCAAATTAGTATTTGATGATTTCATTAAGTTATTGTCCTATTTATTGAATACAAAGTGTAATTTAAAAGCAGCTTGCACCACTTAATTTTTAAAAATTCTGAGTAATTAAAATAATACATTTTCAGAAGAAGCTTTAAGACGTTTGGCAACTTTCAGATTTAAGCCTAATTTTATAACAGATACTAAAGAGAAGCCATTGTTTGACACTGCAATTAAGTCCACCTCAAAATGAGTTTTGAATGAATGAATATAAATTCTCATTTACTGAATTTATGACATATGATTTTGACAAAGACAGTATACAAAATAAAACAAAGTTTAAGACAACCATTATACATTTATTATCTTGAAAGATACGTTCCTCAAGAACACACGCTTTCTGACAACATGTCTTGCAGTTTCCACACTAAGAAATGTTACTCTTGAGAGCACACACGAATATTGGCAAAGCATCTTTGGTAATTATGTAGTTCATAAAAATTTAAAAAAAAAATAAAAATCTTAAGTTTTTTCTGACACAAGAGGATTTTTCAAAACAACATTAAGAAATATCACCAAAAATACAGCGGTAAAATAATTCTTATGATATTGTACCTGGCCATTTCCCAGCAGAGAAGTGTCTTCTCCCATTAGAAGATATGAGCCATAAAAGAAAACAAATGCATGAAAGAAGCCCAAGATGGTCCAGTAAAGAAATGGTTTATACCCCAGATGGGCATTTTTACTGATGTCTCTGCAGAAATAAAACAGATTTTGGATTTCAGATTGTCTTTATATAACCCATCAGCTATTCACATTGCATGACTGCTACTGCTTTGAATAAATATAGCTTTCAACTGCACCAAGATACATTTAACAAATGCTGACATATAAAAAAAATACATAAATCATGGGCAAAAAAAGAACTCTGAGCTCTCATGATTTGCCTCTGCTTTACGCAGGGATCACCAATGGCAAGGGTCCCGCTCTAATGGGTCAAATTCAGAATAGCACAAACTAGAATTCTTCTCCCTGGAGGTGGAATTGCAAGAGGAAGAAAAAAGCCACATCTCCTGATACTTGTCCCTTGTTCTGCTTAAAAAAAAATCTTTAGGAAAAGAGAAACATCTGAGAGACTTTTTTTTAAAAAAAAAAAAAAAAAAAAACAAAAAACAAAAAACCAACAAGACATACTTTTTTCTCCAAAAAGCAGTATGCAGTGCAACATGCTACCACTGGGAGGACATCTAATTCTACAGGAAATCACTTCCCCTCGTAGTAAAGCATTTTTTGCGGCGATTCCCCTAACCACTAGTGTCCTAGTTTTTCATTTCTGAGTGATTTTCACCTCCTGCATGTAATGGAGGAGGAGGCTGCCAACCATGTATGCTGACCAAGTGCTGAATTCTCTTCCAGTCTTAACATGACTGACATAAAAAGATGCTTCTCTTAAAATACTCATGTTAATTAACTTTTAGGATGAAAACTATGTAGCTGCAGTTCTTCCTCGTCAAGATAGTTACTAAAAATTGCATAAATTACAGATAGAAACACTATAGGAATGCATAACAGCAAGTTCAGACTTCTGGAAGTGCCACTGTTGTTCTAAATGACAGATTCATAGAATCATTTAGGTTGGAGAAGACCTTCAAGATCATTGAGTAAACCTAACACTGCCAAGTCCACCACTAAACCATGTCCCTAAGTGCCACATCTACATGTCTTTTAAATACCATTGGGGATGGTGATGCGCTACTGTGACAATACATGTAAGATATACATACCGATAGAGCACAGGTTTACTCTGTAATACATGCGGATGCACGTGCTGTTCAAAAAGACTGTATATGAGGACAGGCAAGGAAGTGAAACAAATATTGTACAAAGTCAGGTATACACTGTCATAGAGTGTCTGAAAACAGAAACAAAAATTATTCTTAGTCTTGTAAAGAAAAAAGTTGGGTTTATTTATTAAAATTTATTAGCACACTAATAGCAGCAACAAATCATTAATTACTAGTTAGAAAAAAAGCTATACTCACATAACCACCTAGTAACGTCAAGCTATCAAACATTTCTAAGCTGGGTATTTGTTAAGGGTAAAATCTGTGCTGCTCCTGTGTAGCTCTTTCCCATTTTTTTAGTTAGTTACCCTGAGTGTTTCAGACACGTTTACCAAGATGTAAGGCACCCAATACTTACTTGTTGTGAAAACAAACAGAAGAACTGATATAAAAATTGTGGTGTAATAAAGCACACATTCTGAAAAAAGAGAAGTGAAGGAAACAGTTAATCCTCAGTATATGCCTCACAACCCTAAAAGAAACTGCTAACTTTTACAAGCTGGTAAAAATACAAAGGGAGAGCATAAAGTATTTCAGCATTTTACTCGGCAAAGCGAAGCAATATGCTTTGCTCGAGAATGTATTATTTTGTTTGTCCTTTGGGACAACGAACCTGAAAAATGTAAACTTAATTATATGTGCTTGATGAACACATCTCATTATGGGAGTACAAGGAGTGCTAAAGGAGGAGAAATCCATCCATTTTCCCCTCAGTTTCTTTTTAAGAATTTCATTGCAGAATAGTTTCCACATTTCATTCAAGATAGCCTGTGCCCTGATCATGCGAGCTTTTTGCATGGGAGCAGACAAAACAGAAACCAAAACCCAGCACCATGCTGTTACCTTTAAATGAAAGCAAACAACAGAAGTAGTGGCTTGGTGCCAATGCTAGAATCTCAGATAGATTTCCAGTAAGACAGTGAACTTTGACTTCTTATCAAAACTGATGATCAAGTAAAACACCAAAACAGACATTAGCATTTCAAACACCTCAGCCCAGGATGGAGCTCCCAGGCGTCCCCCCACTCCTCCCTCTAGCATTTTGCTTAGGCTCACCCTGCTGCTCCATGCCCAGAGTTCCCTGAGAGGCACCCGGAGAGAGCCCAGTCCCCGGTGCTTCCTTCCCTCCCAGTGTTTCACCTCAGGATTTCTTAAGCCAAGGCTGGGACTGTTAAGTTTTCTTGAGGTGAGCCTGCCGGCAAAGAGCGTGCCCTCTCCCCACACACCTTCTGCAGGCCCTTCCCTCCCTCAACTACTTCCTGTGCTCCTTTTTCCTTTTCAGAAAGATAAATGGATTTGGTTCATATTAAAATCAGTTAACAAAAAAGGTTATACTTTTATATCTTGCTAAAGAATGCATCTAATTTCAAGCTAGTAATACTGCTTTCAGAGAGCACACACATCTGCCTCTCAGCCTAGGCAAACTCATTGTGGTATTTAAAACCTGTTTCTTGGTGGAAGTACTACACAATTTCACAGTTAAACTACTGCATTTGGTTGTAAAATATAAAAAAAAAAGCCCAGAAAACATGTTTGAACAGAGCTATCTAACCTGTTCCAAGCAAAAATGTTAGATCTGAGAAAAATTTCTTGCTGGGAAGAAGTTACATATTTTTCTGTGAACTTCACTGGCACTCCTTGAAGACTTACCTTATAAAAAAAGTACTGTACAAGGGTTGCTATTCTAATATAGTAAAAGTGCCCATGAACAAAAAGCAACTTGGAGAGGAATTTAAACCGTGCTATTGCATAGTCACTGTTTCTTACAGCTTGTCTTCCTTCCTTGCCCATGATTCCTGTAATATTTGGGAAACAAAACAGAAAACAGGTTAAACGTTACAAAAAATAAAGTTTAAAAAACCCAACAACATGCACCTGAAGCTACAGTTGTTTTCCTGCATTTCAACATTGTAAAGAATTCAGAACTTTCAGTTCCAAAAGAAGGCATTATTCCTGAACACTTACAACTAAGGGAAATTGCTCGTTTAATACTGATGCAATTAAAATTAAAAAAAAAAAAAAAAAAAAAGACTATTTCCGTAAGCTATACTTAAGAAAAGATTTATGGGAAGACATACAATGCCCAAACCAATCCATCATCAATTATCAATTTACTTAGTATGTTTTACTTCAGAGAGGTTTTTCTTACAGTACTTTCTGGGAATAACGTATGACCTATACTCAACAGCAGAATAAAAGAATGCTGTTCTTGCAATAGCAGTTTACTTAATCTGATGGGCTGACAATGCTTCTCGCTTGTCACAGCTGAACACAAATTCATTTCCAAAACTATTATTAAGATTAGGATAAGCATACACAGAGAACAAAAAATGCTCTTTTACAGAAGAAAAGCAGCCCAGGATTCCTGAAAACCAGACACTTAGAAGTGCTGGTTGCTTTTGAAAAAAAAAAAAAGTCTAAAGGTCGCAGCACCCTCCATGGCAAAGACTTACTAGTTCTAACCAAGGTACATGTAATGTCTAATATGCTACAAATTACAATAAAAACTTGGATAATTTTCTTTTAATAAGCTTCAGTGAGTTGACAAACTAGCTGTAGAATAAAGCATCATTTGCTATTGGCCTGTAACCTTCTCAAGCAGGCTATACCCATGGTCTTAAAAATCACGGCCACACGATTTACATGCTAAACATTACATTTACCTTTTTAATCACAAGGGTGACAGATTGAATATCCTGATATACCAATACCTTATGTAAGAACCTTCAGCATGTACTATCATAACAAATACCATCCACCAAAGTCAGTAAAGGAAATACCGAAACGCTATGTCACGGGTACCAATTTAGTTATATGCATCTTTTGTTTTGTACTCAGTTATATAACACAGCAGAAAAAAAAGTTTAAAGGTGGTCCTGGACAGATAACAGAAAACGATATAAACAGAGAAAACCACCACGCTTAGCTGAGAATCAATAACAGTCTCAAGAGATATAACAAAGCCTTCTCCTCAAAGACAAACTAGACACAAATGACATTTCTACAGTGATACGGACCTGGTGCAAACAGTGGCAGTTCAGCACAAAGAAAGGTTTAAAGGTCAGGTTTACACAGGAACTTAGAACCTGCCAACGTCTGAAGTTAGAGACATCCACTTCCAACATCTGAAGCAGAGTACTTCTGAGATTCTGGTTACAGAGAATCTTTGCTGTTCTTAAGGCAGCATCGAGCAGCACCTCTGATTATTGGCAGACTACACATTAAACCGAAGACTTCTGAAAGCAAACAGCCTTAAATTTTAAACTTCACTAAAACTCTTGCTGCAACGGGTGACTCAGATTAACACCCTGTCATTCACAGGTGCAAAAACGTTAGAAGTTTATCTGTTTATAACCACTATTCATGATCTAATCCTCTCCTAAAATTTGCATCTTATTTGCCTTTATCTTTTCTGAAAGTTACCTATGCCAACATGGGCTTCTTGTATCATGCTCACATCATTAGCACCATCACCGATCGCCAATGTTATAGGCTTCTCTGGAGACGTTTTTAACAGTCGCACAACCTGGGGAAAAAAAAAGGGTAGAATTTTTTCAGATTAGACAGATAGTCTATCTACAAACCATGCCACTAATTCCCAAGTATCTTAGTTAGTCACCTACCTGTAAATATAATTAATATGTTTTATGAATGTGCACGCTTGGGTAAAAAAAAAAAAAAAAAAAAAAAAAAAATCTTTGGCATATCACACACGCAAATTCATTGCTCCTTTAGAAAAGCTGCTTGCTCTGGGCCACAAACCTTATTTAAATGTTATGCCTGCCTTGAGCTTATTTTGCTGCTCTTATTTAGATGTTCTTTTACAACTCTTAATTTGGTGCTTTATCATGCAAAACAGTCAAGTAAAAGTTAGAACTGAAAATTTACTCAGGGAGTAATCCAGACTTAATGCCCTTTACTAGACATGCCCAGATTCTTCACATTTTCAATTAATGGAACTAATCAGTGTAAAAGAGGAACCTGAAAAAACAATGTATTAGCTCAAAGATCAATACATGCTGTTATTAAAGAAAACAGTTTCTTTTTAAAGCAACTTCACTGTCACCAATGGGTATTCTCAGTTGGAAAAGTCACAGAAGAAGCTATGACAGAAAGAAGGAAAAAAATTGTTTATATACAAAATCCTCTAAAATCCTCAAAAGACCACCAACGATATCCCGCTCTTCCCAGAAAGCGGACAGACCTTTAATGTAAGTGCCAGCAATATTCTAAAGAGAGAGGAGTTAGTTAGATGAGGTTTTTGGTTAAGGAGAATTAGTAATTCATTGAAGTCCCAGAGAGCTCTAACTAGTAGAAGCTTCACTAATTCAGTCATAAAGGGGCTGCAGAGGTAAAGATGTAAATGCAGATCCAGAAGGCTTTCTAAAAAGAAAAAATATTATCTATGAAAAAATACTGCATTTTTCCCCCCAAAGTTCCAGAAAACCCAATGCGGAAATATCAACAGAGCAACAACCGCACCAGGTAAAGAGACACAAACAACTGTATTTGAATAATTGAGTTTAGCTGGCAGTGTCAGTGCATTGCTTCAGAGGAGCGGTAACTCGCTTCACACGAGGAACACAACAGGGATTAAATACAGTCCACAGTTCAGGGAAATCCACCTGATTGTGGGAATACATTCCCTGGTTGCAGGTATTAATATTCATGTTTAAAGGTTCCCCGTTCCTAAGGGGTAATTATGTCAAGTACATTTAGCATTTGATCTTAGTAAGCAGCCTTTAAGAGGTAGCAAGGCTGCAGTGTGTCACCTGGATCCGTCATGAGACACTGAGGACTGTGGTAATTTAGACAGACAAAAATCTACGTAAAAAGGTCAAGACAAATCCTCTGGCAGATTTTACCAACAACAATCAGCAGCAGCTCTGAATGACTGACATGAAAGATGTTTAAAAAGGTTTCCGAGCCAAAAGATATACAAAAATAAGTAATTAAAATTAAAGGAAAAGATGCAGGAAATATTAAGCCGAGTTCCAGCTTAACCTTGGAATAAACCTCACAGAAAGCGTGCCTACAGCAGAGAATCGAACGCAAGGCTGGAATGGACTGCCACACGCTCCCTTCCCACGCGGTACGGCAGTTCTCTCAGTGATTTATATACTCCAGCGTTTAAAGAGTCACTGCCATCAAAATTAGGTTTTACTGTACTCCATGGCAAAACACAGGAAATAATGGAGATTATCTGCTGGACAGGATAACAATTAAGGAAAGCATTATTGGCTGCTATCTGCCAAATCTGGCAGTACAAGACACATTATAAATCAAGTTAAATGACAAAATAAGAACAAGGATACAACACAGGCAAATAACTACACCTTAAAGAGAGGGGATGGCAAAAACTTCAGCTAAAAGAGTGTACATAAAGTAGACACATCCAACAAACTGTTTGTCTCATAGCAGTTATGAACAACTTCCTTTTAACATTTTATTGAAACTAATATTGTACCAAGTTTTATACACAGCCGAACAGGGTTACGATGACGTGATTCTAAAGACCACATTAAAACTCTGGCTGAATGTTGGAAGCAGGAAGAGTGACCTCAAAACAGTAAAAGAGCCTGCCCTCTTTTGCACATCTAGTACCTCACGTAAGGGATTCCTAGTGCTTTAAGGTAAAAAGATGTCTTTTTTCCTTTTCTTTTTGACAAGGTGTAAAAGTAGAGTGGGCACCAGTGCTCTTTCAGAGGTTTAATATTACTGGAGGTTTAATATTTACTGGAAATACAGGCAAAAAGCCTTTAAAGCATACACATAAGCTAAAAGTATAATAGACTAAAAAATCCTCCAATAGAGGTATATAATTGAATACTAGTCAAAAAAAAAAGATAAGCATAAAATGAAGAAAGAAAATTTCAAAAGGAAAGAATAAATATTATAGCTCTTCAGGAGCTTAGCTTTCTAGAATAGAAAAAAAAAAAAAAAAAGACAAACCACGTAATCTGAATTTGAATTTTATCTGATCTGTATTTGAGTAAAATTAAGCACATGTGAAGGAAGAAGGGTCTTAGAAGAGAGCATTAAGGCAAACCTCCCCTGGAGACCAGGCCTCAGCCTCCCTTCCCTTCTACTTCCTCCTCAAACTTGGGTATTTTTTAAATCTTTAGAGAAGCACATTTTTTTCCCTACAGCTTCATGAATTTTCAATTTTGCTGCTTTGGTTTTGAGAAGTGAGGGAACAGGCAATGCAAAAGCATGCAGGTGATCAGGATAGCTACTGCCTTACAGAAGGCTCAAGAGGATGAGTAAAGATGAGCCTTTTTCTTGCATGGTGGCAGTATTTTGACTCTCCTCCATCCGCTTGCAAATTTTCACAAATGCACGTAGAAACTTCTGAGCAAACTACTCCAGATCAACTGAATTTAACAAGGATTCAAAAGTCACACAAAAGGTCAGGCAAACAAGCAAAGCAGTTCCAGAAATCCTCGCCTCCTCAAAGCATAATAAAAATACTTACAAGACAATCCTGATTATATTCTCACTTACCTTTGCTTTCTGAAGGGGTGCCATGCGACAGCACAACACTGCAGAACAGTTTTTGCAAACTTCCATGAACAGTTTTTCATGTTCCCTGAGTGCAAGAGAGAGGCTGGTGCCATCCACAACCAGTCCATGCTGGATAACATGGTCTTCCTTTATTCTAGTCAGGGACAAAAATGTTGGCTTTGTATTGGTGTGATGGAAAAATTTAAATTTTGTTATGAACTATGCAGTTGCCCATACAATAAACATAGAATTTAGCTTGCTAGACAGACTGCTTCTTCAAGCCTGTTATTATATTAATAAACAAATTTCTAAAAAGGCAACTTCATGTGTTTGGCACATACATCAAAGAGATTGTCATAAAATCTGAAAATAAAAGACAACCAAGCTAAGATCATCATTGAGATAACGACATCTCAGGTATTTTACCTCTTGGCTAGCTGCCTCAGTTGCTCTGCGCACGTACTGTCTGACTTGTGCTGCACAAGCTCAAGGATGTTCATGGTTCTATGAAAGTGTCCACATGATAAACTGACGCTAACAGCCGTTTCGTGCTTATCTCCAGTGAGTACCCACACTTTGATACCAGCCAACCTGAGTGCTTCTATAGTTTCTTGGACTTTCTCCTGCAGTCTAGAAACAAGAAAAATCTTAAATAACCAATCAGACACTTTACAAAAAAAGAGCTCACACTGTAACTCCATGTTATTCCTGTATCCTCACTGTCATGATGATTTAAGACTGTATTTCCAATGTTACATATTTTTCAGAGAATCGTAGTCTGGCAGATGACTTTCTGTTACCAGCAATAAAACGAAGGCCTTGATGAAACAAAAACTGAACTTCAATCCTGCTAAGTGATTAAAAATTTGTAATAATCATATCTTAATTTAAATTAGGTGCCACTGCTGCATTTGAGAAGCTTTAAAACAGTCCGCAACAATTACTATCTCTGTGGTACATGAAAAGCTTCTAAGTGCTCCATCTGTACGCTCCAGCATACCATACACCCTCTGACTTACAGAATACACACTACGCAAGCAGAATGCTTTGTTAAGTAGCTATGTACAGAAGTTTTCCCAAGGAATTAGCCATTACCCTAAATAGTTACTGCAATTATTCCATTTCACATACATTAAATCTCTCCTGATGAAGTCCACTGTATGTCATTGTTACTAAGCCAAAATCTGTTGGTACAATGTGTGTTTTGAATGCTCCTCAATCCAAAGAGTGGTAAACACACTAAACAAGAACAGCACAGAACTTTTGGTCGTGGCGGGAGAGTTTTTCATGGCATACATCATATTTCAGTTATAAATCCTAAACTCGCTATGTTTTTGAGTGTAGTTAGCAGAAACTCCATTGCATACTTGTCTTCTACTCCTGTAGCCCCAAGTAATTCCAGATCCCTTTCTATGAAGTTGAATACATCTGCTAATCTTTCTTCCCGTTGTTGTAAGGCAGTCCTGGCCTCATGAAGGCGTTTGCCAACTTCTTGATACTCCTCAGGTGTGAATCTTCTGTAGGCTACACACAAAGTTCTTAGTCCTTTCTGTGAGAAAATAAAAGACTCCATTCAGAGTAGCCAAGATTCTAACGTAACAAAAAGGTGTCACCTGCAATTTGTTCACTTCAAGTCACAGAATTTGTACTGGAAGAATTTTCTTCTGATCAGCTGGGCAAGCCTATACACTTACCAAAGCAAATTCATCCACATGTATCCTCGTTTTGTCTATTTCTCCACTCTTACTACGAGGAAGAATGGAAGATTCTGCTCCCTTTGTGAATAAAAGCTTTTCCCCTAAAAAGTAAATTAGAACAGACATTAAGAATACACCCTATTTAAGAAGTTCTCAGCTGCAGCTTGTGCAACTTCTGATCACTTACCTGAGGGACTCTCTACAATGACACTCATTCGTCTGCGGTTTGGATCAAACTCCAAAACATGAAGCAATTTATACCTGTATTTTGTGTTTTAATAGAAGAGGGAAGGGGAAGAAAACATTTTTAGAAATAAATTTCCAAAGACAATTACTTATAAATATGCTCTTACCCTACAGAGCTTTCCCCAAAGTGTCATTTTTATATAGAAACTCTAAAAGTAGTGTTACCACTGTTGAGCAACAATCACTGTTACCGGTGTTTGTGCAGTTGATTGCTTTTCATCACTTTATATATATCTAATTCCATTCTATAAGAATAAAAGGTTCTTCTACCAATAGGAATAGTTTCCTGAACACTGGCTTTACATCTGGAGATTACAATCAGCTCCTACCTATTCCTTTATCCTTCTGTCATTACGTTGAACGTAACTTGAAAAACTACATTTTATTTCTAACACTTTTAAACAATCTACACCGTCAAAAAAGAGTGTCTGTTCCCTGATAACTGGACTATTTTTTGTTATGTTACCACTAGTTTAGAAAATTAGACATTTACATTTGAAGTACTGCCTACTAACTGACACAGATAAATGGATAAAAGGTGTTATGACATACCGCAGATGTACAGTTATCAATAATATTTCTACTCATTTTGGGAAAGTTTGAAGTATGTAATCAGATTATGCATACATGAGTGATTCTGGGGACTTCTAGAGCTGAAAGCACAAACTGTAAGACTTGAATAAGCCATCCAGTTTTCCAACTCTACCACAGTCTCAACGTTTGATACAAACAAAGATACAAACTATTATAATACACACCTACACAGAGTAACTCACACAAAATTCTTGCATCTCAGTTTCAATTGGTAAGGAATAAGATGCAAGCTGTCTTGAAGACATCGAGGGAAAAGCATTAAGAAGAGCATGCTGAGGAAAGGCAAGGATTTGTTACGAACAGAGAGGATTAAGAGGAGAACATTATATTACTCTTCACTACTGTTCTGTCCTTCAAAAGAAAGAATAAAACCAAATACCTTTCTGGTTTTCCGAGACTTTTTACTTCCATACTGTCACCACTAGTTCCAGTAAACACTACTCCAACCCTAAAAGGAAAAGAATATATACATTTAATCATCACTTTAGACATAATGCCTATTGATTGGGGCGGGGGGGGAGGAGAAAAGAGAGAGGAACTCTTACACCCCATTACTGCTCTCTATTTCCAAAGAAAATGAAGAATGCCCACTTTCTACGACGTTTTAATAGCAACATACTCTCTCCACTATAATTTCTCAGGGATTTCCATGAATATTTTAAATCATCGCTTTGTAATATGCCTAGGTTTTTGTGTATTTTATTTTTGTATGTTTTCATAGTAAACTGAGAGTGCCAGGCCCCGGGCTTTACAATCTTTCTGAGCCATTTTTAAGGTTGCTTTTACCACAAATTGCCTGCCCTAGTAGGCATTTCTACATTAGATAGTTTTGGCAGTACAACTCACCGGCTTGCAGCTTCAACTAAAGCTTTCTCATCTGGTGAAGAAGCATAATACTCCAAAGGGGATGCTATTCCATTGGCGTGCCAAGGACCATCAGCACCATCTGTTTGATCTGCATTGATTTGCACTGTATGACAAAGACAAACTGCTTTCAAGAAGAGTTCTTCCTCTTTCATCTATAAGAAAGAAAAAACTTTACTTGTAACATTTACACATCAACCCAGTTTTGAACATACTTAATAAAAAAATACGTTTTTACTTAAAAATCTGCCAAGTATTCCATGTTAAATAATCGCATCTCAACATGTTTAATAAATATTATTTGCTCAGTAACACTTAATAGCTTCAAACCATTCAGAAATTCTGATTTTTTAAAAAAATGCTAATCCTAGAAGATTATTTCTCTGAAACAAAACACTTTCTATTTAGGATGCCTAATGGGGGAAGAAAAAAAAAAAAAAGTCTTACCAAACTATGCCTATTTCCATCTGGAGAATCTTCAGAAAACCCCTCTGGAGTTAGTTTACCATTGACCTCTTGGTACTTTACGCCATTAATGGAGCACTCCCGAAACTGCATCTCATTTTCAGTTAATGTACCAGTTTTGTCTGTAAACACGTACTCTACCTTTTGTAAAATAAAACAAAAAACAGACTTGGAGTTGCAATGTATTTGTTAGGGAAAAAAAAAATCTCAACTCACACTCTCCACTACACATCTTTTTTTGATCATGTAAAATTTTTAATTTCTGCCATCAGATATTTATACCTTATTTTTAAACTAATCAGAAATCAAAGCACAACCAACAAAAAGTCTGCAGTAATGAATTTTAATATTAACAAAGAAGCAGAAAATAGAAAGTAAAACAAAAAAAAAAAAGAGGAAACAGCATATTTTTTACTCTACCTGTCCCAATTCCTCATTGAGATCTGAAGTATTTACTTGTGCTCTCTGGTTTGTTTCTTCGTGATAGAGGTCAAGATCCCAGCCAATAAAAAAAGATCCAAGAAATTTCTGCATCTCAACAGTCACATAAAGTGAAATGGGTATGATAAAATTGTAAAGTACCAGAAAAGCAAGAAAATCTGAAATAAATCTCAGAATCTACAAGAGAAAAAAAGAAAACGTAAAGATTACTGCAGTGATCAGGTGAAACATGGTTACTTAATTAGGTTTCCATATGCATGAAAAATGACAAATTGACAGAGCCGGAGGAGACCAAGTCCCACGTACACATGAGAGAGACAACACACGCATCGACAATGCAGGCATTTCCAAGTTGCCCCAGTAACGCGCCTTCAGACTGATGCAAAAAGACTGCTGTAAGCTATGACTGGATGTTTCAATTCTCAAGTTCGTTAATTTTTGTCCTTTCTACTGAATCTGTCAGGAGGGCTGCCAATTAGTATTAACTGCCATTGTGATTCTGTTTTCAAACAGGTCTCTTGAAAGAGTTGGGTCTGAAAAAACCAACATGTTCCCCATTCCATCAAACAGCATCATTCATAGGCTTTCCTAAGGAACCATAAATGGCGAAGGCAAACAACTGATATTCCACGTTGTTGGAGGAATACTGCAAGTATTCTGTGTTGCTTTAGGACAGCAGAGTGACAAGAGGGTCCCTTTCTCCTGGCATTCCCCAGCGACATGGGTGATCCAGACTACACGACAAGAACGAGACCGTGTGGGTTTCAATGGCACAGGCTTCTTTTACGCCTCTTCAAATCACTGTATTTGACACATACATTTCAGGTAAACAGCTATGTAATAGGACAGAAATTTCTCTTTGTGAGGTATGATAATTTTAATAAACTCTAAAATGCAACATTACAGTCTCTTTGAAGTCTCTTTTTCATTTGCACAACAAACTCAGTACCAAATTGTACTTTGGGAAGACTCTTACCAACACTTCAATATTGAGCAAGAGAGATTAGAGCTGAGAAAAACCAGGACATCTCTTTCAACTCTACCAGATATCGGCATAGGAGAACATTTTGAAGAAAGGGAGTATAAAAGTAGTCAACAGTTGGTAAAGCTAAATAAGGTCTGTTCTTCCTAATTAGGGAGTGTTGCTGTAATTACTTCATAGAAGTCAGTACCAATAATTAAGGCATCTGACAAAAACTCAGGAAGTTCTGTGCCTTAAGAGATCTTCCAAACTAAACCAGAAAAGATAAGTAAAGACTGAGAGCAGTAATTCATGTAAGAGAAGACACACTGAGAAGAAATGACAATTACTAAGGTTAGCAAGTGTCTTCAAGCACTGTCTATTAAATAACAATCTGCACAACACAGGACAGATGAACAGAAAGCACTCCAAGTAAGGATGTCAGCATATTGAGAAACGCAGAGCAGATCGTGGAAGTACACAAGGGAGAGAGAAAAACAAAGACACGATAGAAGGAGAGCGACATCGCAGAAACACAGATGGCTCTGCATGCTCCTGAAGGCAACGGAAAGATTGAGTAAATACTTATGCCGACTCTATTCGCAACTGAAAAGGCTCCACAGGCTAGTCTACCTTCCATAGCAACTACTTCCAATTAAAAGGAGCCAAGAATTTACTTGGCTAACCACTTCGAACAGTTGAAAGTGCGTTAAGTGGGTGCAGGTACTAAAAGTAAAAGCCATTAAACAATTTGAAAACCTTAAAATTCATTTGGTACTTTTCAACAGTGACACTTCTAGATAAGATTATTTTAGAATACATTGAGAAGGTTTTGGTAACTGTAGTGATAACCTCAATTAATAATTTTAAATAGAACACAGCGTTGAGATAAAGATATTTTTCCAGTTAAACCCCAAAAACACTCGCATGACAAGCTTCTGAAAAAGCTGCATGTTCTACTGAAATGCCAGTACACATTTAACTTTCCTTGAATCAAAGGCATTCTCGAATTACTTCTTTTTCCTGCCTGAACCACTAGGTATTTCACTCGACTTGTGAAGCAGAACAGAACTCTCCTGACTTGGGATCTGGACCTTTTTGCAAACATGGCACCTAGTGAGCACATTCAATTCTCAACTCTGTGGGAGACGGGGGTGCGGGTGTTAAACCTCTGACACCACATCACACGTGGAAACTGGATTTCCAATTCTTCTGTGCTTTGAAAATCCCCTCTACTTAGAGTCAGCTCCAGCCAGCTCCTGAACTGCTCTGGAAGAAGGCAGACTCGGACAGAAATAAAAAAAAATTAAACAAAACACAGAAAAATACAGAATGATAAAAAAAGACACTTCTCAGAACTGCAGACTTAAGGAACAGTTCAAAGAAGTATCCCTCCAGTCTCTACAGAGAAGTGAGAAGGCAAGCAGGAACTTGAGCAAAATTACAGCCTTACAAAGTTGTCTGAACAATCTCAACATCACAGAATGTCCAAAATGCCTGAACTGTGAAATCACTGCAACGGAACATGCACAACAGCCGCCATCCTCCTCCTCTTGTCATTTAAGGAATGACAAAAGACACCCAAAAGAACAATAACTATAATAAGAACACAGAGCATCAGAAATATGCCCTAACAAACCCCAAAATTTTCAAAAAGCTTGGTCTTTTCATAAAGGAAGAAAAAGTCCAACCAGTAACAGAGGTAAGATCTTTCTAACACAAGGGCGAGGCTACATAGGACTAAGTCTCTCAAAAATACTGAGACAACAGCTCACAGGCTTGCAAGCAGATCACGTGGTAGTTACACCTATATCCAAGAACAGAGACATAATAAATATCACATTCAGTATATAGTGGCTGAGGGTTCGTCAGATATGCAACTGGGTAGAACTATGTTACCTTACTGCTGTTTCTTTCATGCTCCGTTTTTTCATTATACCAAGGCTCATCCCATTTTTCTTCAGCTTGCCATGCATACTTTAAAATAGTGCTCAGAATGGCTTCAAAGAGGAGGATTATTAGATAAATAATCAAAAAGGAATTCATGGACCTACAAAGGGGTAAAAAAAAAAAAAAAAGCAACTTTGGTTTATTTTACTTAATCTGTTGACACACTGTGGTTACATGAATTGATCAGAAACTTACTGGACATTTTCTTTAAAAATTTATCCTGTGTTTGATATGGATATAAAGTTTCTATGTGACAAGCAGGCAACAGAAGTGAAAAGAAACCCTACATCTGACTAAGATATACTCTACCTATAGTAAGATGAAGACTAGATTAAGGTGCAAGAACACCCCAACAGCTGACTTGTGTCACACCTGTTGTGCAAGATTTTGGGACTGCCTTCTCCTTCTCTTCTTCCCTGCCTATCTAGCAAGGCTGTGAAGGCAGTACAAACAACCACAGTGGAAATCCAAGGCTGCACCTTTTTCTTCAGTTAGAAGAGCACTATCATGCGCATCCGATTATTTAAGCCAGGGCATGCTATACCAGGATACAGTCAAACTTGCCTCTATATTCTGTAATGCTAGCCAGGCCATCTTTCCACCCCTTGCTTTGATGACTGAACTTTTCTTGTGCACCCTACAGTTCTGTTTGTATCTGGCTATGGAAGAATAATCAATCCCATGTTTGCAAAAGAATGCCGGGAGGCTATCTCAGATTTTTAGCAACTGGAATAAAGGCAATGTATCAGAAGTCCTTTTCCTTTTAAAACAATTCACGAGGCTCAACATATAAATCTCTTATAGTAACACCTATCCCGTAACTACGAGCAAAGATTTTTAAAACAGCCTGTGACTTGTGCTAGAAGCAGGACTTGCTGCAAAACGTATCGGGAGAGACTATATCCTTTAGACTACGTGAAACAAAGCTATTTTCCATTATATCAAATACTACGATTCAGGTCAAAGACTCATAAGCAATTAAGACTTCATTTCAATCCATCCTCTTCAAAGGCATGATGCAGTTTTACAGCAAAGGATGCAGAGAACAGCAGAGGCTGGGACCGTTGTGAAAACCATCTCTGAGCACCTGGTTCAAGCAGCATTTCACCTACCATTCTCAAAATATATCTCAAAAAACAAGCCTCCCAAACTAACTTTTTCTGCTTTAGTCCTTTTTAAACTTGGGTATTTCAACTTTATACACTACTGAAAGAAGTTACCGAGGAAAAACTAAGTTAAAACTCTACAAGTAAGAAAGATATCAGAAAATAAACATACTTTTCTACTGCTGACCGTTTCTGAGATTTACTCTTGTAATTTAATGCCATCTTTGTCTCCATACCTGTATACACTGCAACACCTGGGAAGGAAGGGGGGGGGAAACAAAGAGTTGTACTTTATTTTCTGCATATATACAATTTGCAGAATTTTTTTGTTTCAAGAGACATAGGATAAAATCAAGGTGATATTACTTTTGTGTTTACTTCAGTACAATGGTGAGACAGTATTTTGTAAGTATTTGCAATATTCTGCTATAGCAAAACAGTACTATTGAAGTCATTTTAACACCTACTAAAACACTGTTCGTTATTATGACTGTACTGCTCTTCAATACGTATTTTATGGAAATCAGAATGGTAAATCTCAGGAGAAAGTCTTGAACAATGGGGAACAGTAACAACAGTCATTCATCCATTGAAGTTAAGTTATTCCCTTATCAAACCACTTCAAATATTTTCACAGAGCAGAGCTGGAACTTTATATCCTTAGACATTCTTCAGTATAATATCATTACTTTCATCCATAATCATATCCCCTCAGGTAACAGTCAGCAAGATTATTACAATTTCTTCAGTGCAAGCAGAATTAAACCACAGTTCATCAACATGTTTTAAGAAGAGAATACTCTTTAAATATTTAGATGGCTACAAACCAAATATTTCTTTAGTGTTTTTTAATCTTGCTCCACGAAGTAAGAGACTTTCAGGCCCAAGAGGTCTAAAAAGAAATAGACATATCAGCATTTAAAAATTAGTTGTTCTGATTCTGTAGGACTACGTTGTCCTATATCCCCTATGAACTCCCGCTGCAACAGCTCCAACCCCATCCTCGTTTAGGTCCACCTTCAATCCTCTTACCCCTTTTACCACTCCTCACCCACACATCTCCACAGAGCCCGCAGTTTGCTTTCACGTCTCCTTTGGTCACTGCCGTACCCTCCCACCACTGTTCAATATCCCATAATTAGTGGCTGAGATAAATATACCAAATGGCTGGTTCAGAGAGACCTGCAGGTTACTTGAGAAGCCAGCAGGCAAAAAACCTGTTGAGTTCACAGAGCAACAGGACTGCTATTTTAGGTTTGGCTATTTCGCCTATTGACTTCTACCTCTCTGTCAAACCGAAATGATCTAGCAAGTTCAAAAGCTATTCATACCAGAGAAACAAACAACTAGATGGACACACCACCACCACAACAGTGCAAGTTCTGCTTCCTAACACGTGAGTAAAATTTCATAAATGTTTCTTCCTCACGTCTATCACACCACAATAATACATTAATTTCATTGGCTAAGTTAACTGTAAACAGCGCTGTGAAAACAAAGGTCCAGTTAGAATCAAGGTTCATATAAGGTTAGAGCCATATGTTCTACTCCAGCGGCTGTATCATCTTTAGAAACTGCCAGCAGGGTTGGTTTGAAATACAACAAACAAACAAAAAAGGTGCATTCACTATTCTTGCCAGTGTTTCAAACGAAAGCAGAAATTGAACAACTGCAGTGGCCAGGCTGACACACTGGGTATAAGCACAAGAATTAAAGCTCATATACTAAGTGCTACAGCATACAAGCCCTTGGGTTTGTCTTACTTTTCCCTTAGCTGTACCACAAGCAGTCCATGATCGCTATTACATAAACAAAGTTCTTATACTTGAAGTTCCTTTGAAAGCATAATGTGGAGTTACTCAAAAAACCCCACCCAAACCCACCCCCCACCTCCCACAGTTAAACGTTTACCTTAAGTGTTACTGAAAATCTGACAGTTACCATCACAAATACTGTGTGCACCAATTACACACACGGATTATGACAGGTTCTTTAAATTACCCATACAGATGTTAACGTATTAGGCTAGACTCACACTTTAACTGAAAAATTGAACTAAAAGGGACTAAATGCTCAAGCGTTTAACCTTTTCTTGTAAGAAACCTAATGTACATTTCTGGATTCAAGTATTTTTTACAGTTTGTAAAACCAGTCTGACAAACCCAAAATACAAACCCTGCGTCAGTGCAACACGGACTAGACAAGTTTATCTTTGACAGTCAGAAGATACAGCTCCACCAGTAGTCAGAACTTGCAATTATTTTTCACGCCCCCTTTAAACTGGCTCTGTTATATGTTGTCAAATAAATTATTTTGATAGATTATCCCAAAGCTGAACCTGTCAAGCTTGGCAGTAATGAATTCTGCAAAGCCCTAAGCGTAGTAGCACATAAAGCAACCTCAGAAAACCGCTGAGCGGGTTTTTGCGGGGTTTGGGGGTGGTGGGGGCGGTTTGTGGGGGTGGCTGAGGCACTGGACTCGGGGCCAAGTGATCTGCCTTCTACATTCCTGTATTTCTTGCAAAACCATTGACAAATCATTGATTCACTCTGAACTCCATGTTACTCCTACCTAAAACTGACAGATGTTTGCCAGCCTCATAGGAGGCTCTCAGATTGAAAGACTCTCAGTTCTTCAGACTGAAAGCACACATTACACGGGAAAGAATACTGCTTTAATATTTGATTCAGGCAGAAATTTCATTAAAAAAAATGTGTAAAGGATAACATTTTGGACATCAGAAGAGTGAAAGAATCGTAACAGATTTACCTGTTTCTGTCACACATTTATACATCATGACACAGCACTTCACATTTTGAGGAAGAGGTGACCAAGTTTTTTGAAAGCTTGATTATCAACAGCTCTCAAGAGAAAACAATTGAATAGCTGGCATGCTAAATATTCCTGCAAATCCAGACATTTCTTGTGAGTGATTTCCCTGTCTTTATTTCAAACCATGACTTTTCTCACTGCTGTTGTTCCTACTTTCTCTCCTGTCCTGTTGTGGTGGGGGGAAGTGAATGAGCATCTGTGTGGATGCTTGGCTGCTAAGCTGGGGCCAACCTGCAATTAGCAATCTCCTGAGGAAGTACACACATAGGTCCGTAAGTGGCTTCACATCTTTATTTTTCTATTTTCACATGTGTTTAGGTGGATGCTACTTGCTATGACTGCACAGGGAAAGGCTGTGAGCACGTGATTATGCGCACATAGCTTTATGAGCACACAATTATGTGTTGACTGTTACAGATGTAAGCACTTATCTTTACAGTCCAGGTAGTATGGTAGTTTGAAATATGTACTAAAAGCTACAAAGCCGTAGCAGAGGCTTTGTAAAAACAGACCAATAATTTCTAGGAATTTCAACTGCAAAAGCACCTGCTCAGTGCCTCTGATGAACAGATGACAGGGGATCTGTTGTAGTCTACATAATATGCCACTGAAAGACGTTTACGATCAATAAACTTTTAAAGTAACAAACAGCAAAGTTACCAGCTGATTACCAGTGCCTAAAAACTACCCCCTTCAGAACAGCCATGCTTTCCAGAATTGTCCTATTAAATCTGAAAAACTGGGTAGTAATGAACTTACTTCCACTAACTTTTTCTCATCTCCAGCTGAAGTATGCAGCTACAATTGACACTTTCAGTAAAAATACCCCTCCCTTTCGTATATTCAACTAACTCTTTTTTGTGATGGTCATGATTTTAACCACCTCCATCAGTTCTAAACATTGATCTTATAAAATTTTACTTACCGTACGATTTCTTCAGTTTGTTGACTTATCGTTATTCTTCCAACAAATCTATGAAAGATGGCCATGTGTTAGAAATATCTACATAAAGACTCAAAATGTAAAAACAAAAAACCTCCTCTACATTTACAAAAAAGTCATTAATGGTTCACAAATACAAAACAATCAACGTTTATTAACAATCAAACGAAAACAATATGGCAACACTGCCAATAATTTTACAAGAGATTTAACAACAGAAACATTCATCCTTCAAAAGAACAGTCGTTTGAGAAAGCCTATTAGATTTCATTAATAAAACCACAAAAGATTATATTTCTTACTCAGTTAAAACAGATCGTGACTTCTTGATATTTCAGTAAGAAATAATTCCTCAACAAACGTAAGTTAGCATATTATCCACCAGAAATAGTAATTTTTCACTTAATAAAGCCAATCTACTCTGCTTTTAAAATTTGACACCTGTGTATTTAGCATGACCCCAGCTACGAACAGGGACATAAACTTCTCCAGTAATTGTATCTTAACTTGATGTTCTCTACAAACTGAACTAAAGATCAAATATTTGAACAGCTCTTCAAACTAAGTATCTTAGTTTTTAGGAATTTAATATTTCACAAAGATCCCAAAGCTTACTTAAGGATAGCTGCTGCGATATACTTGGATTTTGAAAACTACTACTTGACAGCTACCATTTTCCGTTATACGATTCAGGAGAAACTTGGATAGGAATATAGCTTTCGTTACCTATGATGCTGTTTTACAGAGTCTAGGGCGTTGCTTGCTGATGTTAAAAGCTGAAATGAAGCACACTCGGATACAACTGTTTTTAATCTAAATTTTTGCTGCTGAAGAATGGAGTGCAAATCTTCTCTTGAGCATAATCAAAATAAACGTGACCAACACATATCCTTAGAATTAACATAAGCTTACAACAATTTGCTATGGTTTGAGTTAATTCCATTAAAAAAAGGTATACTATATAGTACTGAAAACTCCTGGCAGAACCTTATACAACTCTTTCTCCAACCCAGCAGACTCACAGGCCATTTAATTTTTTAAAATCTGGAAACAAGTTTACTGCTTAGAACAGAAATGCACCTAAGTGTCACGATTAAAATACAGAAGATAAACATTATCCTATAATTTCTGATTTTCTACTGAAATACTCAAATTTAACTTGTCACTTGCGACTTTCAGTAAGTACATACGTATAAGCACTAACTATTAAAACCTAAAATTTAAGCAGATGTCTGAAGCTATTTTAATCCCAGCAAGACCCATACCATTCCTAATATTAAACACTTCCATTTTGATTTAATTTCAAAATATTTACTAATAAAGTGATACCTGTATAGATCTGCTTCTGGCTGCTGACATTCTATAACAGCTACAAGTTTGTCCAGGTTGGCAACAGACTGTAACACTGCTGTTTCTGGGACGGCGACATGCGTCTGTAAAACAGTGTCCATTAAGTTAGTGATACAGGACTACCGGGCGGGGGGGCGGTATTCCAACAGGCTGAAATAAAAATGGCCCTGCAAGTTAACTCCATTCTATTTCATAGCAGTATCCCAGACCTTAAGATTGGTCTCTCCATCCAAACTTGCGGTAGTAACATGGCACGAACCGTCGACTCGATCAGATGACAGAAGCACCAGATCAACAGGAAAAGTCTCATCTTTGGCTACTCTGACAATGTCCCCCACCTAATGAAGTGAACACAAATGAGAAGTGTACAAATAGAGTTTTAAAAGAGAAGAATTCATTTCAGCATTGTTACCCAATCACGATGAAACAGGCCACGACGATTAGTAATGAAACAAGAGCTTCAGCTATGCAATAGAAACACAATTTTCAATTTGTCCTTAGGCACATACCCGAATGTTTTTAGATCTAGTTTTTACAAGGCCACCACTTCGAACGACATAAACCGGAGCACCGTTGACTTCATTGTCTGCTTTATGTCGTAGCCAGTCTTCATAACCCTGTGGAAAACATACAAATTTACTTTTAAAGCAAGAAACTTAAAAGCATAACAAATATCTTCTAAGCAAATGTGCTTCAAATTACTTGCTGCATAGCTTGAATACAGTTACTAACTTCTCTTGAGTTTCTGCTACAGCTGTTACTCAAGAACCTGGGAAGCCTCTTCATTTTTTTGCACTTTACACAAATAAGTAAAAGCAAATAAAGTAGCAACAGTGGTGAAGAAACTCAAACAGTCCCATGTCCTGTTAAAACAAACAGGCGGTGACATTCTCTGCAGACGAGAGGAACACTCATTCAATCTTTTATCTATATGGAGTCATATACCACAAAACTGGGAACAGTCACCCCCAGTCTCTCTTACGGTTTTGTTTTGTTTTTTAAAGAAAAGTAACAGACTGAAATTACTTCCTCATGTCATACATAGAGCACTTCTTATAGTTCCTGCCATAGCCTATGCATGAAATCTTAATTTCTTAGTTTTGTATGACATGCTGTTCACACATCAGCTCTGTACAGCAAGAAAAGATGTCTCAGAAAGTTTTAGTTCTTTGTGAGTCCTAGTGCAACAGCTTGCAGCAACTGAGTTTAATGGATAAATTAAGCAGTGTTCCTTTACCCGATATTCAGCACCTCTTTAAGCACCCTTTACCCCATGCACACACATGCAAATACTCATGAGAGTGAATACAGGTATACTATCCCCTCCTATTTTCCTAAGCTATTAATACCTTGCTTATTTAATCTAACAGCATGATTGTCAATAGCATGATCTCTGATCCCCAGGTCTCGGTACTGTTTGGAAAGCCCCACGAGCAAGCACAAAAAGCGGATCAGTCTATGCTGTTCAACTGCCTCTTACATCCTGGCAAGATTCCTACAACTGATTTGCAATAAGGGAGACACTTCCTAAAATGCTTTTCTGTAGGTATAAAAAATGTGAAAAGAGTTAAAACCACTTCCTTGGAAGTTTGCAGACAGAAGAAGGGGGCCCTCTGAAACAGCAGGCATAATCCCAACTCATCCTAGAACGCTACAGACATTATATATGAATGTCATAACACAAAGAGTACTGATGCAGATGCAGTTCAGAGAATTCTGTGGTTGACTGGAGTTTGGAGGAAAGTTCTGTGACGAATTTAGCATGTTAAAAGTATAGTTTTGTAGTTCTAGCTTCACGCACCTCTACTGTTACTAGCACAAAAGAGAAAGGACAGCACAACTGCACTACCTAGGGCTAAAAAAAAAAAAAAGAGGGAAGCTTTATATGCCAACTGCTTAGAAATAAATAATTAGTAAGTGTGTAGTAATAGCAGCCACACAGAGAGCTACTGGGAAATCAGAATCCTAAAATCCCTAAGTAAGACTCTTTAAGAGCACTTCCTAATCAGTGTGAAAAAGCATCAAGAGTCAGTACCTCCAGCTCCTTGTTAAAGGTGACTGACAGAAGAAAACAAGGATTTAACTAACATCCAGTAGCCTTGGGGCATTTGTCTCATAAACCTGAACAGCTGAGCAATATGGGCATTTGGCAAAGAACTGAAGTTTACCTTCTTTAGAAAGTACAGATTTCACTGCCTTCTCCATCTGACACCTACTGCCTTCAACACAAGGGTAAAGCCTCACACCAGGGAATTCTTAAGAGCCAACTTGCTGTGGTCAGTTTAAATTCCCCCCAAATTTACCTACTGCAGCATTTTTCAGCGAGTTCCTCATCCTCACTTGCAAATATTGCAAAAACATTGTTAAAAAGAAAGATGAATGTTGCTTAATTGCATGAACAGAAACTAAAGATTAAAATCCCTCAATTAAATTATATTCTTAAGTTGTGCTTAAATAACTGCATCAATGTACTTGAGAAAAGGACAAAATTAGATTGTTATATCATCAGGTTTTTCATTCTCAGTTTAGGTCTGCATGTAATCAAAACCTGCAAAGTAGTTGTTTCTAATTTACCTGACAGTCATGTAAACATCTGTGTCCACTCAGCTTGTTTGCTAAATACCTATGAGCTTATTGAAATGGACTAAGTTCCCTGAAGTTCCTTAGGAAATACCTTTATTTTGTTGTATTTTGTTTGGTTTTTTTTTTTAACTTTAATTTTTGCTTTATTTTTATTTATTTTTTAATTTCGGACTCCTCTGAGGACTGCACACACATCATCACAGGCATAAGGAGGAAAGCGCTCTGGCTAACAAGATAGAGAAAATGACACAGCATCAGTTGCATCACTTTGCAGTCTTGCATGTCCTTCTTCTGACCTAGGTGCAATTACACTTCTAAGAAGAAAAAGTTCTATCTCCTTGGCCGAGATTAAAATAAGGCTGAGTTTCAAGGTTTGCTAGAGGTGTCACGTTAACTGGCCTTCGGGAAGCAGGGGAGAGTTTTTCCACCCACCGCTAAGCTTCCCAAACCCACGTACAGTTAATGCTTCTATTCTTCCCCTTCAGTTTTTGAGAGAATACTAAGTTATGGTTTAACATTTACCCTGACGTAACTTTGTATAGAACCAGTGCCCCGCAGCTTTCAAAAGGGGTGTCTTCCCCTAAAATCTGCCTCCTATTCCACTTCTGGTTTGAGAGAAAATGGGAGCTGGTTGTGAGACCGTACTGGGGATTTTCCCCTCTGCGTTCCAAGAGAAGATTTATCTTCCTTCCTTGTCCAAGGGCAGCCTGTCGGAACTAGCACACTGAATCGTCTTTCCAAGGTAGCAGCTTGTGAATACCGTTTGCCTACTTTGCAGCAGGTAGAATAAACACAAGAGTCCATTGGATCGGTTTAGGTGGTTCCAACAGTCCTTGGACAGATACTGAGACAATCACAAAACACTCTTGATGCTTGGCAAGTCATGAATGATTTGATAGTAGAAGGAATGCCAGAATCTCTACTCTTTGCAATTGTGGTAAGATACTTAGATTTCCCAATATAAGATCGGACATCTGGAAACAAGGTGGTAAGAGATTATTTTGGATTATTTCAGACTTATACAAGTCCAACTTCTTTCTGAAAAAAAAAAAATTCTAATATTTATAACTAAAGTGCACAGTCCTTCCATTCACACAGCTTTAAGGGATATCTTCCATTGCTTACTTATGACTACAGCTCTTACCATGTGATTTTTTGGGGGTGATTATAACCACTGCAATTGAATAGGATTAGGGCACTCTACATATACAAACTGCACAGCAACAAGATGAAAGTTAGTTCAAGTATTACTCCAGCATTAAGATCCCCTCTGCTCCAAACACCATTCTATCTGCTTGAAAGCTAGAACTATTTTTACTTTTGCCCTATTTCAGGGTGGCTTTGGGTCTTACTGGCACAGAAGACAAATTGAAATTCCAGCTGTAGCTCCGTAACAGTCTCCTGCTTACTTTTCAGTTGCTATGACTGCGTCTCTTCCCCAGACAGCACTGTCAAACCCTTTGAAGGGGACAGTTCCTGAAAACTACCTCCCTGCGGAAGAGATTATAGTTTCTATCCACATCAACTCTATTTACGTGCTTGTTTCTTCCTCCTCTCATGTTAAGGGTTTAAAGAAAACAGGAGATTGATTTTCTTTCCTTTTTTTTTTTTTTTTAACATTCTCTTTCCAGGGGCTCTAGGTCTTAGTAGGATGTAGTATGAGGCTTGAACAAGATTTCTGTTAAACTTATACTTAGAAGATTTTTCTTATTTAAAGTGCTATAAAGCACCCCAAAATGTTTTAGGCAACCAAAGAAAAAGAAAACAAAACCAGAAGCTTTCTAAACTGGACCTTTTACCTGGTACGGGATTATTTTACGCCATGAAACATACTCCTTGGGGCAAAATTTGCCTTTTAGCTACTGACAAACGTGGATTGCACCATTGCTTCATCTACCCAAGCTCCCTTCTCAGTGTGCCACATGGGAGGATTGGTTTTAATACGCAGCAAGATGTGCCAAAGGAATAAGCGAGAAGCTTTCAGAAAAGGTCTTATAACAAGTGACATGTAATGTTTGGACAAAAATTCTGTCTGGCAGTCATTCACTGTCCATTTAAGGGTACCACTGAGTCACTAAGCGCTTGACAACTAACCAAAATGCTCAAGTTCAAGCATCTAAGAAGAAACATTAAATACAAAAACCTTTCTAAAAATGACACCTTTTTAATTTATTTTCACTATCCAAACATTATCCTGCTCAGACTTTGTTAAGTAACTTTACCTTTGAAAGACTTCATGCTACAAGATTTGTCCCCTTTACCTGTTTTATGGCTGTCACAGTTATGACAAAGAATAACGGCAATCCACTGGTAATAGGACTGGTAGGGGTATCTATCATGAGCTAGAAGAGAAGAAAATGTGAAAATTAGCCCCAGTTTTATTTTTACAATTGTACTTTCAAAAAAATCCCCAATGAAGCAAGATGGCAACTGTGTTCCAAACTCCTCATTATGAACTGTGAGTATTTTTACTGCACTTTCTACAGTCTTTCTGGAGCAAAACTCAATTCCTGACACCTAAATAATACATGTCAATAATGATGCAAACAAAGGTTCTAGGGCATAGAGCGGACTTAATCACATTTGTAATACATGTGCCCATTTTAAGAGTCCTTAGCAAAAGGAAGATATGTTTTCATCCTGCAAAGATGAATTCAAAAATATATTACAAAGGAAGGAAATCTACATCTCGTGAAGCTCTTTCAATACTCTATACAATCTACTGCTTAACAGCAATGTACAGTATAACAACATCCACTTCAGAAGTGACAATAAAGTTAAAAATAGTTCCAACAGTTTAGATATTAGAGAACACTCTTTCTGAGACTGCTCCTTTCTGGTTCCCCCAAGTAAACATGCAATTTTTACAATTTGTGCTATTATTGCTGTCATGCCAAAAGTGCAGTGTATACACTAAAATTCTGTATGTGGGGGGGATGTTAGTGGTTCTCCGCTGCTGCAGGAAAAACAACAACATGGTCAAGTGTTGTAAAGAAAATTACACAAGAACTATTCAAAACCATGGACATGGATTTGATCCACTTTACCTTAGATTTATGGCATTGCTTTGGGAACCATTAAAGAAAAAAAAAACAAAACAAAACAATCATACATGAAGTTTACTCTGTTAAGAGCCAAGAACCTCAGAGAGAAAACAGATTATGCCACCTTACAACACATGCGTGAGCTATTTTTTTCCCCCACTGAAACACATACAATTTATAGAACACAACAAAAATCAGATCAAGCCTGCAATATTGTCTGTTCTTCAACCGTAGCATTGCAGTTTCAGCTTGGCAGCATGTTGTCCCAGAAAACCCATGCCAAAAGCATCTGATTTTTGGCTGAATAGGGTTAACCACGACATTTCTGCCATCTACACTCTCCTTTCTCAAGAGAGGCTCATATGTGAAAACGCAGCAAGTTTTGTGCTGGTGGCATTGTCACGGCAGCCTGCTCCTTTTGCCTCTTTCACCGGAACACCACGGCCCTTAGCCTGCTACGCAGCTGGACACGCATCCATCACACAACTGGTGTGGAGCCTCGCGCGACCAAAATGCAGTCTGTCACCATGTTTCCAGCATGCAAATGTGAGGTGAACAACGTGGACTGGATTGTGCTGCACGTTTAAAATCACACAATGAGAACTTGCCCCAGCCCTGTCATCCCCAGTGGAATAGGGTGGTAATGACAGACACTGCATCTTGGTCACATCAGATTCATATGGCAGAGAGGATACCATGGTGATCAACTTTTAAAGGCACCTTTGCCTTATAAAAAGAAAAAATATTAGATATTAATGAACTTCCAAATGGGATTTGAATAAACAGAATTCCATTCTAACAAATGAGCAAAAATGACTGCAGCTTTTCTCCTGTTCGGTTTCCAAGAATACAGACATATAGACAAGACATTTCCCATGCAAACTAGGGCATCCACTTGAGTCACGAACTGAGAGAACAGGATTACTCTGGATAGAAGTTCCGCCTTTACATCCGTATTTGTTCACAGACATCACATTTAGATATTACTGAAGTCTAACAGTTTGAAAGGAACGTGACTCAAAATTGAACTAAAGAGTAAATTTGCATTAAAAAGAAATAAAAGCTTTAAAAATGCAACACCGCCTGTGGTTACAGTAAGTAACATTTATGTTCCATCTCCACCATACCCGCATCTTCCTCATGCTACAATATGTTAAACAGCATGAAACATCACAACACGAATGACGAAGTCAATATTCTTAACTAGGAAGATGGGACGGGCAACATATTCTTTTAGACTAAGTTAGAACTATATGACTTTAGTAACTCCCAACACAGGAATTTTCAGCCCATTAGAAAGTTCACTCTTCCTAAACGTGAAAGAACAAGAGCAAGGGACACAGGAGGCATTGGATTAAAAATTGCAGAACTGGCCCTGCTACATCTTGCACAATCACAGACAAATCTTAGGAACTCTTCACTATTCCCATTTTTTGTCAAATGAGGTACCATCTTTTTCAGATACGTACTGTAAATGTTGGTTAATCACTGTGGAGGGCTGTACATGTTCAAAGCATTCTGTTTTATAATGAAAGAAAAGTTTGTGTACCCCAAAATCTTGTCTGCGTCTCAGACATTAACTGGTCTTTCAAAAGTTATTATCTCTCCTTACAACCCTTCTCTCACTTACCCTTCATCTAAGTCTGCAATAGCTCAACAGAATTCAAGTACAATTACAGAGTTGGAGGTGCAAAGATCACAGAAAATTTAGACTGTCATACTTTTAATATACTTGTGGATGTTCTTAATTAGAAGAAATATACTCTGCTACAAAAGCCACAGTAATATTTCTGACCTATACTGTATCAATTGTCTTCAAAATGGACAAACTGTCAATCCTAGCTGTACATTTTTTTGTGTTCGTTTTATCTGAACAAATTGAATTTGAGGATCTTAGAACTGTGTGACAATAGTGCGTTGACTTACAAAAGCAAGATTCCACCTACAATGAGAATATACAATAATCTATGCTCAGCTCAAAAGCAAGCATACTGCCCAATTCGATGCAAGTGAACTTGAACGTCTGCATTTCTGCACACTAGTGTCCAAGACGCACTTAAGAACACACAGAGCAAAACTCCTGGTTTATTCAAACACCACGAATGGCCACAAAAATCAAAAAACGTCTTTGGAATTTTATTATTAACTTAACAGTTTTTAAATTGTATTTTGAGGCAGACAGTTCAGTCCCTGTGCTGGCAGTGCAAAGGATTTTGAAGCTGCACACTTAAATAAATTAGCATTCACAAAGACAAAACCTAAGGACAGTACTTAAATTTGGACATAATTCTTTTTAAAGTTATGTTACTTTCCCAGAGGGGCTGGAAATGTGTTGTTTTTATAGACAGAATATGTAAGTAGAGAACTTGAATTCATAGAACAAAAATCAGTGGCAGAATTTACAACATAAATTGCAATTTCCTGAGTATTATTCAACTTACCTGAACCAAAAATATAATCAGAAAATAAAAGTTGGCTACTCTTCTGAACTGCTCAAATAAGTTTTTTGGAACAAAATTCCACACTGTATACTGAAGGGGAAAAAAGGAAGAGAGAGAAGAACAGTTATGACATACTGAACGATTTTTCAATGAAATTCAGTTCCCTTCCCATTAAACTCTCTTAACCTAAATCTCTTCATTTTACATCCCCTCCCTCAAACCTTCTTCTGGTCTTGCCCTACTCCCACACAGAACTGCTGTATCCAATTTTATTTTGTTTGTATTTAGGTGCAGCTAGCAGGGAAGCAGGGGTAGGAACTGCATTGCCTTTCAGTCAAAGTTTTAAATGTTCTCCTACCAGCTGGGATGGGAGCAGCTGGAGTCATTTGGCTGCTTGCACCCTGGCTAGCGGAGAGGAAATTAATTCTTGCAGCTGTAACTTTCCCTCCTACACTACAGCGACAAGACACATCCCCACCATCAGTTCTACTGATTCCGATCCAAGGTCACACTAGGAGGAAATCCGCAACTGCAGTCCATTGCTGATTTATTTTATGCAGGGTACTAGTTTACCATTTGGCTATTTTATAAATCCTCACAACCAGCTTCATCCTTCCTTTTACGTGGTTCTGTGCATCACATCCAGACACATGCAACACTGGTCTAAAACCTACTTTTCTTCAGAAATTCTGACCAACATGCTTAATTGTTCTGTACTTAAGTCAGGTTCTGAGGAAAGAGGGATGAGAGCAGGAGAAAAACTACACAGGAAGCAACCTAGCTTTTTCTTCAAAAAAGTTTAGAGCTTGTTTCATTTTGAATATTGTGTATGCACCATTAGATGTAACACACACACGCACATTCGCTACACAACTTCTTAAGTAACATATCAAGGGGTTTTCCCATGACAAATTGATTCCTTACCTTGGATGATATGATTCTGTTGTCTGCAAACTTCTGAGGAACATAATGGCCATGCTGGGGAAAACGATTTGCTATATAAATAGTTCTTGTATCGCTTTGATGCGGTGGGTCAAAACCCTAAACCACAAAATAATAATAAAAAAAAGATTATCAAGACTATTTAATTAACTGTAGTTGTGTAAAATTGTCTTTATGCTGAAAAATGATATCCAGATATCAAACAACTGTTTTAGAATAGCAGCTTTTGAATGGGAAACAAAATTAATGTGTAAATTAAAGTCTGCTGTGTCCAGAGAATTTTCAAAAATTTGGGGGGGGGAGCAATCTCAATTTTAAGGTTGTGTACTCATTCCGGAAAATGAAAGAAAAAATCCTAAGTCTCAAAAAGGATAGAGAATACTTGCTATCATGCAAACTTGAAGCCCTGTGAAACTTAAAAAAGAAGAAATAGAAATGGAGATGAAAACATATACAAAACCTCACAGCCATGCTCATGATAACCTTAATAAAACAGATTATGAGAGAAGTAAAAGGTCAAAACAAACAAGTCATACTAGCATGCCGTGATAACTGGATTTTGAAAAGATTCTCACCAGCTTAAAAACAAAGGCATATGCATCTGACTAGACAATAGCATTTCTCCAAGCAAGTTCTATCTCCAAGAACTAACATTTTGTCTTAATCTCAAATGTGATTCCCTGCCATTACCACCTATTCATACGTGAGTGGTAGCAACACTGAAAGCAAACTCATTAAAAAAAAAAAAAAAAGATACCCAAACATCAATAGTTTCCTGCCAAAACAGAAGATCTGAGTGAGGCCCCTTGGAACCAAAGACCTGTTTCGGGTCTAATGCTCAGTATTTTCAACAACTGCCTCTGCGAGGGGAAGGGGAATACAGGTGTTAACTTTGCAGATGACACCACCAGATCTTGAATGTTTTTCTTGTCATGTGGTGCTCTTGCAGTCCTGAGGTGGTGTCATCTGCAAAGTCACAGCAGTTAGACACAATTAACTGCCTCTACATGAAGAGAATAAAAGCCTGTATAGGAGTTCTGTAGAAAAAGATCAAAAGGCTATCAAAGGCTATAGCTGACCACAGGCTGAATGGGAGCCAGTAATTTCATCCCATTGGGAAAAGGGCCTTCAGCGCTAAGGAGGCTGGGGAGGAGCGGGAGCCACAGTTGAAGCACTGTGAACCAACTGGACAGCATCCAGAGCAGTGGAACATGAGCCACAAGAGATCCTGCAAACACGAGATATAGCACAAGGCTAAACAACCTGAAAAGCAAAGAGCAAACAAGTTAGGGTCATTTCGCCTAGAGGAGAGGGAACTTGGGATATACTAGCACATCTTCCGGTATATAGAAGACTCTTCTACCGAGAAAAGGGGTAACCTGAAGGACAAAGAACAACAGAAGTAGGCTTAAGTTACAGCTAGGAAAACTTAGTTTGGATATTGGAAAAACAAACAAAAATTCCTCTCTTATGGAAAGGAATAATTAAAAACCAAAATAAGTCACTTGGGAAGGCTGCAATCTCTCTGTAATACAAGGGCTTATATCTAGGTCATTCAAGTCTATCTTTAATTGAGCCTTTCCTGGGGCTACATGACTCACCAGAACCCTTCCTAGCTGTAATGTCCTGACCTGGAGAGGCAGGTGACAGCAAGAGACGATAAGCAAGACAGGAAAACAGTAATAATTCAGACAACAGGCCAAAAAAATTACTAAGATAAGAAACAAAAAGCTTTAAGACATGGACCAAACTAGTGAAATTAGATTTGGAACGGTTAAGTTGTTCGCCAGGGAATCAATGACTGTCCAGGAAGCGGTGAATTTCAGCACGAGCGTCAGACAGTCCTCATCTTAGAACCGACTTTGTGCTGTATACACAAAGTCTCCTTGGTCTTTGGTGCCAAGTGGAAGCCCAGCTGATGAAACAGGTAGAAAGGGCATTACCAGTTCCATTACTGGAGGTGAGGAAACTACCTTTGCAGTTGTACTGCTCCACTTGTGAAACCAGGCTCCGGCCTTGACTCGTGTCAAATAAAACTGACACTCCACAGAACTCCAACAGAAGGTACTTCTGCACCAGTTAACTACCGAGGGTGGTGAACAGCGAGCACAATGAGCTGCATAAAAATGGCTGGTATAACCAACCAAGAATTTTCTTCAATCGATAAAAGTTCTCTAACATGGGGCATTAGGTATGTTCACATTCAGGATGGTGTCATTTTCAAGTAAAGGAATACTTAAAAAGTCCTCTCAAACATACAAATTTTCGTATTTGGCATCATTACGACAGAAACTTTCTGTTTCAGAAAGAAAGAGGTCCAGGAGGAAGAAGGGAGAAAGAAAGGAAGGGGGATTTTCCAAAGAGCTTTGAAGGAGAGTAAACTTTAGGTGACAAGCAGTGGAGGGCTGCTCGAGTCACATGCTCCAGCGCGAAAGCTTGTTTAAAGATAAGAGTGGAGCAGGGAGACAAAAAGTAGATAGGGGAAAGGACTGGAAAGAATATATAGCACGCCAAAAGCAAAAGAAAGGAACTGTTCACAGCTTAAGAAATACAGCTTCAAGGAAAGAAACACAAGCATGAAAGTAAGATGAAAAAAACGTACCTGTTAAATGGTGACACAAAATTTAAAAAGAGAACAATGTTTGTAGTAGAAGCATTTTGGACATCTGACATTAGTGACACGTCATTTCAATCCAGAAGATGCCACAATAAAAGTGTTTTGCAAGCAAGAAAAAATGAGCTTAATTAGTAAGACTAGGTACACAGCTCTTCTATCTCAGAAAATGTCTGGCACTCACAAAATGCCAGACACCCTCACTTTGGAAAGTTACACTCCACAGCCTGAAAAAATTCCACTCTAAACCAAACAGATGTGAAGCAGGGGAAAAAACAGAAGAAGCACAGAAAGCAACTGGCAGTCTTCCGATGGTGATAAATGCTTATCTCCGTGCCACTTGCTGAAAGTTAGTAAAAGATAAATGAAAAATTTCAGAGCGACTAAGGTATCACTGAATTTTTCCAAAGTATTTATACACCCCTTTTAGGCCACTATCTGAGCACCTGAAAGTTGATGAGTTTAATGACATTTGCGTAAAGACCTCCATACAACAAGCCTAACCTCAACTCAAGCCTACCTGCACAAGCACTTCCATCAGAGCAGAATACCTCCACTGAAGCAGACCCAACTGATTAAGAACGAGGAATCTATTTTCCAAATCAGAACCTCAGGCCATAGGAGTTTATGGGTGCAGTTGTGGACCTGACACAGCTTAAAATTGCCGTCTATACACATTTAACTCTTTTGTTGAAATTTGTCGTGGGGAAAGTGCAAAAGCTGCGCAGTCAGCAGATCTATGGAGATGGCAATGCCCAAGCAAGGCAGGCTGGGGACAAGAACCTCTTCAAGCTGTCAGAGCTATGGCTGGAAAAGGACGCATCCTTGACCACCTCAGTGACCCGACGGCAGGCACAGCAGGAAATAAGTGTCGGAGCTGGGAACAGCACCCAGGTTTCCCAAGTTTCGTGTCTGTAACTATGAAAGATCATTTGAAATTACCTAACAACCCTGTCACCACATAATTCGCTGGTGAGACTGCAACCAAGCAGATCTTCCAGAGAAATTTTAATTACGCATCTCTCCAACGAAAATTCTGCACAGACGTTAAACTTAATTGTTCAAGAATTGAAATGCCTTTAATTTTTCTGTAACTATGGGGCTGGTCACAGATCTTGTTCCTGACACAGAACCGATTGGTAGTCCAAATTTCTGCCCAGCAAAGGGATTTTGCGTAGCACCTATATGCAAGCCAACAACGACATGCAGAAAGCACAGTTTCCTAATTTCACTTATTAGACAGTTCTTTCTCTTTCTAATGTCATTATTGAACTCAGCTGCAAAACTAGGGTAACATACCCTTGTCAAAGGATTTCTGCAGCTAAATAGAGAAAATCCCTAAATTAAATTTTGAGTCTTGCAAAAAGATTCAGTTGTCACCAATATCTTTCAACAAAAGTTAGTCTTCCTGCAGTTATCTAGTGAAGTGATTTCTACCGAAGTGCCTAGATCATTGACTTCGTGACAAATAAAGCTGAGTTTATTACAAAACCTGATATTTAAGGCTTCTTAATCAGGCGTATTACATGAATCAACTGTAAATAAATAAGACATGACCATAAGATTAAGTAACCAAAAAAAAAAAAGTTTGATTCTTTTCCCCCTTCATGCTGCAAATTAAATCTAGATTTATTGGCTAAAGTTCAACCATTCAGCTGATTTATCAACATAAACCAGGCATTATCTACTCCTGGAATACAGCTCTCATATCTTCAATGCGCTCGTCCCCAATAGAAATTTTGCACCCAGATGAACTTGACATGTTTGTTTTTGAAAATAGTCTAAACAAATGCCATTTACATACAACACACAGATGTTTGAGCCAAGCTGATTTATGAAGCACAAACCAAAATAACTTTTTTGGGAAAAAAAAAAAGAGAAAGAAAGAAAGAAAGAAAGAAGTGATTTGTAGGTCTGGGTTTTTTTTTTTTTTTAATAAATTTGTAATGACACGAACCAAAGTAAACGTAATTTTGACTGAACCTCTTCAGCAGTGATTTCATTAGTGTTCTGAAAGTTAGACAAAGACACTCTCTCTGTAATAATTAGGCTCCTTCAAAACAGCATGGAAAACATATCCTGGGGAACTGAGGAGAAATTTTTGACGGCAATGTTACTTCTTTCATGAAAGAAACGGGCTTCAACAGCCACCTCTCCTCCAAATAACCCCTTCCTACATTTTGCCTCCATCTCCACCACTGTGCTAGGAGAACTGCCCATGCAGCCATATGGTAAAGCGAACTGGAAAACTGGTCCAACCGAAACCCCACCATTTTCCCAGTTGTTTTGTATTTTTTTTAATGTATCAGTTCCCTAAAACAATTGCATGGTCATGCCAACAGCCTGGTGGTATAACAAAAGGGTACAGTGTGGAAGAAGAGTTTTATATTGCTGCTGAGGAACCATTATCAGCATGATCAACGAACCAGGCAACTAGAGAAACAGGCAGAGCAAGCAAAGGAGAAGCAGCACTACAAAAAAGAAAAGAACTGTGAAAAGAAAGAACTGTGCCTGCCCTCTCAACACCTGCAAGCGTAAACAAATAAGAAAGAAAAAGAGCTTTCTCAGTCAGCTTGTTGATATAATATACACTATCTACTGCAGACTCTTATTTCTTAAACGTCACCATTAAAAAGCTTAACTCAAGGCAGCACACACGCGTGTCCTCCCCACACACTCTACAGCACCGAGACAGCAGAAACCTGCAGATCTTTCAGCGAGGATTAGCGACACCAGACCAGCACACAACCCATCAATTGCTGTTTCAAGCTTTGCGGTACCTGCACTGATAATTACAAATCATCTGACAAGCAATTTTTGCTTATGATTTGCATAAAGCTAGCATACTTTAACATGATGTCCCAGTGTTTCTTATTCATCATTCACAGCATTTACGGGGAAAAAAAGCAAAATAATGTTTGCTAAAAGAACTTCTGCTATGTGACCAGTGCTCAGTGAAAGGGCTTTGAAAGAAGGAAGTCTCAACTAGCGCCTCTTCCTCCTTTCAACAACCACACTGAACGCTGCTAAGGAAAGGAGTAGTTCCCCCAAAAGCCCTTTGGACACCACGCACTAGTTAAAAAGCCTAATAAACAGAAGAAAACTCGGTCTCAGGAAGCCTTTTTCCTAGGGAGGCGACTGACTGACCGCGGCCGCAGAAACAGACCACCAGACGTCCTGGCAGAGCGCCCAAAGGCCTGCTATTCCGCTGCTGCCAAGATATATTTTGATTAAAGGTGCTTTGAAGAAATGGATTTTCTTCCTTTGGATTTCGTTCTGAACATACAGGCAATGCTTTTCCCTTTGCCAGATAAGACTCACACTCCATGCACATTTTCAGAAGTCTGTGTAAATTTGTCCTTAAAACAGTCAGCCAATAATTCTTTCAGTCACATAACTGGGCAGTAGTCAAACTGAATTTGTCATGTCAAAGGTTAGCGTGAAGGAAGAAACAGCCTCTCACAGCAATTTTAAACATTGCTCTAACAACTGAGGTAGTGAATCAGCTGAAGCACCCTGAGGTTTACATAGTGCCGTGGAATTTGTCCCTCCTCTTTTAAATATCAGTGCCATAAAGAAATAAAACAGCATTAAAAGTCACGCACTATTCACGCAACTTCCTCTTCCCACTTACTACATCTACGGTTGTTTAAAATATCTGATAACAAATGACGTTGCAACCTCCTAAAAGACCTATAACCAGACTACATTAGTTTGTGAGAACAAACACTCTAGGAAAGAAGGCCTGAGAAGTCATGAAGCAACAATCCTTCCTTTCACAAAGTTAAAAAAATGCCTAGTACTGTATTTAGAAAAGTCATAGCGGTGCTTGCAACAAAGTCCTAGTTGCATACAGCTCAAGTTGTTCTTATCTTACCTTATTTGTCAAAATGCCCACAGAAATAACTTGGGAAAATCCCTACTTAAAATTTAAAAAGCCATCATCTTCTCCTTATTTATCTGCAAAAATAACAATCCAGCTAAACTGGCCTCATTCACTGGTAACACACTTCCCTGTGCCAGTTTCTCTGTTCAGGTGACTGATGCCAAACATACTGGTCTTGCACATCAATAAAATCAGAAAGGAAAAGCAGGCTGAGCAGGCAAGTTAGGCTTTCTAACATAGCGCTCTAAGACTGTTATGACATGTCCGGTTTCCGTTAGTAGTGAAGAATTTTAACAGAGATTTAGGTACACTGCTTAATTTTAAAATACCCCAACACCCACCAGGAGGCAACTACAGGGCATTGTATTTTACAAAATAAGAATTGAGATCTCAAAAATCGATAGCCACTTTTAAGAATGCTGCTCAAAATACATAAAGTACTTTGAACATGGGAAGTGCTACAATTGTGCAATAATCAATCACACAGAAATAGCAGTTACTAAACAAAGTCACGCTATGAAATGCTATGAAATGAAATGCTGTTTAACCACTGCTCTGAAGAGTCATTTATAAAACTATTTTACACAAGCATGAAGGGCTGCTGTTCTGGGCTACTCATACGACCATTATCCCATACGAATATTGAAACCCACCTTTTTCAATATTTAGATTGGTTCTAGTAGGCCATAACTACTTAGGCTGATCAGCTCCTGCACTGCAAGTCTAATTCACATATTCCTTCATTATGACATAAAAACTTTTCAAAAAATTCTTCCCCCCAAACCACCCCTATATAATAAATCTTAATTCAAAATGTGTGCCAAAATTATACTGACAATTGCTCCGACAGTTGTTGCTCAACAAATGTAATGGGAAGAGGATTTAGTTCATAGCGAGAACTGTCTGCCTCTTCCTCTTACCATGCTTTGATAAAGCCTCCTCTGTAAAACTTGACATTACAGTTTTGAGTCTACTCCACTCATCGAATATCACTAAGTTTTAATTCCATTTCAAACTTGATTTATGATCTAAGTATCAGTTTAATGTCCTGCTTTCGGACTTATCTACAAACTAGTTTATCCTTAAAGCCTGCTAATCTTAAGCTTTCTTTCTGTTTTGTTGCAATTCTTTTTCCAAACAGATATGTAAATATCGGCAAAAATTAGCACAGCCATCCACAAAACTAGCACAAAAACGTGCAAAGGGGATAGTAAGAGAGTAACAAAATGTAACAACATATAACAACAAAAAAACCCCTTTGTGGTATAAACCACATAAAACTTCTTTCCCTGGTGTAATATTTCAGGATAAAAACAAACAGCTTCCCTTTTGTCTACATCATTATGTCTCCTTCCCATTTACAGGAAAGTTCTCCTTTCCCATGCTTATTTTTACTCAAAGTAAACAAGAAAAAAAATCCTCTTAAGTCACAGCATGTGGGAGGCCAAGGAATTGCAGGGTTTTGTTTTTTAAATCACGGTGTAGCTGTCAGTCCTACTCTCTATCTTTTCTTCCATGGCCTGTGCTACTGCTAAGTGGTTTTTTTTCAACAGCAGTTGAAGAGAGGTTTGTATAAAAAAAGGCCTAGCTGCAAATACGTCACCTGTGTTTAGCTGGAAGATAGGTCCTTGCGTTTGCAGAGGCACTTTGTCCTATCTGTTTTGCTGCAGTTCTTATCTGTTGGCTTACAAACAGATTTTGTGTCAGAAATTAAAGGATTCTTTTTAGAGGTATACTGTAGATACCTTTTTCCTGGTGAAATAGTTACAACACCAGCCATAGCTACTGAGGACACCACGACACAATAAAGACAAACAGAGGGCAGATCACGAGTGAAAGGCACAAGTCACAATGCTTTTAATGACATTTAAACACATTATAGTATTTTTCCCTTACAACTCCTATCTCTCCACCCCAGAAGAAAGCAAATAAAAGTTTTAATGAATTCAGCCAACCCATCCAAAACTAGAAAAACAAATACCAATGATATCCAAAACACATGTTGAACGTTATTAAATTCAGCACATATTTACTTGCCTTAGATTAGGAATTTTACCTTCTGATGAGAGTTCAGAGGCAATCTCTTAGCAACAAACAAAGAGGCATCCATCCCAACCACCTTTCCATCCCACCAGATAACACTGACCAGGACACAAAAAGCTTTTGCTCTTTGTCAACAAAATAATACTTTTCTCCCTCAGTCACATAAAACAAATAGACAGTAACTATTAAGGGAGCAGGACCCTGTTAGTGCAGGAATGTCATACAGTCAATGAAATGGTCATATTATTGCGTGACAAGTGGAAGTTTGGCACAATAAAAATTGGCTGCTTAAAAGGCTCATGGCTAAGAAAAAAAGGATGGGACAAGATACAGGTCAAACATCCAAGTCTCACAGAAAGGCAGCACATCAGACAACCCTGATTTTCCCATTTTTAAAATGGTCTTCGAAAGAAACAGGGTCAAGACTGGTTTGATGAGGTTTTGGTAGGCGATTTTTAAATTTAGAGTTTAATTTTTATGAGGCAAGATTTAAAAATTACATACAGGACCCCACGGATGTCTCCGTTTGGAACGGACAGCTGGCTGAAGGCAGGGCCAGGTTCTGCACGCCTTGGAACACACTGTGCTGCAAATGTATTAGCCTTCAGCAGTCACAGAATATAAAAAGAAAACAAGGTTAAAAGACCCAAACACAGTGGGAGGACTAGTCCAGCAGATCACAGAATATCTCTAGCAAAAAAACAGGGCCACATTTTCTCCTGTGTGAAGTGACATGAGGAGGGTCGTTAAACCCCAGTTCTCAAACTACTCTAACCAAAGCAGTGCAACCTTTGGGCTGTTCTAACACGCATCTCACTGACCCTTCAGTGACAATACAGAAGGTATCAGCTGGGCAGCCTGAACCAGAGGAACTCTTTTGAGCAAATATGCATTTATTTTTCTAGTACACAATAACAAACACCCATTTAATTTTAGCCAAAAAGGGGAACAGGCTTCAATGACAAGTAAGAAAAGAGGGGGCAAACTGTGCTCCAGAAAAGCAATGTGGTTTCAGAAGTTACGATTCTCAGTCATTGGATTAGTTCAAAGTACTTTCAGTATTCAAAAAATGCAGGGAATTCTTTGGGGGCAAAAAAAGAAGTAACTGCATTGGTTCAATTCTATAAAATGATTAAGTGAAAATAACACACACGTGTCTGTCAGTGCAAACAATGAGATCAAAGGCTGTCCACCTTGTTCCAAATGCCAATACCGCAAGCTACCACAGAATACCACCTGCCCCTCTCCGAACACCTTAACAGATACCAACACCTGGAAGGAAAGGGAGTAACGTCCCAAACACACAGTCCTCTAGTATGAGCCTATTGGAGGACATTTCCCTTATTCGTAGAAGAAACTTTTTATTAGAACGCATCCAAAAAATGAACAAGAACACTCCTACAGATATTGTCCGGGGCGGGCGCGGGGCTGTGGGGTGTGACAGGGACAACCAACACAAAACAGTCAAAACCCTCTGATCACCTCTCAACGCAGGCTATGTAGAACTTTTGGACTAGACGAACTCCTGATGTCCCTCCCAAGCTGAACCTTCCTATAACCACAAAATAAAATAGCCTGGTAACTAAGTTTTCCAGTTAAAAGCCATCGATCCAAAGGAATTCATTTATACATTTTGTCTTTGACTTCCAGTTAAATACCAAAGCTGCATTTGCCTGAATACTTTGCTCTGCATAGCATAAAAGTTGTTGTCAGTGCACACCACCATTCAGGTTCTTAAATTGTAGGAAGAAGATACTCTGCCAAATACAGCGTAATTCTGCTTCTCTTGAACTGTCATGTGTAAAGGAGGGACCAGGCAGGTAGCTCTTAGGTTTTCTCCATGCAGTATCTTTTGTACATCACTGCACTGTTAGATCAACGGGCTCAAACTCTACATAATAGCAACTAGAAGGGAAATCCAGAGACCCTTCTTCACTTGACAGGACTAACAGTTCAAAATGATGCAGCTAAGATCATACATACAAAGGTATTCTGTCACAATTTTTGGAGACCTCCTTGCCAGACAATGGAAGTTGTCATTACTTTCTGTTAATACCACTGCAACAGCTCCTACGCTCCACGTACGCCATCAGCAGAGTCCAAACAATGTCATAAATCTATCAGACTGGAAGTGGCACAGCAAGTCACTGAGCATTGCAAAATGCCACTTTGTACTCGTTTTGTATTGGTACTGCACAATCGTGACCAGGAGAGCCACAACAGCACTCTGCTGTACACAGATCAGCTGTGCAGTCTAACCCATCATATTTGGAAATGCAAATAAAATGGAGTGTACTATTCCTGAATATTAATGATGCTTCCTATCAACTGTTGTTTACCCGGTTGCTTTTTACAAGCAGAGCTGGCTGTGCCCGTGGTGTTATGCAACCCTCAGCCAATAATCCACGTGCCTACCGGCTTTCTGAGAGCCCAAGGTAACAGAGCTGGAACTCAGGCATCCTTCCTGCTCAAAGCTCGTCTTTGAAATACATCAGGGCATTTTACTCAAAGCAATGAACTGTACTCCATTTGTCTCTACATTTTTTTTTATTACTAAAACCTAAGCACTTCCAACTATTAGCGACATAATGATATTATCATACAGTAATATTAACTAGAAAGTTGCATGCTGTTAATGACTTACTACACTTATTTAGTAGGGGACAGCATTAGATGAACCAAAACTGATAAACTGTCTGTGTAGGGTGGTGTCAATTGTTTCTGAGCAAACAAAGCAGCCTCAAGGCCATGATACCAAAACAAACTGACAGTTTGTAAGAGAGTGCCACATAGGCACTGAAGACCGAGCAACAGTATCACTGTCACCAATTTCTGTTATACAACAAATCACTGAAAAGACAAGTAACACCTCAGAAAATTGTTTTGGACTTGTACGACCGTAATAAAGACGAAGAAAGTCTTACATTCTCAGCACGTCTCCTGTTGTCAGAGGACTAGTCATCCCTTTATGCAGCTATAACAGGCATGCACAGATCCTCACAGACTAAAGCACAGCAAAGTCACCACTTAGAGAACTTAGCTGAAATAATTTGAATTCCATACCAGGTTCTCTCATCACTTACTTCTAAGACCACCTGCTTCATTTTCCCTTTTACAACTCTTGAGAACACAAGTTCAAGACGATATACGCTCAAGACCACCTCATTAATTAGCGTATGGAATACTGTCCTCTTAAACAAACAAGAAGTTGCAAAACATTGGTTGGTTTCACACCGAGTGCGCTTAACTGCCTAAAAGCACCTTCAGCAAAGTACCAGCCCCTCCCCGTTTCCCCAACCCCTTACTACTTTCCAACGTTTTTGTACACCGTTTTTCTTTTGTACTACTACGACATCCCACTTAAATCACCCCCACATATTTGCCTGGCTCCAACCCTCCTGTACGGAAGAGAACACTTTTTACAAAATCTGTTGCCACATCAAGCACAGGTACAAATACAGGCTCTGAAGGCATCCAAACCCACACATTCTTCTTTTCTCCTATCAGAAATAAATCAGACACAGATTTTGCCACCCTTTGATTCAACTATTTCTGCCCACCCCACTCTTCCCACTCACTCCGATTATTTTCTCTGCCTCTTCCCGCAGGTTCTCAGCCCGTTGACATTCTTTCAGAAACTAAACATCACGGACATATGGAGAAGCGAACGTATGGTGGGATCCATGTTAAACCAATGATTACACACAGGGGTGAGTTGTCCAAGTGTCCCTCAGAAGAAACATGCAGTGTGATACCTATCAAGGCCATTTTTTCACCTTTATGAGCTGTGAAACAACCAAGCCATTAACATCAAACAGTGAGGTTTATAGAAAACAAAACACAGAACATGTATCGTTGCAATATTTTTTTCCTTAGTACCATATTTAAATGTCTGTTCAAGCATCTTGACTCTTTATTATCCTGTTGTTCTACTACACTAATCCCTCCCTGCCAAAACTCGTGCAAGTTTTAAAATTATTTTCCCATCAAACACTTTCCTTCAGAAGAACAAAAATCCCTTAGTGCTAGGTTTATTGCTTATCTTGTTACCCTAAGCTTTTGTTTTCTATTAAGGGCAAACATATTTCAGGAAAAACAACCATGTTTGATACATTAATTCCTAGCACTGATGCAGTCCTAATCTAAACTCTACAGAAGACAACATAATGCTGCTTTAAAAACCACACACACAAACCTCAAGCCACCTTCAAGGGGAAAAAATGACAGCTATGTTCCACCAAACAGGCTTTATTCTAAAAAACATGTGTATGACTGTAACAGAACAGAAGAGTGCAGCCAGAGCTCAGACAGCGCAATTCATTTCCAGGTCAACAACTCTTGGTGTCACAACGAACTAGTGAGCACAGTCAAGCCGGCACTGAGACCATCACCACAAGCTCTGTGCTTTCAGACACGGATCTGGGAAAATCTATGGGCCATGGGAAAGGAGGTAGGGGAAGAAAAGGAGGAAAAAAAAAACTAAAAAGAAAAAAGTCTTTTTTTTTTTTTTGAAGTGACACAACAAATTAAACAAGTCATTAGTGAGACAGAAGCTTTAACCATTAAAATATAAACACCTAACTAATGTAAGTTCTTGTACTAAACTGGGCAACATCTGTGACGCAAGGTAACTCCAATGAATGGAAAAAGTAAGTTTGTAAATACATCATTTAAAAGGAATTTCCCCCTTTGAGAAAATGCAAGAGAAATAACGCTGGAGGGGGCAGGAAGCTGGCCAACACCTGAGTCAAAACAGCCAAACTGGAGGTACCCCCTGCTACAGCACCACAGACACCACCGCCCCGGCCCCGGTCTGCCCCCGCTGCAGCACAGCCACACCGAGCAGCGCCCGTTCAGAGGGAGGCAGCCTCTGTCCGCAGCCTCTTTCAAGCGGCTTCCCCGGCGAACAGCGTTTCACGGATGTTTTTCTGCTGCTTCTCGTCGCTCTGAGAGCCCTGGCACAGGCGCGGCGGCAGCGGCTGCGCGGCCCCCGGGCACCGGGAACGAACGAGACGGGCGCGCAGCAGGGGAAAGAGCCTCGCAAGGTTTCGCAACGCGGAGGAGGGAGGGAGGGAGGGAGGGAGGGAGGCCAGCAAACCCCGAAGCCTCGGTCCGCAGAAAAAGGCACCGTCACTGCTCCCTGGAAAGAAGTTTGGGGAGCCCTGCCCCAAGCGGGGCACAGGTAAGGGAGCGCGCCTTCCTCCCTGTCAACGTGGTTTCAAGGGGGGGGAACAACCCCAAAAAACCCGAAACACCCGGAACCTCCGATACGTCTTAAAATGAAAATTTTAAAAAACGGCAGTAACGACCCCAGTGAAGCCTGCGGGTCCCCCAGCCCCGCGCCTCCCCGCTCCCGGCAGGGGGAGGACTCTCCTCCCTCACAGGCTCGGGCCCTGCTCCCGCTCGGCCCGGCCGCCCGCACCCCCGCTTCCCCCGGGGAACCCAGGCCCGCAGCGCCCGGGCAGAGGCAGCGGGACGGGGCCGCCCTGGAAGGCCGGGCCGAGGCGCGGGGCCGCCCGGCCCCGGGGCCCGTGGGGTGCAGGGGAAGCCCCCGGCCGCGGCCCGGCGCCGCGCCCTCCCCGCCCCACGGCGGCGGGAGGCACCTACCAGCTGCTGCCGGACCCACCGCAACATCCCCGGCGGCGCGGGTCGCGGCGCCCGCGGCGGGGCCCCCTCGGCAGTGCCGCCGCCTCAGGCCAGCCGCCCGCCGCGGCTCCTCGCCATGGCGCAGGGGCCCGACGCCGGTTGCGGAGCGGCACAGCCCCCGCGGCGCCCCGCCGCCGCCGCCATCACAGGGCCGCCGCGGACACCCCGCGCTGCCGCCCGCCCCCGGGAAGTGACGTCTGAGGGCGGGAGGCGGGGAGGGGCGGGATGGCGGCGGGCTGAGGCGGCGCGGTGGAGGCGGGCGCGGAGCGCCTCGTCCGGCCCGGCCCGGCCCCGTCGGGGGGGGGCGGCTCGCCGGTCCTGCCGCCTGCGCTACCCCGTGGTGCCGCTTCAGGATCACCAGGGCCGTCCGGGGGCCGAGCGCCCCGGGCCCGAGCAGCCTCCGACAGGGACGTGGGCAGGGGCGGCCTGGGAGAATCCCCGCCTCCCCAGGCGGGAGCTGCGCTCGCAGCCCGTCGGGTCCCCGGGCCCGTCAGCCCGGCCTCGGCGCCTCTGAGACCCCCCTTCTCTAGTGAAGGGAAGCTGCTTCACAACTGCATGGCTTTTATCTTTGCTCTCCCGTAAAAAAAGACAAAACATGCGCATGTTGGAACAAAGGCTTGTAAAAGAACAGGCCTGATGATAGCCACTGATTTAAACTGAAAAAGCCAGCGCCCCGTGCGTAGCCATCCCCGAGCAGGGTGCAGGTGCAGGGAGGAACCGGCGCAGCTCTCCTGCTGCTGGCAGCCCTGCCCGGAATTGCGGTTTGGTTAAACCTGGGTGTTGTACCGCCTTGTCAGGCGGCGATGGCCTTGAAATCTTCCCTTTTGCTCTGAAAACAGCTGCCACTTCAGAAAACAAAGCAGTGTTCAGCTTCAAACACACACCGATACAAGTCTGCAGCTTCTGGGCCTGCGTGGCTAAGAACTAAAGGAGATTATTTTAAGCAGTAAATACGTGGGTATTTGTGACCGAATACTGTTGTCAGTGAAGTCAATGGCAACTTTGACACTGACTTGAAGAGAAGTCTTTCTGCGTGTGAAGATCAGTGCTATTCCTGCCGTTCCCATTTGTTTCCACGTAATTGTGATATATAGCAACAAATCATAATCGTATCTGCCATAGAGCTAATGCAGTTTTTAGCGTTCAGTGAGAAATTTAGAACATAATTCAGGATTTAAGATAGACGATACAATGTCTGAACAACTGAATCTTGTGGTGAATGCTGGTGGTTTAAGCACCTATGTTTAATTAGAAAAATAACCTTAAAACAGTGGGGAGTAAGACTTCATCAGGCACTTAGGAAAGCTAATGTTAGCGAAACTCTGTATTAAATGGTAGGCATTATTTCAAAACATTTAAATACATCAAAGCTGAGTTTCAAACAGCTTGCGCTACCCTATTCATCTAATGTGAAGTCTAAAATAACAGAGTGATTTCATAGCGATGGCACGTTGCCTGGAGAGCGGCCTTAAGCCAGAAGCTTAACTGATACGCTCAATATTCTTGTGCTCCTCCTTTATCATCAGATGTAGAACAGGGTCCTGTCCGCTACATGCGAGAAATCGCGTGCCGTTTCTCTGAAGTCCGAGTATATTTGTCGCTGTGTCCCTGCCAAATTCCAGTATGAGCTGCGCCTTCTGCAAGCCTCTACGTCCACGGCTTGCAGTTATGTTACATAAAGCTACTTTGCGCTTCCTCTTCCACGTTGCTGTAATGATACTATTTCACCAGACACAACTTGGAAGCAATTTACAAGTGATTTGAACCCTGCAGTTTATATTTTTCTGGCTGAAAGTATATTGATAGGATGAAGTTATTTTGCTGTGTGCAGCAGAAGGCTCTGACCGCATTCCTTTTCCAATATACAGCAAAATTCCACCAGAATAATATCCTTGCCTAGCATTCTGGCTAGTAAAACTTTGCACCTTTTAAATTGTTCAAAAGCCCACACTAGACATTCATGAAGTTTCATCTCACCCTTGAGAAGTAAATAGTTTTCAAAAGAGAAAAATTGAAGCAGAGCAGCCAAGCCAGATATTGATTAGTCAATAATACTGCAGAACTTCTGAAATCAAAGGTCAACTGTATTAAAAATTAAGATCCCCATATCAGAGGTCCCAATTTAAAATATTGCTCCAAAGCCTCACCTGAATTCGCACAGCTGGCTTATACAGAAAAAAAAGCAACTGCTGAAGAAACAAGTCACCTTCTGATGTGAAGGTTAGGTTTAACCCATCGCCTAGGCTTTCTTGATGAGACTCCAAGCTTTGCAGTTAAGTATCTATGAGGGCAGTGATTTCAGATGTTTGTTTAGAAGATGAGGACGCATCTGATACAAAAATGTGTACACAAACGTAAAAGCACACACTTCAGTGTTAGGTCCAGCAAGCTTTTAATTATACGTGGATGAGTAAGTCTTATCTAATCAACGGAACTACTCTTAGGTTTATAAAATTAAACACTGGTAACCACAGAATCATTGCCTGAACATGCAAGCATCAAATTGACAGTGGGGCTGCTGATGTTACTCCCCAGGCTTGCTCTTGTGCAAGCCATTCCTGCATTTCCATTATTGTTGATGGCGTTTCGGGGCCGTTCTTCAGCAGAAGCCGGTGAAGAGTCGGCACGCTGCATGGCTGTATGGCCACATCTCGGGTATGGCGAGATGAGATGAGGTGGAAGTACGGCACTGATGCCAGAGGGTGAGCTGCCTCCAGCATTCCTGCCTTTGAAAACTTTTCAGCTTAGTAGCTGAACCCTTTCCCTGCCACATCCCCGGGCGCAGCAGCCACGACCCAGGTTGCTGCTGCAGTGCAAGCGAGGCATACGACGGCAAAGGGGGCCGGTGCACTCTGCAGGGAGGCGGCCCAGGCCTGGTGTTGCTGGCAGTGAGCACCCGTGTCCTTTGGGGCCAAACAGAAAAACAGCAAAGCCTACGAGGAGTGGAGCAGGGATGTAGGTTTGCGTAGCAAAGGACTACTAATAGCTCCTTACAGTTCACCGTTTTCCTGGCGGAGAATTCCTCTCACTCATTATTTTGTTTTTAATGAAGTATTTTGTTGTTTCTTTAAATGAGTATTTTAATCTATGCATTATTTACTTAAGTAACTACGGTGCTAATTAAAAAAGTACACTAGCTATAAAAATGCCCGGTTTGTTTCTAATCCATAGAGAGAAAGAGCTGCCTGAGAGACACGGGGTTTCTTCAGGGAACCTTTATTCCACGGCATTCAATTACTGGCTGAAGCACCAATTATATATAGATAATCAGTGGCTGACTTTTCAGGCCCTTCATCTAAACACACATGTGGATTCTTGCCTAGAGCAACCAGTCTTCAGGGAAAAAGTAAAAGAGTTAGAAAACGAACTGAGCTTTTTAAAGGAAAACCTTGTGTCTGGATTGTTATTCCCTTTTTGTGCCCTGCAAGAAATAAGATCAGATTAAATTACAGGATGTACAAGGTGACATTTCCAAGATGCTTCCTGGGTCTACACAACAGTGTGTTATTTTGTTATTTCTTCTACTTACCCATTCTCTCAATTGCTAAAACCTGGATCCTGACATAAAACCTCACCTCTCTGTTATTGTTTTTTTTTCTTTTCACTTGAAAGCTTTGTTTACAGTGTAGAGCTTCAACTTCTACCCACCGCATTGAGCTCACCGGGGCCGGATCCCGGAGCGCCAGGTTAGGGGCTCCGTGCGGCATGCAGAAGGTCAAACCTGTCAGGTCCCCTGCGTGCCCACGGAGGACTTTGCACTGCACCGCACTCCGCGAAAAGATGCTCTGCGGGCCCAGGCTCTCTGGCTGTGTGAAACAGCCTGGCCTGCTGAGCGCAAGTCAGAGAGTTGAGGGTCAGTGCTACCCAGTTTGCAAGGCCCCAGGGTAACAGCAAGCTGTGGAAAATGTTACAGTTCATCCTCCCTTGCAGCCTCACTGTTAACTTTTTAATCACGTGTGGCCTGTAAGCCGTAATGTTTGGCTTGTGGCTTTCTCTAGAACTGCCTTTTTTTTCCCTAGGGAAGCAGTCCAAGATTAGAGGAAGCAGGAAATGTTTACAAGCCATCCCTTATCTTCATGAAGCTGAGTATGACCAGGATGAAGAATAAAACTATGGTTGTTCTTGCCCTTTTTTTTCTTTCTTTTTTTTTTTTTTTTTAAAGGAAGAGCTAAATTTTTGAACCCATGGCTCATAAGGGTTGGAACATCTCCAATGGCCCTGTCCTGATGGAAACTGGAGGACTCACCATCTTGTAAAAGAGGGTGTTGTGAGGAAATGTGTTAAGATTAGTCAGTTAATTGCTATTATATCCTGGACAGTGACATCATTTTGCTATTTCGTATTATAAACATGGATATCCTTATAAAATGTGATTTTTTTCTCCAGACTCTATTTAATGATTTATAAAAATACACTTTTCCAACTATTTAATTCTTATACTCACCCTGTTGTAACAATTTACTTTTCTGATTTAGATGTTCAGGTGATTATTGGACATACTTATAACCTCATGGTTAGGCCTTGTAAAAAATTGCCAGGCAGAAAAGGATGCATCTCAATGTTGGGATTCCTTAATAAACACTCATCTCATAATATATTCTAGGGGAAGCTTTTTTCTGCTTTGTAGCATCTCAGGTAAGACCACTGAGTGGCTAATGAAAGCTTGAATTCTGGAGAATAAACACAGAGACTGGTATCTAGGTCTCTTGACACTAGCCTCCTAGGACACTGCCGTGACAACTGCAATACAAACACTTACACACCTAGGGATGTTACTGTGGAAAGTTGTTTGAGATCTTTGTGGGAAAGGAACATAGGAATCCTGTTCGTGGCTGTACACGCTCTCTCTTGGCTTCATAGCTTATTTCAAAATAGGGTAACGTCTACTATGCAGGACGTTCTGCAGGTAGCGGGAGGTAGGATTTCAAACACCCTCACGCAGGACCTCCGTTTCCCATGTCTTGGAGGACAAACTACTGAATTGGATAGGTTTTCTGAGAGTACCTTCTGCTTCAGACTTTACAAGTCACATAAGCAGGAAAAAGCTTTGTTACTAAATCTCAGTGGGATTTAGGTATGAAGTAAGCTTGTCATAATTAAGGGTACACCTATATGATATATATTTTTTATGTTTCCAGGGCTCAGCTTTTCTAGTATTTGAGCTAGTGGATATAAAGCTAGCTTAGATGTCCCTATACCACACTCAAGTTATGAAGCAGATATTCCTCAAGGTGTTCCTTGCTGTGCTGTTGGCTGGGTTGTAGCCAGCTTGAACGCTGAAGACCTGACTTGGGTGCCTATGGATCTTACCACTTCCAGCAGCAATGAGCTGTGATCACGCAGGCTCCTCTTCAAGGCTCTTCCCTTCTCTCAGCTTCTCCAAGGATAAGGCAAAACAATTTAGGAGTGCCTTAATTCATCGCTCTCCATCAGCTCCCCACTATTTAAGCATGTGCATCAATGGTCAGTGACAGTGCCAGCGAGTTTGTCCCTTTCTCAAGAGTGTGAGAGATTTAACCGGTGGAGGGTGACTCTAACGCTGTACCTGCTTTGTACAGGTGTCTTAAACAGTAATGGTTACTCCTCACTCGGGTGCGTCCATGACAAAGCACAGGGCTCCAGTGTGTCTGGGTTACGCAAATGCCTCAGCAAACGAGGCAGAGACAGCTTGGAGGGGCACAGAAAATTTCAGTGCCTCATCTAAAACTGATACAGCCACCTTGGTCTGTAAAGGACAAAATAAAAGCGCTTTGCCAATGTTGGCCATGAACACAGGTTTCCGCTATATCAGCGGGTATGGAAAGGTCTCACAGACCGAGACAAAATCACTAGCTTGCACTTACTCAACACTCTTGAGGCTGTTCATTAGTACAGCTGTAAAAGCAATTTTTTCTGAGAGAGGTGCATTTTATACAGCAAAAGGGTTTAGCAAAAGCATTTGCCAAACAGAATAAGCTGGCAAAACCACTTCTTCCTTCCAATACAGCGTTTACAGTAAAGTTTTTGGCACTTCAGAAATTGTAAATTAATCACATCTCCAGCTGATATTTGCTATGGGACCTATCTGCATCTCAGAATGAGTATCTTCAGTCTCTTAAGCACCACCATCCTTCCTACCTAAACCAAGTGCCAACACGTGTGCTAATAACACACTCCGTAGCTCCAGGCGGATCTCCCAAGAAGCGTAGGTGTGTCCACCAGCAATGCCATGCTGTCTCCAAACAGCTGCTCACCTCCCTCACCCTGCCAGGGCCCTGAGGGTGCTAATGGACCTTTGTGGACCTCAGCAGACCCTCTCCCCATCCTGTCCGTGGGGCTGGGGGCTCCATTTCAGCAGCCTGGGGCTGCCCATCCTGCCCCAACGACACCATGGGGTGCCAGTCTCCAGCCCTGCCTGGCCGTGGACCTGTTGATCTGGACCTGGTCTCATTTAGGCTCCATCACCATAAACTGATGATCTGGTCTCTTGACTGAACATGGCCACCATCTCCAGGCTGGCTCTGCTCCCTCGCTAGGGTGGTGGGATAGATCCTGGCCTGTCAGTCTGGGGATCCCCCACTGCTCCCTGCCCCCCCAGGAGCCCCCGTCCTGGGCTGCGCCCTGTGCTGCTGTGTGCACGTCAGGCATGCTCTCCTCACCCCCGGACGCAGCATGGTGTAGTTTAGTTTCGGTTATCACCGATGTACGCTGGTGGTTTTGAATAGCAATCACAAAAAGGGGTTGGGTTGGGGTTTTTTCCCCCTCTTTATTTTGGGGTAAACATAGTAAAGTGGGGTTATATAGACTACTCTTGGGGAATGAGACTTTACTGGCCTTTAGGATGGAGTACCGTAAGTAAAAGGTGATTTTTAGCCGAAGTTGTATATCATACAGAAAGAGTATATGTATAGTCTAATGACAGATCATGGTACTACTGATACCACGACACCGCCACATTCCACTTCTGGCTAAGCTTCAAGAAAAGTCACGTAGGCTCAGACCTTCAAAAATCTGTAATTTCAGAGTCAAACTTCAGAACTAACTCCAGTAATGAATAAAATCACAGGAAGTGTTTAGCACTTCTTCTTCTCAAGCTTTATAAATCTGAAACTGGGTACTCAAAATTTGAGTGTGCGTGTATATATATGTATTTATTTATTTTATTTTAAAAATCCATTTGTGGCCTCGTATTCTAGAAGTAGGCTGCAATAATCTACCATGCAGGGACAAAAAAAAAAATAGCTGTGAACATGACAGATGATGTTCCTGCAGCCGTATGAGACAAAGAAACATATGGCTGCTCTGACTGAAGTTCCTACAATGCTTTATGTCTCCAAAGTATAGCAAAACATTGGCCGATTAACATAACTAAAGCATTTTACAAATGATTCCTAATTATTTTTGCAAATGTAAATGATGACGCTGATATGAATTTTTTTGCTGTGCATGATGAATACTGAGTTCTCATTTTACTGAGTACTGTAATCAAATTTAGAACAAACGTTATATAAACGCATAAGCAATCCTAATCCTAATCCCTTTTCTGCTGTCTCACCTTCTCCATCTAGGCCTGCTGTAAATCTATAAATCTCCCATATTTTGTGATTTCCCTGCATATTTTTATTTTTGTTTCCCAATCTCCTGTCTCTTTCCAAAAGCATACAGTTTTAGTTGAAAATGACGCTAATGGAATGAGAGGTCTGGTTTTTAGCCTTCTGCCGGCTTCCTTCTTGTGCTGTATGCTTGATCACAGAAAGGTACTTTAGCGATGCTGTCGCTGTACTGCTGCCCAGCCCTATAGGATGTTAAGCCTCACCCTGTTGAGGCACCTATTGGAACAAATCTAGAGGTCTTTAAACATTTTTTCCTCTGTCCTTAGTTGAATATCTGTTGTTTTCAATGTCCCGTTAATATCAGTAAAGGTTGGCTGAGGGTACGTCAACAATGTGTAATTCAGAGTGGCCAGAGGATATCAAAGATCGCTATAAACAAACTAGTTGTTGGTTATAAATCAGTTCTAGCTTTGGAGCACTAAATTCTCTGTGGGCAACCTGACCCTGTTTCTGATTTTACCCTGGGAGTTGTGCCACTGGTATAATAAGAAGTTATTTCACGGGCTCAGTGAAAAATGGCCAGGAGGGACAGGATGCTGTACGGATTTCAAGGCTGGACTCAGACAAACAAGGGAGGGAGCAGTAGGGATTGTGTTTTGTCATATATTTCTAGGAGATGTTTTGGAATTTACCAGCTTCGTAAGATTCGCCATAAACTGTATAAAATAATCCATGTAGCAATTAAATAATCTTATGACAATTATTCTTCTTAATTTTTACAAAAAAGTCCCTTTTATTGAACTGTATCTTTTATTTGGAATATTTCTAAGGGTGCACAATAGCAAAAGATAAGTATTACAGCGGAGTGGTTCACAGCATGTAATTTATCCAGTTAATTTAATTTCTTTGTATTTGTCTACAAATTGCTTATAATTTTATGTAATTAATGAATTACATGAACCTAATTACTAAAATAGCTGTGAGTTTGTCCAGCTGAAATAAATGGCAGGCTTTTCATTGACTTGAGTGGGAACAGTGCTAGGCCACCGGAGGCTTATCTCTGCTCTGTAAATGTTACCGAAATTATTCTTTGGAAGTACTGAAAGAATGAGCTGTTTCACATTTGACATGTTATTCCTTCTATTTCTTGCTTGCTAAAACAGAACGCGTTCTTAAGCAGCTAATATTCACATTTATAAATTGGTGAGTGAGTCCTGCAAATATTCTCCATTTTTTTTTTTTTTTAACTACCATGCCTGCCCATGAATCTGTTGGCTAAAATATATGTGGAAGAAACCCAACACAATTACTGTAAATGTATTTACAAATTGAAACTTATAGTAATTCTTTCTGTGGAATCCACACAGATTAACTAAGTTTTGCCTTGCATAATTAACCTTTGGTGACGTGATATATAACATTATGTGGTCAGAGGCTAAAACAACACGTGCAGTCAAAAACTTAGTGCCTCTCAATGGAAATAAGAGCTCAGGCGTCTGTCGTCTTTTCCAGTTGTATCTATTGGTTCAATTACTGCCGTTGCACTTCCGCACAAGTCATGCTGCTGTCACAACCAGGACTACAGCATTACAACGATAGTGATGGTGACAGGATTGCTTGTATTAATTATATGAAGACTTCAAATCTAATATGAGATTATGGTTAACAGTAAAGCTTCTTGAACGATGGATTTACTAGCCACTTGATAATTTACAGATTTCATGGCAGGTACTACAATCCCATGCTAAAATGTAAGGCAACAGCCCAGCACACAGTACTCGAGCGGAGGTTGTTGGATGACGAGCAATAGCAAGCAAAACAAGTGTTTCATGTTTTTTAAGTAACTGTATTTCCTTTTGTTTTGCTCATCCCCAGTTTTGCTGATTCCACAAAAACATATTCAGATACTTTAATATCACGGACATCAGTTGTGAGTTAAGCAACTCTTCTAGAAAATAAAATGGGCAGCAGTCTTCCAGCCCCACCCTCTGCCGAGGCAGGACCTGCTGCACCAGCCAATCCTGGTCATCCAGCTGCTCCGAAAAATCAATTAAAAGGCTCAACAGCCCCCAAAGCATTAAGTTTTTCTGAACCTCTAACCTAGATCTTCTTCACCAGCAGGTAAATTTTTTGCTTCTTATCCTGGCCCAAATACGAGGAACAATAGTGAGCAATAGCTTTGTACTATCTGAACATAGTCCTTCTTCCTTAACCTGACGAATTCCCAGTTTACTCAAGTTTTGCTCATAAAATCTGTGGTTATTTTTGTTGCTCTCACCTGGACTTTACCCGTTGGCCACCTCCTTTCCAAATTGCCAAGTACCAAACAGGGCCGGTACTTCAACTGAGGCCTTATCTGTGCTGCACAGAGTGGAAAAATCATTTCACTTATCTTGCATACATTTGTATAACGCATAACAAAATACGGTGGTTTTCTTCCCCCATAGCTGTTACACCATTGACTACTGGTCGATGTATGCTCTGCTATGACATTTTAAACTTTTTTTTCCCGCAGGCCAAATCAGTAACTTTATATCTAATATTCATGCAATTTATTATTCTTAAATGATTCCTATTTTTTTAATTGATCGTTTTTTTTAGCACCATGCAGACTATTTATCTAGTTTACCAAGATTATTTGAATTTGGAACCTCTCCTTAAAAGTGCCTCCCAGCCTGGTATCATCTGCAAATATAACAACACAGTACTCCCTAATCTGAATGCTGAATGAAAACACTGATTTGTATTGGACCCAGACCAGATTCCCACAAGAACCGTCCTTCCATTTTCCCAATGCAAATGGATTTGACCAGCACTAGCTCTTATTATGAACCTGCATTTGAGTTGTCCTTAGAAAACAGATAGTTTCCAGTGCACCCGGCTTGCATGGCTACCCTGGAGCCTTTCTTGAAATAAACAGGATTCTGGGTTAGTCAGAGACTTCATTACAGAGCACACAGATGGCTAAAACAATTCCCATTGGACTGTGTTAGCCCTTTGGAGAAATGCCACCTGAATGTACCTGAAAGCGATATGGACAAAATGCATTCTCCAACTTGTACATTTTTAATGATATTGTGCAAGGTAAATGTATGCGGTGCCAGCTGAGTTAGCCCTTCTGCACGTTGCCAAAAAGGTACTGCAGGTGACCCAGAAAGTACAGCAGTTAACAGCTGAGGTTAGATCGTCTACGTGATTGGTAACCTTCCTTACGTTCCCTTTTCACTTCTTCTCATTTTAGTGCATTTCCAGCTCTGGTCTTGGATTGATGCTACCCTCAGGAATACAAATCTTGGCTGTAAAACCGCCATGAAAGCCACGCCAAAGAGATTTGTTCTTGTCTGTCTGTCATACGTGGCCAGACCAGCAGGCATTTCTCATGATGTTTTGCAAGAAAGACCACAGAAATTGAGGGACTCATGGACGTGTTCAAAATTTATCAAAACCAATCCAGATAGGGTTTATTTATTCTTAATAGATTTTTCTTTCTTGAACTTACCTATCTTCCTATTTGAGCACATGTATCTTTGAGCTGAATAAGGAATTGGGGATTTGCCTGTGTAAAGGCACACATAAATTAACGGAAAAAATCCTTCTTTTGATAGAAAAGGCTGTTGCTCAGAAAAGAATCTGTAAGGAAAGATTATTAACTCTTTTATTTCAGATTTGAGAATCTGATTTTCATTCTGAGATTGAAGCACACTATTAACAGTATAATTTAGATATCAGTTTTACCTGTTCTCTTCTGCTGCCAACCTGTATTTGGTTTCAGGGTTCTAATGTTGACTATTAACCTACTTAAATATTCACCAACAGCCTTCTGCCAAGGTGGATTAATTCACCGTCTCGTGTCCCTGTCAAGTTGTCAGTTCGTCAGGTATTTTGCAGTTGCCAGTGCCCTTTATAGTGACAATGATGGCATACAGCTGAGCAACGGTTTTTCTGTTGGTATCTGCTGTTACAGAAAAGCTCTCCAATATTTGAGTAGCTAAAGCTTTCGTTCTCGGCAGGTCTGAAAAACGGTCTTTTAACCAAAAAGCAAGAAGCGTATACAGAATGGAACTGATGTACCATCTTGTTTGATTTATGACAGTGAGAGCCTGTGACACCAATATGAAAGTTACCTCTAAAGCTAAAGAAACACTGTCAGTTTTTATACCCACTTTATTTTTCATCCAGAACCATGAGGAAAAGGCATTAATATTAATCATGAAGGATTCTGGCTCTCCCTCCAGTAATGGCCGGTATTAACCCCATGTCAGTCTTTGATAGTATACAGAATCATTAATTTACTTACTGAATTAATAATTAACCATTAATTAATTATCATTAATGTTATATTTATTTAATATAACGTTATTTATGTTATAATTCATACCAGTGCCTTAAAATCCCCCAGATTTCTTTTGGTTACCTCAACTTTTAGAACATCTTTCTGGGGGACACTTCAATCAGAAATATTCAAGACATACTCCTGCAAATAATGATTAATATATTGTTCATGGTGGAAATCAAATCAGCTGCATCAAATGCACAAAGCTCCTTTTATAGCTCAAGTACTTCCAGCTTCCAAGTGAGAATTAAAACCACAAATTAAATAAGACAGTTTTCCAAAGCAAGGAAACTCTGTTGAAGTTTATCGAGACAAGTGTTTGTTTATGTATTTCAGAGGTGTTTAGGTGCGGTAGTCATCCAGGAAGAAGTCTAGGTAAGCCAGTGGGGTTACAACAGGGATGTAAAAGGGGTGAGAATGAGGCCCTTGGGTTCCCAGACATGTTTCCCTCCCCTGGGGCTGTTTCAGGTCAACATACCACTGAGGAAAGGGATTTTCCCTCTCTCAGGCACGTGCCCAAAGGCATATCTGATGCGGAGAGCGAGCAGACGGCACCCCGGTCTGACAGCAGCTCAGGGCCCACCGTACTGCATTGCAGCCACAAGCGTCCCAGGAAAGCATCACCAGAAAGTGGTAACCCCAACACGGCCTTTTCAAGCTCAGACCTCTAAATCCATCTCCAAGGACATGCACACAAAGACTTAGAAGAAACTCTAGCTTTAGCTAGAGCTCTAGCTGCAAACTAAATTTTCTCCCAAATTACGTATTGGCCCTGACTCCTGACAGCCACTGACTTCCCAGCAGTTTGGTTCCAAGTCCAGAGAGGGCACCAGTTTTCCTTTAATTAAACACGGTAGAAAGCGAAAAACATTTAATATGTGTCCAATATCTTACAGTCAAGGTTATTAGCTGTGTTAAAAAAGATGACTAAACACACACAGATATGCATAGTTACAACTATACTCAAGTGTCTGGCTAGAAAGAAACTGGGCAGATATCCTATCCCATTTGCTAGAAGCAGTTTGCATATGGTGATTGATTTCAACGTAGTCCGCAGTTCTGTTTCGCAGGTGCTGTATTAGCAAATCTATCATTAAATAAATATGACACAGATGTAATTCTACACGTGGGGATGCTTTCACAAGGCTTTGGACATGTTACAAATTGGTACACGGGTAGACCGTACTATATAAGATCAGATAGCTAAGGCTGCAGCCTGTACTGTATACATTTCCACTCTGGGGGCAATGTAATGATGCTGCTAGGTTAAGAGTAATATAAAAAAATGAAATCCCACAGGAGATCCCTATTTCCTGGAGAATAATTAATCTTTTTTTTTTCAGTTTTAATAGAGGCTGAACATCAGAGTTTGAATTGGAGCGTGAAAAGGAAGGAAATGATGTGTGGATAGGGAGAGTCAGTCTCCTGGGAGATCAGTTCTAACAGGTCCATGGGAATGAATCTCTCCATCATCCTGGGGCTCCAGTGATGCTCCTGCAGGCACTCAGCTACACAAGCAAGGACCAGGCAAACCAGGAGCATTCAGGACCAAAGTTAATGGGGCGCACATTATTTTAGCACCAAACCGAGTTCCAGAAGAAAGCTAGTATGGTCAAATAATTATTTGTATTTGTTTGCATTTTTTGTTCATATTTAGTCCACAGGGCTGTGAGCTGGCTACACCAGCAGTGTGTTTCCTGAGGGACAAGTAGTGCCCATCCTTCCAAGGCTGCTATTAAAGGAAAGGCTATAGATGTTCCTATAAATGCCACAACCTGGCTTCAAAATATTCTATTTTAGCCACCTGTTGCTTATGGCTTTCCATTTTCTTCAAATGGCAGGTGAAATTTAACTTCTCTGGTTCTCACTGAAATTAACAACACTTGACATAGACCATACAGAATAAAATTCCAAATCTTTGGTATATTTGCTCCAGTGGGCAGATCTGCCATGCAGAGGTGCTCTTCTGAGGTGCTTCTCACACATCAAGAAGTGACGATCCATTGCGCAGATGGTAGGAAAATGAGCCATTCCAGTCTTCCCGTTGGGGCCCTCAGTGGCCTGGTGAGTTGGGAGACTAGGGCTTTGTGTCTTGTCATAATGTTGTTTTCATTACTTTTCCACAGTTCGCTTTTTAAGTCTCTCTTCAAGAGCTGCTGGGTAATTGCTAAATTAATTTTAAAGCATTTATTGTAGTAGTTAATGATCCTGTAGATTCACAGGCCAGTCAGACCTTCTAGTCTAACCTTCTTCCTGCCACCAGCCAGGCAGTTTCACTCAGTACCTCCCATAAGCAGGCCCTACTTTTTGGTGAAACGAGATATTTTTATTCCTCAACGGAAAAAAAAGAACCAGTTCTTTACTTAATGACTGCAAATGAGGGGGAGCCCAGCCCTCCCTTACGAAGCTGTTGCAGTATCCAATCACTTTGTTAAAAACGGAGGCAAGACTTTAACCTGAATCTGATTTAAGGTACCCCCTGGATTTAGGAGTCCCTTGTACTTTAGAGAGTCCAATACTATCAGATACCTTACTTATGTAAGTAAATATTTACAAACTACTGTCTGGTCACCACTTCACCTCGGTGTTAACCCACTAAACGGATTAAGCTTTCCACAATTTTCACTGGGAGCTTGCTTTGCTTTCCAGAGCTCAGTTGCCTCCTCCAGCTTGGTCTGCAGACAGGCAGTGCTTTGTGGGGAACCAGAGGGCCAGAAGCGGAATGAACAAAATATTACAGATCAAAATCAGAAAGAAAGAAGCACCTGCGAAGGCAAAACAATGCTTGAGTGTAACTGCTTGGTGTGGGAAAACAGTGATGCTACCTGGCACGTCCCGGCAAAACCAGGGATTTCAGGCCGCCGTGGCCTGGCTCCCGTGTGGTGCACGGTGCCGAGGGGGTTTTGCAGAGACCTCGCGCCACGGCATTTCAGAGGTGAAATACTCTTCAGGGTGCTGCGTGGTACAGGGAGAGAGAGGGGCTCTTCCCAGAGCGCCGGGCCAAGGTGCTGTGAGCTGAACCCCCGGGGATGAGCGCGACGCGGGGGTTTCGCGGCTGGGTTCAGGTGGCAGGAGCTGCCCCGGGCACTCGGTCCTCCCCGCCCCGCTGCCGCTCCGCTCTCCTCTTGCGCCGGGGGTGGGAAAGGACTCGGACACCCATCAGGCTCACACTTGACTTTCTTATTTATTTATCTGTTGCTGCCCAGACCAGCGTCCCCCTCGAGTTTGCCAGTAGCTGGGCCAGCATGGAGAGCCTAGAGCAGGCCCGGGCCTTCACGTTTTTCAGAGGCGCAGCTTGCTGTTGCAGCTCTGCTGTGAGCTGGGGTGAAGCCTCACCCCTGCGGCTTCCTCGCGCCTCCGCGCAGGAAGCAGAAAAAGGATGTCGCACCCTAAAAACAACCCTGTCCCACAGTCTCCTGACGTGGAGATACACGCAACCGCCGCCTGGGAGGACGACGGGTCGCTCCCGCCCCTCGGCAGCCCTGGACGCACTGCGGTGAATCCGGCTTCTCCTCCCGCTGCCCGTGTGTTCACTAAAGTATTGCTGCCAGGAGGCAGCGATTCTCCACGGAGAGGTTTACGAGCGCGACCGCGGCTCTGGGCCTGTCCTGTCCTGCTCAGGCTGGAGGGGGGCTCACCCTCCCGGGCTCGCTGCAGTGCAGCCCTGAGTTTTGAAAGGGGATGGAGAAACAACACCATTTTTCAGGGGCAGAGAAGTAATCGGGTAATTGCCTTCATGGTAATTGCCTTCATGCTCAGCTTTCCACTGTTTGCACAAATGAATCGCCAACAGGAAGACTGATACCACTGGAAACCTTGGGCTACCTCTTGAGGCAGAGATAATCGTTCATCACATGCTTAGGCAGTCAGTAAACAAACAATAGCATTTTACACTTCATTTGTCAACCTACAAGATAGGGGTTGTATTCATGTTTTATCTCTATACCCATCTTACACAGTGCTGTCATGCAATTTGTGCTGATTTTTTTTTTAATTAGCAATAATTATAAGTAGAAATACACTACTGAGTAAATTATATAGTCACTTGCTATTTCCCTGAGAAGCACACTGCTGCTCTGTGTTTCAGTTCTCATACTCATCTGCACCTGCTACAGGGAAGAATTCAATGTGGCTGGCAACTGTAATCAAAAGCAAGCTGAACCATTCCCGAGAAGAGTGATCAGTACTTGTAAAGCACAAATCTTCCTGTACAATAAGCTGGACTAATCAGCATTATCAGCATTTCTCAAGCTACATTTTCAGGTAGTTGGTACAAATATCTGAAGGATATTACCAGGAGGAGATCTTTTTTTCAGTTTAAAGCACAGTGAAGAATAAGACAAAAAAAAAGTGCCTGTCGTATGTATTTTTGTAAAAGCATTGATGTCTATTTGCTCGCCCCAGCAAGGTCCAAAGAGCTCTCTGGTCATTTCTGAGAACTCAGAAACGTCCTGGGAGGACAGACCGCTTCCTGCCTGCAGCGGAGACCATCGCTTGGTGGCATTCAGCATCTAAACAGAAGAGGATGACACAATATTCAGCTTTGGGGGAAAGCAAAACCCAGAGGGACATTGGCTCTAAGTCTGACATTCACTGGTCCTTCTCTGTGGATCATTCTCACCAGCACCGCGTGTCTTTGGTTCACGGTGCTCAGCGGCACACTGAAAAGCTAATATGAATCTTAATGGCATCAACCCACTCAAGGACATCCCAGGACTGAGGTGATGAATTTCTGTTCTTACCACGTCATAGACTGTACAAATGGGGCGTGATTGTTTACTCTGCAATGCCCAAAATAATTCAGGAGACTCTTCCAGCCATTTTTAAATGGCTTTAAACTTCCAGCCATTATGCTCACAAGACACTGCTCTGACTCTGCCTGTTCTTTGTTTCTGGGCCCTGAACACCGTTTCCACTCACATACAGTCTCAGTTCCTCAAACATCTCCACGAAGCATCTGTAAGCCGCACAATATCTATAAATTTCAGTGATGGTATGTAGCTTGGAAGCCAAACACAGGTGACAGCAACAAGGGCACTTTTATAGGCACGAACTTATTTAAAACCCAAATACAGAACTGAACAACAGAACAGCTAAAACTCTCTGATTTACAGCCTCTTCTTCCAACACAGGCACAAGTAAGCACAGCCAAAAATCATTGTCGGGAAAATCTGAGACAGGAGTGAAAAGTCATTATAGTATCCTGTGCCACTTGTTGGCAGCCAGTACACTAGGAAAAATGTTTAACATTGGCTAAGGAAGAGCTCATGCAGGGATAGCAGGGACTACTCTTTATCAGCACATCTCCAGCTCAGGCTGTATGAATAGAAATCCTGGATATAATCCCACCTTGGCAGGATTTCCTTTTCCTGGTCTGGTCCTGTGTCTCGCACCACGTCACGCTGCTCTGCAAGGAAGACACTGTCTTAAAGAAATCCATATACCAAGCCTAACTGCTTGTTATGAAAGGCAATGTAATAGAAACATTTCTTTGTCCTGGAATATGTTTGTATAGGGCTTGGTGCTGTGGAATGAGATCCATTCAATTCTTCAAATATAGATGATAATCCCTAAAGTGTCCTGCTCACCTGGTGCTACACCCCCAGTGTCACATCCAGTGCCCATGCCCACTTAGTTCCTGTACTCTGATGTTCCAAAATCCATGAACAAGCTCCGTAAAACTGATGTATATACAACATACCATAAATGCATCATACTGCCTCATCTCAGAGGCAAGGCAGTTTAATACTGTCCTTTCCACCAAGCCTCCCACTTCAAATCCCATCTTGCTACTCCCCTGATTCCCGTATTACCCTCTCCCAGGTCCTTTGCTCATAAGGCTCCTTATCAAATAATCGCTCTGCTGAAAGGCTTCGGTAAACTCAGTCTCTTATTACAATGGACTCTGTTACAGCCTCCCTCACTTTCTGGCCACTTCTTATTTATATCACTCAAATTACTTGGCTCGTTAGTCTGTCATTATAGTAGAAGTCCAGTTGAGTTTAGTTCATTTACTGTTTAACAATAGCCTTTGTTTTAAGAAAGTGATGTACGTTTGTCTGCATTTGCAGAAACCTGGAATGTAATGGGAATGAGGGAGTGAAAAAAATCCATCAGGGCTTTTAAAGACTTTAATCTTTCACATAAACAGCCAGATGACTGCAGTCATTCAGAATAAAAATAAAATCAAACCACACAGACTGCCCTAGGCAAGTGGCTAGCTCCTAAAAAGACTAACCAGATAAAGTAACAAGCTAGTTAAAAGAATGTTGACTGAACCATACTGTTTTAGAAACTCTGATAACAGGAGAGAACACAGAATGATGGAAAGGTTTTCCAAGTATTCTGGCTGCACTGGAACAAAACAAAGCAGATTGCTTCCACTAAGGAGGCTTCAGCTCTTACTGCTCTTCTTAAAGGGGTTGTGTCACCAGGATTTATTATTCATGTGGACATAAGCTTGCCAAGGCACTCAGCTTTATGTTAAGAGGCCTCAGTGCAGATTTAAGGTGCCAGTTTGGTATCACGCATAACTTCAAGCAGATGCTTAACTTCAGGCTCTGTTATTCCCACTGCTGATCCAGCAGAAATCATCAATCTATCTAGATTGCCTGCAGTGGTACCACAGCATGAACTGGAGCCCCTGAATTAGGGGCTCATGCCCTCCTTGACGTGTGGTATCTCCTGCCAGGAAGGCCACATCAACAAGTGGGCAATTGCTTCTTAAATCCTTGCAGATGGATTCGAAAGACTTTTGTTAGAGAGCTACGTCTAGGCAGTCTGATTTGAAAATCACAGCCTAAGCAAATTGTTAAAAGGAGTAAGGCCAAATTTTCCACCTTAAAACTTGCACCGTGACTTTCCATACTGGGATCAGCAACAGCCCAAGTTCTGTGGAAAACAAAAAGCTGTCTCTAAACAACTGCAGCCAGGTCCAGGAATGGAGCTGGGAGAAAGAAAAGGCTGTTTGCCACATGGTAAGATCTTCAGGCAGCGACTGCTTTGCAAACCTCCTGGTGCAGGGGCTTGGAAAATGGAATGGGTTTCTCCAAGAGAGATGTGCCCTTACACCAGAGACAGCTAAAAGCAAGAATTAAGGTTTATCATCCTTGGCAAGTGTTTAGTCAGAACCCATGAAACACGATCATTTAATGTTACCCGGAATCTCGTACGATGAGCTGAATACCACAGAGGGAAACGATAGCTCCTACCTGATAACTCTTGTTACATCTCTTGTTACACAAGATGTTGCTTTATGGATTCTGCTGTGTACTAGTACATCGTCTGATTGAATTACTTTATCAACGTGCTCTTAACAAAATGACAATGCAGCTAGGTCAGGATAAACTAAAAATAACTTCTAGAACAAGCTACTGGAAAATTAATTAGTTTTGGGTGTAACCCAGTACTCACTGCGCTCCATGGAAAACCATCACTGGGAAGCGCAAGGAATGGCAGACCAAGCCTTCGCGTGCTTCTGTGACCCTGGCCACGTTATTACATAGATGCCGACCCAGGACAGCACCACTAAGTGAAGACCTGAGCATTAGAAACTGGTTCTGTCTCTAGCAGCCCCTTTCAGACATTTGTTCACTGCTCCTGCTTCTCAACCAAAACCAAGTTTTTTAAGTTATTTTACACTTGTGCTGTACACTGCCAGAGGCAAAACATGAGTTAAGTTTGCTGCCGTGTCCTTACTCTGCTGTGCCATGAAGGCACCTTTCCAGCTCAGGGCAAGTTAAGGACAGCATCACCATTAACTGTGAACTTTCTTGCTTTTGCTACTTTGGTTCATGACCTCAATGTTACTTAAACTAGAAAGAAGAGAGTATTAAAATACACGTCCAAGTAATCCAAGGAGGGAGTGTGAATGACTTTCTAAGCTTTAATAAACTCTCAATCCTTTTATATTCTTCCTGCAATATTCTCCTTCTATACTTGTGCTAAGTAGCCCTAGACCTCACAGCTATGGGGTACTTGCCTCCATTTTTAAGCTTTTAGATGTCCATTATGGTATTGAATTCAAGAACTGAACCACAATGCTTTACTTTGGTATAACTCTACTGGGGCAGAGCTACAGCTATGATGAACTGTGTCCCACGGTTATAAATGAGCAGTGCTATGCTGATCTACATCTGCTCTGGATCTGCTCTCACCAAACCACTCCCCAGTTACACCAGCACAAGTGAAAGGAGAACCAGGATATAAATATCAACTACAAATGATGATTAACATGCCCAAAAGTTTGTAAACTAAGGCAACAGTTTTCATAATATGAAAAATACATAAAAACAATGCAGTTGCATGCCCTGGGAACCAAGGTAAGTAGGAATTAGCAGCTCAGTAGCTCACAGAAGGATGCGGAGTCACTCTGCAGCTGCTTGACTTACTCTAATGTCTTTCTTACTCATTTCCATGCCTCGGTCCAAGGTCTCTCTTCTAAGCATGTTAAGCACTTAACGGGGGATATCCTTAGAAACCAAGTGAAGAGAGCAGCCTGGGCCAGGAGGGAAAGGCAGACCTGACTCTGCATCACTTCTCTTCTGGGAGAAAGCTCTGACTATCAAGCAACAGTGTCCTGTGGGATGCAGCCTGCCTACTGAAACAGTTTTTCAGTGAATGAAAAAAAAATCGCTGGGACAGAAAGAGAGGCTGTTTTACATCATATGGCGGTTAGGACGCTCAGTTGAGACGTGTGTCCCAGGTCTTTGTTCCATAAAAGCGTTGGATCATCTCTGCATTGCAGAAGCAAAGGAGAGATATAGAAAGATTCCCCCTCAACAGCCCACAGCCCAGTGACTACATGCCTCTAAGTATTTCTGCAATATAAATCAATAATTGTGGTTAAAATAACAATATTACAGCAATTAAGACTTTATATAGAAGCTCCAGTACTCTTTATAAGCAATACAATTCAGATGATGCATCATTGAATACATTTAGTTTTCTGTCCTTTCATCTGCTTGAGGGTTTGTGCAAATGGGACTGGTGACGGACTTTCTAATAATCAAAATGTAATTATTCCCCTACTTCAGATCGTAGAACTGTAACTTTTTATTTCATCAATATGAATGATCAGGCGGTAACATCAATGAGGAGCAGCTATGTATCACCTCAGCTGTAAGTGACCTACATCAGTGGTTGATCTTGCTTCTTGATTAGTGTAAGCTTTAATGCTCATAAGCTGTATTCTGCACTCAGACAGACATTTAGTAAGAGTGATAATTAGCTAGTAGCTTGCAGTTTTCTAGGACTAAAGTCTACCTAAGAACAATCACAAATCCTTACGTCTCTCTATACATGGTATTAACTACAAATTTTGAGCTACTCTGAAATTACATATCTTCATACATGAATCTTGGGTAGAATCATCTCCTCATCAGTATATACTGTTAACATAACCATTACGTTATCTAAACAAAATTGCTAATTTAAAACCTTTAATAAATCTTGTCTGAGGTTGATGGCTTTCTTGAATCTATCGAGGACAGCCATAAAGCGATCACGTATGAAAATAGATATAAATACATCTATATGAAGAGCTGGCCTGAGTCAGCGTTCCAAAATAGTCAGCAGCAGCTTAGGGAAGGAGACTAAGAACAAGGGACACAGTGAGGGAGCCTTCCTTGTAATCTGATGGCGGGTTTAGGCAGCATATTTGGACATTGTAATTGTTGTCAACCTTGGCTATTCTGCAGGGCGGTAGTTTTGAAGGTGGGGGAAAGGCTAGGTGGGGGGAAAAGGAACCTTAAGGCTTTGTTTGTATTTCTTAACCATCCCTTCCAGTACGGATATACTCTGTGTTACTGCCACATATTTCCCTTGCTCATGGCTAGAGTCAGTCTGTCTGCAAGAGTGAGGACGCAGTGGCTGCAGGTGAAATGGGAGGAGAAAGAAACCCCACGGCTGCAGGAGAAACTCTGTTTTTTTTAAAGGCAGAATCCCCTGCACCACGTTACTCGCTTGCCTTCGCACCCAGAGTACTGGCTGGGTGCCCAAGTGGAAGGAGGTTGCTCTATGAAACAGGGTCAAGTACTGAGGGGATAGATTTTTAAACTATTTAAATGGCTAATGGTGCAGACAGGCAATTAGTGGGACTTTCAAATAGCAGCCTCTAATTGCATAGTTAAATACTTGAACACACTTCATAAAATTTAGTCTTTGTTCCTTCTAAGATCAAAGCGAGGGGAGAACAGGACAAATTACAAACCAGCATGTAATCAGACAGCCTAATTTTGTGTGCCTAAATAAGATGCCCATGTGAGAAGTGCAGTTTCTCACATCTTCCCCAGTATCACCAGTTCTGCCTGGCTTTGCAGTGCTGAGCTGGAGGCTGGAGCTCACCCACGACCCATCCCAGCATCCAGGCAGCGCGGGCAGGCGGACAGCCTGCAGCAGGAGCCCCGCCAGCCCATCTGGACTGAGCCAGCCCTACCTCTAAATCAGATCCTTAGCCCCGTCCCTGGCTGTGAATTGGAGCCGGTATGCACGGCTATGGTGGTGGGCCAGGGGGAGGCTTGTGTTGAGACAGTTGTCATGACTTCTCCATCTTGCACAGTGGCAATGCAAAGGCTGCCTCCAAACTGGGGGGGTAGGAGAGGGACCTTGAGGGCAAGACAAGATGAGGAGGTAACACTCAGACCTACGACACATTCAAAAATCAAAGCCTTTCTGTGATTCAGAGCAGTTTTTCTGGCTAGTTTAAGTACCTGTGCCAGACACTGGGAGTTACATGGTGTGAATACCCCGTCACAGACAATTATTTTGCCGATTTGTTCTTGTGACAGCTCAGTTACACACCAGCACTTACAGAGAATAACAGAACAAAAAAACAACTTACAGCATAGCCTGAAGTGAAGTGACAAGAGAGATTCATCTCTCAGGAAAATAATAAGGAAATACATGTGAAAAGAGGAGCATTAGAGGGTTCAGAAAGTCACTGCTGAGCGTGGGAGGGCAGGGTATGAATGCGGCTGACAAGCTAACGCACCGATCGCGAGATGAAGCGCTCCCCTCCGGAGGAGATGGCAGCCTTTGAAGAGACACAGCCCAGCGCCCACGAACCTTCTACACGGCTTTGGCTACGAGTTTTTCACTGACTCTCTCCGACTTCCACATTCATCCTTAGCACTGCTGTTGCACCTGGATCCTCATCCCCAAGGGTGAATTGCTCCCCGCCTTCTAACTCTTCAAGTTGACATCTCCGGTCTGTGCTCCCCTGAGCCGGGCAGTCACATTCATGGTGTGCTCTGAAGCTGTGTGTCTCTCCCTGCCGTGCTTGGACTTCCCCTGTCCAGCTGAGAGGTGCAAATCCCTGTGGGTATTATCATTACTGCAGGCAGGCAGATGGAAAGATGCAAGATAGAAAGGGTTTGGGAGCACTAGGCATGCTCTTCTACTCTCTCGTTCCAGCCTCATTTGAAAACAGAAGCACCCTTCTCTGTCCCCCTCTGTGCATACAAATAGGAAAAAACCAGGAGTGTGAGAATGCTTGAAATAGTCGGACAAGAGATGTCTGTCTGACAGCTCGTGCGCTCCGTGGGGAGGACGCGTTCTGGGTACGTGATAGAGTTCTTGCCTCCTTTCGAACAAATCTTGGACTTTTTCTGACTTCAGTCCTAAACGCGTTTGCCTCCTTGGCTTTCAGATGCTCAGTTCATATGGCGAGCCTCAGTCTTGTTGATCTGGCATCTAACCCATTGAGATGCTTTTGAAAGCGCCAAAGCTGAACAATACTGTCCAAGTACTTTTCCCTTCAGAAATGAGTCTTGGAAATGCAAAACAGCACTGGGGAGATGACCCTGAAACGGTGATATGTTTGTTTCTGAGCATTCGCAGGATAACTTTTCCCTCGCTTTTCTGGGGTGCGAGCTGGCTCCTCAGGCGCCCTTGACAAACCAGCTGTAACAGCATATCAAAACATCGGGTGGACCGCTACGTTACCGGCTGCCAGACAACCTCCTTTTCCACTGCAACCGCAGACCATTTTAAAAGCAGCCCTCTTGCAACACTGAGTGGCATTTCTCACTGCCATTATCTGTTTGAGTCCAGGTGTAAAGGTCTATTTTTTCCAGAACAGTTAAAGAGTGTCAGTTTAAATCCCCCCGATTTAAAAGAACAATGGCCGATCAGCTGACTGGCAAGCAAGCAATGTCGCCATTAGCTTTGGAAATGAAACACGCTTTCAAAATAACCAGAGAACAAGAGAAGGAAAAAGGCAATGCCTTTTATGACTGAAGCCTGCGACAGAGGCAGGCTCTAAAAAGCCACCCATCACTTTGGGTAGTCCCCAGCACACGTTATTTATCGCTGCCATCGGTACCTTGGGGGAGCTGATGTAACAGGAGCCAGTCACGAGGCCGCCCTTCGCTGGGGAGGACATGCACAACAGGCTGATCGTCTGGGGCTCGAGCGCAATTAAGCACTTCGCAAGCGGAGTCGGAAAACTGACACCCACACGGAGCTGCGCCGGCGCCTGCGGAAGGCTGCGAGGTGAGCCGCGCGTCAAGCTCGCAGACGTGCCGGGGCTTTCAAGGATGTCTGATGCAGTTTTGGCAGAAATCTTCGTTTGCAGCAGGATGATTGCTATGTCAACAGCAAGTTTCCAAATCTCTTGCTCAGGAGAAGGGAAAACACCTCTTCTGCAGAGTTTAATGATGATCAGTAAAATTCAGCTTGAGAAGCATCTTGAATTTTAAGGCTGATAAATTGCCTAGCAACTAAAGCTTTGATTTAGAACAAAATAACCTGGAAATAATATTTCCTATCTGATGCTTCCCTAAGGAATCGTGCTTGCTCAGTGCACCCGCCAGTTACGCAGGCTTCCCGTCGGTGTTACTGTGATTTACAAGACGTTTCAGTCTACCCAGGCTGAGCTGGATGTGTACAGACTCTCGGGAACCAGCCAGGTGGGCTCAGTCCTGCCGAGGGCGTTCAGTCCTGTAGTCAGAATTGCTGAGAATCACAGGCGCATCACTTCCCCATAGTATTACCTCACAGATTTAATGTAGACACAGATTAATACAGATGAGTAACACAGGTTTCCCTAACTGTATAGGGGAAACAAATCTTTGGAGAGGACCATTTCCGTTAAATAAACAAGTTCTCAGCTTTTACCTACATGGGAGGGAAACAGTCACATTTTTTCACTTGTGTGAGCTTGTTTAAAAAGATTGATTTATTACTCCTTCAGCCATGTAGAGAGGCCCAGGTCTGGGAAAAGCAGCAGCTTCCCTTTAAGCTTTACTTCCCCGAGCACTGAATCGCTTCTGCAGCTGGTCATTCCCTTGCTAACAGAAACTCCTTTCCCCTTCAGAGAGCTTTAGGATTTCACTCATGGAAGTACAAATACTCAGTATAAAACCAGTTGACATTAGCATATGCCAAAGTTGAGAAGGGCACAGACACAGCTTTTAAAGCTCAGACAAATACCCAGTAGGCTTATTGCTGATTTTCGGAAGATACAAGGAAAGGGATGGGTTTTTTTTCTTTTCTTCGTGGGCAGTAAAATCAGATTTTTTTTCAGGCAACACAGTTAAACTTCTCATTCCCATCAGGCTCCCGCAGAACGTCAGCGACTATCAGTTTGGCCCCCACAGTGCCGTTTCCGTACCTGCCTGGCACCATTTGCAGTCAGCGTTAGCGCTGGCGTGAGCCGCACCGTAGCCGAGCTGCAGGGCTAACGTGCACCACGGCCTGGCGACAGGCGTGCGCCGTCTCCCGATGCCAGTATCACCAGAGGCCCGGCGACCCGGACAAGCCGCCCTCAAACGGCACTGTACCAGAACGCAGACCAGCCCTATTTGGAAGTTACTTTCCCAAACCATACAGCCAAAGCGCATGCTGGAACACAGCTACACTGCAGACTTCCAAAATAAAACCACCGAAAGACATATGCCCATTGCCTCGCTACGTATCCGACGCGGTGGTGCTCTGCAAACGAGCGTGGGACTTCAGGAATCCTCACAAGGAATTAGCTCGCCGGGCCTCTGGCTTTCCACTAAGCAATACTTGCTGCTGCTGCTGCTGCTGCTTTCAGCAGCGGAAAAGGCGCGTGCTGCTAGCGCTGGGGCGCGGCGGAGCGGCGGCGGCGGGGCGGCGGGGCGGCGGGGCGGGCGGCGGGGCGGTGTTCCGGCACCATCTAGTGGGGAGCCCGCCTGCCGCAGGCCCGCCCTGCCCACCCGGCGGGGGGAGCGACGTGCGCTGGGGAAGCAGAAACGAGGCCAGGTACGGGCTTGGTTCCCCAGGAGTAAATGTCCTCTTTTCTCTTTGGGAGGGAGTCAGGGTATAATCACAACTGAGAAAACAAGCTGTGGCTAGAAATAAAAGAGAAAAGGTGACTCCCTGCTAGGATTTAAGGATCTCGGCCCCCTGCACACGTATTTTACTCTCCATTGCTCCTGCCATATCCGCCTTGAGCGTCTCATGTATTCTCACTGCTGCTTACAGTCCTCCCCCATCAGAGGCCATGTGCGGAGCGGCGCAGGCAGACCACACGAGCAGGACCGAGGAGGTCTAAGGCAAAGCTGTTGTTCGTCTGGCTGCACGCTACCCCGTCAGCCCGGGGCGGTAACCCGCCCGCCCTCCGCAGGCAGGGGCGCAGTCTCTGCAGGCCTCCTTCTCCTGGCACCCGCAGGACGTCAGGAGGACAAAGTCCAACAGCACAGGCGTCCCGCTGGCTCTGGGAACGTATCCCTGTAGCCAGGCTCTCCCAGCCAGGACAACACGAACCGAGCAGCCGTCCTCTGAGGGCGGTACGAAGGTCTGTAAGCAATGATGGGGTTTTCCAGCAGGCGCAGTGGCGACGGCAGCTCGCACCTTGCTCAGCTGGCCCAACAGAGGAGGTAGATGGAGGCCTCTGAGGCCGCTCTGCCAGGCGGCACTGGGAGCACCCGTTTACGCCGTGCTGGAGGGTGTGGAGAGCCAACCCAGCACAGCCACGGCCAGCGTTCCTCTCCCTCTTTGTTCATCTATTGCCACCTCTGCTTACTGCTGCGCTATTTATCTCGCTGGGCCCAGACACTCGGCTAAGCACCTCAATTACGTGTGATGCTTCAAAAGGTCTACCTTCAATTAAAAAAATCCAACCGGACAAGGATTTTTCCCCAGAAATTTTCCTTATTGGTTCCTTTGGACACAGAATGCATGTGTAACAGGATATAACCCAATGATTAATACAGGATTAATCTGTAATAATTGTATTTTAGCCTCATAAAGATATTACATATCTTTTGCTCCTGAAGTCAGAGCAGTTCTCTTCAGCATTGGGTCATGAAACTGTACAGTCTTTTAACCCATTTCTCTCACTTTGCATACAGGTTTTTCCTGAGGATAAGTCAGCAGGGGAAGTCTCATCATGAACATGGACAGCAGCAGCTTGGTGTACTCTAATAGTTACACTTTTTTAGTGTCATTACCAGAAATCTTTTTAAAGGCAAAGATCCCTGAAGCGTTATGGAAGGAACACACAGTCATATGCTGCAAGTGTCACAGCTGAGTGCTTGCAATAAAGATGTTTTCTTCTGGATCCTGTACTGATACCAGGCTCATTCTTTCCAATTTTGGCCTTGCAGCAGGAAAAGAAGAGTAAACAGTGTGTACTCTTCTACGTTCTACTTGGTCCAAAGGGAGAAATTCGTGTGCTGGACTTGCACAGATCCAGGCTACCTTGACATTTGAAGGTTAGGAGCCAAAACGTAACCGTGACTCCTAACAGGGCCATGGCCCAGCCTGCACCCTGGACTTGTATAATGAGAAGAAGCACTAGGTTTGGGCCCAGCTAGTCCCAAGGTGCCCAGAGTTTCTGCTTGGCTTCCAGGTTCCATTAGTAGATGATGTGTGTGTGTAAATCCTCCCTATGGCTCCAAAAAACCTTGATGCAGAGCTTTAGAAAAATGGAGATAAAAACTTAATACCTTAGGTTATTAAAATCTCAGCACTTCCTTTACTCCAGCAGCTTTTTGAAATAGCTACTAATCCTTTTCCTCCATAAAACTCCGTATCCTATCTCACAATATACGTTGCTGTGTTATTGCTAATCTTTAAATTTGTGCATGTTCTTCAGTAGGTGGACATTAACACATGCACTGTGAGAGTATTAAACTTAGAGTGTGCTGGCTGTGTTGGCTTCAGCAGCAAAGTCAGGGTGAGAAATGTCTCCCCCCGTGCCTGCCCGCACTGCCAGCACCATGGGGCTGGGCTAGGAGCTGCAGCAGGGGAGTAAGAAGCAGCAGCAGCAAGTCGTAGGGGGGGAACGGTTAGCAGTGCTTTCCTGCCAAAGCCAGGATGTTATGGATGCAGAAACCAGCTCATTCTGCAAATGGTGGGATGTTCTTTGCATATTGAAACTGCTCCTTCGTCCCTGCTTTGCAAGAACGAAACAAGCAAAGAGAGCGCTGTAAAGGCTGGTGCCACAAAGCTGCAGGTTGTCTTTACAGCACTTACAGGTTCAGCGCTGTCAGCTTGAGGAGTTTTGGCTGTGTCTCTACCAACAAAGGTGAAGAGAAACTTGCAATTCTTTTCCTGAAAAAAAACCATACTCTTTTCCCCTTCAAGGAATGTTTTAGAGAGAGAGAAAGATGATAAAGTTTGGAATAAACTGTATTTGCTTATGGAAATAGTTTTTCAAGAAACTTTGTGGTTGGCTACCTACAGCCCAGAAGTTCATGCTAAGTAAGGCACATGTCCCTGCACAAGCAGAACATTGTTCTGCTAATTCTCATAGAGAATCCGTCTCTGATGCATTTTCTTGTACTTTTCTTGTGAAAGAGACGTAAAACGCTCACAATAGTAAAAACACAGGGTTGATCATATTCTAAACTCAAAGAACTGCTTCTAGAGATGAGACTTCAGGAAAAGAACACATCACACCACAATTTACATATTAAAAAAGCAGTTAACTACAAAGAATGTAATAGGGAGTAGAAAAAAGTATAGAATATGGGTGGGATAAGAAGTAAACCCACAAAAAGTCATAATACTCCGGTGCACGCAAACAGACATAGGCTGTGGCATCGCCAGACCTATCTAGGACACAGCAGAACTTAACTGGGAAGTTTAGGTCTGATTCTGTCTTTAAATCATCTGCATCTTTCCCCTTCCCTGCCTGGGCCCATTCTGTCTCCCGCTGACGCTGGAAGCAAAGGAGATGCTGGTACAGCCAGGACGGTGCCCTTCAGTGTTTCGGTGTTGCTTGTTCCTGCTTCAAACGCAGCTGCAATCTCCTCTGCCTTTGTTTCACTTTATCAGGAGCTCAGAAGCTCACGTCCTCCAACCGACGCGGTAGCAGGAGAGCTTGTCCCCCCTTCCGCGCTGCCGCCGTATTATCGGAACCGTGAGAGAAGGCCTTCAAAACGCTTGTCCAGCACTTTCATTTGTTGTGCTGGAATGTGGCTGCTGTAGTTGCTGAATATGTAGATTGAGAAGTAAGTTTTTTAAAGCAGCGCTCGGGAGGTATGCGTGTTAATCCCATTATCTGATAAACGGATTTGTGAACACACCTCCCACCATCCTGCATTAATAACGCATCCCTCAGTGTCACTCGGAAATGCAATTTAAATGCTCGTGAGGAGTTGATAGACCGCATGTTCAAAACCATGGAATTAAACAAAACAAGTTTATGGAAGATCTTATCTCCTGCTCTCTCCTGCCGGCTCCCCCATCATTCAAAGTCACCAATTAGACTCGCTACTGATTTTCTGCACGTGCATCGAATGTGCTACCCCACACAACTCCTCTTCCGCAACGCGCGCTGCAAGCCAAGAGCTCGGAGACGAGACCTGACCGCTCCTGGGACTTGGGAAATGCAGATTCTCATCCAAAGCCAGGCACTGTCCCCTGCGCCCAAGGAAGCCAAATTCTATAATATGGGGGGTTCAAATTCGCATATCTACTCTAATATGCCTGCATGTTATCAGTATTTTTCCATCACATCACACTGAAGGATGATAAAGAAAAAAAACCTTTGGGGACCAGACAGCCGAAGCAGTTGATACTGAAATCAAACATTTGGCAGACAGACCGTCAGTCCCAACTCAGTGCAGGCTGCCAGCAACCCAGGCCACTGGTTTTCCTTTATCTGTACTGAGTGGATATGGAGACTAGACTTGCATTCTCCCAGTCGAGACATACTTTCAGGGAAGAGAAACTTATCAGTGCCCTTTGAATATTTATTATCAGTGCTATAGGTTACTTCCTTAAAAATCTGTGATGCCATACACTGCAGTGTGAACTTTAGTGGGTAATGGGAAGGCTGAACTTCAGCAAGGCAAGCACATTTGGCATGCTAGACTCAAGGTAAGGGATTGGAAAGGCGTGTGTAAAAATAAAAAGAAACAAATACAAGACAGACATGTAAGTAATACTCATCACCTGGCGGTTCAGGCCGAATACTAGCTCTTTTATAAAGATGACTTCACTCACAGAGAAAAAAAAAAACAAACAACAAAAACAGTTCCCATGAATAATGATGCAAATCTAAGATTTGCATGGGCTCTATGGGGAAAAGAAATCTTAGAAGGACATTTTTTTATGATAACCTGAAAAAGTCAACATAAGATTTTTGAAATTCAAGCTTTTTATGTGCAGAAGTGTAACTCAATCAGGTTTTCATTGTCCGTACTTCCATTCGTAGTTGCTCTGGCCATGCACATAAGCTCTTAGCAAGCACTTTTAATTCCAGACTTGTGTCATGGTTTGTAAGTTGTATGTCAAGGCTTTGCAGCAGCAGGTGACTCCTTGGGAGCTTCTCGGTGCCCTCAGTAGGCAATGTAAGTTACAAAGGATCAGGCTTGTAACAATTCTCCCCCAATATTCAGATGTACAAACAAAAGGACTCTACATCATCAGCTCAAGGACTTGGTGACGATGTACCAGAGCTGCTGGGAATGGGCTGGAGCACAGCCTTGCTATCTGCCCCACCTCACCTCGCCACGCAGGCAGCCATGGCGTGCAGGAAGGGCTGGAGTTAGCATCCACCCCCAAAGCACGGGCTCAGGGAGGCGGAGGTGACATGCCAGAGACAGCCCGTCTAGTTCCAAGGGCTCATCGTTGACATTGCTGTCCTACAGCCTGTCCTGCTTTTCCAGAGACATCAGCACAGTCTGCCCATGGGGTGAAGAAGGGGGAGAGAGACCATACGGTATGGTGCTCCGAATGCCCGAGATGCAGGCACCGCAGTAAGCGGGGAGAGGGAAGGTGAAACAAGCGTGTCACACGCTCAGCACTTGAGATGTAAGAGGCTACGGTGTGTCCTTGTAGCGACAGGGTAATTCATGCCCTGTGGAGAGAGGAGACAATTCCTTCCCTTCCACCTGTCACCTCCTCAGATGGCCTCTTTTGCTCCCCACAGATAAATACTGGGGTCTTCAGGTCTTCCACTACCCTGGGCTGGAGGCACACAGCAACAGAGCACATTTGTTTTTGCAACCCACTTGACCAAGGAAGGAGCTGTTTGATGTTACCGCAGTCCCAGCTCTATGAGCTCGCAGGAAAGAGGCACTCGCTTTCCAAGTCAAGCGGGAGAGCCGGCTCAGCTGGGGGGTTCAGGTCCAGATTTACAACCAGCAAAGGAGTCCAGGTTTTTGCTAAGCAGACTATTGCAAGTGGAAAGGGTGGTCTTTTGGTTACCGGGTGGAAGTTGGGAGAGCTGGCATCCATCCCCGTCTTTAACAGAGACTTCATTTTAAGATTTGTGTCAACACTGCTGAAAAACGGGGTTTATGTTACCAGTTCTACATGGACAGGGAACGGGGTCGGGTAGCGGTGTTTCATACTGGGTCCAAGCGGCTGCGGTCAGAAGGCCCCGGGAGCCAAGCCCCGAGGCACTGCACCGCGCCGTCGGCCCGCTGAAGGGAGCTGCAGGCTCGGGGGGCTGCGGGCTGCGCAGCAAACGCCGCCGGGCCCCGCGCTCCCCGCCGTCACCAGGCACCGAGCGCGGCTGCGGCGCGCACTGGGACGCTTGGGAAAGGCAGACCTGCTCCTTAACTTGGGGTTTGCAGACAGCAGCTGCAAACTCTCTGGGGAACTCAGCACACCTGGAGGACGCGCGAGGCTTACGCAGCATTTCAGTAGGCATTTCCCAGGAATGTCTTCAAGAGACGTTTTATTTTGGAGCTGAACACAGTCATAGGTGTTAGAAAGTACTTACAGCCTAAGCTTGTCGACATAGACTCAATAAAACCCCAATCCCATTTGTCTCTTTTTGAAGGCTAAGATTTTAAAACCACTGCTCTGCGACACATGCAGCGATGCTTACAACAGAAACTTGTGAGTCTGAAATAAAGCACATCTCTACTGATTTAATCTGAACGGCTTTGAAGGGGCAATGTATAATGCCTGAATATTGTAGACTTGCGAAGCCAGCGTCTGCTGCGTCGCACGTTACCCCTTCATACTAAAGCACAAGGCAGTTTCGGATGCCTGTAGCATCCTCAGTGCAATCAGTGCCCATTAGTGAAATACATTGCAACAAGTAAGCAGAACAACTCAAGCAGAAACATCCACTGGACTCTTCTGACCAGGAAAACAACACAAAAAAAAAAAAAAAAAGACCTAATTAGTTTGCAGCAGCAGCATGATTTAAAATCCAAACAGCTAAAAGCCCCAGGGAGCAGCATCTGCTATGTGTGGCAAGTACAGCCTCATAATTTAAGTGTCCCTGAGGTAAAAAAATCAAAACATGTCTAACAGCCAGAAAGGACCTCCGCAGGCGGAGTGGCAGTTGGGAAGGGCTGCTCCTGGGGCTGGGGACCAGGCTGGAGGGTACTTCTCATTTTGTTTAAGTGTTTCTAGCTGGTGATGGAGCTATAGAAGGAGCTACTTTCCTGGTATGAGCAGTGGTGCCCTTCCCAATTCTGCTGGCCCTCCTGAGGGAGCTCTGATTAGCCAGTTTTGTTCAGTCACTGCTGGAGTCAACTGTTTATTAGTAAGTGAACCCCCCTGTTTTCTACATTCGCTTCCTAAAAAAAAAAAAAATAAAAAAAATCCTTGGGCTTCTTGGGGGGGCTGGTTAGAAACAGGTGACCTTGAGGTACTTTTTGCATATTCTTTGTCTTAAAGAGACTGATGAGTTGATCGTATTCTCATTATCATTATTCTTTTAATTGAAAGCAGTACCTATGGTGCAGAAAGCAGTGGGGACAAGCAGGCGGCCTCAGCAAGAGCTGAGAAATGTCTGAGCGGCCGGGAGCTCCCGCCACCAGCCTGCCTGTCACGCCAAGCCTCTGCCTCAGACCACTCCTTGGTTTCAATTACTGCAGACGTTCACAGGAAAACAGGGGCTTTGTTTTTCTGAAGGGCTGTTTACTCCAGCACTGGCTCCTCACCTGAGGAGCCTTGCTGCAGCTACAGTGGAGATAAGGGACAGTTTCTGGCCCGACTTTGAAAAAATCCCAGCCAACTCCATCCAAGTTGATGGCCTGCAGGTTTCTCAGTCACCCTTTAGGGAGAATAAAATCCTCCAATCAAATCCAATTAAAAAAACCCTGAAATCAGACCCCGCACTTAATAAGACAGGGTTATCTGCTGCTAACGCTGGCTGACTGCTCTGCACGGGGCACGGGTAGATGCGGCATCGGGAGGGAGGTGGGGAAACCCCGTTAGTTCGCCCCAGCGAGCAGAGCTCATTATGTGCCCTGCTGGCTATTGCTGCGAGAGGTTAGAAATGCGCCTTTATTTCTCCTGCCCTAATGCACTCGCTGCCTTCCCCGTTCTGTTTATCTTGTGCCACCAAAGCAGTAACAACCAGCCGTGTGAAGCGCTATTCCCCAGCCTCCTTTCTGAGGTGAGCACGGTCCTGAAAACAGGAGCAACTTCGAAAAAAAAGAAAAAATTACTGCCACATCAATTTCTATTCAAATCGCTTGGCAGATTTCTCTAGTTCCTTTGCTGGAGACCAAGGTTCACTTCCAGCTCCCCAGCCTTCAATACCTCAGGACGGCGAGTGCTGGCACAAACCGAAACCTAGTGACCTTCCTTTGAGAATATTAAGTCTTGCTGGAGTTTCTGTGAGGTTAATCGATTCCACTCAGTCCTCTCTCGTGAAATCCTCAGACAGGAAAGAATAAGAGAAAAAGCCAAGGGAGATTTTCGTGCAATCTTTGTAGCCTCAAGATTGCTTCAATTTTTAGTGGTATTTGCTCAGTCTCAATCTCCTTGGAAAGCATGCTTCTGTGTATTCATATTATTCCTTAAATAAAAACCCCTGAATACTGAACTGCACCTTTAATTTGCCAAGAGCACCCAGTCCGTGCCACATGTAAAACCCTCTATAGCAAGGTACAGTGCAACGTCATGCCAGTTATCAGGCTGCTCAGGGTGCCGTCTTACCTAGAGCTCCCAAAACTCCCTGGAGAGATTCTGGCACCCAGGAAGCATCGAGTGCAAGGAAGCTGGTTCAAGTGGTTGTAGTCACATGGAGGCTGACGTGTTAAACACTGGCCGATCGAGCCATCCAGGCAACAGTGAGCCCAATCAACTTGCCAAACCCTCTTTCCTCTTTTCCACAGTTGCCAACACAATTTCTGTTAAGCGGGCACTCACAAATGCAGTTTTGTTGCTGAAAGGCCCAAACCCCTCATTGCTTTGCAGCAGCTGGAGCTCACTGGTACCTCCGTATTTCTCTGTTCCTGCTGGGAGCCACGACTGGCCTCCAGGCTTCCCCCACGCTCCCTCTCGCGGTGACCTGCACCGTACCTTTGTCTGACGTGAACATTTCACGTGATGCAAGAGCAACGCTGCATCAGCTGAAATACTGAGGAAAGCAGAGAGCTAACACCCCCTCAGCTCCCACCTGGGTAAACTGGTCTCCAAAAGGCTGTTCTACCAAAGGCACTGATCTTATATCAAAGTTTGGCAACACTTTAGGTTATGTACAATATCGGGCGCATGGGCGCTGGAGATGTGTACACACTATTGCGATGAAATGGGGCCACTGGCCGGCTCAGGGCCAGCAAGGACCATTAGTGCCCTTGGGGCCCCAGCACATACGGAGCTGCAGAACACATGAGGCATCATTAAAAACAACAGATCTGACCAAAGCAATTTTTCTGCTGCCAAAACTTCTCCATCCCAATGTCTGTGCCTTGCCTTCCATGATCGGTGCTGCCTTCAGTTTGAACAGGATCACTCTGTCCTACAGGTCCCCAGCCAAACTGGCCGGCAGCATCAGCAGGAGAATCCACGTGGGATAACTGGGCAAGCACTGCTGGCACAGACCAGCTTTGCATAGCACTCAAATCCCTAAATAGCAGCGTGAATAAAAATAGTTCAGCTTGGACATATAGAAACAAAACCCCAAAAGGCATAGGAATATCTTTACATCAAGAAGTAATTTCTAAAATGCAGACTGATCCCTAATTATTTGCCACTCTTCATGAGGTTGTACTGACAGATGCTACTTCGCATCATCACTTGCAGCTCTCTGAAATGCTACACAAATCTCACACGAGTAGCTGAAATTTTGAGCACCACTCTTTCCATTCATTCATCTTAAAAATCTTAATTTTTCTTCTGTGTTACAGACACTGATCAAGAGTGCTATACAATCTTTGGATTCATCTGTCCAACAATCATCTAATTAATTAATCATTGATAATTAAAATGACCTCCTTGTGACTGATACCTGATCTCAGAAAGGTTCAAAAGAAACTTGACACATGTTGTGTCATGTTCCAGCATAGCGCACTGCAGGTATGTTATCATGTTATGCCACATCTGGTTTCCAGAGAACAAAATGAACCGAGGAGCAAATTAAAGGAGGAACCAGTGGTACACGTATCAGATCTAACCGGTTCGAATATCTGGCAATGTACAGGAGCGGGTGAACTTCCAGCGTACTTGACGGACCATCATTAAGCCCAGAAATGGCATTATTTTGGGATATGTCTAAGCAGGGGCATCCGATAACACCATATTTTTTGTGCAACCCCTGCTATACTTAGGTGCTAGAAGAACACTTTTGACAAAAAAAATCTAAACTCTCAGCTAAACTGACAAGAGGGAAGAGTATTCTTCACATTTTGCCTGCACAAGCACTGAAAGCCCATAGACGTTGAATCCGAGATGTGCAGAGCATAAAAGGAGAACGAATGAACAGGCCATCCTATACCTCCCACGATTTTCTTAAGCAGCTCCCTATCTATCTTACGTGGGAACTGCAGACTGACCCACGCCTCCTCTGCTGCCCTTCCTGGTCGCCATGGGATGAAGGAAAAAGTTTGAGGCTCCCGGGTGCCTCAGATGAAATATCACCATGAGAAGCTCAGTTCTCCGGCTGCGCTAAATACTCCGGTCTGGGGGGAGCTGCTGCCCCCGGGCGGTCCAAACCTCGGGCAGCGAAAACAACGTGCCTCAAGGGTGCACAGTACCCAGCCCTCGTTTGCCTCTCCAGCTGCCTCCTTCGCAGTAGCGTCCACCCGGAAAAGCAACGCGCAGCCCTGGCCTCACCCTGCAAATTCATTAGAAGGCAGTGATAGCGTTTACTTCTCTCTTCATGGGCATTTTGTCACCTTGGGGAGGAAAAGCATTTTGTGGGAACAACAGTGTCAGCTACAGCGTTGGAGCCTGCCCTGCTCGCAGCAGCACAACTGAAGAGCATTTCCACTGAGCTGAGGCAAGTTGACTGGTGAAAGCAGAAACAAACATTTACATTTATTTTATGCTGAGGCTAAGTAGGAGCTTTTTAAAAAAACATGAAACACTAGTGAACGAAGGGGTTTAGGGGCAGAAAAGCTATGCAGCTATAATAAGTTGTGGGTCTCCTCCCAACAGGATATTGGTTTTCAGTATATAATTAATAACAAGAAAACTGTATCCTGACTTTAGGGTCCGCATGTGCATCCTGGAACAAAAAGGGCCATAAATTAGCATCAATTATGTATTAAAGTTCCAATTAACCTGGCTGACACTGATATACTTTAACAAGGTACACTTAGATAAAAGAAGCAACTCCCTAATTACTTGGAATGGGACCTCCTGACCCATTCTGCTCTTTTATCCCAATGCCAACCTAATGAGGAAGGAAGTGAGAGGTAGGAAACCGTGCATAAGGCAAGGCTGTAGCACCACAAGATGCCCCTTGGGAAATGCTTTTACCTTCTTAAAACTGCCAGTGATTAATATTTTATTGCTCTCAGTGCCTTTTAACTGTTTTCAGAAGCAGCGTTTTTGAGGCCGAAATTGCTAATGCTCATTTTCATGTGGAAATCTGCCATCTAATGAAGGTCCTGGTCACCCGTGCCTGCTCTGTAACACCACGTAGCATTTGTGGTGGTGGCACCCGGGGTTCCTGTACACAGATTTAAAGGGTGCTCCTTGAAGTGAAGTACCTTAGTACAGGCAAGAGAAAAAATCACAATTAATTTTACACCTTCACGAGAAGAGTTGGTTTAAGCTCATTTTTCAGCACTGAAAATTTGTGCAAAGACCAAGGGCGGAAGGTAGACCTGTATCAACCCTGTGCTGCTAGTAGGGGGAGCTACAGCAAGGTGAGGAGTGAGGGCCCAGTCAGGGAGGTATATACAGAGCATCTAATAAGGCACATCATTTTTCTTCCTTTTTATGTTGGTTGAAAGCAGATAAGCCTGGATACCCAGGGGAATAAATCCACATGCACCTCCTGTCCCTTGAAAAAAATGGATAGCTGCAGAGAGTGTACAGCCAGGCAGCCTGGTCTTGTTCAGTTCTGTTCAGTGCTCTGCTACCCTGGACTGGCCGACCAGACTTTGAACATATGCCACTATACAAAGGGCAATGAGGGCTGTTTTTTCTTGTGTTTGTTTTTCTTAAATCACTTGAAAATGTTGTACTTTGCTGTTGAATTAACAGTTCTCCAGAGCAAGGCAATTCCTGTAATGAGAACTGTGGAAGAACTAACTTGTCCCTGCAGAACGATCCTTTCTCAGTGCCGGTCCTTTCTCTGTGTCATGTTATCAGCACTGTAAATAGTTTTAAATTAATGATGACGCTGTCCCCTTCTTTATGGTTTTCCGTGCAATACGGTTGGAGTCTCGGCTTTCACAGTTCATCTCCCACTAGCCACAAGCCTGACTTTTGTCCTCTGGGAGAAGAGGTGTTGGTGGAATCCATCAAAGGCACCTCCTAATTATAGTTACAGTCTTCAAAACTCAGAGGGAAGCAAACTGGGTGCTGGGATTTCGGCTGGAGGACTCCCGTGGCGAGCGCTTTCCTGGGTCCTGCAGTCAAAGGTTATCTTCACGTAAGCCATGTCACAGCTTAAACTGAAACACGCTGGGTCGTGCGCTTCCCTAGATGGAATTTCACTGCAGAGGGAGGGAGATTTTCTCTAGCGCTGCCAAAATGCACAGTGCTGGAAGGGAAACCTAGCAGCTCCCAGGCCCCAAAGCGCGACTCCCTTCCCAGGCTAGGGCTGTTGGATGTAATGCGCTCCATTAGCAAAGGCAGTCAGCAGGCAATTGCCCGAATTACAGCCTCTCCAGCAAGATTTTCAGTATTTCTTTGCTTTAATTGGGAATTTTGTCTTTATCATCTTCCCCATAACTTTGAGCCGCTCTGCCAAAGCCAGCTGAGAATGAAGACAGAAACGCAAAAGAAACACTCGTGTCTCTTTAGTCGCTAAAAAGGTCAGAGTCAGGTCACCTGCGGCATTTGAACAGTTCATGGATGTCCCGAGCTAACGCTGCCACATGCATGACCCTCCTCCCCGGCATACCCTGCATTTTCTGGAGAAATGTGTCTGGATCATTCGAATGGCTTGTGAAGACTGAAAGGGAACTTATACAATCAATTTTGGCCTTTTGTGACATCCCCAGTTACTTCAGTGAGCCCTTGTGGAAAAAGACACATCCATAGTTCATACGTGATGCATACCCCTTGATCCACCTCCATTTAAACGAAGGTCTAGTTTAAACATCTGTGGGAATTGAATCAGACCGACAGACTATTATGTACACACCATAGGGGACTCACTCATACGTCTCTTGTGGCAAACATGCTACTTATACAGTATCCCATTCAGATAAGTGACCTACTTATTGGTTGCACATTGTAAGCTATTTTGACGAGAGCAATGTGATCCTTGCTGTTCTGCTTTGAGAAAACTTTAGCCTTTGGGTATAAGAAGAGGAAAATTTGACATCCATGTAATAGAGGACAGCCATAGACATTCAGAGTGGGATTTTCAAAACCATTCATCCCTGGCCTGAAATCAAACATTGCTAGGACAACAGTGAGCTCTTTAAAAAGAAATCCTGCCCAAGGTGTACTAATACATAAAGTACTTTGTTGTGAAGCACTTGTGGGATTTGCGAAGCAACACAGCTGCCGGAAAATGAGAAGCAAAGCTAAGAGCACGCGTCCTCACCTCCACCCAAACACCCAGCTTACCGCTAGCAGAGCTGTACCGCTCAGACCGCACACCCTTGCGCTGCACCCTTTTCTGCTTCTACACACACTTCGTTACCGCATCGTTTTGTCAGCCCCATCAATAAGAGTGAAATGTTTCTCTATCAACTGCTGGGTGTTTCCAGAAGGAGACTATGTACAGAAGGGTTGTGAAGCATTGTAATGAAAGCCTGCAGGCGGAGTTAAGGTGGTAACTCATAGCACGCAGGAGCTCCCTGTTTGTGCATATGCAGTGTCGATGCAAGGCATACCAAGAATTGTGAAAAGTAACTACAGTAAGGAGAAAGCAAGCCCTGGTGCTCGCAGGAATGTGGTCACTTAATAAATATCTAAGTGGCTTTATTCTCTATCACACTGGTTAGAAATGGGCCAAGGACCTGGGGAAATACAACAATTATTTGGTCCTGCTCAGCTGCAGGCGTACAGGAACACGAAGCAGCATTGTCACCTCTATTTCTTACCATTTGAAAGGAAAAAGTCCAGTTTCTACTGGAATATCACTAATGTGAAAAGATGGTAAATGACAGGACTTCAACCTTTTTTCCAGTTTATGCTGTTGATGAAATAAATCCAATATCTTCTCTGTAAGACTTTGCTTAGAAGTGAGCAGATGGGAAATCCGCCACAGCATATTCAAAAAAAAACATCCTTTAAACATGGCACAGAGGGGAAAAAAAGGGAGTCCCCTCCTCGAGATCTTATCTCTTTTCCTTCCAGCTTTACCCTTCCCTCATTTTATTCGAAGCAAAGTATCCTCAAACCCCAGGAGGAGCTATTCTTATCAGCCTGGGCTGCCGTGGTGCATGTACACGCGCACCCTGGTTCCCAGTTCAGGTGACTCCATCCAATGGCGAGTAGTATGTGAAAGCCCTTCAAAGCTCTTCAGTGAGCCAAGTGTGACAGTTTACTCATTTTGTAACTCCTCTGACCTTGCCTTGTTCAAAGGAAAGCTTTTTTTTCCTTCTTAATTCCCCCCACTCCTGCTTTTAGAGGAATGAGAGAAAATTTGAGTGCCCTGCTCTGACACTCAGCTTGCTGCTTGCGTGCCGTCAGACCAGCTGCCTCCCCAGATCTCCACTGCATTGTGGATGTGTTCCTCTTGTGCCAAGACAAAATTTATAAATAGATTTGCCCAGTCAGTAAGCCCTTTCTCTTTAGAAAGACAGGGATTCAGGCAAAAAGAGGATTATTGATAACATGCAATATCTTTATTATGGCAGAGACTGCTACTATAGCTAAGGACCTGTCAGCATTTCCATTGTAAGATTTTTTCGTGCAAGGATTTAACTTGGCAGTAAAAATTTAAATACACTTGAGGCTGGACTTTTTCTTGCAAGAATTCAGCAAGGGAGTTAGAGACAGGGCTCTCTCCTCTGCCCCTTCCTTATTAACAATGAATTCAGTGAGTTTTAGAGCTGCTCATGTGAACGTACCTCTCCTGTTTTCTGAACAGTGGGGAGTAATCCCTGATCCAGCATCGAGTAGTATAGAGCAGAGAGAAGAGCACAGGGCAAACGGACAGGGCCAAATCCTGCTCCTCTTAGCACTGGTGCTTGAATAACATTTGGCCATTACAGGAATACATAGTTTTGGCTAACATCCCATATTTTCCTCTACCAAAAAACCAGCTGAGGGAGATGCTAAAAAAAGTCCTTTCAAAATCGTCTCATTTAGGTAGTTAATTTTCCTGGCAATGCGTGCCGGTAGGACAGAGCAACCTGCCAACTGACGAATGTATCTTGGGAGTCACCAGCCCCGGCTCTTTCCCCCTGTAGCCCGCGCCTCTCTGTTCAGCCGCTGGCAAGTCGCTTCATTTCTGTTCGGCCTCAATTTCGGCATTCAGGATGGAAAACAGTAAAACTCATACAAATGGTTCGGCACACAGAATTCATTCTGCTGCAGCTCAAGCACTTTCTGGCAGGAAATAATCCGGCTGCCTTTGACTTCAGCAGTAATTAGCCGGAGCGTAGAGCCACGGCTTGTGATTGCAGAGCTGCTGGCATCCGTAGGCTTGTGTAACTTCAAGGAGTCTCAGCAGTCTTGAGGGCAGGGCTGCTAAAATACTGCAGTGGAGCACAAAGGATCTTCATCAAAATAAGGCCATCTGTGCTTTCAACCACGCTCACCAACACATGGAAGTAAGTAGTGATGCGTTTGATAAATTTTCTGATAAATTTTCCATCTATGCAACTGTTTTGGCCAGCAGGATCACCTTGCGCCCATCCCTTAGCTGTCATCACCAGCCATTACCACTTCAAGAGAGAATCGCACACATGGGTGCAGAGGAGGCAATTCAAGAAAGCAGGCCCTTACAGAACTTCGATGTAGCGTATCGTTAGGGCAATTCTCAAAAAAAATTAGATTTTAAATGGAAAGCAACTCTTCAGCCTCCTAACTGAGTGCCAATTGCAGTTTTAATTAGGAAAAGCAGATCAGCTTTTTCCTTGTGCTGTAACAAGACTGGGCTGTCCATTTCTTCAGCCATCAGCTCCACCATAGGTCTTTGGTACTTCTTGTTACTGTCTTTGGGCATTAGCTTTTATGGCTTGTTATAGCTTGCAACCATAACACTCATTTGCACTTATCTACACAGCTAGGACATTACCACTAATGTTTTTCAAACCACCAAGCTATCCCTTGGCTATAGTTCACACAAATCCTGCTTGAGTAAAGGAGGTGGGAGGGACAAGCCTGAAACGCAACTTGATGAAAACAGATTTCCCGTTTCGGTGTGGATTCAGATAGCTGCACTTCTGGAGACAGAAAAACTACATCTGTCTCTTAAAACCAGCTTCATGGGCTGATGTGGATTTTCCTATGCCTGTGAAAACAGGACACAAAATTGAGGCCAGAGTGAAGAAACTTAAAATATTTATCAGGTGGCCCAGGTGCAGGTGTGGACACCCGCTGTGCTCAGCGTGGAGGACAGGGCTGCCTTTCCTTTCCACTCTACCAGAGGCAGCAAACAGCCCTAGGAAGGCCAGAGAAATTCCCCTCCAGACAAACAAAATTCAGTATTTATGCCCACTATGGGTTGACCGGCCATTTTCAAACAGCTTGTTTTAAGTGCCAACGTGTGTTATTTTGCCTGCACAAGACAAGTGAGCTGGCAGCTGAAGGAAGCAGCAAGACATTCGGGAGGAGCTGGAGCAAATGTCTCAAATTTTCGAACCTGTCTGTTTTGCCAGTGACCCGTCCAGCGAGTAGCTGTGTCAGCTAATCACTTAGCTGGCCCTCGCTGACAGACAAATACCTTGTGGTGACATCTGAGGGAGTTGTTACAAAGCACCACCCTTCCAGGGGCTTGCAGCTTCCAGAGGTGCAGGTTGTGCCTGCACACGTCGTGCCTGCACACGTTGCGTGCCAGAGCGTGGCGGTCGTGCACAGAGGTACGGCACAGCCCTAACCAGTGCTCAACAGCACACGGGCACGCTCAGAAGCGTTCAGATGAATTCCTTAAAGAGAAGGCGTTTGTGTTTACTTGGGCATTTTTATTTTAATCCAGCGATGATAATTAACTGATTAATAATATCACCGTCATCAAAAGCGATAGCATGTTTTCAAGGAGCATGCAACAATAGCTAGCTGCTTTTATGGCTTTAACTGTAAAAGCAAATAATTACATCCTTTTCAAGGCTTGAAGAGAATTGCTTTCAACTGTAAACAGAAACTACTGAAAAGAAAATTCTTCAACACAGTACCCATTTTTAAATAGCCACTTTTCCTGAAAAAAGGTTCTAACAGCTGTGTTTCAGGTGCATATTTAGGGACTAATTACAGATATGGACAGTAGCCAGACAATCAGATGAGGCTCTGCTCATCATCAGGGTATCTTTAGCCATGGACGGATTTGGCCCCTGTCACCATCATGCTTCCTTTTCCCTGCAGGGCTCCATGTGCAATGCTGACCACACCGGGAGGAATGCAGAGAGCCGCCGGACTGAGACAGTTCCTCTGTCATTGCTCTACAAACCACTGCAATGGCTGTTTCATTTTTCTTCTTTCCAGTTCCCCTCCCAGCACCTGACAAATCTCTCATTCGTCGTGTGTAGTGAAACAGGGACTCCTTGCAAATTCTGGATGCAAGCCACAGAGGAAGGCAAAGCGTGAATGCAGCGCTCTGGTTTGCCACACAAACCTTTTATATTCTGATGGAATGTGGTGCCTGTGACCAATCTGTCTATGAGCTGCACAAGCATAATACCGACAGGTCATCAAGGACCATCCAACAAACCAGCCTCATTACCTCTACCTTCCACCTGACACAGTCAGCAGGAGTTTTGTCCACTTTCTTCTACCCTGACTTCTCTGGGGTCTGACCCAATCCCCCCAAAGCAGCCACAGAACTACCGGATTCAACTGGACTAGAGTTGGACGGAGCTTTGCAAACAAGTGATACCCCATTCAGTAAACAAAGTTTGGTCTCAAAGCACAAGTGCTCTAAAAGCCCATTTTTAGAGGCTTACACAGGAACAGGCTTGCCAACCTCTACATGAGGTGTGGAGTGTGCGCGGAGTATGGAACGAGACCAAAAGTCCCTTTCACATCAGCAATCTTAAGCCCTCAGAGCTCAGCATTGTTGCTTTGAATGTTTCCAGCTCCTGAAGCAATTCCAGGCAGACGTGCTGACAAAAGAATAATTTTATCAGCATATGGCTGATCACAGCATCCAATTCCACCAGTATGAAATGGCCCCGTAGCGCACACTAGCATTTCTGCATACAAGTGGAACAGATGTTGTAGAGATCAATGTAATAACAGTTTAATTAATTTTAGTGTCAAAATCAAATGCTTCCTTATTTCCAGTTGACACGACCCTAATTTCATGGTTGGCTCTATAAATTCTGAAAACAGGAGGAGAAATCTGATTCCAGAGTTAAATACTGCAGAAAGGCCTGATGAAATGCAAGAGAAACACTTCTCCATTTTTGTCATCTTCATAATCATGAAGTCATAATATTGTCCACACTTTGTTACAAGGGTTTTACAGGTGCAGCTTCGTCTTTACAAAGCAGACCCCTTCATCTCGTACTGCAAGCAGTCCTCCTGCATAAATGCATGGTAGCATCATGGAGCTCCAGCCCCAGAGCAAGGTCCCATTGCAGATGGCATGCTGGGCCAGGGGTCCGGAGACTTGGCTCCAGTCCTCACTCTGCAAACGATGTTTTCTGCCAAGAAGAGGTACACCCACTGGACCTCCTGAAAATTGATCTGCCACTAAAAAAACCTCATCGTATGAGAGTGAGATCTCACATCCCACAGCACTGGATAAGTGATCTGCATTGTACAGCTCTGACCCCAAAATGCTAATGGTGTTCAGCAGATGAGCTGGAGAGGTGGCGAAGGGGAGGAAACGTATGGCCTTGGACAAGCCATTCCATATTTCAGGTCACTGATAGCACCAAGCTTGTTACACTGGTGGAAAGGCTGCATGTCCTGCATCTCCCATTAGTGCCCTGCTTTCCAGCTCCAGGGGACAGATGGGGAAAAGCAGCACAGCAAACTCGAATACACTCAACAAGCAAATATTGCACCCTGAATTCTGGTCAAGGGGAGTGAAATTCAGCAATTTCTTAGTAAAACACTCCTAGGAGAGATTGACATAGTTGTGGTCTGGGTAGCGTTTGGATTGTCGCAGCGGTGAGAAGGGGCAGAGGGCAGTGAGCGATTGCTTGCTGCACGAAGTGTTGTTATGCTGAAGTGCGTTCAGCAAATGTTTATTCCACAGGCAGGAACCACTGCTGCCTGCAGTGGTCACTTAGGCCTGAAACCCAAGATCGCAGCGATTTCATCTGAATGCATTTGCCGAGCACTGGGTGACATTTGCCAACACAGGCAGCCTCTCGGGTTTCAGCAGGAACTATTCTACCGTCCTCCGGCATCTGTCACTTCCAGTGACCCAAACTAAAGGCGTCACGCACACCCCGCCGGCTCTGACACTCGGTGGGTATCACCTCACAATTAGGGCTCTTCATCCCAATGCATTTCATTAGCAAGGGGAGACGGTGACCAGGACTCCGCACGTGCTGTCCAGCAGAGTGCCCCGAGCAGAGCAGGCCCCGCCGCAGAACCCCCCACCCCTCCAGCAGCCTCCTCCCCTCTGGGAACAAAGACGGGCTGAGGGGAGACGCGATGGGGACGGGAAGGAGGGAACCCTTAGCAATGCTTAAGCAAACACATTTGGAATGAGGCTTAGGTTACTACACATGTCAAGGGGTTTTTTTTCCTCCTCCCCCTCATCATCACCTTGGCAAACTGTTGACGACCACAGGCACGGAGGCCTCTCAACAGGGGACCAGCAGAGCCCAGAGGCAAAAGGACAGGGGGTGTGTTGTGCAAAGGAGAGCATCTAAAAAGGCACATCCTCTGGGTGCTTTTGTTCGAGGGCTACGCTTGACTAGCAAATCCTGTTGCACTAAGATTGCAGGCCGCAGATATCCTAACAAAAACAAAACCAGAGTACCGCCTCTACATCCAGATGATTTCAGGGAAGAGCTGTTAACAGCAGGATGACAAACACCACGGTCCTTGAGCTCCTGTGTGCAAATCTGAAACAACCCCTTGCGTGAGGATATCACACAGAAAAATCCCACAAATCAAACGCAGTAATACCAAGTGCTTGTCTAGCACGTTTTACCTGCAGCTCTTAGAGCTATTACAGAGAGAAATGAGGAAGAAAGGCTCATTACCACCATTTCGCAGATAAGGAAACTGTGGCAGAGAAAGGAAGCGATTTGTCCTGCAGCCCAGTGGCAGAGCAGGGCAGTGAAGTCAAGCCTCTTAAGTCCCAGTCCGATGCCCTATCCCCTGAACTATTGTAGCTGACTCTGACCCTGCAGGAACTTCACATTTGTCATCATGCTTTACACCTTGATCATGAGGCTGGGTGTCTTCAAAGCACTGCCCTCAGCTCCTTGGCCAGGAGAGGAAAAAGCTCCCATGTACCTAATCAAATATAATTGCCATTCCTGGAGAAAAGAGATTCCTTCTCAACTCCTCTGGTTGATAATTCACCCTGCGTTCAGGTGTAAATGTAATGCTATCTGTAAGCCAAGATAAAAGTAACTCCTCTGACCACTTTTAACTCAACATCCCTTATGCAGTAAATTTCATACATAGCTATTGAAATAGTACCAGGAATTGGCTGGAATGTTGTTGTCTATTAATACAATTTCATATAGCAGTTTTAGAGTATTCTTACTAAAACGTAGGCTCCAGGGAAAGCTTGTTTAACAATAAAAGCCTTTCACCTTTAAACACACAGATAGCAGAGGATTAGTTTGACTATTGAACTGCAACTGGGGGACCAGTTTCCAAGAAGGCACTGGCCCAGCGCAGATCCTGCATCCTTCAAGGCTCAGGCACAGCACTTCTCTCCGCCACAGCTGCAATTATATCGCACGGGAACAGAGAAATAGCTAGGACAGGAATATCGGTCAAAATCAGCACTTAAAAGTTACCCTGGAAAACAGTAAATCACCAGTGGAGATTCCAGAGCACAGAGCACTTGAAAAGAGGGACGCTGCTTAACGCTGCGTCGCTCCTGCGAGCAGCGGTGGGGATTTGGGATGTGCACATGAACACAATCTCATGAGACAGATGAGAGCGTCCTGGCGGGTAGACGGCAGGTTTCTTCCCTGTGTTGCTACCCGAAGGTCGTTACTGTGACCAAGTCAGACAGTTAAATTATCAGACACGAACAGTCAACAACTGGGGCCAGGGAGGAACGGATGTTTTCCCTAAGGCGCCTTGTGTAAACTTGCAGCCTGCTACGAGCTAAAGGTGGCCACAGGTGACTTGTAATCCAGGCCAAAAGCAGAAAATCACAGGATTAAAAGTGGGTGGTCAGATCATTCGTTTGACTTGTAGGGAAAAAACCCCACGATATCCGCTCGTAGCCGACAAGCAGTTTTGCAGGGAACAAAGAAACCTCTCTCTCAGACAAAATTGGTCTGCCAGGAGCTGAGCCCATCTAGCTCCCCACCTCCCCACCACCCTCCCCATATCTTCCCCTCTAAAAGGATCTTTTCTGGGATTCAGGGAATGCGTGTTTATAAAATAGTTCCATTCAATTAGGGCACAGAGTACAGCAGCTTTATATCAGAGGCAACCCAGAGCGAGAGCTCTGTGGAAGTGCAGGTACACGGTAATGATGACAACCCTGCACTGGTTGTAGTGTCATCACCTCTTATTCTTAATCAAAAGGCTTCCAATCCCTTCTCGACATGTGCACTCGGAAATGAAGGGACTGCTGGAGAATCATTTGAATGTGGCAGCCCTAGATAATGATGAAACGAATAAAAGGCTCGCTTTTTTGTTTAGGTTTGAGGAAGAATTCAGGATTCCTCTCGTGAAAAGGCAGCAGTTTAATAGCAGCGAGGCAGAAGGGCTTCTCGTTATCCACAGAGGCTGCTGTCAGCACAGCACTAATGGCCACGGCACGGGCTTCCCCCGAACGCGCCCCGCTCCGCGGCGCCCCGAGGAAGCCGGGCGCCGGCGGGGTGAAAGGAGGCTGCTTCGAGAGACTCAGCGCGGGACTGGGGACCGGCGCTGGGCTCGCGTCCATGGGCAAGGAAAAGGCAGAGGGCAGTTGTTCTCGGCTGCACGGGGCGATGCAAGGCATGCAAACCCACGGCTGGCTGAGCGTGGTGCCTCGGTGCCTCTGCCCCCAGCGGCTTTATCCCCTGCTGGGGCGGCAGCCGTGTCAGCAAACATGGTGCGGCATGCAGTGGAAAGGCTGTGTAAATGAACTATGGCAGGAATCGCTTCCACGGAATGAGGGCCTTGGGCAGGCACATAACATCACTGAGCCTGGAAACAGCCCATTGATAAGCTCTGTCTTCCCCCACACTGCCCTGCAAGGCTAATTTTGATAGTGGATTTGGGTGAAAAGAATGGAAAGCCGCTGAGCACTCGGCTTCTCCCTGTAGCTCAAACCTCTCAACACAAGCTTATTAACATCTCCTGCCACATGTTTTCGCAGTGTCTTTGGATAGTCCAGGAGCCAGCCGGTGTAACTCATAGGACCCCCTATCTGAGGGAGGTCAGGAGCTGTGCTGGGTCGCCTACTGGATACCTGCTGGTTCTGTTGAGGGAATAGCAAAGCCGTGCCAGGCAAGAGCGAGAGCAACGGCTTTTTGTTTGGTTGGTTGATTTAGAACGTTATTTCAGAAAAGGAAGTTGAGTAACAGAGGCTTTTTCAGTGACTTACGAACCCATGGCAATAATTTGTGCTTCTATTTCATTATTGGCCTCTTTGTCCAAAAGTAAAGTTTTCACCAAAAAAACTCCTGACATTTGCAAAATTGCAACTATCTTTAGCATTTTGCCCAGCCCTTCTCAAGCATTCGCATTCATCTATACCAGAGCAAAACATAAAAAAAAAATTCAAAACAACTTGTGTTTAATGCTGGTTAAAGTTACTCTATTCACTGCAGTAACATTTGCCCCAAATGCAGAGCTAGCGAGGTCAATAGTTTCACTTTTTGTGCTTCAGCTACATTAATATAACAGTTTGCCATTCCTCTCTATTACTATATACGTTCAAAGCTTCGTAAGCTATCACGAACAGCCTGATCTCTGACACGCAAGACATGTTAACAACAGCTTTTTCCATTCAGAAAGCCAGCAAGAAAGAGAAGTCAGACCTTTCAATGTATGTTAAGTAACAAATACAAGATCTCCATGATGTCCTGCATGATGAAACACCTTACAGCAGGTTAGAAAAGGAAGTATGTGGAATCAATACATTTCTTCTCACAGTTACATAGCTGCATACATCACCACTTTCAACTTCACTGTCTTCAATCCAGCCCACTGTGTCCACAAGTAATGTCATAGGGACAAGGCTATAGAAAAGCCAAGGACATTATAAACGAACAATGTGGTTATTCAGCGCATACATCTAGGGTTAGGGCAGAGTGACCAGTGATATTAAAAAGCCAGAATACTGATGAGATTTCACTGTGTAGCAATCCCTGTTAGTATGAACACCTAATAAGAAAAAACCAGCTGATAAAATGAGCTTACAAACACGCAATAAACACCGTCAAGCAGAAATACCGAACAGATATGTACAAGGTTTCACGTTCTTCTTTTTTTCCCCATTGACAAAACCATGGTGAAGCAGGTTGTCCCCCTGCAGCCCACGAAGGACCACATTGGAGCAGATACCCACACTGCAGCCTGCGGAAGACCCCACACTGCAGCAGATGGATGTGCCCCGAAGGAAGCTGCAGCCCATGGAGAGCCCACACAGGAGCAGGTTTTTCAGCAGGAACTGTGGCCTGTGGGGGACCCACGCTGGAGCAGTCCATTCCTGAAGGATTGATGCACCCTGTGGAAGGGACCCGTGCTGGAGCAGTTCTTGAAGAACTGCAGCCCGTGGGAAAGGGCCCACAGTGGAGCAGCTTCTGCAGGACTGCAGCCTCTGGGAGGGACCCCACAGTGGAGCCGGGAAAAAGTGCAAGGAAGGAGTGGCAGAGACAAAGTGGTGTAAACTGACCACAAGCCCCCACCGCTTGTGGGGGCAAGGAGGTAGCAGAAACAGGAACAAAGGAGTGAGGCTGAGCCTGGGAAGAAGGGGTGGGGAAGGTGGTTTTGTTTCTCACTTTCCTACTCTATTTTTTAATTGGCAATAAATTAATTTTCCCCCCAAATTAATTCTTTCTGTTTTGCTAGTGATGCTAATGGGCAATCGATCTCCCTGTCTTTCTCTCAACCCATGAGCTTTTACATCTCATTTTCTCCCCCTACCCTGTTGAGGAGTGAGAGAGCAGCTTGGTGGGCATCCGGCAGACAGCCAATGTTATCCCACCAGAGCAGCATTGTCTCCTACCTGAGAAAGAGCAAAACAAAGCTCCACAACTCTAGAAATCAGAGTTCACTCCAGAAATGTGTCTCAGACCAAGAGAAGTAAAACCATCGTCAAAAAAAGAGAATAGATTCGAATCCAAATAGCAACTACTTTTTTTACGGCAAACCAGGTGAATTAAATCTCAAACAATAACTCTTACCTGAATTCCCTTTTTGTCTAAAATTACTCTTACATGCTCACTTCTGGCAGAAATGCCTTCCCTCACTTTTCCTCCTTTTATAGCCTCTCCAGCATCCTGATAGGCAGAAAGTTACCTCACCTGTGGGTTAACAAGACCAACGCCTCTTTTTCTATTGGTCTGCTTCTTCCTCAGTCATTTTGCCCAATCTGATAGCCTTCTGTGATGACACGACTGCCTGGGTAGATGAGGGGAGAGCAGGGGATGTTCTCTACCTTGACTTCAGCAAGGCTTTCGACACTGTCTCCCATAATATCCTCATAGGTAAATAGACTACATTTTTACTGTGCTTTAGTTTTTAGACGGTCAGCTGAAGAAAAGCTGAGTCGAGAAAGGCCATTTAACCATACCTGGGCAAAGGAAAAGCATCTTTTCCTATTGCAAACACATTAATGCCAATAAGGTCAGATAACACGAGAGAAGACCCAGCATCTACACTTCTCTAAAGCGTGATGAAATCCTTCTCTTACAAAGTTGCTGTGTGGATGTATGCTCTTACCAGGGTAAATGAGCACCTTAGGTAACTATAAATTAACTGTAAACAGTTAAGCACCCTGCTTAGCTGTAACCCCCTATTTGTATTAACATATTGCTCCAATTCAATGTGCTATTTTGGGTGCTAATGAGTAAACTGCTGTGTATTTTACTTAGACTGAATAAACACCTTGTAATTAGTACTAACCCACCTCATTGCAACACTGTGGTCTCCTACAGATGCCAGTAGCTATCACTGGTTGATAAAGGCAGGGCCGTGTTTTGGCCACAAAACAGCAGCTTTACAGCACAGTCTTTATATTGACTTTTGAGAAAGCCTGTAGTCATCACCGGCCTCTCATGCGAAGTATGCTCCGTGGAGGCTCCCTCGGAGGGACCCCTGGGAACGGAGCAATGGAAATAATAAGTCTTTCTGAGGAAGCCTAAAACTGACGGACAGATGATGTTTCTGAGGTACTGAAACTACAAACTTGGGTGGAATTCAGTAAGTTATGCAAGCTGAAAAATATCAGTGTGTCAAAACATCAAACTTAGGTAATGCCATGCCCTGCTTCAGAAGATTCCAGTGTGTCTTCTCTGGAGACAAAATATTTCAAGGCAAAAGACTTAGTGATTTAGAAAGCACAAAGCAAGGCCATCTGCAGGAACAGAGAGTGGCAGTGCCCGCTCCTGCGGCCCCAGCGCTCCCCGGACAGCCGCAGAGCCGAGCGGTGCCGGCTCCTCGCAGCTGCTTCCCACAAGGTGTTAATCCCAAAGCTCAGCGACAGCATTTAAGTGTCACTGCTCATCACCACAGCAAAGCAGCAGCTAGTCTGGTTATAAAATAGATAGATTTTAAGTGCACTGTCCTACTTTGTTCTGTGCAGGGAAGAGATTAGGGGTGGACCTGTAGCTAGACATTGCTTACGCCTCGTGGCATCCTTTCTCTAGGAACCATTCTTGGTTTTCCATTATTTCTTTATGAGTGTAGTAAAAATGCTCTGGAGAGGGTCTCGTGTTTTGCAACCTGAATAGGCACAGCTGACACAAAAAGGTGAGTTCCAGAGTACTTTACAGCAGTGATAGAAAACATTGCACTTCTGTTTGGTTCGGTTTAGATGATGTCTCCTGTGTTCATGGATACAGGGAAAAAACAGGGGAACGGGGTGGAAATAAAAATCTATTCCAAGTATTATGTACCTGGGATCAGCTTGCTTACAGCAGGCCTAAATTCGGTCCAGAGAATCAAACCACAATGTGTCAACATAAATTAAAGAGACCCTCTTCAGCGATGGAGCGTCCATAACCGTGTCACAATAAAATCGTTGATGATGGACTGAAATGGACTGAAAACAAAGGTAATTTTGTCGCCTTCATTTTCTGTCTGTTCAGGTGGGAAACAGGAACGCTGCAGCCCTGGGAGATGGCCCCTGCAGGGCTGTGGCGCAGCGGCTGAGCCTGCAGAAACCCCAGCTGCCCCGAATGCGCTGGGAAAGCCAAAGCTTGAAGCATTTTCCAAAGAGGCTGAAGGAATGACCAAATATGCCGCCCTCTCGTCAGCAGAAGGTGCTTAGCTGTGCTCTGAGGCCCAAAGTGGAATAGAGTGAGCAAAGTTATATAGCTTCATTCTTATTTTTTTTACATATACATTAATGGCGTAATTAAATACAGGCAGGGCTGCCACTGATTTTTTTCCTTTATGGTGAATTCCTTGCCACCCAGTTTCAGACAGTTACCCAGTTATTAGAATTGCAGAGCAAATTGTATCTTCTTCTTCCAACCTTCTGCCTCATCTCTTTACGTTGTAAACTCTTTTAGGCGGCAAGCGCACAGGGGCCACAGTCTCAGCAAGGGGACCTCACCGCTGCTGGAATACAACTAACCTCGGAGAGATTACTCTATGACTGTCTGAGCTGTTTTTCCTGCCATTTTGGTTGCGAAGTGCTAGTGGTGTGCATCAGAAGATTTTTAGGCTATTGTGCTTTTATTTTTGACTCAGACCTAGATCTTATCACATGAAAATGCTGCAGCTAATGCATAGTAGGATGTGATATCCTGTATTTTGCACCTCTGTATCATTAGCTGGAGGAAAGAGCGAAAAGGGGAAAGAAAAAAAATCCACCTTTGTGTAACTAAAAACCTCTCAGTGGGATGTGTTTAGTGTGAAAGAATGATTAGTAATTTTTAGTGATTAGCAATTTTCTCCCTCAGGTGGCTTTTCTGCATTCCCATAGAGCTCACATACACAACAGACCTGCCAAATGGGAAGAAAAAGCTGAGACAGAAAACAAGACGCAGCAGTGAAAACTCTAGCAGGCTTTTAAAACAGATATATTGTACTATTTTTAAACAACAGGTCTAATCAACAGACGGAATATAATAGTTTTTTCTAAGTAACTCTGTGCAAAATTCCTCCTAAATACCTCCAGATCTCACACTGGTGACATAATCAACCTAGAAGGACAAATATATCTAACTACATACATACAGGTATCCATAGATATATATCTAGCTATAGATACAGCTTATAGATATAGATACAGGGAAGAGGGGAAAGCTCATCTAGATATCTCTATAGAGATATACAGAGATATCTCTATAGATATATACAGAGATATAGAGAGATATCTAGATATCTAGATGTGCTTTCCCCTCTTCCCTGTGCTGTTTAGAACTGAGCAGAGATAAAAGAGACCTCTTGGTTATGTCATTTTTTTCCCCCCTGTGACATGCTGAGGAAATTGTACTGTGGTGTCTAGTAGGACTGGTTTTCTCTGCCCATTGTGCAACAAAAAAAGTGATTATTTTTAATGTGGGTTAGAAAGAAGCATTTTTTCCTTCTCCCTTTTCCAATTGATTCTGCTGCAGGAGGGATCTTGCTTTATTTTATGAGTGAGGAACGTGGGGCCGGATTCACATGGGGTAAGTAACTCTTACTGAAGATGGTGGCGTTGCATCAGGGATGGATTTGACCCGTGATCTGTTATTTTTTGCCTTAACTGCAGCTCGCCTGCAAAACCTCAGTCATTACACCTGGTTAGACTAGAGACTTGACAACCTGTGTGGCCTCAGCATTTCCTTTTATGAATCATCCCCTGTCTCATATAAAGAAATCCAAGACAAGCTGAACACGGCTGCTTAGTTTGATGGCAATCACACACTCGGCCCACCTCAGAGCTGTGTGTCTAACCCTTTCCAGGAGCCGGGAAAATATTCTCAGCTTAAAACATCCCATTTAGTGCTGCCTTTAGAATATGAACAAGAATCTCCACTGCATTTACCGTGGGGAAAGGTGCTGGAATGAAACCATTGGAGACTGAAGGCCTACAGGCACAGAAGCGGTGCCACCACCTCCTCCTCGCCTCATTAATGTCCTACCCTGGTAGCCCGCCCCAAGGAACAAGAGGGCAAATTAGGGTCTGCAAGCAGCCAGCCTTAAACCAGTAAAGCCAGGAGCAGTGGGGGTTTTCACACGGCTGTTTCATGTGAAAATGACCTGAGATCTGCTAACGTTTTGGAGGTGCCACTGAATGGCCCCTGCCTCAGAGCCAGCTCCCAAAGCTCCCAGATGTTTTCTCATGGAAAGGCATGACCACCTCCAGGACTGGACGTGAACTGGTGATGGAGATAAAAAGCTTGTTTCATAGCACTCCTGGAAAATCGGAATGGGCAGCTGGGAGGGAAGCTGAGGAAACATGGGGTCTTTCGTAGTTCCTCCAGGCTCTCCCTTCAAATTTGTTGAAGTCCTCAAGCCTCACACTACCCGATGCCCTAAGCTGAATCACCCTGAGAAACGGCTTATAATATAAACACCTCCTATGCACACGGAGAAGCAGATTTAAACAGGGAGTTTCAGAAACACGCTGCGTGTTTTTTGTTTTGGTTTTGCTTTGCTGTTTTGCTTTTGAGTCAGAGGAAACTATTAACTCCTCAGATTTCCCCAGTACTCAGGAATGTGACTGCTTAGCGGATGAGGCCACCTTGAAGGATGGGATGCAGACAGCTTGTAAGTCTTGTGTATCGCTTTTCTTGTCTGCTGATCATTCAGATGGATAAAAGATGACCTCCCTTACTACAGCATTAGCTGCTGCATTTTTAATATTCAGCCAGAGGATGCACACTTACATCCTTTCCCTCCACCCCTTCTTCTTAGAGCTGATATATTGTGTTGTGGCTTTGCCTTCCTACTGTGTCATGGACCATGTTACTGGAGCTGGAGTCAACGGACGTCCTCCATGGCCCACATTCATAGAGCAGGTGAGAAAAGGCTTATTTTCCCTCAGAATATCAGATCAGAACTACTGGAGACCGGCGATGGATACTGAAAACAGCACGTCAACGAAGTGGGAGAGTTTAACCTTTTAAAGCAAGGACATGCTTAAAAGCAAGCCAAGTGAAGATTTTCTAACTTTTCTCTGCAACTCAGAAACAGAATATGCTGTCTAGAAATATTGTTTTATAAATAAAAAAGACCATTGCAGACAATACTTTTGTTAACTCTGAAGCCTGATTTCATGTTAAAAGAGAAAAGGAACGGGAAGTTTCCAACCCAGCTGTTATGTTTGCGCACGTACACACGCACACACGGTGTTCCGCGACCAGCCCACTACCTCAGCTTGCTGCTTGCCCTGGATCTTCCTTTGCCCAGCCAGCCTGAGGGATGGATGTTAACGTGATCATATTTTTATATCCTTTCCCAGCTGCCAGAGGCTCCTCATCTACCTGAGCAATGCAATTTGCCTTTTTGGCAATGGTGTTTGCCCACGCAGTCTTCTTCTCCTGCCATTTGGCATATGTGTGTATAAACGGGTCCAAATGGGGCTTAGGAGCACTCGTGTGTGCTGCTATCGCAGACGGAAGGGAATTTTGTATGCAGGCAACAGCACTCTCAGCTTTAGGCTGCCGCCTGGTAAAACCCCCGTTACGCAGTACCTGCGTCCCCGGGGGAGCTGGCAGCCCGCCCCGGGCTCGGCACGGCGCCATCACAGCACACGGATACGGGAGCGTGCGCAGCCAGGAGGCCAAGCGAGAGCATCCAACGCGTTTGCTGACAGCAGGGAGGGATCCAGGCTGAGAATGTTAAGATGTCTGGGCTGTCATTACACACTGTTATGGAGATATGACAGCTCTCCTCAGACTTCAGACTAGACGTTGGCTGAAGAAATTATGATTTCCTGGTGGAACAAGAGTTTCTTTTTCTATTATTGTTAAAAATAAAGCCCAGGCTTTACTATGAGTGTCTTTGTAAAGAAGCAAAAGAGGATTCCACAGAATAGGTGAATTTCTATTTGTTTAATATTAGCATTAACAGATATTTTACAGGGGAGGAGGCCTGTCTTGACGAGAGCAGCATTTTCCAGGTGCTACTTCTATTTCTTCCTTCCGTTGTTCCCAGGAGTGGGATCCTTGATCCACCCAGGCTTTTTGCTCCCTGTTTTTTTTTTTTGCAGTTGTAACTCACGTGGGAAGATTCTGACCTCACACGCTGCTTTTACGTCTTGTAGTATCACTGAGCTCAACAGGATTCCTCCCCATGTACACCGTAATGAGCAAAGGAATCAGTATCGCCTTCTCTTTGAGAAGGGAAAAATGAAAAGCATCTGATTTAGTAATGACTTGACTATCTGAGAGAGGGTAGCTAAGAAAAGAGCTCTGAGATCCCAAGAATGAAAGCACTGTGGAAAGTCAGTGTAGAACTTACATTAATGGAGGAGTAAACTGAGGCACAGGGTAATCAAAGTGCTGTGACTAAGTCCATGCCAGCCGATGCCCACAGTGAGGACCGGTAGAAGATGGTGTCTTCCTCTGATTCGACCAGTGGGAACTGGTCCAAGAAGACTAGTACGAGAAAGAAAAATGAAATAGTTTGAAGGAAGACTGCACCAAACAGACCAAATACAGTTATGCCGGTGTTTGTTTTGGAAACAGATGTGTATACTCAGGTGAGAAAGTGTCCTGACTTGCAGCATATTTTATCTTGCCTGTATACAGAGCTCCCTGGGCTTTTCATGATAATCACTTTCACCCTTTTGGAGAAGAATGACAGACCATCCATTTGATACGTGACAAAAATGAAGAAAACAGAGGCCAAACACAAACTTAGCAGAACAACCTGCCATAAAAATCAATCCATATTTTCCTTTTATTTGGAAGGTAATTAAGTGCTAGAGTTCAGGTTTCCTGAACTATGAAAATTAGGTATTTATCATTTTGACTACAATTCTAACATTCATTCATACATTCTTCAAAATGCTCTGGCTTATTGCTTTGACCAAATCCACATCAACGTAAGCCCTGGGTCTAAACATTCAGTCTGAGAGTGCTCCCACAGCCAGCACGCTGGGGGCTGATGATACAGGGCCTGCAGGTCAGGCGGGTCATACCCCTTTTCATCTTTCTCTTCCTCGCCACCTCACACAATCCTCCTCGTCTTCATGACTGGTCTCTACATTAAGAAGAAGCTGATAATATCCTGCAGGCCAACTATTGACCGTTCAGACAGGCACTTCCACATTTTCCCGCCTGCTGCCTCTTGGACAGGGAAGAGCCGCCTCTGGAACCACGCTTTTGCTCTCCTTCAGGTTCTTTTTCAATGTGCCTCCAAGATCTCGATGGCTTGTACTCCTGCCCCTTTCTGTGTCCTGTATTATCTCCTGTCAGACCCCTGAACGAGATGGGCTTGGTTTTGCAGACCACAGCAGGTCTGTGACTGAAGTCCCCATGCTCTACCACTGCACAAATGCATTTTTCAATTAGATCCAGCACGCTGGGAAGAATTTTCATAGGGAACATGCAGCCCCCCATTCTGATCTCAGTGACTCTTAGGCACGTCACGAATGAAGCCAGTGAAATCATGGGTCTGCCTGTGTCAGGGCCATGTAACTGATGACAGAGCTCTTGGCAGGGCTTGCTTTAATTACAGGCAGAGTAGTTGACTGAGATAGCAAATCCATGGATTTCAGCAAGAGAGACCGGCCCAGGGGTGCATGGCAGACATGCGCATGGTAGACATGCACATGGTGGACATGGATAAGAGACAACAGATATAAACCAGAAGAAGAGTGGTTCTGACTAGATACAAGGAAAAACTATATCACCCTGAGGACAGTCAAGTTTTGGAACAGGTTGCCCAGAAAAGTTCTGCTATCTCTCTCCACTCTCTGAGGTTTGCGCTGAGCAGCCTGCCCTGGTCTCAGATGACCCTGCTTTGAGGAAACCTCTGGAAACCTCCCCAAATCCCTTCCCACCTGAATTATTTTATGATCCCATCATCCCGCAACAGCCAACGGACCATAGCTGCCTGCACTGGGTGATAACAGCAGAGAACCATCCCGCCCCAACATATGAGGCAGGATGAGCTCCCTGCTCCCACTGACAGGGTCCTCACTGTCTCCCCTGCCCCTCGGCGCTGTGCCCTCGCTGCCCTGTCAGGAGGAGCTGTAGGGGAAGCAGTTCATTAAGGTGTGAGGAAAGGAGTACAGATATTAGAGGAATTTTCAGAAAAAAACAAATGCAATTGTAACTATAGAGTTGAGATGTCCAAGCCTGCTCCCAGGATCTGCTCACAAACGGCAGTGGTGGCCTTGCAGGAGGAGGAAGGGGGGGGTCAGTGAGAGGGGATCACAAAACCTCCACTCTCCCACCCACCCTGCACAAAGTCAGCTGAATGCCCGTATTTCTGTTGTTTAGAAACCGAGTTACCTGAGTTCTCACCTTTGTTGCTTGAATTCTACTTTTTTTTTTTTTTCCCCCAAAATGTTTATAAAACCTGAAGAACAGAACTCATTAATTCTTGGCTCAACTCTGTTTATATTAATTTCTTCCTCCAGTGCTTTGGTTCAAATTCAGCTTGACTCCAAAGGATCCTGGCAGCACGTTAGTTAGAAGGCAGAAACCTAGTACTGTACGTGGTCTTCAGGATATCCAGTCTCAGTTTAGTTTTCAGGGGCATATCCTTCCTTCTGGAGCATTTTACCCTTGATTGAGGCTATCATGCCCTGAATTTCCAACCTGTTACTTCCAACTCAGAAGGTTCTTCAAGCCTTATCATATCTCCTGCTCTCTCTAGGCAGCTTTTCTCGTAGATACCTACCACCACATCCCCAAAGTCATCATCCCACCCTCTCAGGATGAGAAAATTTTCCATGGAGCTTATACTCTTTCTCCAGCATTCAGATGCTCTCTGCCAAATCTCTCACCCCAAGTGCTTTGCGATTTTTTACTTTTACTGCTCGGGAGCCTCAGCTGATCATACGGCAGAGGCACCTACTGACATCCTCTTGTTTTCTGTGCCCGGAGCGGGGCAGCTGGCGGGGCAGGAGACGCCGTGGAGCCCAGCACACCTTTGCACGCCCAGGAAACAAGTGTGTCACGCTGTGCTGCTTTCACCTCGCGCTGTTCAGGCACTGGGATGGAGAACCGGTTCTCCCCTTCTGCGTCCGCTGGTGTGACTGGATCGGTGCCCGTGCGCGTGACGTATTCCAGCGCAGTGCTGGCCACCGCATCGTGCATCTTCAGTTCTGCAGCGATTTGGAAACAATCCCATTTCTCGGTACAGGGCTCCTTCCAATTTGAAATAATATTTTTCTAGGACAAAATGGAAAAACCACACAGCCAAACTTCTCTCGCAGTTTGGGAGAATTGGTGCCGTTTAGCCGCTAGGTGACACTGTTTACCCACGGATCTTGTCCAATTGGCGTGAAACCCCACAAACCTTTCAGAAGTCGCATCCAGTACGTTTTGCTCTTAAAGAAAAAGGAGACTGGTTGCAGGGCAGAAGGAAAATGGGCTGTCAGTGAGGCACAATTAAGGGCAAACCTACAGTTACGAGACTTTGTGGTCTGCTTTCAAACTATTTCCTAAAATGAATTTTAAAAGCTGCTTTTTAGCAGCCCCATTTCAATGCCTTAGGAAATTGTTTTATTTAAAGAAAGAAAAAAAGAAAGGCAGGCACTCACCATCAGCATAAATCTCAGCCTGGCTCAGATTTTGTCTTGGAGAACAGCGTGAACAGAATTGCATGGTAACAGAGCCAGGGAGGAAGGAGAACACAGAAGAATTTCTGCAATCCCATCTGAGGAGAGCTTGGTGGAAACCGGTTTCCAGTGTTGCAAAGATTTCAGAATTTCACATTTTCTCCCCAGTCTCAAATAGGACCAGAAATGGCAATCTCAATTTCTGAAAACCGGTAGTCTGAAACAAACAAAAACTGGTTAGATGCTGCTTGGATCTTAATGAAACATTTTGGCATTATTTCATGCTTAAATATTATTTTTTCCTTAATATATTTTTCCTATAGAATCACATGTTTCTATCTGAAAAAGAATATCTTTCATTATAAAATGCTGACCAAGTAAAAATGTTTTCAATTGAAAATGAGATATGCCCAAACCAAGAGCTTCCCACAAGATAGATCAGTTTTTAATTAATATTTCTGAATTGGAAAATGCTTAATTGGAAAATTCCTATACCAAACTGCTTCTGTACACTGCTTAGCAAGGGCTCGATGAAGAAATGATGCAGTTGGTGATGGTATTAGGGCCGTTTGTGCTAGACTTAGCTGTGATCTGGAACTCACGCTTGCAAGGAAACTGGACGAATCTGTTCGAATTGGGCATGCATTTTGGAAAAACTTCAGAGAAGTCCATTTCCTTTCTTCTCATTTGCACTGCTGACAGGCCAAAAGAAACGCCTCTCGTCCGAAGCCCTTAAGTCGGTCTTTCAGAAATAGTAACGACCTGCGAGTGTCAAGGGAAGGCTATGGGAGCGCTGGGTGTCCAGGATCTCTAGGAACAGGCTGGGCCCCTCCGGAAAGCGGGGAGGGTGGCATGGGAACGTTCCAACCCAGTCCTCTCCCACTGTGAGTCAGCCTTTTTTTTCTGGTAGCCACAGCCCATAAGAAGCTTACAGCCCAGTTCGTGTTTAAACATGGCCATGGTTTTCAAAGATCGCCTTTAATTACAAGTAGAAACCAACTGTCTAGCCACATTCAAATATGGGATTTGGCTATGGCTCCAAGCACTCTCACAAAATACAGTTTTGAGGAACATTTCTGTATGATACCGTTCACACTTGTATGGGAAGATCTTCTTTTCCCTATCATTTGGGCTATTGGACATTTCCCTCCTTGCTTCTGAAATAAACAACTAGCTAAATTAAAGTTGAGAGTTTATTTTCTGAAGCTCTCTTCCTCATCTGCCCTCATCAGATCCTCCACCCCCCAAACCCCAAGGTGCCTTGGCTAACATTAATGAAGCACAGCATCAAGTCTCTGAGATGCTAACCCACCTTCCCACACTACTTCCAACATAGTCTGGTCCCCATTACAGCCTGAAGACTCTCCACATACCCCAACTGAAGCAAGGTCCTTCTCATGCTTGCTGCTGCGCATTGGGCTCTGTCTTCATTTCTAATTGCTCATACTGTAGCAAGGGCTTTTCTAGATGTTTATATGTATATCTGGAGATATATATATATTAGGTTGAGCCCCACCCATCATTGCTGGGAACATGTGGTTGATCAGCAGTAATGATGGAGCAAGAGGCAAGCCTTGCTTCAAGGCTCTTGTGCCCAGAGCACAGAAGATAGGAAGGCCACAGAGGCAGAGGGATGCTCCGGGGATTTCTGCCCCTGAGCCAGCAGCCTGCATCACGGCTGAGGTGCATGGGGACCTCCTGCCGACCGGGCACAGCCCCGCTGCCGCTGCTGCCGGTGCGATCTGCCACGCGGCCCGTGCTTCAGACACTGCCTTTTTTGAAATCCACGCAGCATAATTGATAATTGTGTGAAAAGCCTTGGGGGTTGGACAAGATAATAGCAGTTTTACAAGAGCCTAGAAGACACTGAAAACTTTTATGGTGTTTTTGATGTAAAATTACTATTTTTCCCTGCTGTTCAATGCACACAGTAGCTGCTGGCACAGTTTCAATGGTTAGGTGGATGACATGTTATTTTTACATTTTTAAGTGTTTTTTGGGCCCAGCTCCCACACACATTACAGGGAGAGAAAGAGGAACGCAGGCTGTGTTAAGAACCAGCGAAGTCCCTAATCTATATTGCAGCGTGGACAGAACCAAATATTGTTTATACCGTAGCCCCGAATTGAACTACAGCTCTACTCTCTGCAAGCTTTTGACTGTGTCACTCTTCCAAACTTGTTTCTACCGTATGGGGAAATGCCCAGGGAAAGGCATTGAGGTTAAAGGACTTGGTCTAAGAAGACGTGGAGCAAACCAGCACAGCAGGAGCTTCTCCTACCAGCGTTCCTCGGTCTCAAATCAGAACACATCATGGATTTCAGCCACGGTTGGGGCTCTCCTTACTCATGAGTGCTACAGACAGAAAATACCTTAAACAATGCAACAGCTTTGTGAGGCAAAGCAGAAGAAAAAAGAAAAAAGGAACTACTCTCCAGAGAGCTGAGTCTAACAAACTCATTGCATTGGTGATACCATCCAGATTTGAGGCTGCACCTCCAAAGGCAAAGGGCAGGAGCTAGTTTGTTTAATTTTGAATATTTGCATATCTCTTTCTCTCGCTGCATTGATATCAGATCTGCAACAATCTATTAAAGCTTTCATTTGAATAGCCATTATATGCCTGAGAATGGAGACTGGGCTCCTTGGGGGCGCTTAGGAATAAACAAATCATTTGTGGCACATGTGTTGTTCAAGCTTCAAGCAAGGTAAATGGAAAATACAGATTACGGTGCCTCAAGTCCTCTCCATTTTCCCCTCTTGTCAAACATTCCCAGATTCTTCAAAAGGAGAATCTAGCCATATTATTAGCAATAAAATGGCTTATAGCTGAAATTTTGAAAAGATTTAACAATGTTCTTTGCAGGAATTGTGTTTCTCATTACATAAATCTCCAGGCTCTCAGGCAAACCACCACCACAGCGAGCCATTATGTCCCGCTGTGGCGGTGTCTCCACTTTAAAAAGGTAAAGATTCAGGGCTTTTTGACTTTCTTGTTTTCCATTCTTACTCCTTTTAAAGAAAAAAAAAACCCACCACAAACCCACAACAAACCAAACAATATATTCACCACAGAAAAGTCCCTGCAGATTCATCTGCACTGGGGCAGATTCAGGCCCCATTTACACCAGTGACCCATGAATGGCCAGGGATGGGCTGGAGGGAGGACATGGATGGACAGACGGGGGGACATGGAGGTCCTGGCCTACCATCAGAAATGGGTGCAGGCTCCCTCCCCACGCTGCTCCTCCCCACCCCGCTCCTCCCCACCCCGACGGTGCTGGGAGGGAGACAGGGGTGGATGCAGGTCCAAAAACGCCAACACACTGTCCAGCGGCAAAGCCAGGAGCAACCTCCCTGCCCTCCACTCTGCCTCCTGCACCTGCCCTTCAGAGCAGCGCAAAAGCTGAAATTGCCTCTTAGCTTAAGCCAGAGTGTTTCCATTGATGCTCGTGGCCTTTCGCAGCCTGCCACCCGAGAAGGATGCGTCCCTCAAGCTTTATCCCTGCTACTGATGTCTGCTGCATTTTGACCTGGCGCCCAACTTCCACGCATGGCCTGCTGAACCTGAGATGCGCCTGGTCAAAGGGAGGGTGGGGATCCTTGGTCATCTGCTAACGTGGCTTGGAAAGCAAATACTAGGAGTGAAATAAAATAAGATAAAGTGAAATCCCAGCAATCAGATGCTGGAGCTGATGCAACTAAATTTTTAAATCTTCTGTTGAAAAATATGCTGTCAATTGCCAGGCAGATTTCTCAGGTTGATATGGCAACTGGAAACACTGGAAATGAAAAAGCTGAGCAAATGTTCTTATAGGAGGAAAACAGTGTTGCTCCTGATCAGCAGGGATTTCCACGCTCTGTTCTGCAGCCTGCCTTCTTTTAAATTCACAACCTACAGGAACAGCAGTGTCATGAGATGACGCTGATTTTCTTTCCATTATCAGAGGCTGCTTCTTGGAGGCTGCAGTAACACCTTTGGGCTTTTGTGTGATGGATCTATAGTCACAGCGTAGCTCTTGGCCTCTCTTCAGCAGTGGCATCCACCTGCTAGCATAGCCTGATGCCCCCACCAAAGTCATAATATTACTCTTTCATTTAACACTGCCAATATGTGGAGGGTAGGGTGGGAAAAGAGACAGAGCTCCTGGTTATCTGTATTATGACTGTATCACTTGTAGCACTTCTAGTCTCAGCAGAAAGTTAGTAACGTCCCAAGAGTCCTGATCCCTCCTGAAGACGTCCCGTAGCGTGGCTCAGTGGGAGCAGGTCAGCAGCCCACACGGAGGGAACGGCTCAAACTGGGCAGGAGAGCCACCAGCTGGCAGGTTGGCTGGGAACAAAGGAATTAATGACCCGTAGGTGTCCAAAGAGCAGCTACAGGAAGAACATAAACAGTATTTGCTTAGTTTATGCACTGCCTCTCCTCCATGCCCAGCCAATTTAGGACGAAACAGGAGAGGGAAATGGTCATTAAGCACCCAAGGCTGCCACTTGGGCAGAACTACTAAACAGGACGTTCACATTTGTGTGCCAGCTTCTTACTCCAAAAAGATTTAGAGGGGAGGATTAGGATGAGAGGAAAGAAGGAACAGGTTGAAGGCAGCGCTTCTGCAGAACGCGAACGCTGAACTTGCAGCTCTAACAGCTGGAACAAAAATAAGGGACCTCAAGAGAAAAACAGATAAGACAACTAGGAAGTTATCCACCTCTTAAGATAGAGCAGGACTATACTAGTTGAGTATCTGACTAATAAATTTTTTCACTTCTAGCCTCTTGCTTTCAACCTCAATTGCTTAATAAATAATCTCTAATTTACCAATGAAGGTATAATTTACCAATAAAGGCAAAGGTGACCCGTTCTGGATATGCTAAGAAAAGTGGTGGGTGCAGCTGCCAGACATGCTGGGCGAAGGAAGATGGTGCTTGCCATAAAACGCTATGGTCTGTGACGGGGACTTTACTACCTTGTGCTAAACTTTGGGGCAGGCAGAAGGAGGCACCTGCCTTGCAAGGTGCAGATGGCAGTGTCCCCTACAGCTCTGAACAAAGCCAGAAGACTCTCATGTGTACTCTGATCACCATGGTTTTTGATGGGAGCAGAGAGTCGCACACAGCCTAGGACACAGGGACGGGAGGAGGCTGGAGGTCTTGGGGCAGTTTTAAGCTTGGAGTCTCTGTGCCCAGCCTCAGAGAGCCCCACGCTGCTTCCCGTCACAGCCTCCCTGCTGATTAACGAGTGTCCTAGGACGGGGGGCTGCCCGCCGTGACCGTGCCAGCGAGGACGGAGGTGGTGCCCAACGCCTGGCAGCAGCCTGCTTTCTGGGAGGACGCCTACTCAAGCGGACGAACCCTCCTTCCCCCTTTGCTCTCTCCCTTCGCAAATGCTGAAAGCGTTTGATAATCACGACAAAGCCTCTCAGAGCCAACTGACCATATCTTCTCAAGCCAGAGTCTCGCAAATCGGAGTCAATTAATACTTATCCTCTGGAGGGGACAAGAGAATGTTAAAAAACCCACCTCAGAAAACCAGAGGGGGCAATCAGCTCTTATTTTATATTTATTTTACCTTTTCTTTAAACAACGGGTTGCTATTCTTTTCTCTCCCCACAACGAAGTTAATAGATTTATTCATCAAGTTTTCCAAATTTAGACATCAAACTGATGTTTTTCTCCCACTGCTAATTTTATTCTTAGCAGCACTTACATAAAGGCAAGTATTGCAATATGACAAAAATACAAACCTCCTCTGACCTGGAATGTACCAGCAGGTAAAGTACAGGGGAAAGTACAGGCAACTTCTCAACCAGGCTCTCCAAAACAGCAAGTCCTAAAATAGAGCTTAGGTTTTTTTAATGCTGTTTTCTCTCATGATCTACATCTGACCTATCTGCCTTTGCAGGCTGGCCCGGGACTACTGGGTTGTGCCCTCGCGTTAACACAGTGGTGCTGGCTGATGCTGTGTTTGCAGGAAGGCCAGGGCTCCTGGCCTCAGTTCAGCAAGCAGCAGCTCATGTCCGTACGGGGTACACGCCTGCTCACAGAGGCCATATCCGAGCTCTCAGTTTCTCAGGTGTCAGCCTCTTCCTAAATCCTAATTTTCCCCCCAACCTGTTTCTCTGCAAGCACAGTCACGCTCAGACTTAGACTGAGATCCCAAGCACATACCTTCAGTTTGTGTTCTTGCATCATCCAGTTTGGATGATTTGGGCCCAGGCAAAGCAAAAGAGGCTCCAGCCCTGCACGCTCCTCCAGCTCCTCCTGGGTGCAGCGGGCGCTCTGCGCTCGGAGGCGGTGGCCAGCAGTGCGCAGGAGGGCGAGCGCACGGCGGAGGAGCTGTGCCTCCAGTGGCTCTTCTTCTGGCAGAGTGGGCGACCTGCAAGAAACACTCACTGCAGGGTCTCTGCTTTTTCCCACCTTTCACATTTCCCAAACTGATGCTGCTTAATGTTGGTGAAAAGGATGCTGCCTGCCTTAGCCACCTGTAGGCTGCCTGCTAAAGAGCCAAAAAGACACCCATACGTATGCCCTGGAGAAAGAGCCAGTTCAGGATCCAGGGTAGAAAGACACTGAGCAGGAGCCAAGACCAAACGTAGCTTTAAACCCCGCTGAGCACACAGGACACTCTCACATGTCATTGCCCCTAGAAGAGGGCAACTTGGGGTGCTCTTGTCAGCGATGGTGAACCCTCTCCGCACCGTTCATTTCTATGACAGCACCTGTTAGGGTGCACTCCATCCCGCGGCTTTGCCTGGCAAAACAAAACCCAGCCCCCAGTAAAAGCTGCAGGTTTCCACCAGCTTTTGCGACGCCCGAGTCCCACACATTCCCATTGGCCCCGGTCGTGCCTCATTAGTTTGGCTTAATCAAGTGACGAGCATCGCTCAAGGCTGGGGAACTGCTGTAGTCAATGCGGTCTATTCTCCGCAGGACAGACACATGTCACAGCCATTAGCGTCAATGGGAGTTACAAACGCACAGTGGAGAAAGGCCCCAATGTGTCTAACACACATTAGGAAGAAACAGAGGGGCCGGTTCAGCCCTGGGGTAAGAGCCTGCAGCTCGGTCATGCCTTGCAGTGGAGCCGTAATTCAGCTCAGCCTCAATCCAGCCCAAGGGGATAATCACCAAAAGCAAAAAAAAAAACCAACAAAAAAACTGGTATCACCTTGTAGGTGGCTGAGTCCTATGTAGAAACCCCAACCAAGCAGGCTGAGGGCCACGGCATGGGCAGCAGAGAGGTGTCCCAGCATCAACACGCGCCTGTGCTGAACGTGTTCAGGCCCCATCCTTAGCTGACAACAGAGGGATTCTTCGTTGAAATCAGCTTGCCCCTGCCAGGGATCCGGCCTTGTACGAGTTACATCTGAGCCAAAATAGTCGACTGCATCTTTGAGTTTGCCAGTTTTGGAGAGGCTTTTTACTTTCCTTTTTTTTCTTTCTTTTTCCATTCAAGTTGCTACTCATTCTCGTTGAGATTTAAAGTAAAATTTAAAGACATATTTTGAAAAGGCATTTCTTTAAATATTGCCCCAACTTGGGAGTTCTCATCTATGTTCACACTGTGAGAAGAGCGAGCCTGGAGGCTGCCATGGTATGTTTCAGTGGTGTGCGTATCAGAAATGTCAGGTAGTTAGGCCAAATGGATTTTAAACATTTGCTTTTCAATTTGTGCATAAGTGAATGCAACCCCATAAACATTCCCATTGGACACTTGGGTCATACTTATCCCTCATGCCACTGTTTCACATGTTGCTGTATGACCTAGACACGGGGCATGGTCCTCCCTGCATCGGCACCTTTCCCATGGAAATTTCCCCTAGAACTTGGGCGATGTTGGGCTTGGCTTACCTTCTGTGAAACAAAAATCTAGTCCAAAATGTGTAGCTCTATATCAGACTATAGGTATTGCACTGGTACTCCTAGAGTTAATAGCCATAATATATATCCCAACAAACTGTCTTTAGCTTTCTCCATATGTTAATTCCCTCTAATCCTGTTATCAGTACAGGTAGTTGGACAAACAGTATGATAATAAAGCAGTATTTATAATACATGTCCTTCAGTCCTAGATTAACCACGAGATTTCCCAAGCACCTAGGGATTTGATTTACCTACTGTGTGCAAATCGCCAGTAAAAAGAAAGTATCCAGGAAAAGATATTTGCTTCGACACCGTGTTGTTTACCATCCGCTTTCCCCTTGATCTGTACGTGTGCCTGATCTACGCAATTTATTTATTCTAGCCCTTGATGATAGTTTAACGCAGGCTTTAAAGATCTGGGACATTACCAACATGCTGAAGGAGTTTTCTATGAGCATCAGACGTGCTCCTTCGTGTCTCCCAAGTGCTGCCCCTTTCACCACCATCAGGAATTTAAAAAGCCAAAAGAAGGAAAAATGAAGAAGCTCTTTTCCCCATGACTGCTACAGGTGCTTACTTAGTTCTGGGTAAATGCAGCCCCCTTCCCCCCCAGCCCACCACCATTTTTTTTTTAATTCCTCCCAACGTGTCGTAGCTTTATATGAGGCTAATGGAGCAAGGCAATGCTCAAACGTCAAATTAAACTGCACAGCTCTGTAATCACTCAGACTGACATGGCATAAAAGGATAATTAGTAGTTCATTACATGGAACATTGTTTGTTCAGCTAAATTGATTTCTCTCAGCTGCCCATGTTTTCTGTTTACTTAGCGAGTGCTCCACTGCACATTCTTATTTGTGAACTAGGAAATCCCTTCCCCTGAACTTTTTTTTTCCCCTAATCAGCACTGAGTTTTTAAATATAGTTTGCTGGAGGTAGATGAACCTCCAAAATTACAGACAGGTGCGTGGCAACAATGGCCCGTGTGGAGCGATACGCCGTGCAAAACAAGCCGTGGTTAAGGAGACCTGCCCAAGTATCTCAAAAAGGGCCATGTGCGCCCATCTGCTTTGTACATAGAAATTCCTAGCCTGGTTGTTTGCTTTTCAACTTACAGTGAACTTGCCTTTCTCTCATAGTGGAAAGGAAAAAAAGGAAAAAAAGTGGGGCTATAATCCTTCAGTGCTGGGAGTGGAAATTCTGCAACAAAGTCGTCTTTAAAGCCTCCCTTTTGCTCACTGGGACCCAGAGAAAAGAGGAGACTGTTGTTTTCAACATGCTTTTCTTTCTGCTTGCAATTAGGGCTGAGGCACAACTACCCAGCTTCAAATGTTTCTAAACTAGCTGCCTCATGAAACCTCCCGACTCAACTGAATTTCAAAATCCTGACAGTAGTTACAAGTAGATGTGCTGGAGTTATCAACTCCCACACTTCTCGTGTCAGTCTCAATACATTTCTATTTTGCTGAAAGCCCTACCTTCTGGAGTAATTTTGATTACATTTTAAAAAGTGTTCTTGTTTAGGTAGAAAACGTGATCCCTAAATGAGTCAGAACACGGAAGAAAAACAGACAAATTACTTATTTTTTGAAGCTTATTTGAAAACTTTTGCTTCGGTGCTGCCTACGGCATCCTAGCTGCCACCAAAAGACACCCACCGCAGCCCTTTCCCGTGGGCCTTGCAGATACAACATTTTCGGCGCTGGCGTGTTGGAGTTGGAAGCCACGATTGTTTTAACCTGATTTCTGAAAGAAGTTTACACTGCTGCTCACAGTGACCCTGTAAGAAAAGTGGCGCTCACTTTCTCTAAATTTCAGCGACGTGGAAGGGCAGGCTCCTACCTTTGATGGCAATATCAAACCAAAATATTCCCACGCCCTGCTGCTTGTTCCGGCCTCCGCCCCCCCTGGGATGTGTTGCCACAACACTGTGAAGTGGATCGCAGAGCTGATGTAGCCAAAAAAAAATTTTCCACTGGTGCCAGGTTATTTTCCGGGAGGATAAGATGCCTCAGCCGGCTCACGACGTGGCCCCACGGACGGCGGTTTTGCCGGTCAGGAAGGGGACGGGAGGGAGCAGCCGGGACGAGCCGGTGGGTGGGAACTGCGCAGGCTCACGGCCGCGCGAGGAGAACGAACTCGGGGCTGGGGGTACATCAGCCCCTCGCGGCGCTTCCACCCCGGCTTCGCTCGTCGCCTCCGCGGAGCCTCAGGCGGTGCCAGGATCTGCAGCACATCCTAGCCGGGCACGTGAAAAAGCAAAGCAATTTTAGTGCCACGTAAAGCTCTCCAGATTTTTTTTCCCCTTTCTCGTCTCCTCTCAGTCACGTGGCAGGGACCCCTCTCACTATGTCTACAGCAACGAATTGTTGCCTTTTTCCTTTAATCACTATCTTTTTCTACCCATTGACAGCTGCTCTCAGCATCCTTTGATTTATCCCCATCACCTAAACACAGGTCACCTTAAAGCTTACATTTTTCCCCGCTGTGACCAAGCCATTCCCAACCACATGTTACGAAGGTATCAGGGTCTCCCCTTTGGGAATCCCTGAGCAGCTCTGGAGGCCATTTTGGTGACAGCACACCCAGTCCCTCAGCAGCAAAACCAGGCGCGCTTGCACGTCTAACAACTCAGGGCAACAGCAAACCCCCACCTCCTTTGGACACATATATTCCCCTGAACAACTCTTTCTTTGCTCGCTCGGTTAGGGCAGGTTTGCAATTAGTCTCCCAACGAACCAGTCTGCACAGGGCCACGCCACTGGCACGCACACGCTGGGGCCTGCCCGGCCCCACGGGAGGGGAGCACCACGCTTGCTCCGGCCCCCCGGCGAGCTCCCCCTCCCTCTACGCAGCCTGGAGAGCCACGGGATGGAGGCACGTTTTCTCCTGGCTAGGGCTGGGCAAGCATTAACCATTTTGGCTGCTGAACCAAAATCTGCTTAGAAAAGGGCAGAAAAAACCCAGCACATTCCTCCTTCCTTGACAAAATGGCGGGGGGGGAAGGAAAAAAAAAAAAGGAAAAAGACACTTGTGCTTTATGTAGAGGGATATGATCGATTTGGCTCCTTCTGCCCTGAAATGAAACAAAAGTAAAATTCTGTTTGAGGAGTTGTAAGAAAAACAAAGGATGAAGGATAAGCCTTGAAATACCTTCTCAGTGGTTTCTTCCTTCAATTACCAGCTCAGTGACAGAGCCCGCACCAAAGGCATCAGCAATTTCACTCCAATTCCTTCCTCTACTGAAACTATTTGAAAAAATGACTTGAAAAATTTTATTTCCACCCGTGATTACCTTCAGTGTGATAGAGCCCTCTTTTTTTGAATGAGGAAACTATTTACTAAAAGAAGATAGATGCAGAGTGCATCCTGACCGCAAACACCGGTATCAGTGCCAGCACTCCCCGTGAGCGAGAGGGACGCTGCTCAACCACCGCCTCCGCAGCAGCGAGCCAAGTCCTGCAAAGGAAACGAAGGCTTCTCCGCAGTCAGCCATCGCCCTCTCAAGACATTGTATAATATTTGTGCTGTTGCCTTCTCCAGTAGCACGGAGAGGCGTTTTACTACAGCACGGACTTCTCTGATGTTATTTTTGTTTTGGGTCCTGCTCTGCCCCTGCTCCAGGCTGCCGAGAGCGGAGCCAGCAGCTGCTTACCCGCACCATCACGGCTTGAGCTAATTCGCCTTGCTCCCCCCCCACGGCTTGCTATTTTCTGCCACGCTAACGCAGCTTCTCGCCCGGGTCTGGCTGGCGTGGAGCGTGGGTGAATCACTGCCGCGGCCAAGCTGCAGGCTTCCCAAGATGATTTTGCCACTCCCCAGCTATGAGTACAGATCTGCAGCAGATCCTTCCAAAGGAGACCCTGGCAAACCACCGTCTCCTCCACCTGTACAGGTCTGTCCTTGATTCTCTGAACCAGGGAATCTGCGGGGCTGAATCACCCCAGGGCTCGCCTCTGCTACTGGCTGCTTGTCAGAAACGTGGATTTGGAAAGTGGACAGATCCTGTTTCTGCTGCAGACCAACATCAGCTCGCACAGCTAAAATCCCCGGCAAAGCGCTCGATCTTTAAACAGGTTTCAGTCGTTCCTTTTTTTTTTTTTTTTTTTTTCTGGAAAACTCCTGCAACACGTAGCCATTATTACACTATCTGTCCCTGGACAATTTGTCCACAGCAACTAATGGCCTGCAAATCATTTGTTTGATCCAAGACACATCTTTCAAGGGAGTTTCCACAGACTGTTCCTGGCATTTAGCACGAAGTTATCAGTCATAATGAAATCCAAACCAATCATTAGCTCATCTGCTATCTCAGCTATCCAGACTATTTTTTTGCTCCAAGGTTCCAAATTTCCAAGTATTTGGACAATTGCACCTTCCTCCATAACTGTCTCCGTTTGAGGGCAATTAGGTCATTTGGGTTTGGACACCTCACTGCGTAGACTTCTGAATGTGTCTGGCCTAGTAACAGGTCTGCCGGAGCCAGCATCCACTGTCCCCACGCGCTTCCCAGATCCTACTGCCCTTTCAGCAACCAAACTTCTCCTGCGGTTGTTTAACCACCCAAAACGGAACAAGCAGTTCGGCAAGCTAATGAAGCTAAAGAAACCTGGTTTCCTACACATTTACCTCTCATCATTGCCTTTGGTGTCTGAGGGTGAAGTTCCAGTAGAAGTATTTGACATAATTGGTCATTTATATATGTGGTTTTTATTCTCTCCTATATTGATTTTCTACAGTTTGGGCCCCTGCCTCAAGACTAATTGGAAACCTCTTGAAACCTGTAGGAACTTACTGATCTTTGAGACCTTTATCTTCTTGTCAAGTTCAGATGAAATCAGCAAATGAGTTCAAAAGTCATTAGCAGGGGACACACAAATGGATACAGACAGCGCATCTTTGTAAGCCTTTGGTCCCACAGGAGAACAGACGAGCAGAGACCGCGGTGCTGAGCACGTAACTCCCACTGTGCCACCTCAGCCGGGCAGAAACCCTCTGCCAGCCTGGGAGAGGGATGCTCGTAGACACCGGTGAGTCCTCCCTGACCACCTCTAGCAGTCCTTTATATGGCATCTTTCACAGTGCTGGTGTGTAAGTGAACTACTCCCACGAGGTATTGCCCTATTGCCAATGCCCTTCATTTGACTAAATTAACTTATGCTTTTCACCATTGTTTTAAAATACCCGAAAGCAGACTAGAATCCCCTTTCCCTTCTCGCGTACTTGCCACAGATTCACTTGCTGCGTTCTTGGTAGTCATCTTCCACAGTGGCTGACTCCTCTGTACTGGAGATTGAATGGTGTTAAGCGAGAAGATGTTTGTTGGTTTTGCCTTTCTTTTAAGCTACTGGATAATTTTTGCACCCCAAAGATTAACATTACCCTTCCCAAATGATTCCAGATGATTAAACAGACATATATGTTAAAAAACATGTTCAAAACACATTAGTATGTACCGAGTAGACTGGAGCAAGCTTCTAAGGATGATTCAGTGCTATCACAAAAACACTGACGGATCCACAACGTTTTGCTTGCAGGCAGGTGATGAGAGGAAAGCAAAAGTTCAAATGCTGGTGAGAAGCTGCCTTGACATCAGCAGAGCCAAGGACCAGAAGCCTTACAAGGGGGAGTAAACCCACTCTAAGCTGTTTCGACAATAAACAGTTAATTTTTAACTGGTACCTTTGAAGAACTTTAGCCTTAGCTGAGGAGATCTATAAACCACACGTCAAGCTCCCTGGCGAGTAGGTATTAAACACCACTAACCACAAAAAGCCCCCTCTCTGCCTGGTATCCAGCTCCCTCCCTTCTCTTGGAGTGTTCTGCACAGAACAGCAATACTGCAATGAAGAATTTTTCTCATGGTGATGAATACATAATTAGATAATAAATGCATCTCTGAATCTTTGAGAGTACAGTTGCCATCCACTCTGTATAATGAAGGCTGGAGAGGAGCTAATTCACCTGTCACTGACTACATTCTCGCTTACTTAAGTTTGTTAAAAAGAACCAAAGCAGCCAGAAATCCAGCAATCTCTCAGGACAACGTCCATGCCACTTGCTCCCGTGAAAGGACCGCCCATCCCGAGACCCACAAGCAAGCGCCTCTTTCCCACCTCTCATCCGACGTACTGCGTACTGGCGTGAGAGAACATAACCTCTGCCACCGCACCATAACCAGCGACGTGTTAAAGCGACTGCTAGCGCTTGGGCATCTGTTGTGGAGGCTGCACAGGGAGGCCGGTGGCAGAGTCAAACCCACAGCCGCCAAAAGCCTTGTAGGACTGGGTGGTGGAAACTTGAGGCAGACGCTGAGGCTTGTTGGTTCTCCTGGTTTTAGACCCTGATCATACAAAATTCTCACGTGTGTAAAGTCATGAATACAAATGGTGTCTCTGAAGCCAAGGGAGCTTTTCATGTGAATAAATTTTAAAAGAAAACGCAAGGATTTACAGGATTAGGGCCTGAAATTCTTGGCTTTATGTCTTTCAATGGAGTCGTACAGTGCCAGTTACACTCAAGAAATGCTATCATTTTAACAGACGGAGTGTCGTCAAATGCCAAGAACTTCACTGGAGATGAGATTTGGGGTCTTCTTACTTGGCCAACCTGATGAAACAGGATTAAGCTCCAAATGAGCCAGATTGCAAATTGAGGCTATAAAGGTCAGTGATCCTTATTTTCTGGCTGGTGAAAATAGGTGTTTACTCCTCTGACTTTAGCTTCTGACCCTGGTAATTTTTAACCATTATCAATATTTTGATCCAGACCCAATATATGAAGAATGTTTGTTCCTATATTCAGTTTATAGTACAAGACTTTCGTCCCTGATTGTAGAAATAGCTTTCTAGGAGAGCTTCTGAGTGTACTGTGTTTAGCCATACACTAATTCAAGGTTATATCTCTGCAAACTTGGATAATAAGATATCAAAAATGCCCCAACAGACACAAAAATCAACAGTGGATTGAATAAATACACCTTATTTCCCCCCACCAACAGGCCTAGTTTGGAAATAGCCCAAGGAATAACTCTTTGAGCTCCCAACCTAATTTTCACGGTGTCACCAGATCTTTTTCCTCATCAATTACCAACGTGCTACCAGTCAAGGGATTCTGCATCCAGCCCAGGTACGTGATTCAGTAAATGGCAGTGGGGTCATCCCCAAAGCGTTCTTGTTTCTTGCTACATGAAAGTGATTGCAACCATTTAATCAGTAATTAATCTGTTCATTCAGGTTTGGATTAATAAAATTAAAAACCAGTAAAATTTAAGTAGAAAGGAAAGGCCAGTATAAATCAACGCGCACTTGCAGAACTGCTTATTTTGGTCAGGGATAGAAAGATTAATGTTCTCTCCTTTTCTTACTCTGTAGCAGAAGTGGTTTTTTGGGCCTCCAATTTCTGGCGAGCAGATCGGAGGCAGAGGGGAGAGAGGGGCATGCGAGAGTGTAGAAGGCACACAGGGTGCAGACTCCAGGAGTTAGGAAATGGGAGGTACGGAGCAAGATGGACTATTTTTTATGCTCTTTAATGTGAGCCTGTTTTTTTTAAAGCTCTCAGCAGGAATAGCAAAGTTTTCCAAGTCATCACCTAGCAACAAAACCCAGAAAAACATTTGCAAAGCAGTTTTGCATCACTGCCATCCCTGGAAGAACTAACTTGTTGAAGGCTGAATTTGCTATGGAGAGGGATTGAATGCTCTGTTCTTATTCAGAGTGCTGAGACGTGCAGTCCTCTTTCACCGAGAACAGAAATTCATTAATGCACATACACACACATCAAGTGTTGCTTTGGAGGTGTTCTCAGACAGAGTTTTTGGACCACAGGGGTGTGGTTTCAACTGAAAACCGTGTGAGAACAAATTAAAACAATTTCTTCTTTTACAGTATATCATTCTGTGTTAGAGATTGTGTTTACACGGGCTTTCTGCATGGTGGATAACGGGATCAATATTTAATCTCAAAATCTATTCTTAAGAGTATTTCATTTCAAATTAAAATAATTTTGATGAAAAAAACCCAAAACCTCTTCAGCAGAGCAGGTCACCATTGCCAGATCTGTTTGAAGTCACAGTGAACAGCCTGGCTTAATACACCATATATTTTCATGAAACTAAATCATTTTCATCAGTACATTTACAAAATAAGAGATTTGCTGAAAGATCATCTTTTTCTTGTAAGATTCGTCCTCTTCCCTTCCCACTGAACACAAGGAGTTTCACGACCACTGAGGTCTTTGACTGTCATGACCGATGGGAGCAAGACCCTAGAGACTCTGCTACGGAGGGCCTGCCCACGCAGCGCAAACCCGCACTTTCTTAGACGTCCTCCAGTTTGCTCAGAGCACCACCACCAGCCGTCTCCCTCAGCACGCAGAGACGCCAGTTCAGAGCCCAGAACCAACATCACCACGCCAGCGCAGCATTATGCTGGGTGAAGGAGCCCGGGATCTCGGTAAGGCTGATCAGTCCAGCTGCATCGCTGTGCTGGCTCGTGCTGCTGGTTTCCATCAGCACCACCTCTAAAGCTTCTGTACCATGTTGCACTGCACAGTGTAAGCAAATAATGAATTTATTTTTTCCATATTTGGTGGGCAGAAAGGCTATAGATATTATTGGGCCAGGAAAAAAATCCAGCTAATAGCGAAGTTACTTAGTGATAATATTACTTGTATTTACACCGTCATCTTCCCTTACTGCTGTAATGGTTGGAATACTGCTACTGGGCCAGCTCCGTGGCTAATATGTACATGGAGGGCAGAGCTGAGCAGAATAGTCACATTAAATTCAGTAGAGCATTTGACCTCAAAATCTTCCCAGTCCAAGCTGTGGATATACTTTTGGGAGGCACTAGTTGCTGTCCACAATCACTTTAGACCAGGGTCTGTAGAAAAAGGAAGAATTTACTGGAGGATATGGATCTAATGCCACATTGGTTATACATGATCACTATGCAGCTTTGCATATGGTCTTCTTGCAGTATTGGTTACAACCCTTATCACCCTGGGAGTTTTGCACAGCTTCCAAATATTTCCTGGGATATTTTTGGCTATTATCGCTTTGCTGCTTTTCCTAGCTTTCACCAGATAGTGAAAAACATTTGGAACCCCACAGAGCTTGCAGTGAACAAAAACTCACTCATGAACATTCCCATTTTATCGGGAAATGTTTGCAAAGATAGAACCTTTTTTTTTTTCCTTTTCTTTGCAGCTAAATAAATGGTTAAACGCTGAGCTCTTAAAATCTTCCCAAAGTGTTCCTAGGCCTTGGGGAGCCTAGGGGAGTGTGTGACCCACACAGCAGGGGTTAAGTGCTCCTACACCGTTCATTCAGAGGACTTACTGCTCCTTTGCTCCCAGCTTTACGCGCTGAAGACACAGAGGGTATCGCGCACACAAAGCTGGTGTAAGAGAGGGAAGAATCAGGTCCTTCATGCCTATGTCGTTCCGCAGATCCTGCTTTGTCAACTGTGGCTCCTTGCACAGCCAATGCCTGAACTTGCAAGCATAAGAGGGAGGACTGACCCTTCGAGTCCTCATTTCTCTCATTTGATCTCAGCAAACCTTTCATCCTGCCACTGCTTCCTCTTGTGTTGTGTCTCATCTTCTTAACTTCTCTGTGTAACCTCGACTTAGTCACCATTCACAAGGCTAGCAAGGGCAAATGCAATCTGTGGAGGGGTTGCTTTCCCCTCCCGAATCATCTTCAACATTACCCCTCTCTGTTCCTCTTGCTCTGATTTCCTACGTTCATTTTTCTTCCAAACTGTCACCAGGTGGACAGTGGTGGTTGGGCTTAGATGGGAAGATGGGTGTCTCTCAAAAATCAACATTTCTGTGGAACATAGACTGCTGTCATTCACGGACTGCAAATGTGTGGCTGAATGAGTTACACTATTGATAGTCTCTCACCACTATCAGGTTGTAGAGAAGACAACAAACATTGCACATACACCTGCAATTTCTGTGCTTTCTACCCAATACCAACTTACGATCACAGGTCAGCATTTTAGTAATGCAGTACACATTATAAGTACCGAATATGTGGCCTTCAGACATAGACGTATCTGCAGCAGGATGCTACACTCAGAAGAGCACATTTTGGAGAGGCCAGCGTTGTCTAGCAATTACAATAAGGGCCTGAAGGTCAAGATGCTTGGTTACTGCTACTTTTCTTTAATCTCTTCTTGCAAAATGGGGGTCATATTTTCCTGAGATATTCTTTAGACTACTGTGCAGTTTTAGTGACTTTTGTCAAAGACACGGAGGTCTTCAGGAAGATCATAACAAAGTAGAATTTGATGAGTAGGGTGCCATGGTGGAGACAACTGTACGTTCCAGGCAAAATTCATATCCTCCATCTCCATCCAAATCACAATGGAAAATTCTTCCACTTGTTTCATCAAGTGTACGTGAGCAGCTACTCTGTGCAAGCTACTGCCCAGGTCAGCTGCAGCTCTCGGCCCGTTTGCCTGCGTTAGTCTCTCTATATTGCTTCGTATTAATAACTTCTCATTTTCTTGTGCATTGATATATTCAGAATGACAACTGACATAGCTTCCAGCTGCTTCATACTGAAGCAGAACAACAGGCAGCAGCATTTTAGGGCCATATTAACAGTTTATTATAATAAAGATGCTATCTTGGAGCCGTCATTATTGTCAATATTGCAGCTGTACATACTGCAAGTAGAGACATAGTCAGTGATATAAAGCTTGTATACAATGGATGGAAACAAGGTAAGGTAAAATAAAAGCTGTAAGCTAAAATGTGTAGTTGACTATTCAGCAAAGTCAACAGAATTCCTGAAATATCTGTGGTCTAAAGAGCTGAATATAAGCCTTTTAAGAAAAGCTTATTATGAACACACAAACTATAGGTCACACATATGATCATTACTAGCCCGAGACAGAGGTGATGAAGAGGTATGTAGAAAAAGGCAGGAACTGTCTGCAGCTACGTTTGTTCTGTGTGTGCAGCACAGAAGGAAGATGCCACCTTCTTAATAGGATGCTGGCATTGGACTAGAAATAAGGATGGGACACGGTGCCTACCAAAAATAGACATTTTTGCAACAAGAGTTGTCCACAACACACTGATGTGTACTACAGGAACTAGTTGAGAAGTGGTGTGTTAAACTTAGTCTAACATTAGAGAACAGTGGAGACAAAGAGACTAGCAACCCGCTGAGATGTTCTTCCATCAGTGCCATGACACTGAACTTGTAGAGCCAGCTTTCCCAAGATCTTCTCTTAGATGAAGTCTCTGGGATCCAGTAGGCTTGGCTGAGCAATGGGCATTACATTGAGCCTCCTTCTTCCACTCTTTTGGTTGGAACTGGTTTACAAAACTGGCTAATAATTAGGATCTCTGGAACATTAGTCTCGCCAGGAAATCTAGTTCAAATTGGCTAATAGCTTCAATTGTTACTGGAGAGGAATGAGCGATGTCCAGATCTGACTAAGTAAAATTTCCTTAGGAAACCAGACTTTAAATTATACGCAGCATTCTTCAGAGGCTAGCTCAAGACCGATCGCAGAAAAATAATGGAACAGTTTCTTTGGTATTTTAATAACAGATAATTAGTGCCAAAGACAAAATTCATACCAGTATATGTATTAGTGTGTTTTTGACACAGGTTAGGAATTAGCAAACCTGTCTGGGAGATATTTTTGGGGGTGGGAGGGGAGGGTAGAGGGATTATGGGGCAGGCTCATGAAGACAGTTTGTTAACATAGGGGTCTTGAACTTTTCTACCGTAAGTGAAATTTTGAGTTAAAACTTCTGTTAAAAGGAATCACATAGTATATACTTTCTATATCTTGACACCATCTTTGCGACAGGTGCAATTTTTAAGGGAAAAATACCAGTTAGAAGGATACCTTTAGAGAGATGCATGGAATAAAATGAGAAAGTATTCCCCTATGGTCTGGCAGTATTTAAAGAGTTTTACCAACAACGTGGGTGATGATATACAATTCTTGCTGATAAAGTTTCAGCAGACATCACCAAGATTGGTTACCATTACAGAGTGAGCTGAATCTCCTGGTCAAATGATTGCAATTCAGTTTGGCTGCATTTAATACAGCCAAATGCAAGGTGATACATCTGGGAACCCGGAGGGCCGATTACGGCTGTAAGATGGAAGATTCTGTCTTGGAAAAAAGTGACCCTGAGCGAGACTGAAAAAGTCAGTGGAGATAACAGCTTCAACATGAGCTCTCAATGCAAAGCAGCAGCTAAAAGGGCAAGTGTGTCTTCTCAGTGTAGGAAAAGGGAGGTATCAAGTTAGAGGTGGGGATGTGATCCTGCCTCAGTAGGGAGCTACACCGAGACCACGACAGCAAAACTATGTCTAGTTTGGAGGTCCACTTGTGTATCTGGAAGCAGGGGAAAGAGTTCAGATGGGAACCCCACAAATAATACAGGAGCTGGAGAACTAGACTTATGGGGGAAGATCTAAGGAGTTTGGGAGGAGACTTGGCCATTACAAATGTTGAATGAAAAGGTTCTCAGAGGGAACAGGCAATTTCTGCTCCCAGAATTCACGTTGGCAGTATCCGTTGCCACAAGAGCACAGCAGAACCTTCTGGGTTTGCAGGGAAGACGGTACTACCAGCACCTCCTGGGAAGGCATTACACCTGATAAAAATAGGCACTGGCACATGCCAGCAGTTTTACCTGGACTCCATGTAACACCAGAATTATTGTATTTCGCTGCAGAGAAAGATTGTCAAAAGAGACTACCCCACTGCCACACCCAAACTTTTATCATCTAGCCTTGTTTTGACTGCTAAGGAGGCCAGGTCTGCAAAATACTGAGTGCTCTCAGCTGTAGAGGAACAACGTCTTTTTAGTATTATGATTAATTTTATATTCATTTTATACTTCATTTTATATTCATTTTAGTATTATCATTCAATTTATCCCAACCGACCCAGTCTATCCTTAGTTATACACGTATATATAGCTATATGTAAATACAGTAACATATATCAGCTAAAGGCTATTTTGTCTGGGGAATTATTTTAATGGTGCAAACCTCTCTGTAACAGTCCTAGACCCGCACATACGGGCGGTGTGGGGGGATGTCCCATTGATGTTCCAACATGAAAATAGGCTGTGAAGACCGTGCTGCTATTGGTTTCCTCCCCCTCTCAACCATCTCAATGAACAGAAATCCTAAGCTTAAAATTCAGAAATTACCCTGTTTTGTAACAAGATATTGAGTTAACTCTATTTTCTAACTCTCTATGAGAGGATCTACTTTTATTTCTAGAGAAGTCAGAGTGGCTCAGGGGAAGTTTGGGGTAGTTCACGTGACTGCCTCGAAAAAGCCACAGAAGCATGTTCTCCACATAGCAGTAACTATTTTGAGTTTCTGCTAAGTGATGCTCCCAATTTTGCTGAATGATTTGGAGCTCGTCCCCAAGTACTTGCACTGGTGGGGATCACCCCACCCACTAACTACCTGGGAAGAAAATATCCCAGGTCAGGCGTTCCTCCTGCAGTAATACCTGGCAGCAAACATAAACCAGACATTGTTTCCTGACAAGCTATACGTGACGCACCATGTTGCGGTGCGAGGGAAGAGACGTTTTTCCATGTTTACTGCCCACTGTTAAACTTGCATAAAGAAATGCTGTCTCTTGAGTTTGCTCAGCAGAGGGAAGCTGTTCAGACCTTTCAGTCCTTAGGCTTTCCAAACATTTTAGGAAAGCTGGTCACTGCTCCTTTAGAAAAACAGGTCAGAGGCTTTTAAAATAAACTTCCCACCTAAAAATGTTTTCCTTCAAGTTCTCAGAGTTAAAGGGATCCCTTCCTGCCCACTTATTAAGGATTATTTCCATAGCCTGCGTGAGGTGCAGCACCGATGGCTCAGCGCAAATCCCCTGATGGCAAGCCCTCCCAGGCTGCCCAGCGCCGAGGCTTTGCTGGTCCAAGCCCACTCTCACCCTCACAACTGCCCGACAGAATTCAGCAGATCGCTCTCTACACTTCCATTTCCGAGACTGTGGCATTTTGGATACCTGAAAATTACATCAATTGAAGGAGCTGCGCTGCGTTCAGCCCGGTGACTGTGTGCCATGCCAGTGCCTCAGGAAATTGCTGCAATTTTACAGGCTGGCTCATTCAGCAAGGGTTACCCAGCTTTTCGTGAAAACACTGCAAGGATGTCACAGACTATGTTCATAAATTGCTGTTGAATTCACTTCTTCAGATTAAGGAAAGTGAGTGTTTCATATGCTTGGGTTTGGAAACTGAAATGCTTTTCTATGTTTTAACTCTCAGTGGCAAAGACAGAATGAAGACAGCTTAAGTGCCGAAGTTTTGGTGGGCATAGCCTTGATTTTTGTTTAGCTGAAATCAAGAACAAAGGCAGGGTAAGGTTTGACTGCTCAGAGGAGAATTGGTGATTGCGTATGTCAAGCACATCTTTGAACAGTCCCATTCTGTTATTACGGCATTAAGAGCAGGCTCTGGGGGATACCTACGGTTATACCTACCTGCTTTCCTGGGAGGAGAAATGGGGGGGGCGGAGGAGGCTCGGGGGAAGAAAAGGCACAAGAGATTACATATGAGGAAAAGAGAATATTATGAAGGAAATGTCTTCAATTTTGTTTTTTTCTCCCCCCACCCCCCCGTCTGTTGCCAAGGAACCTCGGACCTAGCCTGCACAGGAACCTTCCTTGGATCTATTTCTTATAATAATCCTAATTGCAGCTCAGTTGGTGTGTGCAAAAATCCTTCTCCCCATTTAGCAAAATGAGAGGTTCCATCAGAGCAAGCACATCTGCGTGTGCTAAAAATGAAACTGCAAGAGCAATGCAAAATCTATTAAACAAATATTTCTTTTGGGGGGGAGGGGCAGGAATCTAGAAGTGCCAGGGCTGAACCACATAAAAACGAAGCAAGATGAAAGCCTGCATCAGAAGTTTGCCTTGCCAAAGAGGTGTGCACAACAGTTGGGAGTACATATTATTCTGCATTGTTGTACTGTAGATCTGGCATTATAAAAAGTCTCCTTTAACTATTTGGTCTGAAAGAAGATGGACGTGGTTCAGGTTTGTGCTAATACGGAAATGTCCAAAGCCGATGAGAGGACGGGGAAAAAACAAACCAGGCAGAAAACTGAAAGCCCCGTTTCCCAGAAGGCCCAGTCAGCTCCTCCAGCCGTACCTGACTGAAGCGTGCCACGGGTAGGGCTTGCGGAGCAGTGATCTCAGAAGTCCCCCAAACCACCCAGCCTTCCAAGCGTTAAGTAACTTCTGCAAGAGAAAAGCCTGAGCCCAAGTGAGGTGGCTTGAGCTGCACCTCGACACCAAGAGCCACCCCTCTCCAAGCTCACAGGCTGCTATTTTGTGTTCACATGTTGCCAGATATAGGGGAAATCCTCTTGCTGCCGCATCACTTGCGGTTTTGTTAGTGGTGATATTATCCTCAGAATAAATAAGACTTCTGCAGTTCTGAACAGATCTGCACATTTACCTTTAAAACAGACAAAGTCCTGTTTCTGCAGGGAGAAGAAACCCTTAGAAAATAGAGACGAGGAGACTGAAAAGTGCAGAATTCCAGTACCTTGATTCCTGATGAGTTTATTTCTCCGTTTTCTAAATATTTAAACGCTCTCATCCCTTTAATCACACTTAGAGCAATGATTATGATAAAATTCCCAGGATTTCTCCTATTACTTCTCTTCGCATGGAAACTGCCTGAACTCTTTAAGGACCAGCTTGTTATCCCCAGGGCTCTGCTTTGCCTTCCGCAGCCCTCACCTGCCTGGCCATACCAGGCACCCTGCCCCCTATCAGCAACAATCAGACTTGTGGCTGATGTAAATCGGATTCTGTAAAGCTCAAGATACCATTTAGCCTTAGATGTTTTAAGAGCTGAACTGCTACGTGCATGTGCTTGGTATATCAGAGGCACATCATGTAGGTTGAACTGTCACATATTTTGGATACCTTCATTTACCCTGCAGTTCATTCAAAAAGTGTGGTTGCCTTAGAAACCACGAAAGCGCAGAATAATTCTAAGATAAACCCAACTGATAGAATCACTCAGCGGTGGCTCAGATGTACACAGCGTTTCTATAAATCCCCAAAGATATATGGCATTAAAAGCGGGGGAGGAAGATCATTTCGTCATTAAGAAAAGGGGGCAGAGAGGTGGCCGATTACCCTGTTGAAGACAACAGATCACTGTCGTGTTACGCCTTTGAGTAGCCGTACCCTGGGAAATGCCCACGTGTGGCAGGTTAAGCCTGCGGGAAAGGAGGCGGCTGTAGATGCTGGGGAGAGCTCAGAGTCAGAGCAGGCAGCGGTCTTCTGGGCCAGAATTTCCCTGCAGCTCGGGAAGGATGAAGAAAAGCAGCATGTATGTCTCTATTTCCAGATGTTCCTTATAGAACAGGCTCCCTACGCCTGCTTCTGCTGGAGGCATTTCCCCACCTATGCGAAGCGCTTCATTTAGGAAGTATAAATCTGCTCGCCTCCCCTGCCCCCCTTTTCTCAGGGCCGAAATGCTGAAACTTGTCTGCACCAAGGTGATGATTTCCTATCTGAAGAACATAAAGCGAGCTCCCGAATGGAATGCGATCTCCTCCAGCTAGTAAAAGTTTTATAACCAAGGACAAAAAACCCCAATAAAAATAAAATAAAATCAGGCTCCTCAGCTGGTGTAAATCAGCACTGCCTAACTTCAGTGGAGCTCGCCTCAGGCAGGGGTGGAAATTTTGAGGTATTTCCAGTACATGGATGGCAGGTTTATTGGAAGTCATTTAAACACAAGTTTTATTCTAAAAAAAAAAAAAAAAAAAAAAGTAAATATTCCAGACTTCTCCCAGGACCATCCTCCATTAAGATCTCTTCAGTGAACCACCATAAATGCTTAGATAGGGACTGCTAGCACTGAGTGTTGGTTTATTTGGGTACATTAACAAAATAATTTACACCCACCATGGCTAATCCGTGGTTTAGCATGTATAAATGTGAATTTTCATTACTGATCCCCTTTCTGTATTGCTCCTTCCCAGTTGTCCTACATGCTTGCTTTTGGCTGCCAGAACACACTGATTGCAGGTATGATTGGTACATCATACTTGGGGCAAGAAATGAAAAAGTTTCCCTTGGAGGCAGGTGAGGGTCCCCAAATTTTCTCAACTTTATAGCTTAGGAACTGCAAGGTTTTGGTCTGGTGCTCCAAATGCAGCCGCACTGCCTGAACAGCCAGCAGAGGCACTGCTGCATGCTGGATCACACCCATGGCATCTCCAGTAGTTTCAGCAGGGAGCAAAACTGTTGTGAACTTACTGGCACACTCAGCTGACTTGGAAAAAAAAAATTAGTTTTTGTTCAGAGAAATGTCTGCCCCAGTTCATGGATTGCAGCAGATTGCCAGATCTGGTGTTGAGAGGGAGCAGGAGAGCATGGCCTGGAGCAGGAGCGGGGGGAGATTTGGAACAGGGCATTGTAGCCATGAGATGCTCAAACTCTGATTTATTTCTTTAACAGTTTCCCCAGCTTGGGTCCTGCTTGACCAGCCAGAGAAGAAATGTAGCACCATCTATGGCAGAAAAATGGCAGCTCATCCATAGCTTGAAGTCTGCACATCAAGAAGAGATGCCTGTCCTCAGGGATGTGCTAACTGAGGTAGGTTTGTTGAGTACAGCAGTTCCAGAGTCCAGTTCACACTGGAAGCCAGAGCAGAGATCCCAATGATCCCTTCTGAATTAAAACAGCAAGAGAACCTCTGTAGATGACCAGCTCTATTTGACTACTAACAACAGTAACTTGCTTGGCTGTTATGAACATTAAGCCTTGAATAAGTATGGAAAAGTCAAAGCAGTATATACAAGCAAAGGAACCGCTTGTTAAAAAGGTTGAGAGAATTCAAATAGTGCTTAATTTAAACTAAACAAAAGAGCTGATTCTTCTCTTTGATCTCATCCACCCTTCCCTCCCCCAGAAAACAGAGAAGCAGAATACAAAGACCCAACCATGCCAAGTAGGGGAGGGGAAAAAGAAAGCCGGATCAGCAAGGTAAATGATTGACTATGAGCTATCTGCTTCACAGGACAATGATGCTAAGTGTTGTGTGTAGATCCTCTCCATGTGTAGACAGCCTCTTCACCAATGATCCCAAAGTACTTCCCAGAGCCTCCTGCACTCATTTCACATCCCTGACCTGCTGCCAATGCTGAGGAAAGAGCCATGCAGCTTCACACTCAGTCTGAAGAAAATAACCTTCCTGAAGTATAACCAGAAACAGAAAGGCTGAAATAACAGTCATTAGGAAAGGTCTGGAGAGCAAAAAATACTCCCCAGAAGGGTGATGGCTTGGTAGGATAAAAGATGTCATGGATCCAGTCATATATGAGATGTTCTGCCAATCAGATAGTGTCCAGAGGTGCAGTTTGCCCCTCCGAGGGAATCTGATTTCAGACACGAGATCACTGGATTTCCTTTTTCCGCGGCGCAGACTGTATCTGGAGATCAAAGCCCTGCCAGGAGCTGGTAAATAGTATATTCTCACTTTGATGGATCTGAAACTCCTGTGAATGCAAACATGGCAAGAGGAGAATACATCCTTTATGCGACACTTCCCATGTTTTTCTGGCCACTCATATTGCTGGCCAGAAGAAACAGATTTAAAGGGCAGATTTAGTCAAATTCTGCTCTTTGTGCTTTTCCTCTGCTATTATGGTGCTTTATTAAGGGTGATGAGGGATCTATTCCTTTGCTCTCCCCCTCCTTCTGCTCCACTCAGTCGTCCACCAGACCAGGTAATATATAACTCCATTCATTGTGATGCTAACAAGTTCTATTTAGCTGTATTTAACTGGATATCATGACTCCACGTGATGACCTTTCACTCCTGAGAAGTAGTTTTAAATTTGATCCACAGCAAAGGAAAATCCCGCCAATTCATTGGCTGTGAAAGGTCACAAGTGAAATGTGTTCTGATAGTATCTGCTCGTGGTGTAGTTCTCAGTATACCTGAGCATCAAGCTGGTCTGAATCAGCTTTTGTCCTGAGAGTCCGAGTACCAAGCAGCCTAAGACAGCACCGTGGAAAAGGCAGCCAAGCATCTGGCAGTGCCGATCGGCGTAGATGGCGCTTGGAGAGGAGCTGCCCCATTGAGCCCAAGCATGTGCTACCCAGGATGAAACACAGAGGTTGTACCCAGCTTGATTTGATATTTTGATATTCCAGTTACAGCAAAGTTTTTTCTGAAAACATTAAAAATGCAATTGAAATTCAGCATTAGGTAGAAACACACAAAGATCTCATGTACACATCAGACAATGGTGCCACAGAATATGTTGTAATAGAACTTCGAGGACAGAAATGGATAGAGAGGGAAAAAACTAAAAGGACTAAAACTGTGTTAACGCTGTCATGTTAAAACCTCACTGGCACCTCTTCTCCCCTTTGCTAGCGAGTTAGTGCAAACCATTCAGCTTGGGATTTCAAAATAAAACACTGCCAAAAAAATTAGTCTTGCCCTTCCTCCCTGCTTTGTGGCCATTCCCCATGCAGAAGCATAGGGGCTTGTTTATCTCTTCTCACCAAAAATACTCAGCTCAGCACTGTAATACGGTGTACCCTATACAGGGTGGGAAGAAGTGTTGTCTCAGTCCTTTTGCATTACTTAATGTTAGCATTATAACAAAAACTAGAGCTATCAGTCAAAAAAACCAACCAACCAAGCAAGCCACCCCGCCAAAGAAGTATGAAGGGCATCCTTCTAAAAGCTTTCAATGAAATGGGGAGGGGGGAATTACTGTCAGTCCACTTTTACAGCAAGAATAAGGGAGACACAGGTGGCTGCAGGGACTTCCTCTATCACACCAGCTTGTGGCAAAGCTCAGATCCCAGCTTGGACCCCCCCCAGCCTGAGACACCCTTCCAAATCATAACAGGTGTATCGAATCTAACAGAAACCAGAACTTAAAAACAATAAAAGCCAACAAAACCAACCTTACAGTGGGAAAGCTTAGTCACAAGGTTGTGTCAGAAAAGCCATCACAGAATCATAGAATGGTTTAGGTTGGAAAAGCCCTTTAAGATCATCAAGTCCAACCGTTAACCCAGCACTGCAAAGGCCACCACTAAACCATGTCCCTAAGCACCACATCCACATGGCTTTTAAATCCCCCCAGGGATGGGGACTCAGCCCCTGCCCCGGGCAGCCTGGGCCAGGGCCTGACAGCCCTTTCCGTGAAGAAGTTTTCCCTAATACCCAACCTAACCCTGCCCTGGCGCAGCTTGAGGCCGTTCCCTCTCGTCCCATCGCTTGTTCCTGGGGAGCAGAGACCGACCCCCCCTGGCTCCAGCCTCCTTTCAGGCAGTTGCAGAGAGCGATGAGGGCTCCCCTCAGCCTCCTCTTCTCCAGGCTGAGCCCCCCCAGCTCCCCCAGCCGCTCCTCCCCAGCCTTGGGCTCCAGCCCCTGCCCCAGCCTCGCTGCCCTGCTCTGGCCACGCTCCAGCCCCTCCATGGCCGCCTTGGGGTGAGGGGCCCAGCGCTGAGCACCGTACTCGAGGTGCGGCCTCACCAGCGCCCAGCACAGGGGGACGATCCCTGCCCTGCTCCTGCTGGCCACACTGTTCCTGATACAAGCCAGGATGCCATTGGCCCCCTTGGCCACCTGGGCACACTGCTGGCTCATGTTCAGCGGCTGTCGACCAGCACCCCCAGGCCCTTTCCCGCCGGGCAGCTCCCAGCCGCTCCTCCCCACGCCTGCAGCGGTGCCTGGGGTTGCTGTGCCCCCAGTGCAGGACCCGGCCCTGAGCCTTGCTGACCCTCACCCAGTGGCCTGGGCCCATCGACCCAGTCTGGCCAGGGCCCTCTGCAGAGCCTCCCTGCCCCCCAGCAGATCAACGCTCCCGCCCGACTGGGTGTCACCTGCAAACTTACTGAGGGCGCACTCGATCCCCTCATCCAGATCATTGATAAAGACATTAAACAGGACCAGCCCCAGTACTGAGCCCTGGGGAACACCACTTGTGACTGACCGCCAACTGGATTTGATTCCATTTACCACCACTCTTTGGGCCCAGCCATCCAGCCAGTTTTTTTACCCAGTGAAGAGTACACTCATCCAAGCCATGAGCAGCCAGTTTCTCCAGGAGAATGCTGTGGGAAATGGTGTCAAAGGCTTTACTAAAGTTTAGGTAAGCAACATCCACAGCCTTTCCTTCATCCACTAAGCAGGTCACCTTGTCATAGGAGGAGATCAGGTTGGTCAAGCAGGTCCTGCCTTTCATAAACCCATGCTGACTGGGCCCAATCCCCTGGTTGTCCCGTACGTGCCGTGTGATAGCGCTCAGGATGATCTGCTCCATAGCCTTCCCCAGCACTGAGGTCAGGCTGTTTTGTGGTTGCTCTAGTCAGATTTGTACAACTGTGAGCCTACTGCTAAGATATTAAATGAGGTATCTGTGTATTTACAACACTGATGTACCCTGATGGCAGTCTGAAAAGACCTTCCCTTCCCCAAAACCTTGGTACGCTTGCAAAACCCTGTTCAGACTAGGATATTTGAAGTCACAGTAGCCAATGTGAGGAAAAAGAACAGCTTTTTACACCTGCTTAGACATGCCCTGGCTATATAGCTACACTAAAACATGCTCAAAAAATGAATATTGTCAGTAACTGAAACCCCTGCTGATTTCTGACCGTGAAAGTACACGCAAGTGAATGCCAAGCCTGCCAAAGACACTGAGCAGCCTCAGGGTTCAGAATAAGAGGTGTTGCTGTCTTCAGAGTGTTGTAGTTAAGATAAGCCTGTGGTCTCAGGATGGTGAGCAACCAACCTCTGTTGCTAACAGCCCACGGATGCCTCCTTACTAAGGCAGCAAGTGACAGCTACCAGGAGAGGACGTGGAGCAGCAGGGTAAAGAGTGTTTGAGGCACAGTAGCTTACGGGCAGAAACAATTGTGTGACTAAAAAAAAAAACCACCTTATTTGTTTCACCCAGTGCCAAATCCATTCATTCACAGCATGTTCAAGGCTTCCCCAAAAGACACTCAATTCCCAGTGAGCTCTCTGGGCTTGTCCAAGGAAAGAGCACAGCTGGGAGTTACTACAGAAGAGAGTCCTACAACAAGGCCCACCAAAGGGTTCTGTGTTCAGCCACATATAAAAGCTCTGCTCAGAGCACAGTGCAGAGAGTGAATTCTTACTTTGCTACTACTGTTGACTGATGGCCAGAGGGTGACTCACACCCAGCACAGGAAAACAGGGACAGGCAAAAATCAAGATGCTGTGTCTCTTCTCAGTCCTGCTGTAAGGTAGATCAAATTTGGGATGACTCTAACCTACAGCTTTGGTACAGCACCAGAGCAAGGAAGTACAGCCTATATTCATACCTTGACATCTCCACCGTAGAAGAAGAAGGAGCAGCGCACAGCAAAACAACTCCAGCTGAGAAAGAATCTCAAGTTCAGCCAAGCTTCATTTTTTTACGCTGTAAAAAAAAAAAACACAACAAACAACAACAACAAAAAACCCAAAAGCAAGACCAAAAACCCAAACAAAACAACAGCACGACAAGACCTAGTCCAAACGTGACCCTGCCTTTGTACTGCAGTCAGAATAAAACAACATGAGCAGACCAGGGAGAACCAGCCCTTGAAGTTTCTGACCTGAAATGCAGAAGAAATACATTGGGAGGTGAGTTAATAAAACACACCTGCAATAACTTCTTTTGGAAACATGCCTCAGCTGAGGTACCTGGCTTCACTCCCAACACTTTTAAACAATCCCCAAATGTCAGGCACTGCTGTTTAACAGACAGCACCACTTCCAGGGGGTCCGAAGAAAACCTAAACTGACAGATTTCTTTTTTGAAAGACTGTAATAACTTATAATGCTGTCAAAGTGGTTTTTTATTATTATTATTTAAAACATGCTCCTATGTAAGTCCTTGTATGACAAATTTTAGCCAGCAGCTAATTTTTAAAGTCAAGTGATAGACTCCAGAAAGCCGAGAAGGCATAGAAGCTCCGACGCAGCTTTAATTAGGGGGTTGTAACCAGGTACAGGTAAATTACTAAAATGTCTCGGTTAGAGCTCTTCATTGTTAAAACATCACTAACACCTCTGCTATGTTGTTGATAAAATGCTTTTATGCTGCTGAACAGATAGATCTTCCTAATACAGAGTTCAAAAGTAGAAACATCGTCATGAGTCCTTATCTGGCTTTTGTGCCTCCATTTCCCTTTGCTCTTAAATAGTAATGTAAGTTAATTAAGTTTGGTTAAACCATAGTTCTTCCTTCCAAGGGGAAAGTCAAAACACAAAATACAGTTGTGACTCTCCTCACAAAACTACTTCTCGACCAGTTTATACATCAATGGCCAATGCCAGAAGGGTCTGTGCGTCCAACTAAACTGCAACCTGCCTTTGCCTTGGGGCCTCACCTTGGGCTTCCCCCTCTGAGTAAACAAAATCCTGCACTCTGCAATTAGAAGCTGCTGCTGAGGTTCCTGTCATTGCTGCTTTTGCACAGCTTTTTAATTATCACTGTTCCATCTCAGCTGTTCTAGAGACCTGCACAAACCTTTCTGATTGAGCTCACCTTTCCCCTGGAATAGCTTTCCATTTAATTCTTTCATAGCAAATTCCAAATCTTGCCTCACTTCAGATCTATAGTCACCATAAAGGAAGGCCTTGTCCGGCTTGGCTTGTGGATTAAGAAATAGTCAGATGTAGGTAAAATGGAAGGAAAAAAAAGGTGCTTTCCTTGTTGTTTATCTTTATGGAAGCTTTCATAATCCCTAAACATGTCTTTTGTTTTCATTTCTGTCAAGTACTTTAATTTCCCCTTTTTATTTAAAACCCCAAAGTCTAAATAGAGTAACTGATGGAGAAGGGGAGTGCTGAATTCTTAGGATATATCTGACCTGCAATGTAGTGTGGAGATATCTGAGCCAGCATTAAATAATCTAGCCTGGGTGCCACGAGCGACGTAGACACCAGAACCGCTGCTACCTGAGCTACCTCTAGGATCACATACGCATCTTCTCCGAGTTTCCATCTCCATGCTTCACGCCTTCACCTTGTCCAACAACAGACACTGGGATCTGCAGATCCAAACCAGGACTGAGCCATCCTGAGCTATGGCCTCATCCCTGCAAGGTGCTGAGCACCACAGCGCTGAGCAACTTCAGAAGGAATTGGAGGGGCTCAGCAGCCTGCTGGGTTGAGCTCAGGCTGAGTGACGGCGTGGGTGGATGCTTCCTGAAGCCCTGGTAAATTCACTGAGGCTTGGGTTTTCTGCCAAATAAACGCCAGCTGAGGAAGTTATGGCTGCCCGGGGGCTTTCTTCAGTGTACGTGTTGTACTTAAAAAAAAAATTCTACAGTAAGTTTTGCATTCATAAACTGATGTTCCCCTTTGCCTTCCTCTTCTGCCCTCCTGACTTCTGCCCTCCCTCCTCAGCTGCCAAGAAAATGCCCCTTTGTGTGCGGGAATGCCCAACAGTTCACAGGAGTTAACTAGAAAAGACACATTCAGCCACTTTCTGTCAAAATGTCTTGACACCCTCCTTTCTGTCCAAAAGACCCTTTTGCTTTGGAAAGGCCCCCGTTGGACACCTCCCCCCTTTTGCCTCCCTCTTGAACTTACCCTGCAACGACAATGCAAAATAAGTAAGAGGCATCCCTCTCCCCTGCCCCCGTCCGTTGCTACAGTATTTTTTTTTTGTTGCGATCTTCACTATGAATTTTGTGCAAGACACTTGCAAAGTCCAGACCGGTGCAGAATGCTGCCACTTGGCCTTACGTTCACAGACCTTCTATTCCTCTTTCATAACTTTTCACTTTTGCCTTGATGTTGTTTTTCCCATGGCTTGGTTTCTCTGGCTGTGGGAAGGGATCCTACCGTGCACGAGACCCTCCGGGTCCGTGTGTGCCCGAGGCAGGGGACGGTGTCCCACACGGGTACGAGGACAGAGTAAGGCACGCTGCTTTCCAGCCGCCCCCGACCCGCCGCACTGCGAGCTCCAGGGGCACGCTCAGCGCAGCTCAGACCAGAAACGCAAGGTTCCTCTCTTGGTTTGAAAACAAATAATGAATTATCTCAAAATCAAACCAGACAGCATTGAAAGTACACACTGCAGCATTTTGATCAAGATTTCAAAGTCCTTTGGATGCCCGTCTCTACTCAAAGGATACTGAGCATCGGGTGTGACTCCTAGTAAGGTGCGGTACATTAAGACAAGCACTAACACTACTGGTTAACTAAACCTTAGCTTTTTTTTGTGGTATAAAATCTTCTGAGACAGGCTAGGGAACCGGTCCTGCGATGGGTAAAACAAACAGATGTTAACTCAAATCCAGTGTTAACGGGCGAATTTATTTCTGGATTCCCTTTTGCCAGCACTTGAGGGGCTCTGCCCCATGCATATCATCTGGCTAGAAATCACTGGAGGTTTTACACAAGGATGGGCTCTTTGGAATTTGTAGCTATGTATTTTTAATACTGTCAATAAACTACTTCCTTGAGACACAGAAGGGCAATAATGGGAGCTGTTAACAAAGTGTGAAAAGAAACGGGCAAGCAAAGGTTAATCACATGGCTGTCCACTAATGACCTCTCCAGCCCCGAGTTTAAACCCTCCGCTACTTGTAAAGACCAATCACGTGAATAATTTCCTGTCTGAGGTAGTCTTTATGGCTAAGAATAAAAGCTGAGCTTATTGTGAAAAGAAAGTGCTCAGCAGGGGAGAAGGTTATTATTTTTAAGCTGATCTAAACACCTGGGTTTCTCAGTAGACCCTATTAAACTTCCTCCATTATGTCTAAATATTTCAATCATTCCTACCACAGTAGTAAATTAGTGTATTACTGCTTAAAGCAGATAAGCCGTAGCGATGGGGACATCCTAAGCTGATGCTGCTCACCCACCCTGAAGAGAGACCTATGTAGCCTGTTTCGTCCCCATAAATAAGGCAACAAGGCCTGACGCCATCCCAGAATATCATCTCCTTTTAGGGTGCCGAGGTGTGAGAGGAACACTGACTCCTGCTGCTGCCGGGGCCACAGCACAGATCGAGCTGGGGCATGGGAAGGCGCCTGAGCAGGATGCTCTCGGAGCAAGGCTGGTCCTGAAGCTGTGCGGCACAGCAAAGAGATGGAAAAGCTTGCTGCCCTCTTTTCTAGATACCTCCAATGACAGCCAGGCAGAAAGCAGAGAATACAGAGATATGAGATATCCCTGCTTAAGGGTTTAGCTTTTGTAGCAAAAGGAGTTCTGTGCGAGGGAAAAAAAGAACGCAGTCCTAGCCAGCGGCTCCCTGCCCTTGCTCCCTCTTCCTTCTCCTCTCACCCCCGCATTATTCATGAGATTTTTTTTTTCCTCCTGGAGTTATGATGCTGGAAAATGCCCGGAGATCAGACTGTGCACAGAGGGAGTAGGCAGCCTCCCTTCCTCCCACCCCAGCTCGCTGCTGCTGGGACCCCCACAGCGCACCAGCCCATTGCCACCCAGTGCCGCCCAGACCAGAGCGCTTTCCCTCTCCACCCGCCCTCCCCGGGCGCTTGAGCGAGGGCGGCAGAGCCCAGCCCCCGGCAAAGCCGCCCTCCCCAGGCTCTGCACGGCCCTGTACGCTGTCCTGGCTGTGGTTTGTTTATGGGTTCGTATACAAAGAGTGCCAGATCCTCAGCCAAGTCCAGTTTATCTCAGGGTAAACTGCACTTATGCCATTTATTTCAGTCCCGATTTACACACATCAAACAAAATACCTGCAGATCTTTTCCCTTCTCACTTCCCCAAAAGGATCTCGGCTGGCACATTTAAAGCAAGACAGCCTGCAAGAGTTGTAAAATGAGTGTGAAACTGGAACTCAGGTCAACATGAAGTGCCCACCTTACAGTCTCCAGAGGGAATGATATTATACCTTATTAACCTGTTTAAAAGGCTGCCTAGAAACTGTTTGATATAGCACGGGTGCGGGCATTGCTTTTTCTACTTAATAAGCGGAGTCCTTTAGCTTTCCAAGTGAGCGCGAGAGAGAAACTCTTCTGTTCGGTAAACAACTGTGTGTCCAGTTTCCATGCACGGATACCCAATTTGTGCATGCAACTGTAGTTATTGTGCATTCAAATGGGGCACACCACTAGTCACGGGCCTGGGCTTCTTGCCAGTTTAAAAGTCAGCCCTTCTGTATGTAGAAAGAGAAAGCGGTATCCAATAGAAACAGTACTCTGCATGCACTCACAGCTCTTATTCAAGGCGCTCAGAACAATGTCTAACTGTTAATCTTTCCAACACTGCCGTGAGGCAGGGAATATTTTATCTACATTTTACAGTCAGAGGAAACTGAGGTTAAGTGACTTGCCCAAGGTCAAAAGACGGATTTAATGACAGGCTCAGGATCTTGCCATGAGAATATGCTGCCCTGACACTGGGCTGCTACACCTCGGGGTGGGTGAGGAGTAAACGTGTCCTTCCCGTAACATCCGAGCAGTGCCGTTTGCTAAAGGTCTAATCCAAGGAAGCTCAAACAAAAATCTGCGGTGGTGCCAAGATTAGGGAAATATCTCCTCTGTGGTTGGGCTCTTTTTGTGTTGTAAATGCAGAGGCTGAAATTTCCAGAGATGTGGATGCCCAATTTCCGCTAACATTAATAAGCTGATGTGTCCAAATCCTGTAGGCAGCTTTGAAAGCCTGTTTGTGCTTTCCCTCTTCCTACTATTCAAGCATAGAGTAAGGTCAGGGCTTTCCCATACCCTCTCCCTTCTCTGCCGGTGGAAAAATTCTGGCCATACCTTCACTTACTCTGCAGTGAATGGATAATGTCACTGGGGATTGATTGATCTAATACCCACAAAAGGCCAGAGGAGAGATTCCCTTGGTTGCCACAGATACTGGATCAGGACCTTATCTTTTCATGGCATCCATATTACTCCCACTATTTTAATATCTGAACATCTCATGCTTTATAATATATTCCACTTCCTAACTCACCCATGAGATACAGAGGTAGCATTAATCACTTAATCCCATTTTACAGATGATGAACTGAGGCACATCAGACTCCATACTCATTTCAGTCTGAGCTGCTCTGAGAGACTCTTGGCATAGGCGAGAGGACAAGATAAGCACCTGCAGCCAGAGATTTAGACGCTGTCTCGGGAGGGGATACCACAGCGAGGACGAACGGCCCTTTGGAAAGCGCCTGTCTATGCTGACTGCAAAAGGAGCCCGGATGACGAGGCAGTTAAAATCCCTCCCTTCGAGACAGCTGCTGCTAGCTGAGACGAACCCCTCCTAAATGACTTGCCCAATGCCATGGGGAAAGGTTGTGGCAAAGGAAGAAACTGAGTCCCAGACACAACCACTAGGCTATTTTTCTCTTGGACTGAGCTTTGATTTCAGGTAAAGGACTTTTTTGTTAAGGCAGGAAAAATAGTAATAAGTTTAAAACTATCAGCTTTGCTAGGATTAGTCACTGGGAATCTCAGCAGCCGAGCTCGTGAGCTCTGGCCTCTTTGACTTTCATATGTTTAGATGTTCAGCCCTAATGAGTTGATCTCGTTGATCTTTATGTACCTATTCATATGCAAATCCTGGCATTCTACTTTTGCTAAATAGTCTTTGTATTAACACATGAAATAAATTTTTAAAAAAGAAAGTCAGTCTGTGGTAAATCCTCATACTTAGGTTTGTTTGCATTTGGATAAATGATCATGGTCCCTCTTTATATGATCTCCTTGCTGTACCTCTGTTAGGAAAAGGAGGGAGGAAAAAAGAAATCCAACTTTTAATCTCTTCCACATCATTGCAAATGTTTTGTCAAAGCAAAAATTGTCCAAGAACCAAAAGATAAAGATTCAAAAATACGTTAATGCCACAGCTTCCTCTTCGGTCATATTTTTAAAATTAACACAGAAGCGTCTTCATTCTAGTGTCACTAGGTGGTTAGTCTGCTAAACAGACCAGACCTGCTTTCCAAGGCTCCAAAATCACGGCCTGCCGCAGAGAGGATGCCTCTTCACGGGGAGCTTTTGCAGGTTCACAGCGCGCGTGTGTGTGTGAGAGACGTGTACGTCGCTGCGCCATGCCCCAGAACACTCGGGGATTTTGAGGGTGAATCCTGACCCCGGTAGTCAATGAAAAGCACTCAATGACTTCAAAGGGTCTGGGATTTCACCCATCATTTTTCAGACTCGGAGGCTTGCAATCATTAGTGGTTTGCCCTGACTAAAAGTGGTGGCTGCAGTGCAGTAAAGTCATACGGGAATTTCATTCAACTTTGTAACTTCTGCTCTCTCTGTTTAAACCCTGTGTATGTTACAGTTATGTATATAATGTCTACGGTACAGTTATATATGTAACCAGGTTAGCCACAGAGATTAATCTGAACCACAGCAACGCAGGAAAACTGTTGCGGGGCCTTAAAACACACATGTGCGTGTATATGTTTATGGATGTGTGTATGCACTTAAAGCTTTCAAAAATCTCAGCCTTAACGTGAACAACTTTCTTGGAATTGTAGCTGAGTTTCATTTGCTAAAGAAAAGCTGTTTAGGAGCAAATGCAGGTTGCAACAAAATGTTAGGAACAAATTGTCCAGGATCTTCTTTCACAACAATCCCACGCGCTTACAAATCTCCCTTTAAGAATAAAGTGGTAGTGCAAACACCTAATTAAAAAAACAGCTTGTATTCGGAGTTACTAATTAAAAATCCTCATGTTCCCCCGACTTTTTCCCCCCTCTGTGGAAATCTGCAAGTTATTTAATTGAAGTCCCATTTTGTCGGTGCAGATGCACGAAGTGTCTGAATCATCAAACAGATTTAGGGTGTTTTGATTGTTGTGTGTGCCTCATTGCTATTCCCAGAATGTCGAGCTGAGCTTACGCTGATCGGCAGGACTTAGAAGCATGAAACAGTAAAAGAGTCCTTTCTTCTCATCCCAGCCCCATCCCCCTTGCCCCCCTGGATTTACATTGAAACTTTGCCAATCTCAGATCGCGCTCTGTCTGCTGCCTCTGCATTAAAATGGAGCCGGCTCGCCTGGTTCTTCGGCCCCACGCTCCGTCTTCAGGTCCCCCTGCGCGGCCACAAGACACCTCTCACGTTGCTTCGGTGAAACTTCTTTAAGACGACGATTTCATTTTCTCTCCTTTTCATTTTCTGAAATAAAAATCCTCCTCTGTTTTTACATTTGTGCGCTGCATGAAAAGAAAGGAGACAGAGGAGGAGGGAGAGAGAAGCCTGTTTTCGTCTGGAGGTGAAAACAGCCTGGTGAGCAGCAGGTGCAAAGCCCCAAAGCAGCTGCTTACTGCTCTCAAGTTGAAGCGCCTTGGTCCCCCACCCTCCACGCCAAGAGCACTTCATATAATCCTCTCATGCAATTCACACTGTAATTGCAGATATCCAGACTGCTAGGGCTCATTTTATTATTATTTTTACTGATAACAAGATCTGCAAACAGGGGACCAGTCGTAGTAATTAGGTGTGTGTTGCTAGGCAGCTTCTGCAGAAGCAAGTTGGATTCTTTTCCTTTCTTTCCCCTTCTTTTTTGGGCAGGGGGCACGACTGCTTTGCCCCCTCCCGCCTCTCCTCCTTTTACCCCCTCGAAGGCCACTCAGAGCAGCACATGGGGAACTTTCCTGCTGGCTCTCTAGGTCCTTTTATTATCTTGCCCGCCTCATTCGCTCCTTGAGATGGAGCCTGCTGGATGGGCGCTAGCAATGAAGATTATTGTCTTGAGGACCAGCTTGTTTTCTCAAGGCTCTGCTTGTTACATTGCTAATTATGGGTCTATGGGATCCTTTTCTGATATTTGACTAAGTGGCATGGATTACTATGTAATCATTTCCCACTGGGTAGGGGGATCTTTTTTATTATTATTATTATATACCTCTGGACAACTTTCAGTAGCTGTTATTTAGGTAATTGCTTTTCCCTGTAATCCAGGAATTCTTATTTTTTTAATCACATTATGGATTTCACCAAACACTAGTTAAAATGTTAATTACTGGTAAATACACACTTCTTTTTCCCTTCTGTTCAGAGCGAATACAGATCCTACGAACGTCTTGCTTGTCATCTGTACCCCTTAGGTGTTACCTCTGTCTAACAGGACACTGTTGTTTACAGAATGAAAGACCGAACGTGGCCACTTGGCTCCAAACTTTTGTTTTAGATGAAGGCTTAATGAGTTTATGCTTTTTTCTCAGTTTGATTTTTCAAGCCAGAATATAAAGGAATAAAAGTCAGTTTGATGACATTATTATTTTTAATACCTGAACAGATTTTGCAGTGCTGAAAGACACTATGCCAAAGCCTGGAAAATGGGATCCTTTATTTGGCTGCAGAAAGCTTGATCCCGTTGCCATGAAGTCAAGGCAAATTTCCCACTGAGCCAGGGAAACTCCCGTCCGTGTGGAAGCCCGGACGAGTTCCTGGTAAGACACCTCAGGTCCAAACGGAGCAGTGTGGCTCCAGGCAGAGGGGAGGGGAGCGGAGAGGAGATTCTGGCACTGATTCAATTTCTAGAAATGTTTTCCATTTGTCTTAAAATGGATTATTTTCCTGGTTTATGACAACTGTGTGATTTTTGCAAAACTGTAAGTTACTAAGAACTTTCTTTTATACTGCAGTCCCAAGTTTTGATAAATGAAACTATTGCTACATTGACCATTGCAAAAAAAATTGAAAGACTCAACAGCTCCGATGACCTTACTGTAAGAGTGCTGCTAGGAAAATGTGCTTGGCTTTAGTGGCTTTAAAGCACCTCAAGCCAGATCGACACAGAACTAGAAAGGGCAAAGAATACCCCATTTGGGGGACTGGGTAAGTGAATTATGACCGAGGTGTACATGAGAACAGTCTAAGGCTGATTTATTCTGCGCCATGCTATCCAGGATGTCAAAGGCTCATTCTGGCAACGAGGAACACCCAAAGCATTGGTGCACTCCGGGGACACCTGCTTCTCATGGGCCATAGCCTGTATGTCAGGACGTTGAGTTTCACACCTTTTTACGGCTTTTTCAATCACTCCAAAATTGGTATGGCATAAACTTTCAGCTGAAATATGCAGGCCAACTGCAGGGTTAAGAGTGTTGTCAGAACCAAGGGCAACATGGACAACAACCCATCCAAAACAAACTGTGCTGGTGCAACCCCTCCTTGTTATTGTCCTGTACATGGGTACTTGCCTGAACGCACATAACAACTCTGAGCTCTGCAGCCTCTAGTATCTTGCCTAGGACGTGGCATGGCAGCCTCTTGAGCTTCAGCCCAAAGGGCTGCTGGTCTTGGAGCAAAGTAAACACACTCCAATACCAATTCTCAGCAGTCAGTCCAAAAGTGCTTTTCCCTGGGGGGGGGCCAACAGGGGTGTCCACAAGCTTTCAAAATAAACGTAATTCAAGGTGACATTGGCACACTAGGACTTTCATTAAGGATATGTCAGAAGAAGTAAATTGCAGGCCGGCAGAGTGGGAGAGAGCAGGTCAAATGATACGGTGAAAAAAACCCACGTTGGTTCCTATAAAACATTCAAGCACTTCGACTGGTTCAGTATAAGTGCTGGTAGCTGTATGACTACCATGAATTTAATCTATAATGTCAAAAGAGTTTGTATTCTTTGCCATTAGAAATGTGAACATCTTAGAGACATTCCTGAAGATGAGATTTATTAGGCTAAAAAGTGACAACGCCTAAATATTTCCTTGAGAAACATATTACTCCATCTCAACTAAAATTAAAACAGGTCAAGTAAACAGCTCTGTAAGCTGGAAAACTCAATTTCTTGCCCATCCAATTATGCCTCGCTAGGCCAGCCTGTGCAATTTTCCATGATGGCTGTTATGAACTGTGGGTGGTCCTCCTGACTGTACCATACGAGCTGGAGCACTGGAGCACAATAAGGCATGTTAGGGGCTGTCAGCGCGTTTTAGGATCTCCTAATTCTTGTTCACTGTAATCATACTGCTGTGTACAATATAGCATTTGAGATGACGCTTTGAACAAAAATCCCACTTTCAGACATCCCCAGACTTTGGAAAAGTTCAATTTGAGAGATAAATAATGTTATTTAACTTTTTTGATTAGATACAATCAAAACTTCGGGTGCCAACACACATGCTTTCTCATTGGACCCAGACTGTGGCCTTAGCTGCACTTTCAGGCTCCTCTTGTTCATCCATGTTTATTTATATATGGATTTTTCATTTTTTTACACTGGCCTGCTTTGTGCCGTGATCATCTATCCTGCATTCTGGTTACTTTTCTGTAATTCATTAGTTTGCTCTTTCAGTGCTGCTTGGGTAGAACATCGTAAAACCTTCTCAAGTACCAAAGAACCTCCAGCTTTTATAGAGGAATCTCTTTTTTATTTAAATCACACCAATAAAATTCGAACAGCTTTTCTTTCTCTTCCCTCTCCCAGTGCACACATACTTTCCAGTAGTTACAGAACTATATAACCACCCTGCAGAAATGAGCTTATATTTTCATCTCAGCACTTACCAGCTTTTTTAACAGTGCAGATGGGCTGAGAGAGCAATCCTTCCACAGCCCATCCGGAAGTTACGGCACCAACTTGGGAAACCAGTGAAACGAAGCAGCAGCACAAGCAGGATTTTCAGAAGGTGAGAAATCCCTCGTCACCTGCAGGGGTGCAGAAAACATTTCAGAAAGGCCAGCAAGGAAGGAGGAGTAAATGCCTAGTTTGGCACAGCCCCAGCTGGCTACCAATGGTCTGGGAAAGGCAGCGTGCTCTGGCTGGGGGCAGGGTGGGATGCGCTAACTACTGGGAGGTGTCTGCAGTGGTGGGGAGGGAGTAGAGGTCCTTGGGCATGGGAGTACGCCCTGTCTCTTTTTGGGACACCCCTGCATAGAAGGACAGGGCTTCGTGTGGAGAGGTTGGATTCAGCCAAGGTGGCACGAGTCCTGGAAGGCAGGGACAGCATCCGTAATCACATTAATCACGGTCATTGCAATATCATTTGGGGATAAGAAAGGCTGTGTATTCCAACGTGTACACCTCTGTGTTGCCGTCAGCCCTTTCCCTCCAGGTTGGCAGCAGTATGGGTTGTGCGCCTATGTGGACTATATGAAGGAGGAGTTGCTCCCTTCTCCCCTCCTTTAACTCCTACCCTGGGGGGTCAGGGCCAGTTACCCGAAGAGGTTTCCTCACATGCCGGTGTGCTTCAAGTGCCTCCTCCATAGCTGGTCACGTCATTCTCTCATTAAGTATCAAATAGCCAACCCAGCTCCAGGTCAAGTGTGATCCTTGTGGCCTCATCATGATGATTTCAAACAAAAATACCTTTGGGCTATGCCTTTCACTTGGGAGGATACCACCTGCAAAGACTCTCCTACCAAACAACCCAAACGAGCGGGCAGTACGTAGGTGTGCTGGCACCAGCCGCAGCCTGCTGCCCGTGGGACCGCAGGCGGGAGAGCTCGGGTGTTCCCACATCTGCCTGCGTTTCTCTGCTGTCCCCTGCTACTACTGTAGCATCAGGGAAACTGCTGCTTGCACAAGTCCTGCTCTGTGCCTAGAGCTCTTAGATGCTATAATATTGCTACAAGACGTAACATAGACTTAAAAAAAAGCAGTATGTGAGCAGGCAAACACCACCGAGTGATTTGCATGTGCAAATACAGGTACCACATTTAAAATCTGCTTTTGACACTAAGGCTGTAAGTATCGCTGAGGTTTGAAAGCAGTAAAAAAACACCATTAAGGCAGTCCATTAAAGCCCAGTTACATACAACAATAACACACCTAACTGCTGCGGGCCCAATGTAGCCCAGCTGTTCCCAAACCGTTCTGAAAGATTTCAGATTTCAGATTTTGTGCAGTTGTGCTACACCATTTTCATCTCTGCATGTACTAGAGCTGCATCAGAAAACCCCAGGTAAAGCTGGGGCCCTGTCCTGGTAGACAACATAAAAAGCCATAGGAAGAGGTAGTTATCTTCATTTCAACAAATTTAAATAGGCACGTTGAGGCAAAAAGTGGGAGAGGGAACAAAAATGGGTGCAGGGACTTGCCAGAGGTTATAAATGAGGTCAATGCCAAGCGCTTCAGACCGTCGGTCCAGTGATGCATCCACTGCACAGCCCTGCCTCACACTGACCCAAACTTTGAGAGTTCGGTTTCCTCCTCTGCCTACACAGACACTTGCGATACCTACTGCTTTTCTGTTCTCACCAGCAGTGAGGACAAAGGGCACATGGCTGGATTTTGTTCCTCTGCGGCTGCCAGCTTTTCACAGCCCTTCTGCAAGCTTGAGTAACACATGTTGCATCTGGAGCGCCGAGGGCCGTGTTTTAAAGTGCTTAGCACCCAGCAGCGCCTCTAGGAACGCTGGCTGGAAGCAACCTCCAGCCAGATGTTCAAAACAGCATAGCACCAACTTGCTGAGGTCTTTGGCCATTTGTGCTGGGGTCTGAGTGAGAACAGAACCATTTTGAAAGTCTGCGAAACGGAGCCTGCTGGGTATTTTTAATATAAATGCGTTTTAATATCTAGTACTTGTAAGCCCAATATTTTAAGGAGCATTCACAGCTGAGCTTTGGGGTATCTGGTTATAAAGCTCAGCTATCTATTGGGGGAAAGTAACTTTTTCTTTACAAATGGAAGTGCGCAAAGTCTGTGCCATAAGGAAAGCATTCTTTAAAAAACTGTAAATAGTATCAATTTTTAGAGACAAGTAAAAGACCTATTATTAAGCAGCATTCCCCTGCATATCTTGCAGTGGGGTCCTGTTGTCTTTACATCCATCTCCCCCATGTACCAAACAGAGGGGCGTCCCCCAACGTTAGCAGCACCCGCACTCACTTCCCCCCAGCCCAGAACGAAACTCTTTGGCTTGTAAGTGCTTTTGTTTGTTTTTATAAGCCAAGAGGGACTTGTTCGTCAGAGTTCATCGCGGCTCTATTTTTCTCCCCCTCCATTTAATTTTAAGAGTGGGCCGGCCCCAATATTTGAAACTCCTCCTGCTCCGTTTCTTTTCATTCTCTCTTTCTTCCTTCCTTCCTTCCCACTCGCCCCCTCCCTCCGTCTCCTGCTCTGTCCCCTTCAGAAGCCCCCAGGATGACACCGCTCATTGATGCTTCTCCTTCATTAGCATTTCAGCAACTTGGCTCAGTAGTTTCAGAGACAATCCGTCATGAGAAAACTGAAGAATGTGCCCCATTTGCATGATTCTGTGCCAGAATGCAACTTTTTCTCAGCTGTTCATTGTGTAATTTCCCCTTGAGCCTTCAACTTTCCCATGAAGTCCCAGAAATCATATTATAGAATTCCAGACCAGCTGAAATGCTCCAAAGATTAGTTTTATGGACATTTTTAACCAACCTCACAGCTCTACAAAGAGAATCACATACATAAGAAACACGGTTTTACTTTCTGTTGTTAGGAAAGGGAATGTGCCTTAGATGAATAAAGCCCTTTGAAACTACAAGAAGGAATTTATGCCCCATGATGAGAATGATCCAATAACTGTTGTGAATCCTTAGGCATATTTTTAACTTCCACTTGTCCTTCCCTAATTATTTTATTCCTCTTACAATTAAATGTTTGTAATCCATTTTGAGAGTCTTTCCGAAATGAATGGATATGCAAACAACTTGATTGAAATGCTCAGTGCATATGACTAAAAGTTACTGGCTCTCACACATCAGCAGAACAAATCAAGCTTTTGGTTAGTTGGTTTTAGAAATCAAAAAGTGGTTTATAAAAAAAGACAGGCAGATAAAACCTGCTTCTAATTACTTTCTTGAGGGCATCCGAGTTTGTAGAAATAAAGAGTTTATTATATCAAAACTAAGCAAGAAACTGAAAATTGGTGTAAAGCAATCAAACTACTTTGTCAATTAAAATGTATCCCATTAGGAAAATTAGGCACCTGTTCCACAAAAGTTGGACAATAGAGCATGGGAGGAGAACACTGCATTTTAACAATCTGGTTCCTAATTAAATTCTTTACTTTTTCCTATGGACACCAATAACTATCATTTTTCCCATGTCATTTTTAACCTACCAAAACAGAACTTGTTTTTAATTATTCTGCCTGTGAAAAACACCGGATTTCTTCTATGCTTTCACAGCCATAGCATAGAAAATGCAAATATATAGATAAATATTTTATATACAGTTCAGGAAAAAAAAAATCTTTTAAATATGATCTGGATACTTTTTAATAGAGATTTGTGCATCCCCCCCTTCCCCCTCCCAGTGGGGCTGGCTGTGTAAAAAGCACCTTTGCCGACTCAGGGAAATATATTGAACAAACACATAGACACACTCGCACCGTGTGAGCATATACTTATACACACGCACTCGCGTTTATATATATATGTATATGTGTTGCTAAAATCCCATGGAATTAAAACCTGCCAAGATTAGACCTTCATAAACAGATAAATTAGGGTCCTTCCGAAGCGAAAGACAGGTTTTTTGGTGAGAAGCTCACACGGTGATTAGAGTGAGGTTGTGGAAGATTTCATTAATTATAGGTGACTGGTTTTCCTCTCAGAAGACAGCTCAGGTCCCCCAGCTCCCCCTCGGCAGCTCATCTTAAATTGTTGTCTAACCTTTCCCTTAATTCAGCTCATCTTGAGCTGATGGGAACCGCTTTCATTCCACCTCTTGTGGAGGTAATGAAACAATCTTCTTATTCACTTGGTTCCTCTGAGCCGGTGACACACAACAGAAAACCCAGGGCCCTGATTAATGGCCGCTAATTAGCAATGTTAATGACCAGGTGTCCAAGAGCATGGCCAGCTCCTCTCAGCATGGAGTGATCCCTCAATGAGGGCCCTGCAAATCCAGCCCCGCTGACCCTTCCCCTCAGCTGCCAGTAATGAAGCTGAGCTCTCTCATTACACCCAGGAGAGGCTCAGGGGGAGGCCCGGGCCTTGAGAGCCAAACCTTTTCCTTCGGCTCTAGTGGGCCTACCATTAATTAAGGTCAGCATTTTTGCTCCCCCCCTCCCGCCTTTTTACCCTTAAAAAAAAAAAAAAAACAAACCAGCCCTCAAAGGTAAAAGATTTGGAGGAAGGGAGGCTTAGCTCTTTCAGCGTTCTCTGCTTTCCCAGTGATAAAGATGCTTTTTCCCAGTGTGTTTGGGCTGCTCGTGGCCCCTTCCCCCCCGGCTTTTGAGCCCTTCGGAGCCAGCTACGCAAGGAGGGGGAGCCTGCAGCGGGGCTGCCCGCAGCCCCTACCTGCCTGCAGCCCCTGCCTGCAGCCCCTACCTGCCTGCAGCCCCTGCCCGCAGCCCCTGCCTGCCTGCAGCCCCTACCTGCCCGCAGCCCCTACCTGCAGCCCCTACCTGCCCACAGCCCCTGCCTGCCTGCAGCCCCTGCCTGCAGCCCCTACCTGCCCACAGCCCCTACCTGCAGCCCCTACCTGCCCGCAGCCCCTACCTGCCCACAGCCCCTGCCTGCCCACAGCCCCTGCCTGCAGCCCCTGCCTGCAGCACCTGCCTGCAGCCCCTACCTGCCCACAGCCCCTACCTGCCCGCAGCCCCTGCCCACAGCCCCTACCTGCCCTCAGCCCCTGCCTGCAGCCCCTACCCACAGCCCCTACCTGCCTGCAGCCCCTACCCACAGCCCCTACCTGCCCGCAGCCCCTACCTGCCTGCAGCCCCTACCTGCAGCCCCCACCTGCCTGCAGCCCCTACCCGCAGCCCCTACCTGCCTGCAGCCCCTACCTGCCTGCAGCCCCTACCTGCAGCCCCTGCCTGCAGCCCCTGCCTGCCCACAGCCCCCACCTGCCTGCTGCCCCCCGCAGCGAGGAGAGATGCAGCGGCGCGCAGGTGGAGCGATGCTCACGCCGGCAAGGCAAAAAAGTCACTTATAGCTGTTAAAAAGCCAAATGCGCATCTCCACAGGTCAGACTGGCCACACAGAAATGTATTTATGTATTACTGCTCATCAATGCTTTAGTCCTATTTATTATTCTTCATTTTAGATGTGTAAAAAGTGACCTTCGGCACAACCACCACGTACAATGTGCTGCTTTGGGCAGTTCACTTGGCTGCAGTGTGTCACTCCCTTCACCCGGCAGCGCGAAGCGGAGGTGATCTCCGCTTTCTGCCCATGGGTTTGGAAAAGCAGAAAGGGGAGTTCGCCTCGTCCAGCTGCGGCCCCGCGGCGGGCAGAGTGTGCGGAGCCTCCTCCGACCGTCCGCGCGTGGGCCCCTGCCTGCCAGCGCGGGCTGGCGGCGACGCAACAGCGTTAAGTTTTAGAAATCGATCTTGCTTTGAGGAGCGAGGCGGCTTTTTAAGCACAGAGGGATGTTATACCTGTTATACCAGTGTGCATGCAGCACAGGGGTACAAAAAGAGCCAAATCTTTAAAGAAAGAGAACTGTTTTATTTTGGCTTTGTTAACTTAGCAAATGTAGTGATATATGAGAGAGAAATGCTCTGCAATGCACCTGCCCGCAACCTGTGTGGTAAGGCTGTGTGCTCCTTAATATCTGAAGTTTCTGGAAACTGTAAGTTAGCTTTTTTAGCTTTAACTTTGGCAATACAAATGTTTTCTTTTAATTGGAAGAATATTACTACAAGTCCATCATTTTTTTCAGTTGTGCACTGCAAAATGAAGACACAAAATTAACATGCATCTTGAGAGGGAGTAGTTAAGGGGGCTGATGGGGAGATAGGAAGCCTTTTACTCGAGGTCGCATCTGGAGTTGGAAGTGACAGAAAGTGAACACTGCAAGAATGCCATTTGGTGGCTGTTCTGAGATAAAGGGGAGCCTGGCTCAAACCTTGGTGTGTTGGTGCCTTCACGATGCGTTACCAGTAGTTGGGGAGGCAGCTGGGCACTGTACTGCACCAACTGTTTTCCTATAAATCCTTAAAGGGGTGATTTCTATCTAAGCGTGTAACGCTGTCTCCTCCCAAATGACAATTATTCCCTGCTCTCTTGACCATCTGGGCATTACAGCAGTGGCTAACATGGCAAATTAGTATCAGGATGATAATGCATTTGGATTTGCCTAGTGACATTTAATGAGTTATAAAAAAGAAAAGGTGCTGCCCTTTGAGATGACGGGGAGCCTGGGCAGAGGACGTGGCACTCCACTGACAAGTCTGCACTCCAGCTACTGGACTTCTGTGCATAAATAAATTACTAAACTTTTTACTTTTGCCTCTTTAGACTATTTTACTGGCACCCAACTTGCCTAGAAAAAAATCTTGCAAGATGTCCTGGTTCATTCCCAGTCGATTAGTCGCTCTCCGTGGGATCATCGGGCTTTCTAAGGGTACACAGCCTTGAAACCGTGCTGCTTTCACCTTGCACACAGCAGGTTGTTCAGTAAGGACCTGCTCTGGCTCTGGCTTGCTTCACCTGAAACTGCAATCCTGCAGTAGGTCAGCTGTCTTTTAAAAGGTGTTTTTGAACCTGACATGGATTTTGGATGAAGGTTTATATCTATTCCCTATCTAGAGCTGTGCATTGACTGTCATTACAGATAAGAAAGGTTCAGTTCCCAGCTCTCCCATTGACCTCCTCAGAGATTTTGGGCAAGTTACTTACGGCCAATGAGGGCTGCCGATGAAAAGATGATATAGTGATAGTGAAAGCATCAAAAATAGAATTTAATATAAAAAGCTTATTGAAAATCTGGCCAGGTATAAAAAAACCCAAACCAACACAACAGAATAAAAATAAGCCTGCCCCTCTGTGCCTCAGCTCCCTAAGTACAAAACAGGTACACCATCGCCTTTATTTTCCCCTATCAAGGCAGAACGAAGCAAGGACTGACCCTTCGTGTGCATTTCTGTGGCATCAAAATCCTATGGGAAACCAGTGGCAACTGAGGGCTTTAGCTACATGACATACATGAAGAAGAACAACTCCGTTTTTAAAATATCATTCACTCGTCGTAACTTCATTTATAGCACTGTGCTGTTCATAAAGCCACGAACAGCAAAGCAACTCCGGCAAATTGTAAGAGCTTTTGTAACTCCATCCTACGCATCTAATTGATCAGCTATGCCAAAAAGAACAGAAGTCTTTCTATAGCTATAGTTATTCTATTACAGGTTATGCAGATAAGGTTACAGCTAGAGCCAGACACGTTTTTTCCAGATAAACCTTTTTCACTGAGAAATACGCATTATGATCACAAACTTTTCATGAATGGGTATTGAGTTGACATTTTTTTTAAACTAAGAGTCTAAAAATGTTTTCATCTAAATTTACTTGCAGTTAATTAGAAACGCCTAGGAAGCTTGAAACTGCTCTTCAGTGAAATATGAAATATTTTTTTAGGGTTTTAGTTCACCCAAATTTTGCACAAAATTTCACTTCAGGCCTTCACCTCTGCTACTGCCTCCACACCTCTGTTACTGAACAACCAGTTACCTGAACAGCTTCACTAGCCACCCTTCTGCCTCCGGTCTACTTGTCCTTTCAGGCAATGGCCGTAATGCCTTTTAAATATATCTTCAAAAATATTTTGTCCCCTTCTCTACAGCATTGCTGAAGTTGTCGTTTAAATAAAACAACTGGTACTCTAGTTGCCTATTGCATATTGGTAGTTCACTTATGAAAAAAATAGGGATGAAAAGCAAATTTTTGCCTGATTCCACACTTTCCCAGGCATTTGGACACAGCTTCTGCCCGGCGTCCCCCAGGGAAGGAAGAAAGGAGAAACGCATCAGGGCAGCGACCACCATGTCAGCCAAATCGCAATCACTCTGACGCTGAGTTCTGTAACAACAAAAGCTAGAAGCTTTGGCAGATGAGAGACCTTTAAGGAGTTGTGAAATCTATTGACAATAAAGATGCTCATTCTCCTCAATCCTCTCAGGTCCATGTTACATGCAGTATGCTATTTAGTAAACTCTTCACCACCACCACCAATCGGTCTCCAAAACTTTTGGAATCCTCTTGACACTAGCGATACTTCTGCCTTTATACCGTCTAGGTTTATGCCCATTATAAACTCCCCAAAAGGACAATGCTGAGGAGGGCACAGCAAGTGTAGAGGTTGGGCTGAATGTTTTGATTGCTGGGTTAAATTCTTGGCAATTTACTTTGCAACTACAGTTTATCAGGATTTTACGGGTGGTTTTCCAGTTGCTTTTTCTAACCACTTTCTGTTAAAATCCTCTGCCTCAGTCTTCCCCAGTGAAAAATGGACATGTCACTACCTTTTCAACAAGATAAGGTGAAACTTCATTTGCTGATGTTTGCAAAGCAATTTGCAACGATTGGTTTGTAGCTGTGCTAAGTACAATGTATTATTAATAAAGTAATTAGATAAAAATAAATAAGGAAGGAATTATGTGGATTCTGATAAAAGGCGACTGGTAACAAGGCAAGAATTTTGGCCATTATTGGAGCACATAGCTCCATAGGCAAATTAAAACAAGGGCTCTGTCCTCAGAGTTTTGGGCAATCCAGGCTACATAATTGATTTGAGAAGAGCTACTCCAGGCCACTGTGTAATTACAGAAGTATTCACTCTTCTGGCTCCCACTCTCCTTGTCATGTTCTACCTCATTGCCCTTTATGCTAAAGCCTTTGTTGATGAGGGGACGGAAGCAGTAAGGACAAATAAAGCAATTAGCAGGTAGGGGGAATGCTACCACTGTTTAAGGATAACACACAGCCTTTTTGGGGACATTTACTAAGTAGAAGTCCAGAGCCTGCGGGTCAGAAGGAAAATACAGGTAATCCAGAAAAACAAACAAATGATAAAAAAAAGACCTTTTCTCACATGTATGTGGCATTCAAGAAGTCTTGGGAGGAGGAAAACATTTTCAAATAGCCTATATCAAAACCATGATGATTTTACTTTAAATAACTATATTTTTAGTAGGATTAGCTTCCAACTTTCTAATTTTTTTTTTAAACCAGAGTCTCATCACTAGAGTGCTCTTCTCTCTTGTTTCAAGTGTGCGTTGGCAGTAAGCAAACACTAATTTTTGAAGGGCTAAAATCTCATTTTAAGTTGCTGCAAAGCCAGCCAGGAGAGGGAGCCAAGACCTTGAACAAACCTTTCCTCCTGGCGCTCTGACACCCTGGGAAGGAAGCTGAGCCATTTTGGCTGGGGTGATCACAGGGCTTGTGTGAATGCACTGCATGAGGAAGGGACAAAAGTGGGCGGGAGACAAAACAGCACATGGTGTCCCCAAGCATCAACTGTTGGATGACTCATGGCGTGAGGGAGAGAAGAAGGAAGAAAGATAAATGAAGACTAGTGATGACGAGCAGTACTGTAGTTTCTCACTTTTGATGCTTCCATCGCTCATCGGGAGACTAGTTTAAGAGATTGTTATAGTCTGTGGACCCTGGTTCTCTTCATAACCCACTATCAGTTGAGTTTGAGACAGACGGGAAGAAAATCACAGATTTTCTGCAAAGCATGGCAGACAGATTACGGCAGGTCTAAACTCAGATCAGAACTGCAGTGCCAGGCCCTGAAATGCATGGAATTGCTGCTGCTCCTCCAAAGACACCCTGGTGCTTGGGTGGAGTTGGAGTTCTGATCTCCAGAAAAAAAGTCCGAGCTACTCTCTATCTCCATAACACACCAAGCCAAGGTGCCATGCTGGGCATGCCTGAAGGTTTTAGCTGGCATGAGCCTGGGTGCAGATGTGACCTCAGAAATGCTGAGGGATTTGTACAAGTCAAGGTTCTTTACCTCCATATATGCAGTCCAAAAACATTGGAGGAACGCTAAGGCTTACTTCATTCCTCCTTGTGAACAATGAAGAAGTCAACCTCCTGATGTAAAAGTCAACTTTATTTTTTACTGCTGAAAGTGAGCGTTGTGGTCAGTAGATATCAAGGATGCTTATGTCCATATGGACTGTGACTGTGTATGTTAAATAGCTGAATCACTGTCGCTCTTCATTAGAAATTCATATTTTACCAGAACTTGGTTGTAGAGTAAAAGGAAATTACTAAGATTAGTGGGAGAGCAAAAAAAAAAAAAAGAAAATCAAGAACATGAGGGGAAAAACAATCACATTTTAAATTTTAAATTGGAGAAACATGAGAAATGAAGAGGACAATTTCATTCAGGGCCATTTGTCATATTTTTCTAGCTGAAAATCTAGAAGAGAGGAGCAGATTCTGATTCCAATTTTACGTTCTTAATTTTTTCCATTTCTAAGCTTTCAATGTTTATCTAAATCATCTCTCTACCTCTGGCGGGAAGAAAACAAAAAAAGATATTAAGACCACTTTGTAATGGAGAGCAATCACCAGGAATATTTTAGAAGTCTTTTCTGCTAACTAAACTGAAAATTGTTTTTCAAACTAAACTTAAACAAAAATGGCTTAATTTTGACTCTTTTATCTTGAATTGTCTCTCTGAAATGATAAAAAAAGTCAAACCTGAAGTGTATCTTTTTGTTTTTTCTAAAAATCTATAGGAAAATATTTTTCTTCAAATATTTTAACCCATTTTCATTATTGCACTCTGTTACAATCATTTATTTTTAGACTCGGGTACCAAATTAGTTCCTTACTACCGACTTCATTTTTTCTATATTGTTTTGAATTCTTTTTCCCCGTTGTGCGGGTAGCAACTTCTCAGAAGTGCATCCAAAACAAACTAACGATGAATAGCGACGAACTGAATTGAAAACAAAAAGAACTTTTCCCCTATTCTTACCTTAAAGATCAAAATATTTGGATCGGAGACAAACACACTACACCTTATTTGCCAAACTATTTGCTCTTCATAGCAGGCCAGCAGTGTCTCTTCAGGCGCTTTGCCCAAGCCGTGAGCTGGTGAGTCGCTCCAGGCTCCTCTAACGGGGAGCGAGGGCTCAGCTTGGAGATGTCTCAGAACAGCAGCCCCACGGCCAGAAGTCAGGGAGAAACTTCTCACAACTCTCTTTGCAGGCAGCTCAGGGGAAGCAGCTGAAGTCAGGCGCCAGGAGCGTTTTGTACTCCTTGGGGCCTCTGCAGAGCAAGACCTTCCTCAGGCAACACTGATACCAACCTACAGAGCAGAACACTCGGGCTCCAGGGGAAGCAACCCTGCATGGAAATGGCTGGCTGGAGATCTGAACCAAACCTCTGAAATCCTGCTTCTGGTGCTCTCTCATCGAACCACACTGTGCTGCAGTGTAGGGAAACCTAAATCTTGCCACGCTTGCTTTGTACGTAAACACCAAAGTTAATTTCCCAGACTTTAGAACCTGGCCACGTGCTGCAGAACTCTATTACTGTGTTCCCAACAAGTGGGAATGAAAGGCAGAGCTTGCCAGATGAACGACCGCAGAGCATGCCTTGGCAGTGGCTGCGTGGCAGCATCAGAAGCATTAGCGTGAATCCCCACAGCTAGCCTGTAGATCTTGATTAAAGTCAGGGGGAGTTTCAGGTCTGTTATTAAATGTTCAATTACTCTCTGCAAGCAACAACAGAAGCAAATTGATAGAAATATGGTAGGAGACAATAGGTTTTGAGCAAAGGAGACCACTAAAATATGTTTGTGAAGAGAACCTGGAATGATTTGAATAATGAACAAATTTGTAAAAATCAAAGTCTGTTTGCAGGTGAATAACAAACAGAGAAAAGGGCAGAACTGGTTGAATGAATTATGCATTATGAATCATTTAACAAGCACTGATATCTATAAAGATAATGATTCTAATGTAAATAACAAGCCTTTGATATTTATGCAGCCTTAATAGTCTGGAGAGTCTGAAATGATAGGTAAAAATTAAAATGTCTCCTCAGTGTTTTTCAGTGGAAAACAGATTTATCACACTGTCGCAAAACCAAAGCAGTATCACTTCATGCTAGGTTTGATACACCTTTACTCCACTGAGACCCTGACTGCTCTAATGCTGAGGTCTGGACAGAACGAACACCTCTAATTCACAGTGATGCCATGAAGGTAAAATCAGTGCCTGCTGAACTCCCTAGATATTCCAGAGCACACAACCGGTGACAAAACTGGAGATTTCACTTTCCTCCCTGCTTGGAGATAAGGATCTCTGTACCGACTTAGTGCAATCACAGCAGCGAGCAGAGAAAGGAAATGAAAAGCCCCTTCCCCTCCCCTGCGTGCACGTAGCCATGTGTGGGAAAAAGAGAGGGAGGCTATAGAAAGCCCTGTGCAATCACAGCTGGGCTGTTAATTGCTTTGCCCTGTGCACAGAGTCACACCTTGTTGCTCCTCTGCAACAAGAAACGGCCACCCAGTCCAGCAGTCTCCAGGCAAGGGCGAAGAGGTTTTCATATTCGCCTGTGTTATTTTCGTGTCACTGAAATGCTTACGTGTTATCACAGGCACGACGCTGTCTAGGCCCCCATGGATGGCAGCAGTACTGAAAGTCAGGGAGTGATTGTGTGACTGGGAAAGGTTGGGGTTTCTCAACCCCCTTTTTGTTAAATCGAGGTTACAGCAAGGGAAAAAACGTTGGTTCACAAGAGCAAATTGAACCGAACGCACTGCCACACACCCAGCTGCTGATCATGGCAGCAGAAGGCCCAGCCATGAGGGAAAACCAGACTTTCCCAAGAAATCTGTCTCCTTCATAGCTAGTACTCTGATTCCTAAAGAGTTTTCACATGTACCTTTGGGAGACAAGGTGCCCGTTTTCCTTCTGTGTGGCCATGGATTTCTGCAAAACCTACTTACTTGGAGGTCTCATCTGGTACAATTCCCTGGCTCTAAATTCAGATGCAAAACTGGCATGTACTACGTGTGACACTATATCGTATTTCATAGAGCCTGCAAAATACGTTGTTTTAAAAAAAATTAATTAACTTGACCTGCAGGATATTAATATAGTGGCAACTGCCCCTGCAGCATATAAAACTGGCACCAACTATAAGAGCTTCCATTAGCGCTGTAGGTTTCTAGCCCCAGTAATGGTCATTTCATCTGAACATGTGGAAATAAAAACAAACCATAATAGGACTTAAAAAGCATTCAATGCATATTTTTCCATAAACACGTCGTATAAATAAAAGCTCTTTTAAAAAAAAAGTGTCAAATGAATCAATGTGTATTCTATTATGGAATAATAATATCCCATACCACATGTGTTGCTGAAGCAAATAACTTTAGCTAGTATAATAGTATTTTCCATTTTGTGGTACAGCTTATATTTTGATCTGTTGATTAAGGACCTGCCCCTGAGGAAGTCAATGACAAGAGTTCCCCAGGCTTAAAAGGAGAAGGAAAAATGTGTAAAGGATTTGGCCGCAAATAAGGAAACAAATGTATTTTTTTCCCTTTCTCCTAGCATGAGTGAACGTTGAATACAAAGCCAGTTGAAGACAGTGGAAAGATTTGCTCTTTGCTTCAGCAGCTTTGGATCTGGCCCTAAGTATGTATGTGTGAGAGAAATTTTGGCACTACTGGAAACCCCACCTCATACCTCCCACTGCGAATATGTCATCTTTCTATGTGCTCATGCATGCCAAAGCTTTATCTCCTTTGAAATATTGCCCAGAATCAAGCTATGTTTACTTAAGTAATAGGGAGATTCACTTACATGCAGTAATTTCTTCAATGGAGAGGCTGTCTTTCCGCAGTTGTACTTTGGACTTTGTTCCTCGTTTAGCTTCTATTTTTCTAACTTGATGGTTTTATCCCAGTTTGACAACAGGGTTGGATTTTTGTTGGATTTTTTTTTTGAAGTTACACACCTGGAATTAGCTTTTTCTGCCAAGAATTACAGTGCACCTGGAAGTACTAAATCATTTTTATCTGTTTTTTAGTGGTTTTGCACAATGGAATTGCATCTCTTTAAATCTTTCTTACCTTTTACAAAACTGAATTGCAGCTCGAGACAGAGCATTTTATGAGTATGTAGATACTGATATCACGAGGTAGTTGTGCCCTACTGGTGCCTGCCTCTACCACTCCTAGAAGTAGTTAGCTGAGAACTACCTCTCGGGGTTTCTTTCCTCTTCGGTGGCTCTGCTTACCTACATAACATATGGAAATGTGAGCATACACTTACGGCAGATTGTTTGCTATGTTTACACCAGTTCTAACACTAATCCCCATTAATGTTTGATATTGCTCCCAAAGAGTTTAAATAGATGTCAGGCCCCAGATCCATTGCATACGCACTAGGCATCGTATAAACTTCAAACAGAAAGATGCTGAAACGCTGTGGGGTGTCCGTTTTTTAACGTCACGTTTACTGACTGGATTAACCACATCAAGTGTATGCAAAGCCCTGCTACTTTCATGATTTCTGTCGTCACATTTGAGAGTCCTGTTTTCAAGGAAAACATAAACCACTTTCACATCACCTTAGGAGTCCAGCTTCTGGCTTCTGCTCTCTGTTTCTTCCATTTATCAAACACGTCTGTGGGTGCAAAGTGAAAGAACAGCTAGATGCATGCAAACAAACATAAAGCTTCCTTCCTCTCTATTAAAGAATATCAGACACAGGCTGTCCTGGCCGCATTTTGCTGCAGAACAATAACCACCAGGGTCATAGCGAAGTTTGCTCCAGGTTCTGTAGCCCATCCAGCGACAGCCCAGGTGCCCCAACCCATTAGAAAACATTTAACTGCTGTGCAGAGACGTGGTCCCTTCTGCAGGGGCAAACGGGAACTGCCTGAGGACCACAGAAATGCCAGGTGCCAGGCACATCCCCAGCCCAAGCTGCTCCCAAGATCAGCTTTCCCCAGCCTGCGCTACCTGTAGTACTGGGATTTTATGTTACAGTAGAGAGAAGTCTCGAGACCTTCGTTCTTTGTCCACCACATGGACAAGGAAGCTGGTCAAGCCTCCTCCATGCCAGATATTCCCTTTCCCTCTCACCTCCCTTTCCTAATTATTTTATTTTACACGAGGCTGTTTCTCAGGCTGATTATTTTAAAAATTACTGTCTTAGGGGCTCAGCTCTGAGGCTGCAAAGCTTTCCTCGCCACCAAACCACCTCTGTCTGAGGTACTTGGGATGCAACCACTTTGCATTTAGAGGACTGTTTCTCATTACGCGTTTACATAGTGCCCAGTTCAACGGGACCCTGATTTTAGCTGGAGCCTTTCTGAAACCCTTGTATTGTCACACAAGCAATAGCAACAGCATTCAGCTACAAAAATCACCAGCACAAACAAGCAATGTTGTGTGAGAGCGCTTGGGGACGGCAGACGGCGCGGAGCAGAAAGTGGTTATGGAGACATGCTTGTAATTGAACAGAGCTGATCTGCTCCTTTAGGCTACAAACAACTAATTCTCACTTCAGCCAACCACAGAAAAAGTAAATAAAAGCTGTAGACACAGCCATGTCTATTAAAATACAGTGTTGTTTAGTAACAAAAATAATTGGCCTTCACAAGTTAATATATTTTGTGGCAGGGGATAATTTTATGTTAAATGACTAAGCTGTGTCTCAACCTTTGCTGGCCTCATTATATCCTTTAAGTAGTTCAAGTTTCCAGATAACCAGCCGCGGAACCAGGTAAGCAGGCAGAATTAGTGTGGCTGGGAAAATTTGTATCTGTCACACAGGTCTGGTTCCCACACACTCTGGTTACATCATTACTTAGTCTGTTAACTAGGAAACCAATTAGGCCAGGGAGCTACCGTCAGGTGACCACAACACGAAAATGCACAAGAAACCCTACCCGAAAGATGGGATTTCAGCAGAGGCCCTCAGATAGCTGACTCCTCTTCTGCTGCACTGCAATTTTCGTATTTCGTTTCACCTTTGCTTTCAGGCTGAGCTCTGAGGTCCCACAGATTGATGGTTGAAGCAGCCTTGTTTCTCCCTGCAACAGGTGCACTGAGAAAATCGTTTCCTGCATCAAAAATTACACAAAATTATGTAATAATTTCTCTCATTTACTCTGGAAAATTTCCTTCTCCTTCACACCTTTTAATTTACAGTGCGAGAACAAGGCAGTAGCTACAGAACGGAATGCTGCACTGTGGGCAACAGCACGTTCACCTTAAGGGAAAAGGCTGCGTAAGACTAGTGCACAGCTAAAGTTTCAGGGCACAAACAGCTTCAAAACCTATGATTTGTTTTCTGCAAGTGTTGAAGGCGTTTCTCCGCGCAGGGAGGAAGCACAGAGGCAGCTGGGCTCACCCTCAGGAGGGAAGCGTGCACGGGCAGAGGAGGCCAGCGTGGGGCACCATGCGGACAGCTGAAAGCCAGCTCCCTGTGAAGCGTGCGCAGGAAGGGAATATGTACGCATATATAAATAAATACACCTAATCTCTATACTACATCATTGATCTAGCTGTAGTATTATACATTTGAAAAATATAGCTTACATGGCTACAATATAGTTTTATAGGCACGTACACATTATATATAAATACATATGTATTGCATATACTACAAATGATGCAAATATTTTCTAGCTTGCACATCTTTCCTGATCCTGGCATCACCTGAAGAGCTCACTGACTTGCTAAGTCCTTGCTCACATCTACAGAAAACCTGCAAATGCCTCCAATACCTTAGCTCAAGGCCAAGAGCATTAACAGGCCACGTGCTCTTGCTCTATATTCTCGGTCAGATTTGTTTTCTCTTAGGACAATGAGAAAGGGGGAAAGAGTTGATCAAAACCTCACCTCAAAAGCCCCAAGAAGAGACTTCACGTACAAGGTGAGGGCAGGCTGAAGGCATGGGGGGTCCTCACCCCTTTGAGGACCACGCTCAGATACCAGCACTACTACGGTTTGATCAGCAGTACAATGCCATTGGTTTAAAGAATTTTTTCCCCCAGTGTGGCCCCCTTAATTTCTGATGGCCTGCCGTCTTTGTTGGTTTTGGAAAATGATCATCAGAGGAAGTAAACTAATCAGAAATAGTTTCCTTCCCAATGATTTTGTTGAGCAGATGATTTGATCGCTGTGTAGAGAAGAGCAAACTAGTCTCTGTCGGATGTCTGCCAGCTCAGGGAACCAGGCTCTCGCATGTTTTCCAGCACAAGCACCTCATTATTAATTCATGCTCCAGGTCCTCTGTACATGCTGTTACTAATATTAGGTTTCGACAGAGTAATGAGCAACAGCAATAGACTGACTATCTTAATATATTTTAAATAATGTTTGAAATATTAAATTTGAGTTTGGATTTTTAATTAGGGCCTGAGTAGGGTATTAACAATCTTCCTACTGTTTTGCAGCCAGCAAGCAAATAAGATAGGGATTGTTCTGATCTGAACACTGAAAGTCAGTCTGATTTAGGGGATGGATCTGAAATGTAACACCAAACTTTAAAGCGTGAGGGAAGTTTGGCTCTGGGTTCTGCAGGCAGAGTTTGACCCATCCCTCTACTGAAAGGGGACTTTTGATATGGGACTGTAGGAAAAGTAAATAGTTGTGAGACCGGCTCTCATGGATACGTTTTGTAGCATACTGTCAGTGAGCTGCCAGGGACAGCTGGACTCTCAAGGATGCCACTGCTATTAAATAAAGGGGACATGAAGTAGCTGAGCATAGAGAAAAGGGGTTGTTGTGGTATAAATCTATACCATAAGGATATATACAGTAGGGGAAAAAAAAAAAAAAGGCAGGCAAGCTGTGGGTTTGAAAACCCTACAGAGCTTCAAAGTCCTTCCCACTGCTGTGCTTCAGACAGGAGCATAGGTCAGCATCTCTTCCTTGGCTGGATATACATATATTAAAGGACTTATTTAAAATTTGAGCTGGGCAAAGGGCTAGAGCCATTTTTCTGTGAGCGTGCTGTGCACACTTCTGAATGCACTCCTTTTGAGAGGGAGTTCGCAATGAAGGTTTCCCCGTTCTGGAACTCACTCCTCCCACTTGGTCTGTTGGAGCCTGAATACATTGACCTATGGGGCACATTGCAAAGCCTAACTATTTTCCCAGGATTTTTCTGAATGAATGACTTGAGTAGGTAGAGAGAAGAACATTTCATTTGTACAGTACGTAGAGGCTTTTAATTAATAATGTTCCCATTTGAATGCCTATTGTATTTTTAAACGTGCTTTGTACATACGCCTAGAGCATCGGATAACTGCAGGAGTTTTTTTCCAATTAAAAAACAAAAAATCCCACAACACTGTGGCATTGCTGCAATGTGACACCAATCTTCTTTTCATGATAGATTTATACAGTGTCTAGCAGAGTAGCCCCTCATCTAGACCCTGACTTCTAGATGCCAGCACCTAGCTAGTACCATCCAAACGATGGCAGGTCTCCAGGAGATGAAGCTTCACATCAGTTGGAGAGTTTGACACTGCTGCTCATCACTATAGAGTTGGGGATGTTCTATGTACAGTCAGTAGCGTCAGAGAAGTGCCTAGGCGCCTCATAGGAGGTTTTACCTTCTTCTTTTCTGGATTTGGAGCTCTTCTTGAGACATTGGGTCTTTTCTTGGCTATGTTGGGCGTTTCCTACTTTTTAGAACAAAAGAGTCAGCCTGGTAAGCCTTCACATGGCAGAAGGGTTTTGCTTGTTGAAAAGAAAGCTCTTAGTAGGATGTCAAGTTGGTACTGGTTCCTACAGTTTGAGTAAATATTTTTGAATTTTAAAAACCAAACCAAACCAAACCAAACCAAACCAAACCAAACCACAAAACCTTTCTTGCTAAAAAGATGCTAAGTTGTGATACCACAAAGTTGCAATTTTATGTCTGCTTTGGTCCCTCCCTAAACACCCTGGAATAGCCTGAAAACAAACATATTAGTTTTTCATTTCAAAATGTCTCTGAATTTCAAAATTTCCTACAGAGCTATTTATTTAGCTGTTTGGTCCAGCTGTTGGTCTGTGGGTCAAATCTGACTCAGGGAAGTGCTTCTATATGGTCCAGTTCTTTTTCTCTGTGGGAGGCGTAGGCAGCTTTACTGTAGTACGTGCGTCCAAAACCCGTGAGTACGTCCTTCTGTGCCTGGTCACCGCACCTGCCCTGGATACATCCATGCAGAAGAGGTCACCTTCTCCTGTGGGTTTGTGTGCGTGGAGCAGGCACAGAGCCGATAGCACCACCCTATCAGCATAACCATATGGGAGACATTTTTCTGATTTCAGTCTGCTGATTATTTCATATTTTTTTAATTTACACCTGGACCAGTGACAAATTTTTCAGAAGACAGATGAGGGCGCTGCCAGCAAACTGGAGTACTATTACACAACTCATTGTACTTAAGCTGTTTTCTTGATGAAGGGAGTTGTTGTGCAAAGACAAGTATCCAACAGGCTTTTTCCACACACCGTATTTGTCCTTGTTGCTTTAGTTCTCTTTTTGTTTTGCTGCTGTTTCTTTGAGCTACAGGAGAAAACCACCACCCTTCCTGAAAGCCGTAAAAAAACCCTCCTGCCACCTCCGCTTTTTCATTCCTTTTCACAGAGTAGGCTGCCAAAATTGATTTTTGATTAGTTACTGCAACGTGCAGTCCCTTTCTCGATTGCCAGGTGGCCTTCCCTCCCGTGATCAGGCAAGCGAGGGGCAAAGGACCAGCTGAACTCAAACCTGTCTCCAGAATCTTAATGCAGAGCCCCTTTGAGAAACACCGTGGACATCCACACTGCTTCTTCCTCTCTGAAACCCTGTAAGAATCTTGCACTTAACTCAGGTATTGTACAAGCTTCCTTACGTAGCTCTGTCAGTGCACCACAACCCTGACCCGCAGTACTCTTGTATCTCTGTCTCCCTCAGGACAGACAGCATGGTTTGTACTGAACTGTCAGAAGAGCTCAAATTTGTACAAAATCTGCCCGTACATGAGGATGTACAAAGGTCAGTTACAAGGAGAGGGCTGGATTTGGCTTTAAGCCAAGCTAAAACACCACTTTCCAGAAGAAAAGGGCTGATGAGATGCATTCTTCTGCTGAGTAACTAATCTATTGCAGGTACAATGACCAGCATCTTCTTCTATTTCTGTATTTTAATTTACATGATGCATGTTCTCCAGAGTTAAAGGCCTTTAATTTTCCATTGCTTTTGCAGTCCATGGAATCCCAAGAACATTTTGAATAGAAAAACCCCTTACTTTGCAGCATGAATGATGGCAAGCGCAAACACATATATGAGAGGAATAAACATTTTTAGATCTAAAAGCCCTTTCCATATAAAAATTAAAATGTGTTTAAAAAAACTGATTCACAACAAACTGCTCTCAGGCAATTAAGATTTCTATCCAAAGGAATGAGTTACAATCACATATTTAAAGTGTCCAGCACTTCGTATAGCTGTTCAGCTATGCTTGCTGCTTCTGGCAATGAGATGCCACCAAGCAAAAGAACAGTTCATTGCAGTTGTCTTTGCCTTAAGGATCCCCCTTTCAAACCACTTATCCGAATACGTCCTATAGCTGGTAGTGTTATGACTGAATTATTGAATCTATTTTGCAACTAGAAATTTGTACACAAAGTCTGAGAGATGTGATGGGCAACTCCTGCTCTTCTCTGATTATGCTGAGCGTGAAGAGCTCTGGGAGACAGAGCTCTAGGAAAGAACAGAAGGAATTGCTGACTCCAGAGTCTACAGCATGCAGACAGCACCCTGTAGAGTCCCCTCTGCAAAATAAGCCACACAGCTAGTGATAACCTCATACAGACGGACACCTAACTCCCAACACGAGAAAAACAGAAGTCATAAAGGTGGGAAATGTTTACAATGGCTTACCATGGGTGTTTATCGCAATCAAATGCAAATTGTTATTCTCCCGCTAAGTTGGACTGTAGTTTTAGTGTTCTCAGTTCCACCGTACCCATGGATATTCAGATAGCAACCGTGGCTCGATATGCCCATTTCCATCTCATCTGGCTGTGCGGTGGCTAGATCTGTATCGTATTGCTATGAGCTGCACAAATACTGCTTCCAGATTCAGCTGCTGCAAAACATTTTACATGAGTCTGAACAAAGAGATTCCAGCTGGTCCAGGCTGAAGCAACATGTTTGCTTCCTTCTCCCTTTCATCTCTAAGCTCATTCATGCTGAGAGCAGATATAATTGCTCTCTATAAATACATTCAGGTTAGGCACTTAAGCGAGAGAAAAGACACTTAAGCAAAGGGACAATGATGACATAAGGACAAATGATTACTAATGAGCAATGAATGAATTCAACCCATAAATTAAGGTTTCTGATTATCAGAAGACTGAGGTTCTGAAACACCTTTCCACTAAACTAGGAAGAAAAAAGCCAGAATTTTCATGTGAAGCTTAATAAATATATAGACTATGAGATACAGTGGCTTACAACAGCAGAGGAATGGATTTGGTAATCTAGGAGATCCCTTCCACTCCCGTGCAAATAGTGAACACAGAATCTAAATCACTGCCTGGAGTTTATACTGGTCTTCTGTTTTATTTTTATTCCAGGCCCTTTGGAATCTGACTTTTGTACTTTCAACCAAAGTTGATCTTGCAAAATCTCTTATAGGTTGGTCTAATTTTAGAACCAACACCTAATCATTTTCTTTTCTGATTTGTCAGATATCTACTACTTGAGCATGATCAACCTGATGGCTTGTCCTCCTCAACTTCTGTGACTGTCTATGAAGGATTTTCTTCATCTGCCTTTTGCCCCTCTAGTAGTCCCACAAAGTTCTGCTGTGATTCTTTTCTTGTGTCTCTTTGCACGTGACTTGAATACGTACCCCTTCACAGACATATCACAGTCATCGTTCTATTCCAGACTACCTCCATTTGTCTTCAGTCTTTGCAATGGACAACTAGCTAGCACCTAGCATGGTAAATACTAGGCATGGTAAATAAGAGCACTAAAGCCTATCTTGGAAATTGGTTATGGTATTAACAGCCAGTTTTTCTGAACTAGGCTGCACACTCATTATATTGTGTACTAAGTGCTGAAATGTCCTTTTTTTCTGGTTTTGATGAGTGCAGTTTAACCTATTGCCATCCATCCATCCATCCATCCATAATGCTGCTGCAAGAAACATCTTCTTAGCCAACTGCCTGACCACATCACCCTTCTTGGCATCCCTCAACTGCATTTCCCTTTTTTATCAGCTGATACAAGGTTTCGCCTTTACTTTCAAAGATACTTATAAACCAGTTTTACCCACCTACTGCCTGTTGTTCAGCCCCTAGACATGAGCGAGCCCCTGCCCCCACCTACTTGCTTAATTTTCAGTTCCGTTTATGTTCTCTTCCAGCCTTCATGTCCTGGGAGCAGCTCTCTGGTCACATCAAGTAGTCTCATTATCTTCCTTCAAAATGCTGATGTAAACTCTTTTGTCATGATACCTACAAAAAAATTGGACCACAATTGCTAAGTTGTAGTTCTATGATTGTTGTTTATTATGATGATCAACAGGGTTCGACTGTTTCTTTGTACCTCCTCCTATCTTGTCGCGTACATACTTTGTAAATGGTCCAGGGAAATGACTGGCCTCTTAATCTGTATTTATACAGGAGTTAGTTCAGTGGTATTCTGGCTCTTGACAAAGGCCTATGCTGATGCTCAACAGTAGCAACAGAAAAAAACCCACTGTTATGTCAGAAACACCATTTTGTTCAACCTGCTGTCATTCCCTCTCCAACAGTGAATCCAGTTCAGGGGCTTCTGGTCTTTTATCTTTTATACTGTTAGTCAAACTGGCCCTCTGGGACTCCCTCTGCTTTGCTGACACTCCTCATAATGTTTTTTTCTCTGGAAGAAGAGAACTATGAATGTACTGGATGAAGAACTAGGATATTTTTAGTGAGAAGACCATGAAGGTGAGTTCAGGTCATCCACAGAGCAACTGAACGTGTCCTGCTGTGTCTGTAACAAATATGAAATAGAAAGGCAGCCATGGTCTAGTCCCAGGCCTCCTCTCCTTCTCTTGTGGCTACTCTTTTGGGAGACCATTTCCATTTGTGTTTTGATTGCCTTTCAGATTTCAACTAAAAGCTTCCTAGGGAAGGGACAGTCTCTAACACTGTGTTTTGAAGTCCCCAGCACAAACACTTTTAAGTGCTACTGTGACCTCCTCCACCACCATCTTTGATATAACCCAACTAACGTAATCAGACCCTGAAAAGTGACCAGTCAAAATCTCCCTCTTGCTGAGGGGGAAACTGTGCCTTCATTTGGGAAAGGTACCTATACGACAGAGCTGGGAGTCAGCAGCTCCCACAGAGACGGTGGGAAAGGGCAGACAGCAGTCAGCAGGGCCTTACAGGGGACAGAAAGAAGGATTTGCTGGGGCCTGGACAGAATTAACTGCAACTCAAAGTCCCCAAGTCAACTGTACCCAGGCATGGAAGCAAGGACCTGCCTGCAGGGATTTTGTAGGCAGGGATAGAGCTGTACATGACTAATTTTTATTTCAGCTCTAACCTAGCTACTTCGTGTTTCCTCTCTTCAAAAGGTTACGCTTCTCATTTGTGCTCTACACAACCCGGCTTTCCGAGTTCAAAGCCTCCCAGTCTTCTCTGGGGAGCTCGCTATAAGAGAAGGTCTAGAAGGCAGCTCCAGCTCAAAGCTCTGGCCAAGCCAGAGTCATGTCACACCTCCACAGCACAAAATCCTTAATCTAACATTTTTCTTGCTTCCCATATGGCATAGTAAGAAGGAAGAAGTGGAAAACATATTAAATATAACAGGGTATTGGTCTTGGTAATACTGTACCCCATATACCAAAAGCACTTTAGTGCCATAATGACTACGTTCACAGAGAATAAGTCCAATGAGAAAATGCAGGCACATGCCAACCAGTTCACCAGAAGAGGTTTGCCAGTCTGCCAACAGGGTTCAGAGACTCCTCCTGAGCTCTTTGCCTTCCCCATTACAGCCCCTAGGTAAATGTTTGCAGGAAATTCAAATACTTGTGAGCTGGCGGAGCTGCTGCTTCACGAGCCCTAACAAATGTAAACACTTCTGTTTCAGCACATCTGCCATTGCAATACCTACAGCTTTTCCAGAACCAAAGGATTAACTTTATTGTGCATTTGCTCAGCAGATCTGGTAATACAATATTGTACTTCTAAGCAGACAGATTACTCGCAAGTTTCTGGATGCTACGTCTTTAGAAACTCACTCTACTTAAAGATAAGTGTTGAATCTTGTAATCCCAGAAACATCCAACTGATGTAAAAAACAGTTATACCAAGGGCCAGATGGATGCTATTTTTCCTCAGGGTGTTTGGATATTCCAAAAGTAATGGTTTTATTATTATTTTTTACACTATAATATTAAACAGATGCAGCTTGTTTGTAAAGACTGCTGTGAGCCATTTTGTCTTTAGATTTGTAAAATAAAACAATAAAGGACGTAAGGAATTACAAGTTTGTTTTGTATTACTTTATCATAAAAGGGAAAGAGAGATATCAATATAGATAATTACATGTTTTTATATGATATATGTACTAAAGAGCATTTTATGAACCTGTATAGAGAACCTCATTCAACACTTCTAGAAAGCAGGAGTGATGCCACGGACATCAATTAAGTTACTTTATTTTTGGTAAGGGTAGAAAAAGCATATTTATGTATGTGTGTGTGCGTGCAGCTCAGCACATCAGAAGCACTTTATTAAATACTAAGGCACTCACAGAAGCATTTTCCTGGAAAGTCAGGTACCATTTCATTTTCTGGGTTATTTTTCAGGATGGCCATCATCCTGTCCCACTCTAGAGACTAATCATGAGAAGTGCTGAGTTCTCACAATTTCCACCTGACCCCATGGCAGCTGAGAGCTCTGCACTGCTGTACGTTGGCCCTGCTGCCTAGTACTAGCAAGGCCTAAAGAGACTAAAAATAAACATGCATTTCTATCGAAGGAAGAAAAACGTGATTGACAACCCTCAGAGCAATTTGCCTGCTAATCAGTTAGGAAGCTTCTCCCATAACCCTGGTCTCCACATTCATTTGACCTCTTCTGTGGAGTGTTTCGCCCTTTGACCTAGGGAGAACCTGAGCCTCCAAGTGACTTTATTTAACCAAAATGCGTAGCGTATATGACTGATTTCTTTGCACTTTATAGACGTGAGACAGTCTAATTGCAAAAGCTTGGAGATAAACTGTCTCCCTGCAGTAGATGTACAATGAGGATGTCCAGTTGGCTGAATGCGTCCCTTTCCTCACAACCAAGGGAAACTGGCCAAACTGATGACCTATTTAAGTGTTTTGTGAATAGGCATCCTTGAAATGTGAAATATTTAATTACAAAGAGTATTGTTATTGCTCCTGACTATTAATTTCACTCTGTCTCCAGTTACTTTATTTTATTAGAATGTGAGGGTCTCTTCTCAATCAGATTATAAAGCATCTTGCATTATAAAGGTTCAGATGGTGATAATTTTTTGAAACATTCATTTTGTCTGGGCTGGTAATTGCTATGCTGAGTTCTCATTCAAAAGCAATACTATTATTACTGTTGTGAAAATTCAAACATGAAGATTTCAGACACTATTGAGTGAATGACAAAAGTACAGTCTCCAAACTATAAAAACACATTTTGACCTTAGTTCTTACAAGAACTCTGCAGCCAACATGGAACGGATCTGTTCCATCTTAGTGTGGAAATAATCTTAACTGAGGAAGTAGCACTTAGTCTTGCTGTGGAGGAAACTGGTTTTATTTGATGGAGTTCTGAGCGTTTAAAAATGCAACCTCTAAGCCTGTTAGGTACACGCTTTAAATGCACTGTAGGGTCCGTGTGACCAATATGTTGAGTATCCTCCCTTCCCAGGGGCTTTAACAGGACTGAGGCTGCTGGGTACTTCTCAGAAGTGTTCACTGCCTGGCAGCATTGTGCCCACAGGAGCAGTGGACTGTATGTGTGGGTAGAGCTTACTTTGCCATGCCATGACTGACTAGTCCTAACAGTGGTTGGCCTGAACTTTCAAGTTTTAGAATAAAAAGAGGTTCTGAATTCAGGTGTTGCCATGTGATTTTTAGAACAGTACCACAACACAGTCCCTCCCTATTTTTACAGAACAGAGCGTCTCCGTCTCCACGTCCCTCAGACAATGTGAAATTCTTTTGTCAGTTCTCTCTTCTACCTTTACAAAATGTTTCCCTGGGCTGAAAACCTAATTTATCATTGAAGCAAAAATCCACAGGTCCGGATGCAGACACTTCATTAACTCAATAGGGATGAATAGGTAGACATCCTTCTAAATGAACTGAAGATACAGTCGAGCTGAGCAGTCCAGATCTGAGCTTTTCTAGACCAACCTCAATATTAACACCTCTATAATGTGTATGTAGACAGTTCATAATCTGCATCCATGTGATCATATGCAATTTAGTTTGACAGGGGTTTGCTTCAGGCAGTATGACAAAACCCCAGTAACATGTATACAAAATAGAAATCGGTCAAGATGACTCTGAGCTTCACGATTGCCCGAGGGCATGGTTTTGGGCAGGGGACCAAGGCAGACTTTGTGGATAACCACCACTGTCACCCTGGAGGTACCAACACTGTGCTACTGTCTGCAAAACAATCACCTCCTGGCCTGCTGCTGAAGATAGCAGCCTCATCCAGTGCAAGGAAGAACATGGTAAACACCAGCCAGTTGTGTACAATATGGGAGACTGGGTTGGGGTACAATTCCTGCTCTTTCAAAGGCATCATCTGTGAACTTAAATAAGGGACTCAGCCCACCTTCGTTCTGCATGCAACATGGGAACAATAGCCCTTCCTACCTTTCAGGTGTTGGGGAAGATAACCGTGCACACAGGGGTGGCATTTGGGGGTGTATTCATCATGTCAGCATTGACACCTGAAGTCAAGAGGATGGGTGAATGTGTTGTCTGCTGGACCCTTGCTCCCCATGCAGTCAGGGGAGAGGATTTATACTTGCTGCATCAGAGGAACTGACCAGTCAACGTAGGATAAGTGCACTCTCAACATCAGTGTCTCAATGGGTATTTAAAGTTAATTGAGATCAAGCCAGGCCATCTGCCAGGGACCACGATGAAACCTCTCCATCAACTGTGCAAGGTCCCGTACATCTCCATAGCAAATACTCCAAGAGGTCTCTTTAAGTTAGGTAGCTAACGCCAAAGATGACCCTTACAGACTTTGGTAAGGTAGACACTACGAATATCGCAGAAAGAGAAGTTCTCAACTGTTCTAAAAGCTGCCAAGCGCTTTGTTTTACTTTAATGTTTTTTGCACTTTTCCTATGGCTGTATTTGGCAGGGTTTTACTACTGGTTCTCTGGACTAGTTGTCCTCTCCCCTTGGCAAAATTATTAATCAGGACTACAGACCCAGTTCTGCATTAATGTTTCAGCTCTGCATGTAACGATCATACTGATAAATATCTTCTATTCCAGTAGCATTGAACCACAATCAAGAGGGACACGTAATGTGCCCAGCTGTGAGCACAGTGACTTACCATTAATTTTATATAGATATGTTTATTTACCATTAATTTTATATAGATATATATATCTGATAGAGATCTGAACCTATTTTGCACAGTTGGGTTTTTCCGTTTGGGGGAAAAAAAAAAATCAATCTCCGATCCAAAAAATGTGGACAATGAAAACAGATGTGAGCATTTACTTTTCTGGCCATGCAGTTGGGAAAAGCGCTCCAAGAAAGAGAGCTCTTCAAAGAAAAGATAAAATTACAATAAACTCCTGGTGAAAATAACTGTTCATCTCGTTCATATTTTGGATGATTATTAAGCCTTTTTTTCCCCCCACTATCTTGAACTCCAAACAGATTCAGGCTAAGGTACTAGGGTTTTCCATGACACATCAAAATAAGCAAGATCTGTAGTGACAACTGACGCCAAAGATAGTCTCCACAGAGTGCACACAGAAGCAGAATAAAAATCCAGACTACTGCTGAGAAATACAAATAACTGCAACAGCCAAAGCTTTATGCTGGCTTGAAGGCTCTACCTGGTGAAAAGCATCTGCTTTAGGTACTTCTATGGCCTTACCATAATATCGCAAAACCTCACACCTTCTAAATGATCACATTCTCAGAGAATCACTATTTATCTCAATTTTACACAAGGATAGTTGAAGCAAACACAAAGATTAAAGACTTTATCACCAAGGTATTTAGGTGCTTGTATCTCTCCGTTGCTTTCAAAGGGAGCCTGAATACCTTCAGATTTTCTAGGTCTGTGTGACTCTCTAGAGGCCACAACGCAATGTTGTAGCACAACATGGAAGAATTTCAGCAGGAAATTTTATCCAAATTTAGTTTTAACTCTGGTCTCCCAACTACTGGTTAATACCCAATCAACTAGATCATCTTCCTTGTATTTCACATCATCCTTATTTCCCAACTCTGCCCTACCTCTCTACCCAAGTATGAATACACGAGAGCAGCTCCATGGAAAGGGACCTGGGGGTCCTGGTGGACAGGAAGCTCAACGTGAGTGAGCAGGGTGCTGCTGTGGCCAAGGCGGCCAACAGGAGGCTGGGTTGCATCAAAAGGGGCATCACCAGCAGAGATAAAGAAGTCATTATCCCTCTCTACTCAGCGCTTGTCAGGCCACACCTGGAATACTGTGTACAGTTCCGGTCCCCGTTATACAAAAAAGATGTGGACAGGCTGGAGGGGGTCCAGAGAAGGGCCACCGAGATGATCAGGGGTCTGGGCAGCCTGCCGTATGAGGATAGGCTGAGAGGGCTGGGCTTGTTCAGCCTTGAGAAAAGGAGGCTTAGAGGTGATCTCATCACCATGTACCAGTACTTAAAGGGGAGCTACAAAGCAGATGGAGACTCCCTTTTTACAAGGAGTCGCATGGTGAGGACAAGGGGTAACGGGTACAAGTTACTCCTGGGGAGATTCCGATGGGACACGAGAGGTAAATTTTTCACAATGAGAACAGTCAGTCATTGGAATAATCTCCCCAGGGAAGTGGTTGACTCCGCTACGCTGAACACGCTTAAGACTCAGCTGGACAGGGTGCTGGGCCATCTCGTCTAGATTGTGCCAGAAAGGTTGGACCAGATGATCCTCGAGGTCCCTTCCAACCTGGGACTCTGTGATTCTATGAATGGTGCTATAGCAAAAATGCTCTTTGTATCTCTTTGCAAGCTATGGGCACCTATCACATCAATGCTGTCACATGTGTTGTTGCTGTATAAAGGAGTTCAACATAAATTGCTAAGTCTGTTCACCACTTATCATATTAACGGAATAGCTCGTTGGACACAACAATTGGTAAGGACACAGAGCATAGTGAATTGTATTAGAGAAAGCATGTTACATTTTAAAACTTTAAAAAGATACATGAATTTGCACTAACTTCTGTGTCATGATATCACTTGGGAAGAATGTCCGTAGCGTGTTTTCCATCATCTCCAACTCAGTGTTGCATCTACTTGTATTCCACGGTGTTTTCTGCTTTTGTTCTGTATAACATACACAATAGCAAGATTTAGACAGCCAACATTTAAATTGATTATAATAACTACTGTAACAGCAAAACTAGTATGTGTAGTAATGACAAATTGAATGAATGTGCAGTTTGCATACAGTGCTTTAATTCCGTAATCTCACATGCTTAAGCTTTTGGATGGACAAGGAGGCGGATATCCTTTTTTGATACGCCGCTCTTGTAGGTTTACCAGCAGAATACTGAATTTAAAAAGCTTACTTTTCTTCCTTACCTGTGTTGGTCCTCTTAGGAGGAGACCATGGACTTCCAAATGTCTGTAGACCCTAGACTGAAAACTATTAACTTACATGCTTAAAATTAAGCAGCGTTTAGCTGTTTGTTGAATCAGCAAATACAGTCATACATTAGTTATTTGATGAAATTAATAATATTTTTTTTAATAACTTCTTTGATGAGTATAAAATTATTACTTGGCTCTATTTCAGTTTAGTACTCTCTGCTTGGGTAATGTGTGCTTTGAGATTACTTTCATTTTACCACACTGGTAATGTGTGCTAATCATGTTTTATCTTGTTGTAAGTAAATAGCTAGGGTAGTGCACAGAACTGTTTGATCAGTATAGCATGGTTTAAGAGAATGGTTGTGCCTTTATTTGTCTCATAATCCTGCTTAACATCTGTATGAATCATTATTGTAAGGTGCACGTTAATAGCTTCTACATATACATTTATATATATGAAAGCAAAAATATTTGCTGCCTTTTATTTCAGTAGATTTAAAGTGTCACTGTATTTTTCCATCAAAGGAAAACACTTCGAAAATATTTCACTTATCATATGTGCTTTCTCCCTCCATTCCTTGTATCTTGCTTTATGAGTGATACCAACCTATATCGCATGATTTGAAAATCATGAGCCTTCTGGTCTTTAAACCCTCATGTGATAGAAAGGCCACATTTTTAAGCTTCCTTCTGATATTATCAGTAAGAAAAGCTCTTGAGTATAGAAAGACATCTCGAAAACAGCTAATCCCCAGGCCCATTACAAACGTCACGAGGCAACAGACCAAGCAGTCTCTTTGCACACATAATGTACGTATGGGCTGCCTACCAGCGGATTTCCTGCACCCTGCCTGGGTCCCCTTCAAAACCGGGGGGCACTGGGGGAGGGAGGTGGCCGTGTCTAAGAGAACACTGCATAAATCCATCCAAGTGAGCCTCCGTAATCTTTTCTTTCCTTCACCATTTCCCTATCTTTGTTCTTCCATAGATTCGTCAGGCAAAATTGACCCCCATGTCAATATAACTGCTCCTTCCTCATGGCTCGGTGAAACGCAAACATTTTATTTTGCAATAGGCCAGTCAGATTTTGGTTTGCCAGGCTTTGCATGGAAATAGGCACTAAGAAACCATGATTTCCTTCTTCCCCTCTTTGCTGTGCCACGAGCTAAAAACTGTAAAGCTCTACCAAGGCTCAACTGTGTCTTCACTTGATGCCAGTATTTATAGCCTCTTCGCTGGCTTTTTCCCTAACAGATCGCACAGATTGGCACTTCTCAGCAGACCATACAGGAGTTATCCACTATTACACAACACTTCCACAGCCCTGCCGCTCCAGATTGTAAACATCTCTCCGTCATTTCAGTCACTGTCTCGCTTTCTTTTCATTTGGCTTGAATGTGCTAATCTTGAGTTTGAAAGCTTCCAAGAATTAGTTTGACATTGTAGCAACCCTGAACATGAAGATGCAAAAGGGAGAGGAGAGTCATGACTAAAAAGGTGTATAATGTAAGCATGTCTGCCACGAACATGATGCGAACACACACGTACCTAGTATTTGAACTGCCTGCTACGCCTGCCTACACGTACCTAGTATTTGAACTGCCTGCTACGCCTGCCTACAAAAATCTTACCTTAACATTACTGCACAGAGACTGAGATGTCCCGCACATTATTTCTAGACAGGAACCACAAGACGGGGTAGCAGAAAAATGCAATTGTAAGTCCTGGCGCACCCTGTTTGGACAAAACATGCTGTCCACCACAGTATTGTCTACCGCAGTGACCTGAATCGGTCGTCTGGAAACCCAGCATTTCACTCCTGAAACTCCTTCAGTAATGGGTCTGGTGCCCCTCCCACCTGACTTTCATACGGAACTACTTAAACCAGAGGCCATGTTTTAAGAGATGTCAGTTCTTAGTTAAGTCCATAAAGGTATGTTTCAGTCCAAAATCCCAACCAAAGAAGTTGAAGGAATTTTATCTATTGAGTTATGTGGGAGAGGATTTTATCTTCGATAATTTAGCGCAGAGAAACTCTTTCAAAGCCTGAGGCATTTCACCTGCCCACCGGAGTTTACTTTGCAAATCTTTCCCACTACTGACAGCAAAGAGATTGAAATTTTTGCTAGCCACAGTAGAAACCACATATTTCCCACCAATTATATTGGAACATATTAGCGAATAACCGATAGGAACATTAGATAACTGATAATAACAGCTGGCGCTTGCACAGTACAAAGCTTTTCATCCACCCAAAGAGGCTTCAAGAAAGATGTAGGCCATGATCAAAGAACTTGGCCAGAGGGATCCACCTGAAGAAACATGTCCATCCAAAAAGGTAAAAAAATTGTGATAACAATTTATTTTCATTCCCATACCTACTTACCAGGTTTGAAATATTTCATAACAGAACAGGGAAAGCGATTAACAAATCTAACCTCTTGTGTACTTCCATTTCTGAAAAAAACAAAAAAAGAAAATAGGCTTAAAAGAATACTAACATTCCCATGAAACAAGATTTGGTTCAAATTCCAACACGTAAGCTCAGACTTTCAGTAATTACTCCTTGTGTATATGATGTGTTTATGATATATTCTTTTAAGATGAAGCTCACTGCTGTGCAGTGAGCACGTATAATAAGCATGTGCATTGGGATAAACCTGAATCTAAATCATTAAATTGTCAGTAGTACTGCTGCTGATCTTTATTATTAAAGATTCACTGTGTAGTTTACCATGGAAATACCCCAGTCTTGTCAGCCTAAACCTGATCTCAGCTCTATGAATCTCACTCACTTTAATGGGAGCAGAGTGAAAAAAAAAAATCTACTTTAATGACTTATAAAAAGCCAGCCCCTCTTAATTTCCAGACATTTGAAGAAAGATATCAAGCCATGCATCAGATAACAAAGAGTTTCTCTTTCATAGCTGAAGGCCAAAAGTTTCACGCTCTTGAAAACATCTTAGATTAATAGATCTAGCCCCTAGGTGCGGTACAAGCCACTTTTCCACCACAAATATTACTCTAAAAATTGTATCAGACACTAAAGATAGTTTGACTACAGATTGGAATTTACCTACGTGAAGCCATCTAAGGTCAATTTATATCCATGAAAGTAGGTGATATCTACACCCTTTAGTGCAGCGAGGTCATGCCTGAACAGCATTCCTCGTCTGCTTTTCCAGAGAAACTCCCAAGATACTGGTCAGATTTCTCACGTTTTAAAGTACGCCTTCCGCAGTTCCATTATTATTTACAATTCAGCTCAACTGAACATAACTGTTTTTCTCCTATTTGATGTCGCGCTGAGTGGAAGGCAATATAGACCATCCTTTTTAATCGTGTTAGGAATATTACTACTTTCTGAGTTTTATTAATTTTAATATAACCTTTAATTTTAATAGAATCTTTAGAACAATTTTAGTTGGGGGGGGGGGGGTGTCCTGTTTAATCAAAGCACTATTTACAATGACGTAAACCAAATAAGAACTAAATTATTTTCTCAGGTGTGTGTACAGTACCACAGTGATATCAAATAATTGGTGAAAAACTTCCACTAGGTCGATCCAGATGTTCAGCATCCACGCAACAGACACTTTTGTGGGAGCTGGTGAGTGAAATCCTGACTGTATTGACCTCAACAGCAAAGAATTTTATTCAATACCACTAAATGAGTAGGCTGAATATTAAAAACTGATTTACTGATAGATATTTAAAACTTTCAAAGTAAATGGATAAATGGCACCGCTGTTTAAATGACCTGGTCAATGTTGATTGCAACCATTAAATAAGAAGTATCATGCCTTGATGGATATTATTAAAGCCGTGTCTGCCTGCCAAGCTATTGAATTGTTCACATATCCCAGCCACGAGTTTAGTTTGCCTTAATATTACTTCTTAAATATTTTTAACATTTATTTTAATAAATATTTTAATACCTTGAAACAGACATTCAAAGAAGAAGAAAAGAAATGTAGAGTTTTTCTGTCTCATTGATAACCAGCTGATTCTTTACTGGTCCATCCTATTTCTCCCATAGTCTGTGCCAATTCAGAATTGTTAGCTGCATTATTTTTTTCTATGCAGACGATGCTGTTTTTCAACAAACTAAATGAAAACTCCTTTATCTGCATCGACATAGCAAGCAATTGCTAAGAGAATAGCTTTCTTGTTTTGCCTCATACTGCCCCGGGACTGGGGAGATGACACTTGTGATCTTTCTCATTTACTGATTATAAAGCCTGATAAGAAAAGAGAAAAACCTTTTAATGAGGTGAAACCACAATCCCTCCTTGAGCTACTGGGTAATTTAACTCACATTGCTAATGCAGATAGATATATACGTTTTTTTCGTTTACGATGGGAATTCAAAATAAACACCAACTAGACTAAATAGACAGAATTGCAAAGTGATTACATGATTTGAAAAGAGTTTCTAAGTGGTATTTACAGGATATTCTTGCTGTGTAACAAACATTTATTCAGAAGAAAAAGTGGCGTAGGGAATAGTCAGACGGGCAGATTAGAGATGATCATTAAGTTACTAAAAGATATCGCTTAGGAAAAGAGTATCAAATGAAGAGATCGGTATGAACAACAATGGTAAAAACCAAAAAAAGCCTCAAGATACAAGAGGCAGAGTTTTGTCCAGGAAGAGGGTTTTTGGTAACGAGGTAGATCAGCAAAGGAGTAAACAGAGGGGATCCAAGATGACACGAGAAGAGAGGAACTCGGCGAATGACGGCAGAGGACACAGTCGAGGACTGTGAAGGGAAGAAGATGTTGCAGTGTTGGAGATAGGTAAAACTAAGGGACAGCTCTCTGAGGACAGCTGAGACCAAAAATGTCTGCATTTTTAGGAGAAAGAGCTAGAAAAGGCAGCTAATTAAAATGGCGGTAAGATGAGAACAGGGGCAAGAAAAGAGACATGAAAGACGAGTAAATACTTCAAGTATATCTGAGTTAGCTACCAAAGAAAGAAGTCAAGAAGCCACAATGATGGTCACAAAGAAGGGAAGATATCAAGAGGGAATCAGAAAAGATGGACATCAGCAGATATTGTTTTCTTTGAAGAGAATGGCAAAATCCTCCTCGGAGATCAAAGTAAGTACAAAGGAAGGGAAAAGATTTATTGCCTGAGTGTCACTCTTAGCTCACATACACACTTGTCTAACTAGAAAATAAGTGAGATTCTTGGTCTTACATAACATCTCAGAGAAGTACAAGCAGAATGTCAGCTCAGAGAACAGCCTGCAGACAGCAAGAATACCTAACAATATGTTTCTTAAAACTCCTGTAAAACAACAAAGGAAACTTCCTTAGGATGCCAAAGAAGGTCGTTTTGCACGTACTTTGGGAAATAATTACATGAAGTGTTATTTGAGAAGAACTTTTACATCGGAGCAAAGTTGAAAAGGAAAAACATTAACTGTTTATATGGGTAAGTTTGAGCCCTTCGGTGCTAACTTTACAGATATTTGAGATCAAATAATGGGTTTCGCTTTTGTAACAGCTTTGTCTGGAGTTTTAGTAAAGCCACAATCCTGTGTCATGCTGCTAATTCATTTTCACACAATTTATCGCAGCATCAGAAATGTATAACTTCAACAAAAAGACAATCTATACCTGAAAAAAGTCATCTTTACATTTAACAGGTCTCTGGTAGATTTAGATAATTCCTTAACTGAGGAATCATTATTATGATAACATATATTGCAACAACAACACGAATATGCTTTCTCCATGGAAACTTTTCTGCATGCAAATACATCCTAAAGATCCTAGGGAAGGTGTTGCTATACCAGATCCACAGACAAGTGTGATTTCTGCAAGAATTACGTCTGTAACAGTATTACCTGTGCTACACTTATACCCGACCCCCAGTAAGACTGAGGCTTTATTATGCTAAGTGTCATAGGCCTAAAAGGCAAAGGTAGAGCTTCTGCCCCAGAGAGCTCAGTCACACTGGGTAACGCGACAAAGAGGAGAGACAAAAAATAGAGAGGTAATGACATTTTCAAGGTTCTGCAGTGAATCAGAGTCTCCAGGAAGACAGTGAGGATGTGGCAACTTTGGTGCCATTTTCCAGTAGGGTGCCAGCATCTAGGCTGACAAAATTCAAGAAGGAGGATCCCCCGGTGTTGGACACACCAGTGTTCTTTCCTCACAGTGCTTTCCTTTAGCCAAATCTTTCATCTCTTTCCCTTGCTCAGGTCTCTTCTTTCTCCTTCCTTCTCTCCTCTTCATCATTGCTTTACTTCGTCTCTTGCACCCTTCACCACTCGCTCCTGGGGCAGGGAAGCAGGAGAGAGAAAGAGGTTCTCTTCTTGGTAAAAGCTTATCCCTAGTGAGACAGTGTCTCCAGGGCAAAGAAAAGTACCAAACTCCTGTTGGCAAAAATGCGTAACTGCACATGCAAACATGGACAATTACGCATCTAATTCACCATTTGCACAGGCAATGTATTCCCTCATAACCAGAGTGATTATTTGTATGAGGTAGGTGCTCTATTATGGGAATGTAATTTCAAAAATCAGAATTGCAGTGATTTGTTTATTTAGTCTCCTTAAAAAAATTGTGTCAGCTTTCGTATACATTCATGACACTTCTCTTACATTGCCAACCATCAGTAAAGTTAGTGATTGTCATCAGCAAAAGAATCAAACATTGACTGACAGTAAAAGCCAGTAAAATATTCACTTGTCAGTAAAAATGGCAAGATAATTTAGAACTTTTCATTGCTTTGGCATAAGTTCCTGGACTATTTGAGTACTTTTAATATCAAAGGGCTTTATTTATCATAGTTGAAATGATGGGTTCTATAAAAATTGACACATATGACCATAAACAGAAGTAGCAAGAATCCCAAATTGCCTTGAAAAATGTACTCTAAATTGCACACATTAAATCAAAATTAAAAATCTGGATATGTGTGGAAAGACAAAATGCAATTGAATGATGTGGTAGCATAACTTGTTTGAAAAACGTCATTGTTTAGATTGAGTCAATATTTTGAGGAAGTGTATTTTTCCCCTCCCCACTGACGTTCATTTTCAAAATCAAAGAATTTAGGAACCTGTGTCCTAAGCCCTTTGCGAATGCGCTAACATTAAAGCATGGGTTGCACAGGCTTACACACAGTGGTGACTGCTTCTACGCAGCCGTACCTGTATCCCTGGGACCACAAGGCAAAGTTCATTTTCAGCACCGCTGCTTGACTCATTACCGCAGCCCTCCTAGTGAGGTGCTTCGCAGGGGACCTGTAAAACAGCTGCCCTCTGGGTGTCTTGTTTTGGCAGCCTTTCCCATCTGTTTTACCTGTCTCCTCTTCTGAATAATTTATTTCACCATCTCCCTAAGTAGAGCACCTGGCCTAGGGCTAACTCTTTCACCTAAATTATTCAGAGCTGAAAACTCTTTGGTTTATACTCAGATAATGTAATGACTCTACAGGACAAAACCCTTAACTTTGGAGCAACTGTGAACGTTTCTAGGCTCTGTGCTCTGTTAGCAGTTTGAAAGGTTGGCTGTGTAAACTATGTACAAAAGCACCACAGAAATCCTTCATCCTCAAACATCTCCTCCAAAGCCTCTTTCAGCGGGTAAAACTTTCCAGCGCAGGACCGTTTTACCTTGCAGCCTCTCTGCCACATCACCTTCCCACGGGAAGCCACAGGATGCCTCCATGCGTGTGCACTGCAGCTGGCTTGTCCCTAGTCTTTATGCAAGAAAAGCTCCTGTCAAAGCCACTGAAAATTGGCTGCAGGGCTTGACTTTGTGCACGTCTGTTCTCTTCACAAGCACGTTTTTGTTCAGAAACACCAAAAGCCACCCCTGTGCAGAGCTCCCATCCACGCTCCATACTCCGCTATCTTTATCTCATGAACTCGACAGTTACAATAATTCCTCCCAGCCCCTGCTCATAACAGCGTGGAGAGCTGCCGTAGCCCAGGAGAAAGGGGCTGTACAAGGTCTCTGCTTTGGATGCCACAAAGCAAGCAACCTGCTCTCAGACTGAAAACCCAGCGGTAATTTTGGGTGCAACTTTGACTACCCCCGCCTGTGTTGACTGTGACTGAGCCAAAGTTTCAGCTTTTTTTTAAGCACTTCTTCCATTTGTTTTCCCACAACGGCGCCACTGGTTTTACCCTTTTAGTTAAGCTCAAAAAGCCTATGATCAGCACTTTTCTTGTTGCTTTTGAAAATCTTCTGGAGCTGTTTAGAAGACAGTCAATACAAGGAGATAATCTCCTGGTCTTACAAGATACTGGCTTCAGCAGGTGTCTTTATCGCCGAAAGAAGTATTACGTAAAAAAGTCATGGTATCAAGGGCATAATGTGAGATTCCAAATCGAGGGATATCTTGAGGCCCTCGCCACTTCAGGTTCTTGGAGTGAGAATGATAAATTGTCCTTGGTGAGAAACAGAATGAACAGAATCTTTATAAATGAGGGAACAGTTTTTAAGGAGGCTGTTTCCAAACGGCCTTGCGGTGAAAAATGAAAAAGTTAATTAGTGCAATCCCTATCTGGGTTACTCTGGATTTACCTCAGTGTCACGAAGACAAGCATGGGAAAAAAGAAAGAATTATTAAAGTGAAATCAGTTTTGAAAAAACAGTGTCAATTTTGCACATCATTTACATGAACCAGCACAGGTGCTGTTGATAGAATACACAGAAAATACAGTAATCTTGATCAGATCATACCCAGACAAAGCTACAATTAATTTCAGTTGGATTTTTGTCTGCATAAGTACCAAAGAATTTGGCACATTTTGCAGTAACTAGCGTTGCCTGTTTGCTGTAGGGATATCCATAATGCCCATCACTGTAGCTCTTGCAGGCGCTATATGAATGGCTTCCTTTTCCTCTGAGAAGTTTATCAAGTATCGGGTATTTGCTTTTTGCTCCAGCTTTGGGAAATCAGGGTCAGGGATTTCAAATGAAGTGCTTTGTACTCTCCAAGGGCAGTGAGAAAACACAATAGTAGAGACAAAATCTAATCAAAGTATTTTGGCTTTCTGCCTCCTTTTTATTTTACAATGGGAAAAAAAAAATCCAAGGTGCGACCTGAATCCCTTCAGGAGTTCCCTTCCTGTGTACGCTGTCTCTCGCCAGAAACGCGAGACTGACAGAATGATAAAATGCGATGCCAGGTCCTCTTGCCCATTCAAAGACCCTCCCTCAGGTATCAGGTGCCTTGCCTGAGCTTTGAGGTCAACCAGACACCTCCCCTGGGGCTTACCTGGGCTGAAGGATACCTCTACCCCAAAATCCGCTCAGGTAGAGCAGCTGTTATCTGAGCTAGGATCAAAGTGCCCCTCTGCACTCCAGAAAAACATCTTCCAAGCTGGTCTTCTTTCTCCATGATTCAAATGAATGTTGAATGAGTCCCTGGGGACAACAGTTGTTGTGCTGAGGAGCTAGCTGTCAGAAATATTCTGTCATGAAAGTTCAGTTCCTTTCAAGGCCTTTTATTATTAATAGTCATCGCTGCAGGGAAGCATTAAACACAGACCCTATTTACTGTACAAATTGACATATTATAAACCACAAAAGCCATCCTGGTGCTTTGCTACTTTACCTTGCCTTTCAGCATGCTAACTCTAGGGAATCTTTAACCTTTGTGCTGCTAGAATACAGACAGCGCATTTCGGTTCAGCGTGGCCAGGCTGGCCTGCTCAGAGCAGCTAATTTTTCGAGGGTCACTGGCTGAAGGACTGTGGTATCTGTGCTGTATAAGAGGGGAGGCATTATGCTCCATAGTGGCGCCGGGTTCATCTATACAAAGAACCAAAGGCATTTATCCCTCTGGGAACAGGCCACAGGACGTGTCCTACAGTAGCTCATGTTTTTGCACCAGATTTCCAGTAGTTCCCACAGCTTTCTGCTGCCTGCTGAGGGCATTGTACCTCATGCAGAAGATGGGCATGCTTTCTGAAGGCAGGTAACAGCCTGATGTCTTCAGCAATAGCGCGTGAGAGAGGTGAGGAAGTAGCTGCTATGTGGCATAAGAAAACATGGCAAGATGAGTCCCAGCTGGGGGAAGAACCCAGCCCTGCTCCAGCCCACCACGGCCGTGGTGCCGTAGGCAGATGAGACTTTACAAGTTCAATTTCAGTGCAATAGTGGATTTTAGCAGCCTGGCAGAAAACTCTCAGAAACAAACTATACAAGGACCAGTAGAAACAAAACCCAGCAAGACGGCAACAGCCCAGAGGCAGGGCAAGTGATAAACGAAAAATACCAGGTTAAAAAAAAGACAGTCTGTTGTACTTGGTAGCACATGGGCCCTTGCTTTGTACTTTCTGCCCTCTGCACTTCGGCATCAATCTGAAGATACCTCCCATGCTTCTTGACAAAGTCTTAAAATCATGCTGAGGACAGACAGTGCTCTCCCAGTCTAGCGCCCAGTGCACTGCAAGCAGCCAGGCAGGCTGCAAGGGGTAGGGCGGTGGATGTGTCACAAAGTCACATCTCAGCAGGCTGCAAAGCCGTGACTCTGCAAGAGGCACCTGAGCAAGCTGCAGCTTAGCAAGTCAGGAAGCATCGGTCCAGCGAGTCCTGGTGCCACCGCACAGCAAGCCCCGAGGCACGCAGAGGGGACACAGCAAGTCACCAGGTCACAAAGCACCTCCTCAGCAAGGCATGAAGTCAGCAAGTTTAAAGCAGCTAAAAGCAGTTCTAGATACCAGTTTGAACGCGAAGCAACCATGCCGAAGAGGCAGTACCGTATGGCAGACCTTGACTGGCCTCTGTGATGTGCACCGAAGGGTTCACAGGCCAGTTGCCAACAGGGAGAGTGTATCTCTGAAGCCACCCTCACAGCCGTCACAGACTGGTGGTGCCAGAAGAGACGTGGGGAATGGGGGGAAGTGGCGGTTCCACGGCTCCCGCACTCCCTGAAGCGGTGTCCTCAGGAGAGGTTTGAAGCACAAGCCCGGGGAGGGTGGATGGGTGAGCCATAGAGCAGCTGCTCTGTGCAGGGAGGGCCTTGTGCTCCCAGGCTGTTGATCTGGTCTCGCTCATGAATATTGTATTCAGTGTAAAAAGCCAGACAGCGAGGGGGTGGAATCGGCTGCTTTTTAAAGTACAGAACATGTACTCAGAAAGAGTGTTCAGAAGTGGTTCTTCCAACCCACAGTATGCTAAAGATTGGTGCTTGGTACATTTAAAGGATGAGAAAAAAATTACACCACTCAAGTACAGAACATAGCTGTGACTTTTTTCAATTAAAGAGTTTCTGACATCCAAAAATGTTAAGTGCTCTTCTGACTAAAGTCCTTAATAGCAACTGAAACTGTTGCAAACTTGAGCCTTTTCTTAGATAGAGAGCATACTGGGTCTCTTCTTGTTACAATAAAAAAAAATATACTGTAATTTTGTAACCAGACTTGGACAAGCTTCTGAGAAGGACCACACACCAGATAAGATTATTTAGATTTGTTGTGAGAATAGTTGACATGTGTTCCTTTCCCATTCTCTGGCCAATCTTTGTTGTAAAAGTGGACTCATGTTGTGCCAGTTCAGATTAATATTATAACATGAAAAGGATAGGTTTGTGTCATTTTCTGTGCTCGTTACATTCACTGATGTGGGAACAGAGTTGTATTCTACCTGAGCCACTTTTTGGTTTATGGCCAGGATTAATAGCACACAAATACTTCACAGTCTTGGGTGGATATAGCACCTGCCCCTTGGCATCGAACTGCGTGAGTGCCGAAGTAGCTAAAACCTTCTTTCAGGCTGTGAAATAACCTTCAGGTTACTCTAGAAGATCTTGGCATGTTCTTTACACTGACACCTCTTTTGCTCTTTCCTTAGCAGGACATGGCCCATGAGTTCTTGCGCTGCCGAAAATTCCCCTGAGAACGTGTTATCTTTCTGCCATTCGAGCCTATATTCAACCCAATATATTTCTATGATCATCATTGTCATTGGATATAGATTTCGTTACGAGGTTTCATTACACTTTTAATGAACCTACCCGGTATTTCCTTCTAGTTCCAGCTGCTCCTTGAGCACACCACCTTATTAACATGAAATAATGCTCCATCCCACAGCCCTAATTTCCAATATTCCCATAGCTTTCAGGTAGTTGATACTATTTGTAAAATCTGTTCTTACAGAATTTCAGTGTTTTCACACGCTACTTTTTCAATCTAATTCTTTGCAAGTGTTAATACAGCGCAGTTTATTCATTAAAATCAAGACTATTGTTTTATGTATTTTAGGTGTAACTTGAACTCAGAAAATGCCTAACTATTTACATTTATACAAGCCCTTGGAAAGCATTTCAAAATAATAAAACAGGAATACAGTTGATACAATGGTTAGATAAGATCAAAGAGTGGGTTGGGAACACAAACCATGATCCTTGTGAAAACTGATTCCTGAAGAACAGGCCAAGAGGGTTCTAAGCGCATTTCTTCCTTTTTGCTGAAATATAATGTTTGTTCTCATTCTTCAGGTAGAACCTGGCGAGTCTGTATTTGCACTTGTTGATCTTTCCCAACATAAATCTCCCCATTGTAGTCATATCAACAATATGTTTTCTTTACTTTAGTAATAAAATTCCTTGTAACGTATGCTCTTTTCGACTCTGCACGCAGTATTTATCAAGTTATTGAGGTTACAGTTACAGAACATTTCAGTATAATAGGGCAAAGGACAATGAAACCTTGCGCAGGTGTAAGATCTCTCTGATCTTCTTTTGCTATCAATTAAAAATAGCCTACATGTGTAAGATCTCTCTGATCTTCTTTTGCCATCTACTAAAAAGAACCTGAAGATTGTTGGAATATGTCCTAATAAGCATGATGATCCTTAACCAGAAGACATACACTGCTCTTACAATCTCTTTGATGTAATCAACTAACAGACCTAATCTACCATTTTGTTGGAATTATGCCTGGATACATAGCCACTCCTGTCCTGTGATGGATACTGTAATTTCTTTGACAAACCATCAGCAAAGCTCGGGACACTAATCTTCATACATGGAACGTCTCATTTAATAACACATTAGGCAAGTTTGTAGGGGAAGGATTCAACATGAGTTCCCCATTTTTAGGAAAAAAGATATCTGAAAAGCTTGCTCAAAAGTTATGTGTTGGTCTGTGTTTCACGTAACACTTTCATAGCACAAAAATTACTTTGGAAAAGCACGTGTGGGGAAATCACCTCTTGCCCAGGCCCACTTAAGCCTGAACTGATTGTCAGGGGTGTGCCTTTCCAGGTGTTATTTTGGAGGATGATGGAAAACCATCATTATCTTTTGGATACATTTTGTTCCTAAATTCCACTGTAAATGTACGTAAGTACGGACATGATCTTACTCAAAGGATGAGAGACTACCTATATGTATGCATATATACAACTGAAATACACTGACCAAGAAGCGCCGAGGTGATCCTTGCTGCCATGTCATAAACCAAGACTGTGGCTAACCCACATAACCCCAGCTAAAACTCAAGAGTTTACTACACTCATCACCATTTGGGATGACATCAGCTGGGATGCATTTGAACAGATGAAGTTTTATTGAGGACCTCACAGATTTAGCCTGACCATAACAGGTATGAGAAGTTGACTGGGGTTTCCTTCATAACCAAACAGGAGAGGAAATCACAAACTTTGATAATTCCTATTTGAGTTACATACCGAAGAATCAAAATTCACCTCCAGACATGAGCAGGAGCGGTTCCGGTAAAAGTATTGGCCAGTCTGTATCGGGGATTTAGAGTCTCTCACACAAATAATGAAAATTCTGCCAGTTGGGTGGAGAAGTACCTTCCCAAGTCAAAATATGAAAGTACTACAGCAAGGTAATTACCCGTACTTTGATAGTGCCAACAATGCAGTTAACATTACAAAAAAAGACATAGGTCCTACATGAAGATCTTACTATCTAAGAAGATAACCAAATTGCGAAGGAGATTAATCCACTATGTACTGCTTCAGAAGTAACCAAAAAATACCAAACATAGCACACTGAAAAGCTGGGTGTGTACACAGTAACACAGTAATAGATATTTATCTCAAATAATCCATTCATTATTTACTCTTTTTAATCTTTACAGAAAGTGTATGTCCGTGCACATCTCATAAAATACGCGGAATGCACCAATGGTCTAAAAAATATTTTTAAAATAATCATCCACTTCTGCTTTTGGAAAATTAAATATGAAACTTGGAATGTGAAACAAACAAATAAGACAATTTAGCAAAGATTAAAAGCAATTGTTCCGTTACCTTGGCAACACAATCTAGGTGCAGCCAATCAGCAAAGTTGATGTATTGTTTTGACACACACGCACATATTTCTAACATAAATAGCAACAGAGACTTAATAACAATAGGTTTTAAAACTAGGAACTGATGTCATTTTAAATGTGTCAATCAAAGAGAACCTATGAAAGTGTTTCTTCTATCAAACTGACATTAAGTATATGCTGGAATGGCTTTATGAGAGATAGCAGACTTCTGACAGGTCATACAGGGGATGCAAAATCTGTAATTACATTCTAGCTTCTTGGATTGTGTCCTTGAGTATGTCTAAAAAACTTTGAGAAGAAAATAAAACTTGAAGGCTATGAGATATCATTCATTTCCATAAACAGGCAAAAAAAAAAATGCAGCATATCTGAGAATGGAGATGAAATATCAGACTGAAAGAATCTGCTTAGCCCTCAAAATAGATGCACTTAAACTTCTTATGTCTTATTTTATGATCGACTGGTGCCAGTGAAGTTCTGCAGCGTGAGTTTTCAAGGATACTAAAAATTAACAATAGAAGCAATGTACAGAGGAAGATTGCTAATGGGATACAGAGCCTTTCACCTCTTGGTCATTGGTTTGAATCTGGCCTGTGTCGGCAGTAACAGAAAACCATTACTTTTTGACAGGTGTCAGAAGTCTGGATGGAAGGAGTGCATCAGGGATCCTAAGCCAGACCCTGATGGATGGTTGCCCAAAAGCGACCCTCAAAACCAGAATTCTTCTTGACAGCCTCAAAAGAAAACTGCCATCTCCTGCCTTTCCCAGAGAGCATTGTCCCAGCCAGCTCTTACAAGCATTCAGCCAGTCAAAGACCATACTACCACGAATTGTCCTTTGAACAACCTTGTGGTTAGAGAACTTCCGTTCTAATTAAGCAACATTTTCAAATCCCATTAACAACTAAAAGACATTTGAACACATTTGTACATTTCTTCATGGGATCAACGCTCTTTAGGAAAGTTAGGGTTGCACCAGCCTCAGACCTCCCCACTTCCAAAATCCCAACATTAACGAAAAAAGGAAAAAAAAAAATTATGTCAGCACTGACGAATGATATACACATTCATAAAACTCACAGATACAGAGACAAGCACCTTATTTTGTCACTGGGTAGGATTAAGCTACCCGTTCTGGCACATCATCTTTTTTTCTTTTTCCAGATTTATATGACTCTCATCATAGCAAATGCTCAGAGTGAGGAATTTCCAACTGGAACACATTGAAAATAAAAAGGAAATAACGCACTATAAACAGCACTGAGGAGAAACAAGTGAACATGCAGGGTACAGTATGCTGCTTTGTCAGAATGTGAGTGGTGTACTTTTGTCTAGCCGCTATTATTTTTCCTTAAGAAATACCGACTTTTACTTGGAATTTTAATCTACATTTTGATTGATTTCTTTTTCAGGATGTAAGAAGAGTGATGGAAAGGACTGGGGATAAGGACAAGGAAGAACAGAACAAGCTAAAAAGTTTCCAGCCATGCTGTCAGGTTTGGTGAACACGTCCTGCTAACTGTTTCGGCGCTGTGGAACCTGCTTGTTAACGGAGGCAGAAGAGACTGAACGTTTCCTTGCGCATCAAATTCATGAGCTTGAAGCTGCCAGCCTTCTGGCAGAATCTCCCTACCCAAAACACTGCTGGAGTGGGGACACCGACAACCACAGTCAAGACTTGACAGCAAACAAAGACTACACAAGCGTAGTCCTTAAAACAAGTGTTTATCCATGAATTACCGCTTCCCATTGGTGTTACTTGACTCTCTGCAACATATTTTACGGAGCATGAGGTAAGGCAATGCCAACCTATGACACAAAGTGTTGCATCAAAAGATCTTTTTCAAAGGGTCTACTGGTTAGAATTTGATTGGCAGGTCAGCGTGGACCTGAGCTTTATATGCTGTGCAATATGTGTTTCTCCACAGTCAACGTGCTCCCTACGCAGCTACATATGCTACCTAGAGAATTCCAGTCTCTTGTGATCAGGATCTGATTCCTCTCCCTGGTCTTGCTGCTTGAAAGTCATCAAGCAGAAACACTAATCTCCTTCCTTCTGATTAAATATTGTTATAGCCCCTTTGCACACTGTTTCTATCACATATGGTTCTAAATATGGATCTGAGCATAGGGAGTCAGAGGTTTCCATAGAGAACTGAGCCTTGGGACTGGTGGTGGTAAACTATATAATCTTATAACTAGAAACAAAAAGGTAAATTCTCTTAGCTAGAAGTGGGGCAAAGTACTGTCCGTGACAGCCTGTTTGCCTTTACCTTAGAAGCCAATAGTCTCACATTGTAACTACTGTCTTTTGTGCTATAACATTCGAAAAAGGTACCAAGACTTAAGAAGTTGCCATGGCAGAGAATCCACTACGTCTCCAGGTACCACAGGTTAATTATCTTCAAATATACAGCTTGCTTCTATTCTGAATTTCTTTGGTTTCCATTTTCAAGCCACCTATCTTTATATCTTTTCCTGTAAGAATAAAAAGTTAACTAATATAAAAAAGCCTCTTCACAGTGTAGATGCCTATAGTCACCTCTTAAGTCGGGCAGAGAGTGGTGTGAGAGAGCAGGCCCAGTGAGCAGGAGGTGAAGCACATATCTGGCAGCGTATGTGAGGGAGCAGGAATTCAGTAACTGGACCAGAACGTTAACATTTTTCATAACCTATAAAAAGACGGATTTTGGTACTGAGCTCTGGTACATGTATTTTCTTGTTTTAGCAAATATTTCAAAAATCTAAATGAGTCATACCTGTATTTCTATAAACCTAATTAGAATTTACATCTTCTACAGTCTCCTCCCCTACATTTAGATCTCCATCCCCCACTTTAACACCTTCTGTTTCCTACTTTTTTTCCTTTTACCCATTATTTTCATATTAAGAAGGAACAACCGATCTAACAGAGCTCTCCGTGGCTCAGCTGATAAGTCTTGTTCCTCTAGAAAACAGCTCTTGCCATCGCTCTAAAAGCAAAGCCTCCAGAAGCGATGACTCAACGCAGGAGGTAAAACCAAAGAGCGCCGCTGCGCAGCTGCTGTAGAAGACGGACCTATGGGCTCTAACAGCAACTCTAAGTGCCAGCAGAGCCAAAATGGCTGATTAACAGTATACACGAGTTAGAATAAGCACAGGGGTGCTGAGGCCAGCCTCACTGTCTCTGTCCCTAGCCTCGTCTGCAGTGAAGGATGCTGAACTGCTGAGCTGAACATTCTGCAGGTATTACTTCATGCTACTGAGCAAAAAGTCCCTTCCCTTAAGCTCTTCCATTCCCCAGTATCAATAGCTTAAGCTTTGCTAGCCTGTGCATATGAGTTCATGGGAATCCACTGCTGTGCTGCTTACTAGTTATTTCCATTAGAAAATCCCTCAAGAGGTTCCAGCACGGAATGAAGGCTCCTTGGGCTGATTAAACTACCTGGAAACTCCCAAAGATGAAAGAGGTAGTTCTAGTCCTATTAGGTTCAAGGCAAATTTTGAACTTGAACATCAAGGAGGTCAGGCCTTTGTTGCTATTTAAATATAACTGTACAGAAAATGAAATCTTGCTGAAAAAGTGAGTGTAAAGGTGCCCAGAAATGACAGAAAGCTTTAATACAGTACTTTTAAAAAGGGATTTAGTGCACACTGGCTGCTATGCTGTTAGTAGTGTTTTTTGTAATCAAATCAGAGCCAGAACAAAATGCCACATCTCCTTTTATGAAGGGGTTGTTAAAGGAAATAGAATAAAGAAATCTGAAGAAAAAATAACCTGGACAACAATGAAGTCAAGTCCTTAAACCACATAAATGCCTATGAAATTTGCACAGGGTTGTATCTTGTACACGTTCCTAAGCCAAACGCAAAGAAAAGGAATAAGTACGTACGTATGCCGCCATGATGGGGTTCTCCCCTGTCCTTTGCAAGCCAAAAAAAAACATCCACAAACTTTAATTTCTGGACCTTTTGTTAATTATTGCAGAAGTACAAAGACAACACGATGCCTCAGTCATTTGTCAGTAGCAATGTTGCTCAGCTTTTAGGAACTGCATTTTCTTTCTGTCTGAGCCTCTTAAATACTTTGCAAACACTGACTAAGCCTTGCAACCCCTTTATGAAGAGCACTATTAGAGCCGTTACTCAGCAGACTGGGACAGACAGACAATACCCTTCTAAAGGAGACAAGTAAGGAAACTCAGATTCAGGAGATCTGCTACAGGTTTCCACTTTCACCTCAAGCAGATCAGTGAATCTCTTTGGCCCCAAAAGTCCGAGTGGTTACTTCATTAATTACACTAAGAGGAAACCAGATAAATTTGAAGATATATGCCTGAATTCCTGCCTGTTAATGGGAAGAATAAATGAGCATGCTGAGAATATATTGCCAAGACACAACAGTGACTGTAGACCTAGAAATATCCAGAGTCATTATCTGCACTAAGATTCCTGGTAGTTAGACCCACTCTTTAAACCATCAAATCTTATAATTTATGATATTACTGTAAAATAGTCAGTTAATTTCCTAAGCAGAAACATATCTTAATATTATGAACATAAGGTTCTTACTGATGTAATTTATTTGTCTTTTCTATGAATCAAAATGTAACAGTGTATAATAGTTGTAATTATCTCGTAAAAAAAGAAAAAAACCTAGAAGAACAATAGATCTCTTAAAGTGTTATCTACCCCTAATTGTAATCTCACCTAAGCTAAGGAACAAGACATTCTACATTCAGCGGTGAGCAAGCGCCTGTTGTATTTTTGACTGCATATTCTTTACACTTTTCCTTCTCAAACTAATTTGCGACGTCCTGCAAAGCCCTATCTTTCCATAAAGTTGAGCACTGTGTAACATGAGACATAGCCCAACAGAAATGTAGGCCAATTTTTAACTGTCTTTCCTTGAAATGGAACGGCCTTGCATTTTACATGCAAAGGGCCAGAGAGGAAAAAATAATTTGCGTCTAACAGTCTTTGCAAGTCTGCTAGGCCTGTTAGCTTAAAAAGCTTCCAATATGGGTATAATGGGACATACTAAAACATGTAAAACAGAACAGAAACGATGAGATAAAATGAGTCTGAGAAGTGTGACAGGTCAGGGGAGCCAACGAAGGATGCTGAAAAAAGCCCTTTCAGGTTAGGCCAGGGGGAGGGGGAAGGAGGGGAAGAAGGTGCAGTGGAAAATTAAAAAGATTTCACATAACTGGGCTAAAAAGGGAATTACATAAATAAATAAGCTCCTTGTAGTAAGCAGTCCCCTTATCCCAGGGTGCCTGACCCACCACTTGGTCTCTCCTTCCTTTTATAGGCCCTCCCGATGGAGTAATTCACTCCAGCTGAGCCCTGCCATGCCTGGGCTCTCTTGTAATCCCTGAATGAGGGCAAAGCCTGCCGTAGCTCAGGGACAAAATATTAACCTGTTGCTGCCCAGACTCTGGGGGATTTTTACTTCAAAACAGGCATGAAGGCTCAGTCATGTTCTTGTTTTTAACAGTAGAAGTCAAAAAGCTGGAGAAGAGGAACTGGCTTTTGTTCTGCTGCTCTAAGACTGGACCATGGAAAAAAATCCTAACACAGATATAACTGCATAGTCGGTATTTTGGCTACCAGAGAACTTTGGCAACTTTGGCTACCGAAGAATTCTCCTCATTAACTCTAAGTTACCTACCAAGACCGAAAAACCTCCACTGCAAAGCAAAAACAAGATCTCCACCAACAAACTTCAAACAAGTTTTTGAGGGAATACTCGATCCAATCGACACAGAGTCCAAAGGCAATTAGAGACACCACAGAGGTTAATAAAGTCCTCTCTTGTTTCCAGGACTGGAGCAAGGAAGGGAACATTTCTTTGTTGCAAATTCCAAACATTGACAAAGTACGGTACAGAACTGGCCATTAATTCCTGCTAGATGGTCAAAATCCGCCCCCCCCCCCCCCCCATGCACGCACACAAGCCTCCCCCCAGTTTCTCATCTTACACCTATTTAATTTAACCAAAATAAAATACAAGGTGAAGCGATTGTCAGAACTGCTGTCTGCCTTACGGGAAGTACTGCATTAGCAAGCCGGCAGTGAGAGCGAGAGCCGAGTCCTGCTTCCGCGGGTCTGAAACCCCGAAGTGTGCCAGGTACCTGGGGGATTCTCTGACAAAGGCGAGAGGGGGCAAAAGGGGCTCTTCAGGTTGCACAACTGGGTGGGGAGCTCCCTGCCCTTAAATACGACGCTGTGAGAACTCAAACTTGGCTCCAGCACCGGGTCAGACCTCCCAGATTAGCTGTCTTCAGTGACAGCAAAAGCACCGCCCTGTCCCCTTCAGCGAAGCGCTCTGCCCCAGCTGGGAAGCTGGAAGCCCAGCCAAGGCCCCAGTGCTTTGCGGGGAGAGGTGAAACGTGCAGGCGGCCGTATGCAGGCACTCCTTCAGTAGCTGAAGGGGCTTAGGAGAACAAGAAGAGTTGTTTTCCCTCCTTCTTGAGGGAAGTTAAAAGAGGCTGTGCATCAGGATGGCGGACAGGGGTTTGGCTGTAGCGCTCAGCCCATGGGTCTCCCTGCCAGGGAGAGTCTCCGTGTACCTGCACGACAGGCAGCAGGTTAGTGATTTCTGGTAACCGACTCAAGGTGGCTTCACAGGATCTGACTTTCAGAAAGTACAGAGGAACCAACACATCGAAAATCAGGTCATTTAAAGATAACTTAGAATTAGATCTCCCAAATCACCAGCTCTTCCTGAAAGCTGAAATCCCGATCCCTTCATTGCACTTTCTGTCTCGTTGTTCCTGTGGCATCTTTCAACACCTTCACCTGAAACAAAGCCCTGGCTCTAAAACCCACCCAGACTCTGAGATAGGTATATTGAACCTTTGGGGATGAATCAAATGAAAGAAAGAACAATTGTTTCCTCCAGGACTTCAGGGTGTTTGGAATGCGCACCCCTCTGTATTCAGGGCATATTTATTCTGGCTTTTCGAAATGAAAGTCATATTCTTTTGATTTGTGGGAGGGGTTGCTGCAGCCGGGAACTGAAGCCTCCTTTTTATTGTTGCATAAAATCTAAAGAAATAATAACAATTAGTAACACTAAAGGACTGAAAGGAAACTGCTTCACCTGAACCCATAGGTGAGGTTGGGTGGATGAGCCTCTTTAGCTGCGTGATCACATTTAGGTCACCTTTAGAGCTGGCATCGGGGCAGGTTTGCAGCGTTGCTCCTGGTCTGCAGCGCTTTGGTGGAGAGGCACCGGCAGCAAATGGAGCTCTTGGCTTGTGCCCTGACAGCGCCTCGCTACAAGCCACCTTCTCTGAACAGCACGTTTCACTACTGCTCTTGTTTTATCTCCTTCAAGCCTTGCGACCAATATCACAAAGCAGGTTAGGGACAGAGCTGGGCTTGGAGCCCCGGTGCTGTGCTTCCATCCCATAGCCTCCGCGTCACTGCATCTCTCAAGGCCTTGCAAGAGGAACTGTAGGTTGAGTAGGTTTGAGTGTGCAAGTTTTCCCACTGTGCCTGGGACGCTACAAACGGGAAGAATGAGAGTCTTGCTTCTAATTTCTCTAAACAGCTGGTGAATTGGAAATTGGATACCTGCTTCAAAGGGAGAGGTTAACGTCAAAATTTTTAATCCTGGATGCCCTGTTTTATCAATTAAAACTTAGACTCTTTTAAGAGGAGGCCCACATTCAGAGATGAGAAATTCCAGGAGTTGACATCTAAATCAAGTCACTGACTTATGTGCATGTACTTGTATTGAGTTGCTAACCCCTTACATACATAAGGCCCAGTTGAAAAGAGCGGCCCGGTTGTTTAAGTTTCCTATTTTGCTGGTAGCTTTTGACTAGAAGTGACAGCAGTGTATACTTCATTTCCTCCTATGAAGCTCCTGAAATCACCTCTTCAGTTTAATGTTTCCTCTCGTCTTCAAACCTCTCTTCACTCACTTCCTCCAGGCACCGTCAAAGGCGGTCCCCTGCCAGCCAAATGCAGCTTTGAACTCTCAAAAACTTACAAAAGTCGATGGAAAGACTTAAGTTTCAGGTGCTCTGCATCAGTGCTTTCTGAATTGCTGTCCATCGTTGTTAGCTTTATTTTTTAATTATTTTTAAAAAGCATGCTCTCTTTCAAGAGTTTCTCTCTTTAACCCACTGACACAATGGGAGGCATATGAACCTTGTAGGAGGACACCTGGAGGATACTCCACCCTAACGAAACTCCTTTCTCAATAACCGCTAACCAGTGCTGAAGGGCAGCAGGTTCAACACTGCGTTTCCTCCTTGCCCTGCTCCACTGTCTGCTGTAAAGGAAACAAACGTGCAATGATTTTTGAGATCCTCCATAGCAAGGACTACTGCATTCTTACCCAGCTCAAACTGCTTTGCTAATTCCAGGAGACATATTTTGGTGTCTTGAGCTTCAACCCCAAAGCTAAATCTGATCTTGAGGCACATCAAATATCAGCAACTTTTCACAGCCATTAGAGTGCTCACAGCTCAACCATAACATAAGCCTTTGACCAAAATATATTATGCTATTTTTTTAGGACAAAGCCTAGGATCTGTTGACATGGACATAAGATATTCTGCTGTAAAAAATCAGCAAATGGAAATCAAGTCCAAAGTGTTTTTCAGAACACTCGGATTCTACCCTAAAAGAGTAAAATAAAGCTTTTTGTTTAACTTTATTTTAGGTACCCCAGGAAAAGCAACTGGTAATGAACTCACTGATTTCTCATCTAGAAATCTTCCTGTAAGTGCCCAAGTTCATGTAATACTCCCTTTGGGCTGTATTTTGCATTCTGTTTGCTTAATTGTCTGTGAAAGGATTAAGAACGGGTAGATTGGGATCATCGTCATTTTGTTTCAAAGTACCAAATTATATCAGAGTCCTCTTGTCCATCCCCACCTAAGAGAGAGATCTTGGCCTGAAAGGTCTTCACTCTAAGTGTACAGGAGAAGGAGCAAGAGAGAAGAGGTGTTATTGTCTCCATTTTACAGTAGGATCACAGAACTTTTAAGTGACTTCCCCGAGCTTATATATACTAGGTGTAAAACCAGAAAACTAACACCAGATCTTCTAAGACTCAGCCCAGTGCCTTAATTGCATGAAGATCTTAAGTAGTTTGAAATGATAAGGCCTTTCCTCTGGTATCAGCTGTCATGTGTGCTCGGTGGATTATTTTGCCAGTTATTAAACCAAAAAGACTTGTTTTTCATTATTTTTTCCCCATTTTGTAGAGACCAAAAACTGATGGAAACCTGCAAAAAGAGCTATGCTTTGGAGGACCCAGGGAATGCCTGAATCTCTCTGTGTTTAAGCTTGGTGGTTGAAGTCAGTCCTTCAAACTTTTAAACTTGTTCCAAATTTTCAGAACTGCACAGCATGCAACTGAGAGAATGATTTGACCCCAAAGATCAGGATGTTGTAAGTATTGTTCAAGAAAAATTCAGTTGAAAAAGATTCTAAAAAAGTATCAGGGGCACTTTTAAAGTCTTTCTTTAAAAATAAAAATCATAAAACTACCTTTGTTGACTCCTGCTGTTAATGTGCTTTTATTCAGGCATTTGGAAACAATATTACTTTGCAGAGCAGACAGCCGCTGTCAAGGGCAGTTTTCTCATCTGTGGCCACTTGTTATGTACTGTGAGTTTGCACGCTAATAATGTGCATGCTACAAGACGGTAGAGAAAACATGCCCCTGACTGCACATAGAGAGAGAATAATTCAAAATAATTGGGAACTTTGATGCTTTTGAAAGTTTTAGTGAGGTAACTTTTAATTAAAGCTTGAAATAAATGTTTAACTTGTCTTACCATATGAAGTTACTTCACAGACATTTATCAGCGCGCATATATTTAGCAGCTGCCATTCAGTGTAACATCTATGTCTGTCATTGTCTTCTCGAAGCTCTTTTCATGCACTTCAAGTGCATTGTGGAAGAGCGATTTCCTTATTAACGAGCAAACTCTGATTAAGTTACTTAAGCAATAGGCCCAGTAAGTACTGAAGTCAGAGGATGGACTGGGCAAGGACCCTGCTCAAAAGCACAACTGAGGAGGACAAGTGAACTTGCGAGGCTGGGCAGAGAAAGCTGGTGCTCAGTCCCCCTTCCATTACGAAAGATCCAGTCCACCCTTTTTGCCTACCTGCGATGGATGCGTATCGCTTCAACCCAATGCTATTCCCAGAAACATACTTGTGGATAAGGACGAGGCCTCTGAAAACAATTTACTAACTGGGCTTATTCTTAAAATGCACCAAAAATTATGATACTAACCCAGCTTTCTAAAAAAATTTTTTTCAGGATAGCTGCAGTTTCTAGCACTAGAAAAAGTACCGTACAACATAGTCTCCAACTCAACATAAGTGAATTACAATTGCTTTTCTGTTTCCACTTGTGGAAGAAATCTAATAGTACCTCATTAGCATTATTCCATATATGCCATGGATGTTTTTAAAGGTCAATTTGTTTATAGAAATACTTCCTTTGAGGATGAATGATGACACTATTTTGACCCCTCTGGCCTCGATGAGCAGGAATGCACTTTTCAAGCATCCAGAGCCCCTCTTCACAATTTGTCTAATCCCACATCTCCCCTGCCCTCGCATGCTATTTGTTGTTAGTGGCCACAATAGGCAAGCAATAGTACCATTATAGGCTTCTCTAACAAAAGCCTTCCATGATCATTTGCTAGTGGCTTGAAGATTGACAAGATCCCCTGCTGTTACCCAGATGCATTTTCCCCTCCTTCCCGGTGATTTCTTTTCTTGTTTCCAAGGAGGAAAGTGCCTCCCTGAGTAGCGACCTCTCTCTCTGCAGAGAGACCTGCTAGAAACAACAAACATTGCATGTTAAACCTCCTCCTAGAGGGCATTATGAACAAATGGAGTGCTAGCTCTTCTTTGATACGGCGTACACCAGTGGCACAGCTTAAGAATCAATTCAATTATAAAGACACAAAAATGCCTTTTGAAGAATGTTCCTGAGTGACTCGAGGTAGAGAACACAGCATATATATGAGTCTGACTTTGCCAAAGTTATTTAAAGGGAAGAAGTTGCACAGAATTGCTCCGGCAGCCTGATGAACTAACAGGGCACTCGTTTGTCGGTGAAAGCCCGAGAGCGAAAATTAAAGCTATCCCACTGGTTTTATCACATCAGCTATCCTTCAATGCAGTCAGAATTTCTCTTTTCTGTAGCTTTTGCTTACTTGCTACACAAAAACTGAGCTATCTGAACGGTGTGTTTATTTTTCAGAGATGCAGAACATTTGTGCCTCTCACTGGTACGTGAGAGCAGGTCTGATGATAAAGCCCTGTATCACTCAGGCTGGATACTCAGAAACAGAGACGCCCTTTCTCTGCCTCAGCCAGCAGTTACTTCGGAAAATTTCAGCTGGGCCATCTTCGTGGCTCATCTGTAACATGAGCGGGTAATAATACCGGCCTACGCTAGAATATTTTCTGAGGGTTACAAGTATTTTGAGAACCCTCATAAGTAATGGTGCAGACTAAAATAGTAATGCAAATGTTAAGTCTTATTTGTTGTCTATGATTCATATCTAGAAAAAAAGACAGAAGACCAGTGCTGACCTTTTCATATGCGGCACTTGACAAGGTAATGTGCTTTGTAAGTGTTTGGTATACTTTAACGTACTCTGTACGCTTTACAGAAAAATGCCTAAATGACACTTTAATGTTTGATTTTCACTTACTAAGAATAAACATTCCTCTGTATTGTCATTAGTAGACGAGGAAGAACAAGGAAGGCACAGCCAACATTATTTCACATCGTTGGGTCTCGGTCCCCTCTCTCGGTGCAGAGTGGCTGATGTCAGAGGGTCGGGCCGCTCGGTGCCCGCAGGGCGAGGGTTGCTCGATTCATCCTCTGTTGGAGCTGGAGAGGGAATCAGCACAGGATCGCACTGGAGACAGGATGAGTAAAGAAGATTTTGTTTAGATTTGAATCAGGCTTAATACGAGATTTTATGAAACGCACAGCAGGTCTGCACTCAAATTTGGGGTTCCTGGTTAAGCTTTGCGTGTGAAGTTTTTTCCCTAAATTCCAAAAATGTCTGAGGACTGTTGTTGTCACAGGATTTCCATGACACCGGTTCAATACTTTTTTTGTACATAAGACAATAAAGGGTTGTGGTCCCACCAAGAACCCATAACACGAAGTTAGATCTAAGGATGAGGATTTAGCTTCTGGTGAAATTGAAAACCATCCAGATTTTAGGTTGAGTCAAGGCCACCATTTTACTTCTTTACTTTCCTTCATTCGAGCAATCGAATTTATTAAATGGGCCAAGATGAACGAAGCTCAGCAATACACTAATATCCAGCAATTAAATAGAACCTACACAGTGCTGAAGAACAGAACAAAATGAACTGTCCCTAGAACAACATGAACCGTCCCTAGAACTGCATCTTTTTCGTTCTTGCTCTGTATGTTGGGACTGCAGTCACAAACTGTGGTCATTCCCTGGCTTCTCTGCCTCCTCCAACTTACAGAATGTTCCATGGGACCTCCTGCAAGAAGACTTCCAAGATATCTCAAAAGGATTGGTGCTGCATGGGCAAGAATTCAAAGTCCACTGGGGAAAAAAATCAGCCACTCCTTGGAGTCTCCTTCCAGACCTTTCAGCTGGCAACCCAGTCCTGATTTAGTGCTTAGCCCGTAATTAGCAGTTTCCCCCAGCTGCCTAAATGAGTGCTGTTCAAGGGCTTTGACACGGCTGCCCTGACGTTTGCTGCCTCTCAGTTTCCGAGGGATGCAGAGCCGTGACTGAGGTGTACGGTACCTTTGCTCTTGGTGCATCACGCAGTTAGAGTCCCGGCAGGGCAGGCCCCGAATAGGCAGACCCAGCAATTGTTAACAGAGAAGCACAGGCCTTATCCTGATAATTTCTAAAGGCTTCTTCAACTAAAGCATTAAGAATTTCTGATTTTAGAGGAAAAGATTCATGAGAACGTTGCCATCTCCATAAAGTTTTGGTCCACGATGCTTCTATGTGCAAAGTCACTGATACTCATAAAATTCCCGAAATATGCATGAAGACACTTTATAACTTGTCTCTAGTTATCTCATTTGGCTACGCTGGTATCTTAAGATACAACACGACACTTGGAGTGTCTCATAACTGCATCCTTTGGGTTTAAATTTATCTGTGAGGTTGTGTCTGCATACCGTGATACATATGGTGTTTGTAAATATTTCACATTTCCAGTAAGATGCGTTTTGCTGGTCAGAAGGGTGGGTGTGCATATCTTAGAGCAGGTATGTTATTTTCTTTGCTTAGTACTTCTGGGCAGAGCAGAGCGCTCTGCCTTCCCAGCGTTTTTACACACGCTCTGCGAGACCATTCTGAGAAACAGATAGGTTTTGATAAAATGTTCGGGAACTGCTGAGGTCAACTGTACTGTTATTTGCTTTTATGCTCTCCAAGGTATGTTGCTCATTGGAAAATTCTGTTTCCCAATTAAAAAAATGGTAGAGCGCTGACTTCTGCCTCTAATGTTATGTGGGAAGAGAAGAGCCACATCATATCAATACCAATCTAAAAATAATCAAAGCAGTACTGGATTAATTTGTTCTCGCTACTTTCGCAAAGCTTATTTGTACAAGAAGAGTTAGAATAAGGGCAAGACAACAAAATTTGTCACTGATTTTTTTTCCTTTTTTCTTTGCTGATCTCCTCCACTTAAGTCCAATTAGTATTATCCTGATCGTCTGTTTACCCATGGCTGCGCATCTTACTGTTTGTTCATATGATCCTTTCAGCCAAAAGGACATCAGTGCACTCAGCAAACCTATGAACCAGCTATAGGCCACACTATGCTGTCTTACGGGGAGGCAACCAAACTGCAAAGAAAGGCATGAGTCACTGCGAGCTGTGAGGCACCAAGACTTTGATGCTGTAGGCAAAACAAGCTGCTTCATGCCAGTTTGTAAAATCTTTGCATGGGAGCAAAATTCTGCCAAAAAGCACAGAGGAAAGTTTATACAGTGCAGCACACAAGCTAAAGAGCATCCTACATGTGATACTTATGGACATATAACAGCTATGAGCTTTCATTCATCAGCAATGATTTCTATACTTCCCTGTTAGATTTTGATCTTCCTTGGATTCTTTTCGAACATGTCGACTGCAAAGTCTTGCCAAGGACAGCCTCAGCTTCCATTCCTCTTTGAGTGCTAAGTTCAGAAGAAACGTCCTCAGGTATCACAAGGAATAAATTGGTCTCTCCAGCAAAACCGTGTCTTGCTCCTACCCTCTTGACCAGTTCCCTTGTGCCGTTTTTCACACAGCCACACACCAAGTTGGCTTTTTTTGCCCAGTGTCAAATCCCAGAGGAAGGAGCCGTGCTGGCCCCTGCAGCGCCGGCCTGTTGGCAGCCTTCTTCCCAGACGGGAGAGCGGAGCTCTCGGCACTGGGAAAGCCTCTCACCGGCCTCAGCTTCCCCCGGGCTGAGGCGCTTCTTTAGCAGTCTAACTGCGTGCAGCTACACTGCACCAGTGTGGAAATGTAGGGAGAATACAAGTAAAGGAAAGCGCCATTGAAATCTTGAAAGGAGGTAGCAAATAATTAATACTCCAGCTGAAATCTGGCCTGGAGACAAGTTATAGGGTCTAAGTGTGTGTTTACATTTCTTTGAAATGTTCCTCAACACTACTTCTGTCTGAAAGGAAATTTTCAAAACCATGATGAAAAAAACCTGGTTCAGACCATGTGTATTGGTTTTAAAACCAGGCATAACATTGCAGCCGGTTCTTTTGTCCAGAAAAGGAGCAACTGTCGTATCAATTTAAAACTTCAGTCATGTTATTTTAAATCTGCATTAGTAAAACCTGTAACAAAACACGTCTTCTGTTGTCCACATCTTGCATCTGGAGCGAAGTTATGCTAAAGCCTGATCTCTAAACCCAGTATGGAAATTATATTTGGTATGTTCTGCACTTTGTAACATGGTACATGTGGACTTTTTTACTGTAGTGATAACACAGCTCTGTAGGCCACCTGGTAAAGACATTATACATTAAAAATGACAGTCAAAAGAAGCCGGTGCAAATATACCAGAATTACATACAAAAAGGTTGCAATGTGAGGCTAAAAACCCACACTTACATTTATAGGCATTATCTGGCACCTTACTTTTAAACAAAGGTCTGTAGCTTACAGTGTCATTTTAAAGGCTTAGTACTGGGTTTTCAAGCGGGGAAACAGTGTAAGATCAGTGTATTAAGGAGCTGAAATTTTGCTGACATTATGGAAGGTCTTACTAGCTGGTCTCCTACCACTTGATAATATTCTACAGATGCTGTGGAAAAACATTATCAAAAGGCAATTCTTATATATATAACCTCTCAAATCATAGCCAAACATGACTTCATGCAAGTAATAAATTCAGGAACTTATGCTACATATGGCAGAAGTATTTATAAAGCAGGAGTACAATACAGAGAGGTATCCAGATGAGACCCTCCTCTCCCTTTGCACCATGTAGAAGGAGCAAGAGCCCTAGCGCTGCTGGCGCAGTAGATGCACTGGTGACGCCTTACAAGAACAGTGCCTGGCATAAGCGTCACACCAGTGATGAGACTGGGCCACAGCAAGCAGCACTGAGCCTTACCATTTCTTATCCTTCCCCACTACTCCTAGGAGACGAGGACACAAGGGTTTAGCCCACGCTCTCATGCCTGTAAAACAGGGAGCCAAACTGGTCTCACGGTGTGATGCTGGAGACAGCATCTTTTTCTAGAAGAATGTGTTTCTTCCTTACTTTTATCCCTTCTTTCAAAGCAGAGTGGAAGTTCTTGAGACTGAAATACTAGCTAAAACCACACTGTAAAATGAGCATTTGTATGATAGGGTGTGAGGCTTCAAAGTAGATGCTTCTTGGGATTATGCTTCTTTCAAAAGTATCTGTCATCCTCGGAGCTGGCAGCACTCCTGGGAGGCTCTGGGCACCGGGGCTCGCCCCGGCTGATCCGCCACCGTGCACAACGATGCGGCACCCAAGCAAGGCTGATGAATCCGAACCTCCTCGCTCCCCTGATAGTGAGCCCCAAAGGGCCTCCCTTTAGATGTTTACTGTAGTGCCATAATTGTTGCTATATTTAAAAATACATAAACCAATTTTCTTGTGCAACTCAGAGGTGAATGCTCTATTTGACCAATAAAAAACCTCATCTTTGTTCATTTTAGAAAGTGCCCCAAAAAAACGATGTGAGAAAATTTAAAAAGTGCACAGTACTGCTTTCAATAACACAGACTCATGTCCTCAGTTTTTTTGCACCTGAAGGTGTAATCTTACTGGCAAAGGTTTGCAATAATAGCTATAATTCTACGCATTTATTGTATGACATACACACAGAAAATATCAGCTGAAGTACTTAAAAGTACTAAAATCACCTGACAGATGTTGTGACCACTAAAGTAAAAAGGATATTTTATAATTCGCTAACAAACAAATTCAGTGTTGCCAGGTACAACTCATCACTAAATTCCATACAAGGAATTTTTTTTTTGTGTAGCCCTCGTTTTCAGAACTTTAAAACTTTAAGTAGCTGACATGGTGCCAACTTCTGGGGGTAAAGAAATCACCCGTCTTATTTCCAAGCTGACACAACATGTTTTAAGTAGATGAAGGCTCGGTTTCATTACATTAACAGCATCTCTAGGTGCTCTTTGATGCATCACTCCAGTGCTTAGTAATTTAGTAACAGGTTGGAAATGAGCAAAGGGGTAAAACGAGACTCTGTTGCCAGAGCAACTACTGCACACCTCTAATTTTTGAATCAACAGACAGCAGAAGCTGATACTTTGCCACAGAGTATGAAGAAATATCTTCCAAAATATTCCATGAATGCAAACTTTGTTCAAGAAGCAGCTCTTCTACGAAAACACTTTCTACAGATAGTCCAAATCTGTTATTACTGAGCTAAAATGCTAACAGAAAATGTTTAACTTTACTTTGACCAAAAGTCTCGCCACCTGCTCAAGTACAAAGCCCTTGGAAATCATTCTCTGAGCTACTTTAAAATTCCTGTGGAAATGCTTATTTTAAAAAGAAACATTTTCTAATGATGTGGCAGCTCAAACTTTGCGGCCGTATGTGACAGGGAAACTACTTAAGAACAGGAAAAAAAAAAGAAAATAACCTAGCTTTATCATCCAAGTAAGTACAAAACGTAGAAAAAAAATCAGAAAAAATGAGTAAGAGACAAGTAAGATTTCTGACTTCTGCGTATTACAGGTACCAGGAGGAGCTAGGGCCAGACGGCCCCAGGACACAGATCTGGCCTGCTGTTTGCTGGGTGGCTGGAGGCTTTCTGCTGCACGTTTCCTTTGAGCAGCTGCACTCCCGGGAGAGCACGTTTTCATTGACCAGAGGGAGAATAAAGGCTTTGCCCTCGATTTATCAGTGAGGTCTAACGAAGTGAACGCCGATATGGAATGAGCTGAGGTTGGCCCTAATTGTGGCCTTGCTGTTTCGTGACTTCTGCTTGGTCTTTCCGTTCCCTGACCACCACATCAGGATGCAAAACCCTCCCGCCTTGTGAAAGGCTTGGAAGCCTCAGGTGGAAACGGGAAGCCCTTGCAGCGGAGATGCGAAGCCACCGGAG